>NC_069499.1:96040064-96687564 GCF_027579735.1 Bombina bombina
GCCTGAACTGGCGCCTTTATTATGTGAACTTCTTTACAGTGTGATACATTTTTTTTTTAATATTCTTTAAGAACTACTTTTGATTTATTGCCAAAGGTTGTTTCTTCTCATAACGTAAGCAGATAAATTTTGTTCTTTGTGTCCTAATCACAAGTCTGTTTCAGAAAGATCTTTGCATAATTTGGATGATAGTAATATAAATTAAATACTTTAATGCTCTTTGCTTCTAGTCTGTTCATTCATATTTCTGGCTCTAAGAAAGGACAGAAGGCTTCTGCCGTTTCTTTAGCTTCTTGGTTTATTTGGAGGCAGGTGAACCTCCACAGCATCGGATTGCTGCTCATTCTATTAGGTCAGTTGCCACTTCATGGGCTTTTAAGAATGAGACCTCCAGTTGGTCAAATTTGTTAAGCAGCTACTTGGTCTTCGTTGCATACTTTTCCAAAATGTTTGGCTCTTCCTTTTTCTTACCTCACTTCTGCTTGGCTATGCATTAGACTGTGGTATATGGGAGTGGTTATATAGAGCTCTTGGGGTTTTGGGAATCTTTGCCTCCTCCAAGTGAAAGGGAAGGTAATTCCAATGAGTAATGGATCAGGGACCCTCGCAACCATTAAATATATTTATCAGGTAAGCATAAATTATTTTTGTATGATTTTCTATATATAAATGTTGAAATGCATTGGTTAACTGTTCATATACTATGTGTAGTAGTGCATGCCTATATAGATGCTGAGGGAGAAAGAAGTTAATAAAACGGTTTAACATTTTTATTTTCTATATCCATTTTAGCTTTTATTAAATATATTTTTATTTTATTTTTTTATATAGAATCCTCACAAGTTTTTTCCTGATGAGCGATTTGGCGATGAGAGTCCACTTCTTACAGTGAGACAATCTGGAAGATGTAGGATAAACAGCACACCTGCTACTGAAACAATGTTTACTGACATAGACTCTTATGTGGCCTTCCATCCACCATTACCCCCACCACCACCACCTTATCACCCACCCGCTACTCCTATACACAATCAATTCAAATCTAGTTGGAAGCATCGAGTGCCCAGTCAGCATCCTTCTCGCTCTTTTTCTTATCCTTGTAATCATTCGCTGTTCCACTCCAGGACAACCCCTAAAGCTGCCCCACCTACGTATATTCCCGGTGCCAAACAAGCACCACCTGATTGCACTAACAATACTGGGCTTGGGAGGCAAACTGTGGCAGCAGCTGCAGCAGCAATGGCAGCTGAGCAGCAAGTGGTAAGTTTTTCTCAAGACTTTTAAAAAATTATCAAACTTTTTCTTATTGGGAGAGGGAGAATCATACACTTGTGATAAAGGAACACAGAAACTATATGTTATGTTAAATGAAGTCTTTATTTTGATTATGATTATTATTTTGATTATTATGGTTATTGTGATACATTTTTCTCCACGGAAAATGTTTCTAGCCGGGTGGCAGTATAAAGTACTATTTTTAAAGTCAAATATAGGCACAGTATCAGAGTAAAGATAGGATAGAGGAGGTAATGTGTATAGCCTCGTTGCTGCCCCTTTAAATTAATATAAAAAAATAGGAAAAGGAAATGGGAGAGTATAGAGGGGATATTAAGCACTCTTACACCTATCGCTTGTAATAAGCTGTAAAATTACAGCATGAAATATCTGCTAGCGAATAATAAATGTATATACTGGTATTAAAACCTATAATCTTTATTAAGGAATTTATTTAAAAATTAATGACTAAGGTGATTAACATCACCTATCATTATCCACACAGATATATTACCTAAAGGTACACCACAATTACTGCACTGCTGCTATCATGTCACCCCCCTGTATTCCTGGCCGATATCAGGAACCGTCGGCTTCAGGTGTCAGGGGTAGCATGAGGCAACAGTTAATGCAGCAAAAATAAGTGGTATAAGTTGAGTAATAAAAGTAGTTTAAAAACAAGTTGAACTACACAAACGTGTTTCAGCTGTTGCACAGCCTTTCTCAATGTGATTCAGCAAGTGAACTGACAAACTTGATTCTCTGCCAGGTGCTGCCTTTTAAACCCCTAGGTAAGGAGATGCTAAACCAATCAGCTGAAGGCTGTAGTGCACGTCTCTAGGATATCCTATCAGTGTCTTCAGTTTATCTGAATCCTAGTTGTGGTTGGTAGCAGTCTCCTAATTGGATGACAATCGTCAGTCTATTCCTCTCATAAATTACTATTCATTACAC
This sequence comes from Bombina bombina, assembly GCF_027579735.1. Taxonomy (NCBI): domain Eukaryota; kingdom Metazoa; phylum Chordata; class Amphibia; order Anura; family Bombinatoridae; genus Bombina; species Bombina bombina. The sequence continues at coordinate 96,042,294 of NC_069499.1, forward strand.
ACCTCTGAAAAAAAACAAAAACACCACAAAACGGACTATTGTATAAGTCTTCGTTCAATGATATATACTCCTATGTAATCATAACATTTACTATTTGTTGACATATATTCCATGGCATCTGAAAAACTGCTGTTAATATAGAATATACCGTTTCAGCTACTAATACCAATGAATACATTATGGATATATTATCCTTACTTATGTATTGTCAGTTATTGAAATCATAGAGGGCTTCATTTCTTTCCAAATTGGGTCGGTGTGTTGATTGTTATATAGTCAGATCTGTATAATTTTAATCATCCTGGGGATACGCATGAATATTTGAATAAATAATAATTATAAATATAAATATATAGGAAGTATGCACCATATGAATTTATAGCTTCATGAGCTAAAGTGATATGAAATATGTGTGTGCAGTATGCACAAGTTACCTTACTCAGTTCACTCTACATTATTATAGCTCCATGAAGTGGCTCTCACAGTCAAATTTAATGTGTTTAACACGCTCAGATAGGGATTTTTCTTTCATGTAATTAACAAGAGTCCATGAGCTAGTGACGTATGGGATATACATTCCTACCAGGAGGGGCAAAGTTTCCCAAACCTTAAAATGCCTATAAATACACCCCTCACCACACCCACAAATCAGTTTTACAAACTTTGCCTCCAAGGGAGGTGGTGAAGTAAGTTTGTGCTAGATTCTACGTTGATATGCGCTCCGCAGCAAGTTGGAGCCCGGTTTTCCTCTCAGCGTGCAGTGAATGTCAGAGGGATGTGAGGAGAGTATTGCCTATTGAATGCAGTGATCTCCTTCTACGGGGTCTATTTCATAAGGTTCTCTGTTATCGGTCGTAGAGATTCATCTCTTACCTCCCTTTTCAGATCGACGATATACTCTTATATTTACCATATCCTCTACTGATTCTCGTTTCAGTACTGGTTTGGCTTTCTACAAACATGTAGATGAGTGTCCTGGGGTAAGTAAGTCTTATTTTCTGTGACACTCTAAGCTATGGTTGGGCACTTTATTTATAAAGTTCTAAATATATGTATTCAAACATTTATTTGCCTTGACTCAGAATGTTCAACTTTCCTTATTTCCAGACAGTCAGTTTCATATTTGGGATTATGCTTTAATTATCATATTTTTCTTACCTCAAAAATTTGACTTTTTCCCTGTGGGCTGTTAGGCTCGCGGGGGCTGAAAATGCTTCATTTTATTGCGTCATTCTTGGCGCGGACTTTTTTGGCGCAAAAATTCATTTCCGTTTCCGGCGTCATACGTGTCGCCGGAAGTTGCGTCATTTTTTTGACGTTATTTTGCGCCAAAAATGTCGGCGTTCCGGATGTGGCGTCATTTTTGGCGCCAAAAAGCATTTAGGCGCCAAATAATGTGGGCGTCTTATTTGGCGCCAAAAAATATGGGCGTCGCTTTTGTCTCCACATTATTTCAGAATCATTTTTCATTTGCTTCTGGTTGCTAGAAGCTTGATGTTTGGCATTTTTTCCCATTCCTGAAACTGTCTTATAAGGAATTTGATCTATTTTGCTTTATATGTTGTTTTTTCTCTTACATATTGCAAGATGTCTCACGTTGCATCTGAGCCAGAAGATACTACAGGAAAACCTCTGCCTGCTGGATCTACCAAAGCTAAGTGTATCTGCTGTAAACTTTTGGTAGCTATTCCTCCAGCTGTTGTTTGTATTAAATGTCATGACAAACTTGTTAATGCAGATAATATTTCCTTTAGTGATGTACCATTGCCTGTTGCAGTTCCCTCAACATCTAAGGTGCAGAATGTTCCTGATAACATAAGAGATTTTGTTTCTGAATCCATAAAGAAGGCTTTGTCTGTTATTTCTCCTTCTAGTAAACGTAAAAAGTCTTTTAAATCTTCTCTCTCTACAGATGAATTTTTAAATGAACACCATCATTCTGATTCTTTGGACTCTTCTGGTTCAGAGGATTCTGTCTCAGAGATTGATGCTGATAAATCTTCATATTTATTTAAGATGGAATTTATTCGCTCTTTACTTAAAGAAGTACTAATTGCTTTAGAAATAGAGGATTCTAGTCCTCTTGATACTAATTCTATACGTTTGGATAAGGTTTTTAAAGCTCCTGCGGTTATTCCAGAAGTCTTTCCTGTTCCTAATGCTATTTCTGCAGTAATTGCTAAGGAATGGGATAGATTGGGTAATTCATTTACTCCTTCTAAACGTTTTAAGCAATTATATCCTGTTCCGCCTGACAGATTAGAATTTTGGGACAAAATCCCTAAAGTTGATGGGGCTATTTCTACCCTTGCTAAACGTACTACCATTCCTACATCAGATGGTACCTCGTTTAAGGATCCTTTAGATAGAAAAATTGAATCTTTTCTAAGAAAAGCTTATCTATGTTCAGGTAATCTTCTTAGACCTGCTATATCATTGGCTGATGTTGCTGCAGCTTCAACTTTTTGGTTGGAAACTCTAGCGCAACAAGTAACAAATCGTGATTCTCATGATATTATTATTCTTCTCCAGCATGCTAATAATTTCATCTGTGATGCCATTTTTGATATTATTAGAGTTGATGTTAGATTTATGTCTCTGGCTATCTTAGCCAGAAGAGCTTTATGGCTTAAGACTTGGAATGCTGATATGGCTTCTAAATCAACTCTACTTTCCATTTCTTTCCAGGGAAACAAATTATTTGGTTCTCAGTTGGATTCTATTATTTCAACTGTTACTGGTGGGAAAGGAACTTTTTTACCACAGGATAAAAAGTCTAAAGGTAAAAACAGGGCTAACAATCGTTTTCGTTCCTTTCGTTTCAACAAAGAACAAAAGCCTGATCCTTCGTCTTCAGGAGCAGTTTCAGTTTGGAAACCATCTCCAGTCTGGAATAAATCCAAGCCTGCTAGAAAGGCAAAGCCTGCTTCTAAGTTCACATGAAGGTACGGCCCTCATTCCAGTTCAGCTGGTAGGGGGCAGGTTACGTTTTTTCAAAGAAATTTGGATCAGTTCTGTTCACAATCTTTGGATTCAGAACATTGTTTCAGAAGGGTACAGAATTGGTTTCAAGATGAGACCTCCTGCAAAGAGATTTTTTCTTTCCCATGTCCCAGTAAATCCAGTGAAAGCTCAAGCATTTCTGAATTGTGTTTCAGATCTAGAGTTGGCTGGAGTAATTATGCCAGTTCCAGTTCCGGAACAGGGGATGGGGTTTTATTCAAATCTCTTCATTGTACCAAAGAAGGAGAATTCCTTCAGACCAGTTCTGGATCTAAAATTATTGAATCGTTATGTAAGGATACCAACGTTCAAGATGGTAACTGTAAGGACTATATTGCCTTTTGTTCAGCAAGGGAATTATATGTCCACAATAGATTTACAGGATGCATATCTGCATATTCCGATTCATCCAGATCATTATCAGTTCCTGAGATTCTCTTTTCTAGACAAGCATTACCAATTTGTGGCTCTACCGTTTGGCCTTGCTACAGCTCCAAGAATTTTCACAAAGATTCTCGGTGCCCTTCTGTCTGTAATCAGAGAACAGGGTATTGTGGTATTTCCTTATTTGGACGATATCTTGGTACTTGCTCCGTCTTTACATTTAGCAGAGTCTCATACGAATCGACTTGTGTTGTTTCTTCAAGATCATGGTTGGAGGATCAATTTACCAAAAAGTTCTTTGATTCCTCAAACAAGGGTAACCTTTCTGGGTTTCCAGATAGATTCAGTGTCCATGACTTTGTCTTTAACAGACAAGAGACGTCTAAAATTGATTACAGCCTGTCGAAACCTTCAGTCTCAATCATTCCCTTCGGTAGCCTTATGCATGGAAATTCTAGGTCTTATGACTGCTGCATCGGACGCGATCCCCTTTGCTCGTTTTCACATGCGACCTCTTCAGCTCTGTATGCTGAACCAATGGTGCAGGGATTACACGAAGATATATCAATTAATATCTTTAAAACCGATTGTTCGGCACTCTCTAACGTGGTGGACAGATCACCATCGTTTAATTCAGGGGGCTTCTTTTGTTCTTCCGACCTGGACTGTAATTTCAACAGATGCAAGTCTCACAGGTTGGGGAGCTGTGTGGGGATCTCTGACGACACAAGGAGTTTGGGAATCTCAGGAGGTGAGATTACCGATCAATATCTTGGAACTCCGTGCAGTTTTCAGAGCTCTTCAGTTTTGGCCTCTTCTGAAGAGAGAATCGTTCATTTGTTTTCAGACAGACAATGTCACAACTGTGGCATACATCAATCATCAAGGAGGGACTCACAGTCCTCTGGCTATGAAAGAAGTATCTCGAATTTTGGTTTGGGCGGAATCCAGCTCCTGTCTAATCTCTGCGGTTCATATCCCAGGTGTAGACAATTGGGAAGCGGATTATCTCAGTCGCCAAACGTTGCATCCGGGCGAATGGTCTCTTCACCCAGAGGTATTTCTTCAGATTGTTCAAATGTGGGGGCTCCCAGAGATAGATCTGATGGCCTCTCATCTAAACAAGAAACTTCCCAGGTATCTGTCCAGATCCCGGGATCCTCAGGCGGAGGCAGTGGATGCATTATCACTTCCTTGGAAGTATCATCCTGCCTATATCTTTCCGCCTCTAGTTCTTCTTCCAAGAGTAATCTCCAAGATTCTGAGGGAATGCTCGTTTGTTCTGCTAATAGCTCCGGCATGGCCTCACAGGTTTTGGTATACGGATCTTGTCCGGATGGCATCTTGCCAACCATGGACTCTTCCGTTAAGACCAGACCTTCTGTCTCAAGGTCCTTTTTTCCATCCGGATCTGAAATCCTTAAATTTAAAGGTATGGAGATTGAACGCTTGATTCTTGGTCATAGAGGTTTCTCTGACTCCGTGATTAATACTATGTTACAGGCTCGTAAATCTGTATCTCGAGAGATATATTATAGAGTCTGGAAGACTTATATTTCTTGGTGTCTTTCTCATCATTTTTCTTGGCATTCTTTTAGAATTCCGAGAATTTTACAGTTTCTTCAGGATGGTTTAGATAAGGGTTTGTCCGCGAGTTCTTTGAAAGGACAAATCTCCGCTCTTTCGGTTCTTTTTCACAGAAAGATTGCTATTCTTCCTGATATTCATTGTTTTGTACAAGCTTTGGTTCGTATAAAACCTGTCATTAAGTCAATTTCTCCTCCATGGAGTTTGAATTTGGTTTTGGGAGCTCTTCAAGCTCCTCCGTTTGAACCTATGCATTCATTGGACATTAAATTACTTTCTTGGAAAGTTTTGTTCCTTTTGGCCATCTCTTCTGCTAGAAGAGTTTCTGAATTATCTGCTCTTTCGTGTGAGTCTCCTTTTCTGATTTTTCATCAGGATAAGGCGGTGTTGCGAACTTCTTTTGAATTTTTACCTAAAGTTGTGAATTCCAACAACATTAGTAGAGAAATTGTGGTTCCTTCATTATGTCCTAATCCTAAGAATTCTAAGGAGAAATCATTGCATTCTTTGGATGTTGTTAGAGCTTTGAAATATTATGTTGAAGCTACGAAATCTTTCCGTAAGACTTCTAGTCTATTTGTTATCTTTTCCGGTTCTAGGAAAGGCCAGAAAGCTTCTGCCATTTCTTTGGCATCTTGGTTGAAATCTTTAATTCATCTTGCCTATGTTGAGTCGGGTAAAATTCCGCCTCAAAGAATTACAGCTCATTCTACTAGGTCAGTTTCTACTTCCTGGGCGTTTAGGAATGAAGCTTCGGTTGACCAGATCTGCAAAGCAGCAACTTGGTCCTCTTTGCATACTTTTACTAAATTCTACCATTTTGATGTATTTTCTTCTTCTGAAGCAGTTTTTGGTAGAAAAGTTCTTCAGGCAGCGGTTTCAGTTTGAATCTTCTGCTTATGTTTTTTGTTAAACTTTATTTTGGGTGTGGATTATTTTCAGCAGGAATTGGCTGTCTTTATTTTATCCCTCCCTCTCTAGTGACTCTTGTGTGGAAAGATCCACATCTTGGGTAGTCATTATCCCATACGTCACTAGCTCATGGACTCTTGTTAATTACATGAAAGAAAACATAATTTATGTAAGAACTTACCTGATAAATTCATTTCTTTCATATTAACAAGAGTCCATGAGGCCCACCCTTTTTTGTGGTGGTTATGATTTTTTTGTATAAAGCACAATTATTCCAATTCCTTATTTTATATGCTTCGCACTTTTTTTCTTATCACCCCACTTCTTGGCTATTCGTTAAACTGATTTGTGGGTGTGGTGAGGGGTGTATTTATAGGCATTTTAAGGTTTGGGAAACTTTGCCCCTCCTGGTAGGAATGTATATCCCATACGTCACTAGCTCATGGACTCTTGTTAATATGAAAGAAATGAATTTATCAGGTAAGTTCTTACATAAATTATGTTTTTTTTAATCTTGTCAATTCTAAGCATTGTACACTTTTCATGGCATAATGGAAACTCATTTTGTGGTACATACCCTATATTAAGTGTTTACTATCTACTAAATCATGATATGTATATCATCATAAATTTCTCTTCCCAGAGTTATCCTAATTGCATATTCTCAATTACGGATTAATTAATAAGATGATGCATTGATACAATATACAGTGGAAGACAACTATCATTCTGGATTAATATATACAATCCCATATTAATGTCAGATGGGCGTAGCTATTCATCCACCAATGTAGTAATGTTTATCATAGTGGGTCCCCTGTGTATAATTCACCCATATTACTCGCATATGGAAATGAATATTTGCCCCCATATATAGTAATATGTTCATGTATAAATCCACTATGTAATAAGTATCTTAGATTAGTAGTTTACAAATAAACCCAGAAATGATTATTTTCATTCATGCCGTGGGGCATCACAGAGTTTAATTTAAAAATCCATCTGGCTTCTTTTTTGAGTAATATTTGTTCGATGTTCCCTACTCTAATCCCAGTTTTAGCAGTTTCTTATCTTCAGCATTTGAAAGACTTAGTGTTGCCATTATGGTGTTGTAGGAAGTGTCTCACTACACTGGTTAATTTCTTGCCTCTCTCTAGAGTCTTACTGGCAGATCTAATATTGCTCATGTGCTCTTTCATTCTTGTGCTGAGGCATCTAGTCGTCATTCCTACGTAAATTAAATTACATTTGCACGATACACAGTATATAGCATTGGTGCTTTTGCAGTTAATATGACTGTTTATTGACCAATTTCTTCTGTTATGTGTGATCAGTCCACGGGTCATCATTACTTCTGGGATATTATCTGCTCCCCTACAGGAAGTGCAAGAGGATTCACCCAGCAGAGTTGCTATATAGCTCCTCCCCTCTACGTCACCTCCAGTCATTCTCTTGCACCCAAAGACTAGATAGGAGGTGTGAGAGGACTATGGTGATTATACTTAGTTTTTATAACTTCAATCAAAAGTTTGTTATTTTACAATAGCACCGGAGCGTGTTATTACTTCTCTGGCAGAGTTTGAAGAAGAATCTACCAGAGTTTTTTATTATGATTTTAACCGGAGTAGTTAAGATCATATTGCTGTTTCTCGGCCATCTGAGGGAGGTAAAAGCTTCAGATCAGGGGACAGCGGGCAGTTGAATCTGCATTGAGGTATGTAGCAGTTTTTATTTTCTGAATGGAATTGATGAGAAAATCCTGCTATACCGATATAATGACATGTATGTATACTCTACACTTCAGTATTCTGGGGATGGTATTTCACCGGAATTACTCTGTAAAAGTACATTAAACCTTTTAATAGGTATTTAATTCATGTTAAACGTTTTGCTGGAATGTAGAATCGTTTGCATTTCTGAGGTACTGAGTGAATAAATATTTGGGCATTATTTTTTCCACTTGGCAGTCTGCTTGTTTTGATTATGACAGTTTCGTTTCTCTCTCACTGCTGTGTGTGAGGGGGAGGGACCGTTTTTTGGCGCTCTTTGCTACGCATCAAAAAATTTTCAGTCAGTTACACTTATATTTTCTGCATGATCCGGTTCATCTCTGACAGAACTCAGGGGTCTTCAAACTTCTTTGAAGGGAAGTAGATTCTCTCAGCAGAGCTGTGAGATTTAATAGCGACTGTGATTTAAAACGTTGCTCTGTAATTTTTATGTTTAAAATTTAATTAGTGTTATTTTACTAATGGGAACAAACCTTTGCTAAAAAGTTGTGTTGTTTGTTAAGAGTGATGCTATAACTGTTTTTCAGTTCATTATTTCAACTGTCATTTAATCGTTTAGTGCTTTTGAGGCACAGTACGTTTTTATTAAATAAAATTGTAACCGAGTTGCATGTTTATTGCTAGTGTGTTAAACATGTCTGATTCAGAGGAAGATACCTGTGTCATTTGTTCCAATGCCAAGGTGGAGCCCAATAGAAATTTATGTACTAGCTGTATTGATGCTACCTTAAATAAAAGCCAATCTGTACAAATTGAACAAATTTCACCAAACAGCGAGGGGAGAGTTATGCCGACTAACTCGCCTCACGTGTCAGTACCTGCATCTCCCGCCCGGGAGGTGCGTGATATTATGGCGCCTAGTACATCTGGGCAGCCATTACAGATAACATTACAAGATATGGCTACTGTTATGACTGAAGTTTTGGCTAAATTACCAGAACTAAGAGGCAAGCGTGATCACTCTGGGGTGAGAACAGAGTGCGCTGATAATTCTAGGGCCATGTCTGATACTGCGTCACAGCTTGCAGAGCATGAGGACGGAGAGCTTCATTCTGTAGGTGACGGTTCTGATCCAAACAGATTGGATTCAGATATTTCAAATTTTAAGTTTAAATTGGAAAACCTCCGTGTATTACTAGGGGAGGTCTTAGCAGCTCTCAACGATTGTAACGCTGTTGCAATACCAGAGAAAATGTGTAGGTTGGATAAATACTTTGCGGTACCGGCGAGTACTGACGTTTTTCCTATACCTAAGAGATTAACTGAAATTGTTACTAAGGAGTGGGACAGACCCGGTGTGCCGTTCTCACCCCCTCCAATATTTAGAAAGATGTTTCCAATAGACGCCACCACACGGGACTTATGGCAAACGGTCCCTAAGGTGGAGGGAGCAGTTTCTACTTTAGCTAAGCGTACCACTATCCCGGTGGAGGATAGCTGTGCTTTTTCAGATCCTATGGATAAAAAATTAGAGGGTTACCTTAAGAAAATGTTTGTTCAACAAGGTTTTATATTACAACCCCTTGCATGCATCGCGCCGATCACGGCTGCGGCAGCATTTTGGATTGAGTCTCTAGAAGAGAACCTTAGTTCAGCTACGCTGGACGACATTACGGACAGGCTTAGAGTCCTTAAACTAGCTAATTCATTCATTTCGGAGGCCGTAGTACATTTAACCAAACTTACGGCTAAGAATTCAGGATTCGCCATTCAGGCACGCAGGGCGCTGTGGCTAAAATCCTGGTCGGCTGATGTAACTTCTAAGTCCAAATTACTTAATATACCTTTCAAGGGGCAAACTTTATTTGGGCCCGGTTTGAAAGAAATTATTGCTGACATTACAGGAGGTAAGGGCCACGCTCTACCTCAAGACAAAGCCAAAGCTAAGGCTAGACAGTCTAATTTTCGTCCCTTTCGGAATTTCAAAGCAGGAGCAGCGCCAACCTCCACTGCACCAAAACAGGGAGGAACTGTTGCTCGTTACAGACAAGGCTGGAAGCCTAACCAGTCCTGGAACAAGGGCAAGCAGGCCAGTAAACCTGCTGCTGCCCCTAAGACAGCATGAACCGAGGGCCCCCGATCCGGGACCGGATCTAGTGGGGGGCAGACTCTCTCTCTTCGCCCAGGCTTGGGCAAGAGATGTCCAGGATCCCTGGGCGCTAGAGATCATATCTCAGGGATACCTTCTAGACTTCAAATTCTCTCCCCCAAAAGGGAGATTTCATCTGTCAAGGTTGTCAACAAACCAAATAAAGAAGGACGCGTTTCTACGCTGTGTACAAGATCTATTATTAATGGGAGTGATCCATCCGGTTCCGCGGTCGGAACAAGGACAAGGGTTTTACTCAAACCTGTTTGTGGTTCCCAAAAAAGAGGGAACTTTCAGGCCAATCTTGGATTTAAAGATCCTAAACAAATTCCTAAGAGTTCCATCGTTCAAAATGGAAACTATTCGGACAATCTTACCCATGATCCAAGAGGGTCAGTACATGACCACAGTGGATTTAAAGGATGCTTACCTTCACATACCGATTCACAAAGATCATTACCGGTATCTAAGGTTTGCCTTCTTAAACAGGCATTACCAGTTTGTAGCCCTTCCATTCGGATTGGCTACGGCTCCAAGAATCTTTACAAAGGTTCTGGGTGCCCTTCTGGCGGTACTAAGACCGCGAGGAATTTCGGTAGCTCCGTACCTAGACGACATTCTGATACAAGCTTCAAGCTTTCAAACTGCCAAGTCTCATACAGAGTTAGTTCTGGCATTTCTAAGGTCGCATGGATGGAAAGTAAACGAAAAGAAGAGTTCTCTCTTTCCTCTCACAAGAGTTCCATTCTTGGGGACTCTTATAGATTCTGTAGAAATGAGGATTTATCTGACAGAAGACAGATTAACAAAGCTTCTAAATGCATGCCGTGTCCTTCATTCCATTCAACTCCCGTCAGTAGCTCAATGCATGGAGGTGATCGGCTTAATGGTAGCAGCAATGGACATAGTTCCCTTTGCACGCCTACATCTCAGACCGCTGCAATTGTGCATGCTGAGTCAGTGGAATGGGGATTACTCAGATTTGTCCCCCACTCTGAATCTGGATCAAGAGACCAGAAACTCTCTTCTATGGTGGCTTTCTCGGCCACATCTGTCCAGGGGGATGCCGTTCAGCAGGCCGGACTGGACAATTGTAACAACAGACGCCAGCCTTCTAGGTTGGGGCGCTGTCTGGAATTCTCTGAAGGCTCAGGGACAATGGAGTCAGGAGGAAAGTCTCCTGCCAATAAACATTCTGGAATTGAGAGCAGTTCTCAATGCCCTTCTATCTTGGCCCCAGTTAAAGACTCGGGGGTTCATCAGGTTTCAGTCGGACAACATCACGACTGTAGCTTACCATCAAGGAGGGACAAGAAGCTCCCTAGCAATGATAGAGGTATCAAAGATATTTCGCTGGGCAGAGTCTCACTCTTGCCACCTGTCAGCAATCCACATCCCGGGAGTGGAGAACTGGGAGGCGGATTTCTTGAGTCGCCAGACTCTTCATCCGGGGGAGTGGGAACTTCATCCGGAGGTCTTTGCCCAAATACTTCAACGTTGGGGCAAACCAGAGATAGATCTCATGGCGTCTCGCCAGAACGCCAAACTTCCTCGCTACGGATCCAGATCCAGGGATCCGGGAGCGGTTCTGATAGATGCTTTGACAGCACCTTGGAACTTCAGGATGGCTTATGTATTTCCTCCCTTCCCACTGCTTCCTCGATTGATTGCCAAAATCAAACAGGAGAGAGCATCAGTGATTCTAATAGCGCCTGCATGGCCGCGCAGGACTTGGTATGCAGATCTAGTGGACATGTCATCCTGTCCGCCTTGGTCTCTGCCTCTAAGACAGGACCTTCTGATTCAGGGTCCATTCAATCATCAAAGTCTAACTTCTCTGAAGCTGACTGCTTGGAAATTGAACGCTTGATTTTATCAAAACGTGGTTTTTCTGAGTCGGTTATTGATACCCTGATACAGGCTAGGAAGCCTGTTACCAGAAAGATTTACCATAAAATATGGCGTAAATACCTATACTGGTGTGAATCCAAAGATTACTCCTGGAGTAAGGTTAGGATTCCTAGGATATTGTCTTTTCTACAAGAAGGTTTAGAAAAGGGTTTATCGGCTAGCTCATTAAAGGGACAGATCTCAGCTCTGTCCATCTTGTTACACAGGCGTCTGTCAGAAAATTCAGACATCCAGGCCTTTTGTCAGGCTTTAACTAGGATCAAGCCTGTGTTTAAAACTGTTGCTCCGCCATGGAGTTTAAACTTAGTTCTTAACGTTTTACAGGGTGTTCCGTTTGAACCCCTTCATTCCATTGATATAAAATTGTTATCTTGGAAAGTTCTATTTTTAATGGCTATTTCCTCGGCTCGAAGAGTCTCTGAGTTATCAGCCCTACATTGTGATTCTCCTTATCTGATCTTTCACTCAGACAAGGTAGTTCTGCGTACTAAACCTGGGTTCTTACCTAAGGTAGTCACTAACAGGAATATCAATCAAGAGATTGTTGTTCCATCCTTGTGTCCAAATCCTTCTTCAAAGAAGGAACGTCTTCTACACAATCTGGATGTAGTTCGTGCCCTCAAGTTCTACTTGCAGGCAACTAAAGATTTTCGCCAAACTTCTTCCCTGTTTGTCGTTTATTCTGGACAGAGGAGAGGTCAAAAAGCTTCTGCTACCTCTCTCTCTTTTTGGCTTCGTAGCATAATACGTTTAGCCTATGAGACTGCTGGACAGCAGCCTCCTGAAAGAATTACAGCTCATTCCACTAGAGCTGTGGCTTCCACTTGGGCCTTTAAGAATGAGGCCTCTGTTGAACAGATTTGCAAGGCTGCAACTTGGTCTTCGCTTCATACTTTTTCCAAATTTTACAAATTTGACACTTTTGCTTCTTCGGAGGCTATTTTTGGGAGAAAGGTTCTTCAGGCAGTGGTTCCTTCTGTATAATGAGCCTGCCTATCCCTCCCGTCATCCGTGTACTTTTGCTTTGGTATTGGTATCCCAGAAGTAATGATGACCCGTGGACTGATCACACATAACAGAATAAAACATAATTTATGCTTACCTGATAAATTCCTTTCTTCTGTTGTGTGATCAGTCCACGGCCCGCCCTGTTTTTTAAGGCAGGTACATATTTTTTAAATTATAATTCAGTCACCACTACACCCTTGGTTTCTCCTTTCTCGTTGGTCTTTGGTCGAATGACTGGAGGTGACGTAGAGGGGAGGAGCTATATAGCAACTCTGCTGGGTGAATCCTCTTGCACTTCCTGTAGGGGAGCAGATAATATCCCAGAAGTAATGATGACCCGTGGACTGATCACACAACAGAAGAAAGGAATTTATCAGGTAAGCATAAATTATGTTTTTTTTATGGAATCTGTCAAATATAAACTTATTTTTTATCATATGTGGGCATACACTACAATCTCCACAAGCAATTGATCCTTTATATAAGGGTAATTTTTTCACATTTCTGCAGAAGTGACTGGTTGTTAGGCAGTCACTTAATTTGTTTGCCCTTCTATATGTAAAGAGTGGTTTATCAGGAATGACCGTTTCCAATATTTCATCTGCTTTTAAAATATGCCAGTGTTTCTGAACAATGCTGGAGATTGATTGGCTCTGATTGGTATTTATAGATATAAACCTGAGACAATTGGAGGATTCTTTATTATTAGGTTTTAAAAGTTCAGCTCTATCTCTTCCTAAGGCTCTATTGTACGCTTTGGCTAGAGCTTTCTTAGTGTAACCTCTTTGTAGTAGCCTCAACCTCAAGTCGTTTGCTGCTTTCTTGAAGGATTCTACAGAGGAACAGTTTCTGCGAATTCGGAGGTATTCCCCCATGGGTAGACTTTTGATGGTATTGGGATGGTGGAAGCTATCAGCACTTAATATATTTGTAGATGTTGGTTTTCTATAAGTGTCTGTGTCCAGGTAGCTTTCACTCTTTCTGATAGTAATATCAAGAAACTCCAATTTGTGTTTGTCATTATTCATGGTAAGTAACAGTCCTAAAGGATTCGTATTTAGGGTGGCAATAAAATCCGACAACAATTCTGTGGTTCCCTCCCACACAAAGAAGATGTCATCTATATACCTGGACCAGCGGGTGATGAATTGTGTGAACCGATCATTAGTATCACCTTAGTCATTAATTTTTAAATAAATTCCTTAATAAAGATTATAGGTTTTAATACCAGTATATACATTTATTATTCGCAAGCAGATATTTCATGCTGTAATTTTACAGCTTATTACAAGCGATAGGTGTAGGAGTGCTTAATATCCCCTCTATACTCTCCCATTTCCTTTTCCTATTTTTGGCATTATAAAGTAGCCAGGTGGGGGCAGTGTAATATTTTATAATATAATATTTTCTACAATCCACAGCACAACGTATTTGCATAATTTTTAACATATATGCATTTAATGATAATGTGAGCAATAAACATTGAAAAATGTTAATATTATTCGCTTATTTTTGGATAAAGTTTTAGTCGGGTGGTCAGTAAAATCAGCCTTGTGGTACGGACATTATAAAGTTCCTAGGGACAACACTGATGATAATTATTGCATTTATCATCATCCATTATCATAACAAACCTGTTTAGGCAGTTTATTTGCTGAGATGTTCTTAACCAAATGTATTGTAGATCTATGCCATGCAGTACAAGGCCTGGCGTACCGCATAATGTAGTTCTCCCCTACAGTACAGAAAAATAATAAAATGCCTATAAATACTATTACCCTTACCAGCTAACTAAAACCTTCACTGTCAGGAATTTCAGAAGTGTGGTGCACAGCTGTAATTAGCGGCCTTGTAATTACCAAAATAAAATGGCAAAGCCATGCATGTCTGTTTCTGAACAAAAAGGATCCCAGGGAAGCGCTTACAACCATTTGTGTTATGTAAATTTCAGTGAGAAACACAGTTTGTGGGGGAAAAGTTAACTTTTTTTTTTATATATATATAGTTAAATAAATTTTAAAAAAAATGTTCTATTTCTGTTTAAATCGAGTGATGGCAAAAATGTTAAAAACTCTGGTATTTTGGGCACGTTTTCTCTGAACTAAATGGTATTGAAGGGGTTAAAGAAAAATTAACTTTTTTATGCTTTTGGGATTTAGTCATTGATTCTTGCTAAAATATATTCTTATACTTTCACATTTCAATTTTGATCTTTATATCCCTTTAAGATTTATTTCTAAAGACAACTGCATTTGGGTTATTGAAAGTTTTTGTTTTGTTTTACTTTGTATTCATTATTCGATTATGATCATCGGGCTGTTTGTCATAGTTGATTGTATAATTAAGCTCTGTTCCTGCTGGATTTTAGCTATTAACAGCTGTATACAAGTCTGATTGGATGATGGCTGTCACATGATACCGGGGCCTGCAAGATGAAGTAAATTTTGAAATGTCAGAAAAAAAATCTTAGTGTAACTTCTATTCTATTCTTTTTTTTTTAAAAAAGTAGAGAGTAAAGTACATGTAAGTTTTTCATGCTTCTAGCACAGAAGAAACTTTGGATCTTTTTCTAATATGTTTTACTTTCCCTCCTTTTCCAGTGTGGCGAGCCAGTTTTGAATGAGTTTATGCCTGATATTGCCATGGGAGTATCCACTATGTCCTTAAAAGATAGAAGGTTGCCAGAATTGACAATTGATACACAGCTCAGCCAGCAGGTTTCGGAGATGCCAGGCCCACCACAGCACATTTCATGCAATCCTAGCAGACATATGCACAGTGCAAGGAAAAAACACAGCATGGAGCATAAAATGGAAGCACGAGAGAGTCAAACGGAGTACCCAGACTTCTATGACTTTTCTAATTCTGCTTGCAGACCATCTACTCCGGTCCCAAGCAGACATTCTCCTTTGCCCTCTCAGGGTATTTATTTTGGTCCTGATTTATACACCCACAGTAAGGCAAACAGCTTGAAGTCTGCTTATGTGACCAATCAGATTTCGCCTAAAAAACATGAGGATTCAAGGAGAGAGTATTTATTTTCCCAAGATGGTCATCCTCACAGACAAAAGAATGAACCATTACACCTTGATGTCTTAGAACAGCCCCCTCAGCGGCTAGATTTGGCTCTAGCTGCTCAGGAGAATGCTAACCACGGCCCTCATCATGGGCGGGGTAGAACGAAAATAGAAACTGATCTGACTTATGGCCTGACCTCTAGTAGACCTTTACATCCTGCCTACAGCTCAGAAATACAGGATGAGAGATCATTCAGAAGAATTGTTGATTCAGATTTGCTAGATCATGGTGCACAAAGAAATATGGACCTTGAAAGGGAAGATCCTGTAGGCAGGGAAAGGAGGTCACCAAACAAACAAGACTTCCTCTACAAAAAATCAGCCCTTTGAAAATAACCTCGACAGTTTCTCTGTGCCTAATAACTTGTGGAATACAACATTTCGTAGTATTTTGCATGAGCTATGTCAGGCTTTGCAATGCCAGAAATAAGTTAATTTTCTTAAATGTGTTCAGTTCTATTTTATATTGTTTATGATTTATTAGTGGCTGCATGCATCCTATTTCTGTTTTTTGAATGCTGCTTTTTGTGTGTTTTGATTTGCTTGTTTTTTTTGTTTTTTCCTATGTTTGTTTTGTTTTAATGAGCTTTTTGCTTTGATCAATGTTTTAAACAAAACGGCATATTCAGCACCTTGGTATTTTTATTAGCAGTCTTCTTTTGAACTTATACATTTTCCTACTTGTTATATTTTGCGTATCACAGTGAACCTTATAAAAATGTATTTTGTGCTTTTTTTTTTCCTTCCGGTCAACCTTCCAGTTCCGATATTCAGTGGGTTAAACTCTATGTAATGCATTTTCTTACAAGATACAAACTGTTTATTTTTTATTAAGAAATTCCAAAGAGCACATAGATAAAAACCTACTCTGTTAACTATATGTAATCTTATGACGGCTCACACTCATTCTGATAACACTGTTACATTTGGTATGGAGTGGATGATCTACACATCTCTAATTTAATTTTCTTTCCATTTCTTTAAAGATCTGAAAATAACTGAATGTGATTTGTGTATTAGTCTACCATGTATGAGAGTTGAGTAACTTGCTTCTGAATAACTCTATAGGGACATAAAAGTCAATAGTATACTGGGGCTGTATAATTCTGCTCTACTACATCTATATGCACAGATCTGCACCTTTAAATGACCGTGAGTCTTTAGCATGACTTCCCCTTGCTTGCACATTCTCATGCAAAAACTTGAATGATAGACAAGCTAGTACATAATGCAAAAACACCAATCCACCCCTGCCTATACACTCAGACAGGGGTGGGTCTATAAAGTGGAAATTTGTGAGATGTGGAGCACATTTTATTTTGAAAAGGTGCATTCAAATACTTGTCCAGTCTGTTCAGCCTCAACATACTATGGCTACAAGCTTGTTAAAAGGTAAAAGCCCATAAGATCTATATTATTGGATTATAGGTGTCATTACCCATGTTTGACTCACATGATATATGAAAAGCTTATCTTTATAAATGGTATCTTCCAAAGATAAGTGATTTATCAAATGAACTTGATTAATCATGGTGCTTTTCACATAAGATATATTTTCTATCTTTTTTTTTTTTTTTTTTAATAGTACAAAACTAGGTCACATTCAATAATTTTGATCTTTTATACTATTATTTTGGTTTATTTTAGCTTCTTGTACCATGGACCCTTTGCCCCCCCTCCTGGAGAAGTGCATCAACTGCATTTTATACATAAACAGAATCCTTAAAGGGCATAATAGTTCTTTTAAAATTTAACAATTTAAAAGCTAAGCTTACAAAAAAGGCAATACATATCTTAAAATTAAGTCACCATTATCTCCAGTTCTTCTTACTGGCCTCCAAAAGTTGCACCCCTGTAGTTTTCACCTGTTTCTGCTCTTGATTGACTGTGTATGCGCTTTGCCATTTTGGGCTCGATTTATCAAGTCCTCCCTTTTACTAAAGGTTCGCACAAGAGAACCTGCAGCCAGCATTTATCAAGCAGCGGTCATCAGAGCGCTGCTTCCCTACCCTGTTGTCTACCTCTTAGGTGGATAATTTAAATCTCCCTGGTCTCATCCGACCAGGGAGATTAACAGCTCCTGCCCTCGCGTAATTGGCTGTGCATGGGGTGAGGTAGCACACAAACGCAAAGAAGCGCTCATGTGCAATGCGCTGCCCGCCAGAGAAGAGCTCGGGCGAACAGCCAAATATGTATGCCCCTGTCCCCAATGGATTGATAAATTGAGCCCTTTGTTTCAGGCTAGTATGTATTTTATCTATGGCAAGTTGGCTTTTAAATTGTGCAATTCTATAAATAACTGATGAATACTATAATGCAGACAGCTTGTTGTCTGTTGTGTCTAGATGCTCAGATATTAAAACCTGTCGTTGGCAAATCACACAAATATTTTGATACTTTTCTGCCCAAGAAGATAGTTGTGTATCCAAAGTTGTTTCAGAGTCACTGCTTTGGTGTTGTAAAATACATTTATATGGATTGCCCCTCTATATGACAAAGGAGCCCTAAAATAAAATTTTTAAGTAAGGATAGACTTGAGCAGTTAACCTCTCTTATACTAGTTCCTGCTGAGAAATAATTAGATTCTGATGGGGCACATAACCAGCTACTTCATCCATTTGATAAATCAAAGGAAGCCAGTGAGTGTTTTTAGAAGACAAGTTTGAAGAAGTTTCTACAGGTACATATTACACTATGCCCAGTATTGCTAATCCAACTGAAAACATTTGTAGCATCCTATCTATATATACAATGGAATTGTGCTTAAACACTGGCCACACATTCTGCATTCTCTGATTCTGGGTATATGATGATTGTTGTTTATTATGACATCAATTTGACAAATTGGCATTTTTCTTGGTTAACTTCCCCAACTTTTTTTCCCCTAATGAAATAGTAAACTTGTACAATGCATTCTATGGCTGACTGTTCCAGCAAAACTGGATTGAAAGAAAAAAATTAGATTATATATATATATATATATATATAGTGAAGCGCATGAACAAAGATACAACACAGTTGTATATAAACATGCTTTGTAATGGTTCAAAAAATAATCTTATTACTGAATTTAAAAACTTATTGTAACTGCTTCATGTCATGAAACTGAAATCTTCAAAAAGCTCTGGATAGTTTACATGCCCTCTTTTCTTTGATTTTTATATATATATATAATTTTGAGATGTTGCAAAGCAGTTTTTTTTATTTAAAGGGATGATTTGAAGGATATTTTGTTTAATTGCATAACATGGAGTATCTCAGAAAATGTTAATGGAGATATTGCATAGAAATTTCATGGATCCAAAACAATTACATCATGGTTTACTTTTAATTAAATAACCGATCATGTTTGAAAAACGTATTTAGAAAACACATTTACAACTTGTGACCAGTGTCCAGGATTGAGATTATTTAAATATATACAGTAAAATGTATTTATGATAAATCAGTATGAACATCCCTCATTGGATGCAGCAATTGCATTGGTGATTAAACACAATGGCTTTGTCTTAAAATATATGCACTGTTCCATTATTGAGATACAAAATAAATTACAGCAGCATTACTATGATTTTGTAGTTTAAAAATAACTTTCCAGAATGAACATTTAATTCAGGTGACTTGAATCTAAATTCACATTCTTTTCACAAGGCTAATATTTTTCATTCTAGTCTGTTTTCTTCATGAAAAACTCATTTTAAATATACATTTGCATTATAGTCAAAATTTAGATGTAGTGTATAATTCTAGTTTGACAGCTAGTAAAGTGATTTTTTTTTTCTTATAATGACAATGGGAGTTTAATTTCACCCAGAGTAAGGTTGAACAGCCTTCCTTGTTTCCCTATTAGTGGATAAAAAGAACATAAGTTCTATTATTGCTGATAAGAAGTTTCTAAACACTTGTATTTATTCAGAGTGGTTTCTTCAATGTGTTTTTAATTATTTTGTTTTTCTCCCTGGTAGCTGTTGCAAATTCTTCATAGAGGGAAGAATGCAACATATGCAGTTTTTTTCATGATACATAACTAGATAAAAAGAAACTGGTCGGCACATGCGAGCGCACACTCAGACTTATAAATCTGTGTTACAGAATCATTCAGCTTAGGTGCTAACATTACTGCATTGCCTTCATTATACCTCTTCCTGAGGAAACTAAAGGGCTTTAGTCTGTATTTACTTGTTAGCCTAGTATGTTGCTGTAAATTTTGGGAGTTGATTGACAATGCTCTATAACATAAACTTCTGAAGATTCTAAATTTCATGACAGATTGTGAAATGTGGATATATTGGATGTCTGGTTTTCTGTGACCCAAATCATGGTTTGATTATTTTGCAAAGTAGCTAGAATATTGATTAGCTTGTGGTGTTCGTTGTTGCTGTTCTGTGCAGAATGTTTTGTATGTTGTGTGTATATTGAAGTTGACAATGGTTTGGTAATGTATGTGAAATTTAGTTTAGTAGTTTCTGTGCATGTTCCCAACAAGCACACCCTTTAAACAGAATAAGCCTTTTTCTAAACAACTTCCTTTTTTAGTACATTTAATCATCATCTTTTCTAAGCATAGATCCTAGCTCTCAAGTGTTTTGTATGCCTCAGAATGAGTTGAAAGACGGCCCCCTCACAGCATTCTGCTCTTTTCGGAGACTGATTTCTACTTAAAGTACAACACACTAAGATCTGAATGCACTTTCACAAGAAAAAAATCTGACTCCAAAAAGAGCCCAGCACTGCAAGTGTCAGTATTCTGAGGCGCACCTGAAGCTTCCGAATGCACATGCCAAGTTTGAGCATCCAAAAATGTAAATTTTACTTTACATGGGGCTTTTATCATTTTGTCAATGCTCTCTGAGCTTGGTTTCAATATAGTTTACTATTATCAATAATACAAATGGTTCACTACATTCTGCTTAACTTATGAACCCACATTCCTAGTGGCTTGTTTTATAAAAAAAAATCACTTTTGAAGAAATAGTGACCCTTGCTTAGTAGTTTCAGACTGCTGTAAATATATAAAAAGGAAGTTGTTTAGGGTTACACAAGTCCTTTCAAAGTGTGATTATTTATATATATATATATATATATATATATTGGGGCTGGACGATATGGACAAAAAAAAATTCGATTTTGGGGGGGGGGGGGGATGCGATTGCGATTTTATCGCGATTTTCTTATAAATGACCTTAACACCTTCATTTTGCATTAAAAACCTTATATTTGCTGCCTGTGATGTGATTAAATAGTAGCCACTAGCCAGTTATTGGGTCTTATGACACACAACATTGTCAAATTTTCTTGGACAGTCATTCTAACTGTGGACAGTGGTATGATTAAAATATGAAGCAGTGTAAGCTACATACACACATATATATATATATATATATATATATATATAATATACAATCACATACACAGTTACACACACTTATATATTCATATATTCATTTTTCTTTTTTTAAACATTTTAATTGGACTAAAAATGAGCCCTGCTCCTGTACAGGAATCCAATACAGGCATATAGCAGTAGGGGTGGGGGGCTGCTCCTTTCAGAAATGCTGTGCCTTGCTGATATCAAATACATTGTAGATGCAGTTAAGTTAACCCAGCAGCAGAGGGGAATGCATTTTTAGCCTTTTTGGCAGCCGTGGGGTTAACTGCATCTGCTATGTATTTGAGCCGTTTCTCAGAGAGCAGGAGATTGTGTGGGAGGTTCCATAATGTTTACATACCCTAAGTTTCAGACTGCAGACTTTCCTAGGGGGATATATAAGCAAGTGGCTTTCCCTCCAATTCAGTCTTCTGCATGGTTCCATAATGATTACATACCCTAAGTTTCAGGCTGCAGAGGTCCCTAGGGGGAAATATAAGTACCTCTTCACATCTCCTGCATGGGCTCTGCTTTTAGATTTCAATAGCTTGATCGGATGCTGAGATCACAAACAGAAAGTGAAACAGACATTTTACAAATGTGTGCTAAAAACAACCACTAGATGGAGCTGGTTTGCAAGAAATCACATACAAATAATGCAGTACAGCCACTTCTGAGGGTTTTTGTTTTTTTAGCAAACATTTGCGACCTCTCGCGGTTTTTAAATCGCAGCAATGCAATTAATCGCGGTTTAAAACCGAAAACGCAAAAAATCGTGCAGCCCTAATATATATATATATATATATATATATATATATATATATATATATATATATATATATATATATTCACTTCCTGACCTCGTCAAGCATTCCTTTGTGGCTCCTTTGGTAAAACTTATTTTTTTGAGAAAGTGATAGTTAAATATCTGTATGTTACTCATGGACTGTTAAGCAAGAGCTTTATATTTGTTTCCTATATTTGCTTTCTGCCTATATTCAAGAGATTAAATGTGCATCAAAGTCCAGTTATACAACCTGGACAGTATCATTACACCAAATTTATCTGAGCCAATTTTCTGCACACTATTTTCCAGGTTTGCCTCAATTTTTTGTGTAAACAGCCTTTGATATTTGTTTTATTATTATTTTACATGGGGAAGTACAGTGTTCCTTAATGCTAATCCTCAGGTAACCTTAACAGGGTGGGCTGTGTATCCCTTTTTTTGGGCTGATCAGTTTCCCTCCATCTCAAGACTGACTTACTCAACAGGTAGGGAAATCTTTTACATAATGTGACCTGCCCTGTTATGGGTACCTGTGGTCTAAAGTTTGGAAACATTTGAATTAATAAATGTAGCATTCAGAGTATGTATAATAGAGATTGTATCAATGTTTGTCTAGATACCTATCAATAAAGTTATCATGATATGTAGGAACAGTGATATAAGTATCCTGTGACTGCAATGGAAGCAGTGCTATAAAATACAATAATATGATGAGTAAATGTGACTTTATACAACGGAGGTTAACATGTACAAAGTACATTTCCCCCACACACACACAATATAGAGCCTGTAATTTGCATTCATAAGTTTTAATTTCGCATGGCATTTAATGAGTCATAAGCGGAATACAACTTTCTAGTATAATGAGAAAACTTGCACTTAAGTAAAAAAAAATATATATATATATATATATATATATACATATAATAAACTTTTCCTTCAGAAAATAAGTTTTATTCAGGACAGATTCTCTCATTCGCAACATGAGAAATAAGCATTATGGTGTAAACTAAATGTGTCTCAACATAGTGTGAACTCCCTTTAATTTGATAAACAGTGCCTGAAAGGCATCTTATAGAATCCCACCGGATCAGAGAGCTTGAGAGAATTGTCCCCTCAGGCTCAATGATCCTTCAGAATTTTTATTCACACTCTTTTCTGGATATTTGTTGTATAAGTTTCAATACTTTACTCATCAGTAAACTCAGTGAAATAATTATTTGCTTCTATCACATTACAAATGAGTTAGCATTTATTTTATACAAATTAAAAGTACATAACAGATTTTGTTTGAGGTCAAAATATTTATCTTTGGAAGTTAAAGGGACACTAAACCCAATTTTTTTTTTTCATGATTACGATAGAGCATGCAATTTTAAGCAACTTTCTAATTTTCTCCTATTATCAATTTTTCTTTGTTCTCTTTCTATCTTTATTTAAAAAGTAGGAATGTGATGCATAGAAGACGGCCCATTTTTGGTTGAGAACCTGGGTTATTCTTGCTTATTGGTGGGTAAGTGTAAGCCTCCAATAAGCAAGGGCTATCCATGGTGCTGAACCTAAAATGGGCTGGCTACTAAGATTAACATTCCTGCTTTAAAAAAAAAAAAAGATAGCAAGAGAATAAAGAAAATTTGATAATAGGAGTAAATTAGAAAGTTCCTTAAAATTGCATGCTCTATCTGAATCATGAAAGAACAAATTTGGGTTCAGTGTCCCTTTAATTGCTTGATGTGACCAGTCAAATATTTTAGATGACTTTGAAGAGTAAGTAATCTGTATGCATTATCCATAATCTATTTCTGTGCCATCATTGTAAGGTCATATTATCTATCTTTTTTTCATCACTTCCAAAGGCCATAAGTAGCAGCTGTATCTCATAAAGTTTGAACAAATCTCATGTAAGTTAATTATGTTGGTGCTGAATGAGTTTTGCAACAGAAATAGGTTTAGTTTTGAATTCTGCAAAGCATCAGCCTCGCTTATCTGCTGAAAAAGTAAAATCTGCTAGATACATAAACATTCCTACAACACTAATCTGAGATATGGTAAGTTACTATTAACCATGAGATTTGAAACATTTTTATAGGAATAATAAAAATCGCCCTCATTGATAATCAAATTGAGTTCTGATCCATTTTTCTTCCATTTAACATATGGTTTGTGTATGTTGCTCATATAGCTTTGATAATAATTTCTGGTTTCAAAACAAAAATGTAATTCGAAAAAAAAGTCTGAAATCCACACTTACATAAATTATCATGTTTTGTATTGAATGCATAAAAATTATGTAATTAACATCTGTTTTAGTAGTGACCTTTGTTATCCTTTAATAGGAGAGAAACTTTATCACTCCACCTACCTTCATTAGGAAAATGAATGCAGTTAAAATAATTGATAAGTGGTGGTTAACCTTTTTTTCCAAATAAGAAACTTTTGGTTTTCTCACTAATCTGAATAAATGACAACCTTTAGAAATGTTATTAGTTTAAACCCAAAATCAAAATTTCAACTGTTTATATGAATGTTTGAACCATAACTACTATAATAATGATGATAAACTAGAAACAGAACTGTATACTTTAATTTTATTTTAGAAAGAGAGAGCAGAAGAGTTGTTCTCCATTAGTAGCAGATGTGTTAGTGTGGGATTAGGGTTTGGTTGTAGAGGTAAATATTTGTTTACCTAGGGCCATAGGATTTACAACCTTTGTCTAAAATATGTTATACGTATTACTTTATGGTCAAACACATCTTAGGTATAACTACAAACAGACGTTTTATCACTTAAAACAGCCAGCAAAAATATTGAGTTCTGTATGCAGTGGCTAATTAATGAATATGCGTCCTGGAACTCATGTTGCAAAAGTACATGTCACATGAGCGAACCCTGCAGTATTGATTCCTGCATTTTTTTTATGCAAACAACCACACTACACCTCAAATATTTTCAGCACAGAAATGTAATGACTGCATTATATCTTTGTGTCTTTTCTTCTAAAAACACAAATCTGACAAAATAGCTAATGCTTCTAAAGCACCTTTCTAATTATTAGTCTTAGTGACAGTTCAGTAGAGAAAAGTATGCATTCATTGTTTTTATAGCGATCTGACTTTTACAGCAATGTTTGGAACATAGGCTTGAAACGAATATATATATCTTTTTTTTTTTTTTTTTAAATGAATAAAATACGCAAGACACTTACTGTAGGACCATTGCTATCTTGTAAACTGTTAAAATGTTATATTTTCAATAAAACATATGGGGTCCAAGTTGATTTATCCCATTCAAGACAAAGTGTAGATGCATAAACGGTATATACTACAAAAAAAAGTTTTTTTAATAGCAGTCACTTTATAATGCACGTCATTTTATTTTTTTTTATTCTAATTCAATTATTTTGCAATGAAATGTACATACCTTTGGTGACTAAATCAACACATTTGTATCAAGTTAACATCTTACCAATGACATTCCATGTGAAATGTATTTGTAACATTAAGAATGAAGCAGTTTACCTAGAATTGTCTTTAAGCTTCCTTGCCTGTGGTGTTTCATCTGTATGTTTTTTTGTGTCAAGGTCAATTTACTAGTGACCAGAAAACCTGTGAACTGGATGGAAGAATTCTGTACTTACAATGTCAAAGGAGGCTCGGTTTTTAAGAAATTAAGTGTCTGTGGTTGACACAGTTTTAAATTTCCTGGTATAAAGTCAAGTGCCTTCAACGCTTAAGGCTCAGATAATAAAAAAAATCTTTACGAACTGATTTCATGTCCTATGCAAGTGTTTTCTACAACCTGCATAAACCAGTACTTTGTAAGATTTGTTCGATTCAATTGTACATAGTGTTTTTAAAGAATAGTATTTTTATTTAGTTACTTCCAGACTTGAATTTGTGTCTTGTGTGAAACATTGTATAACACCTTTCTCTTTTAAGTACCATTGCAGTTGTACAAAGGTTTTCACTGGTTCTATTTTTCTACTGTTACTGACAAGCATGTAACATGGACTTTATCTTACATATAGTTGGCATTTCAAAATAAATGGCTTGTATATAAATTGTGTACTGTTTCTATTGATTTATAGGAAGATATTTAAATGAGTTGCTGAAGTACATAGACTTTTTTTTTATTCTCTCAACATTTAAGTTTATTTTCTGTAAAGAAAAATTCAAATGTTAAAATGATTTGCTAATTTGTTACATCATGTATTTTTACATTATTGACCATAAGTAATTTAGTTTAATCATAAAATTTAGAAACCCATATGGAGCTAGTGGGGGATCAATACGACCACCATAAAAAGAAAGGGCATACAGCACACTTGATCTTTCTTCCACTCCCCATATCCAGTCTTTGTCCAATTCCTGGAGTTTCCATCTTAAAAACATCTCCAAAATTCATCACTTCTTCACACTGAACACAATTAAGATTTCAAACCACTCATTTCCTGCCTTGACTATTGCAACCCATCCTCTCTCTGGTCTCCCTAGCTGCCATCTATTTCCTTTTAAAATCCATAATGAATGCATCTACCAAGCTGATCTTCCTTACACCTCACACTTCATCTGCTGTACCGCTCTGCCAATCCCTTCACTGGCTTCCTCTAGCCTCCAGAATAAAACAATCCTGGCCCTCAATTACACTGCTCCCCCCCATATCTCAAACCTCACCTCCAGATAATCTCCCACACTTCCCCATCGCTCTGCTCATGATTTCTCCTCTATCTCCTCACGTTCCCATCTACAAGATGTTTCAGTTTGGCCCCTATCTTGTAGAACTCTCTGCCTCGCTCCACAAGACTCTCCCCTAGTTTTCAAAGTTTCAAGCGCTCCTTGGACTCTACTGTTCAGGGATGCATACAATATACACTAACATTTTTTCTTTCCTAAGATATGGAGAGTCCACAACATCATTCAATTACTAGTGGGAATGTCACTCCTGGCCAGCAGGAGGAGGCAAAGAGCACCCCAGCAAAGCTGTTAAGTGTAACTCCCCTACCCATAATCCCCAGTCATTATCTTTGTCTCTGTCAATGGAGGAGGTGAAGTTTGGTGTCTGAAGAAATTAATTCCTTTTTTTGGGTACTTTTCCCTGCAAGCAAGGATCTGGGTCTAGCTGAGTCCATGTCAATTTCTTCAGTAGAGTAGGTGGTGGCTTTTAAGCAGTTAGTAAACAAAGTAAGCACTACCTCACAACTTCCTAACATTTTGCTGCCCTTGTTATAGAAAGCCAGGGCTTGTTTACTATAGGCCTCTGTAAGGAGTTTGTGTCCTTTCACGTCCTGTTAGCTGTCTTCCTGCTCGACAGCTAGACTGCAGGTAAGTGTTTTTTGTCTTCTAGGTAAAGGAGACTTGCACTTAAGGAGTTAACTCTACAGAATTTTGGGACTAATTTATTATCCTATATGTTGAGGATTATCGTGGCAGTGGGCAGGCACTTTTGCATGTGAGGGGACTAATGGGTTAAATCTTCTCTTATTGGGGAAGTTTTTTCCCTAAATGGCTCTTATTTATGTGTGTGTTTATTTGGGGCATGTTGGACAATTTTTAAAAATTTTCAAATTGTGTGGCGGTTCCATTAAGATTTAAACGGCTTTCTTTTTTCACCTGGGAGCGCACGTTTTTAGTTTTGCGCTGTTCCCGGTTTCTGCCGGTCACGTGATCTTTAACACTTCAGTTCAGAGCGGTGTGGAGTCACGTAGGAGCTGCCTTGTGTGCTGTGCCGGCTGTTGCGGCAGTAGAAATTAAACTAGTCAGTCTCTGAGCATCCTTTGTTTTGTAGAGTTGCCAGCAGTTCCGGTGCAGTCATTTTGGGGATCCTCTGAATGTGGTAAGGCCACTTCAGTTTATCTGAGGTGTGTAGGTTGCTGCAGTGTTTAGTTCATCTGGGAAGTTTTTTGTCTAACGTGTTAACGCTTTTAGGTGTTTAAATTTTTCTTAAAGTGACAGTAAAAAAAAATATAAATTCTCTCTTTGTTTGGGTAATTTGATTTTCTGCAATGGACACAGATCTAGACTCTGTTTCTCTTGACAAGTGTCTATGTCTAGAGGCCCTGATTGTTTTGCCCATGCAATTTTGTGCCACATGTTTAGCATTTTAGCTAAATTGTCTGCCCTCTGAGCCTATTGTCTCCCAGGATAATGCTGTTCAGGTTTTGCTGCAGCCTTCTCCTCAAACGTCCCAAGCTTCATTGGTGTTGCATGTAGTGCTCTGCGGTTCCTCTCAGCCTCCTGGAGGAGTTTATTTGCCTGGAGATTTTGCTGCACAGGTATCTTCTGAGGTATCTGCAGAATTATCTGTTTCTTTCATGTAATTAGCAAGAGTCCATGAGCTAGTGACGTATGGGATATACATTCCTACCAGGAGGGGCAAAGTTTCCCAAACCTTAAAATGCCTATAAATACACCCCTCACCACACCCACAATTCAGTTTTACAAACTTTGCCTCCGATGGAGGTGGTGAAGTAAGTTTGTGCTAGATTCTACGTTGATATGCGCTCCGCAGCAAGTTGGAGCCCGGTTTTCCTCTCAGCGTGCAGTGAATGTCAGAGGGATGTGAGGAGAGTATTGCCTATTTGAATGCAGTGATCTCCTTCTACGGGGTCTATTTCATAGGTTCTCTGTTATCGGTCGTAGAGATTCATCTCTTACCTCCCTTTTCAGATCGACGATATACTCTTATATATACCATTACCTCTGCTGATTCTCGTTTCAGTACTGGTTTGGCTTTCTACAAACATGTAGATGAGTGTCCTGGGGTAAGTAAATCTTATTTTCTGTGACACTCTAAGCTATGGTTGGGCACTTTGTTTATAAAGTTCTAAATATATGTATTCAAACATTTATTTGCCTTGACTCAGAATGTTCAACATTCCTTATTTTTCAGACAGTCAGTTTCATATTTGGGATAAATGCATTTGTTTCAATTTGACTTTTTCCCTGTGGGCTGTTAGGCTCGCGGGGGTAGAAAATGCTTCATTTTATTGCGTCATTCTTGGCGCGGACTGTTTTGGCGCAAAAAAATTTTTCTGTTTCCGGCGTCATACGTGTCGCCGGAAGTTGCGTCATTTTTTGACGTTTTTTTGCGTCAAAAATGTCGGCGTTCCGGATGTGGCTTCATTTTTGGCGCCATAAGCATTTAGGCGCCAAATAATGTGGGCGTCTTTTTTGGCGCTAAAAAATATGGGCGTCATTTTTGTCTCCACATTATTTAAGTCTCATTATTTATTGCTTCTGGTTGCTAGAAGCTTGTTCACTGGCATTTTCTTCCCATTCCTGAAACTGTCATTTAAGGAATTTGATCAATTTTGCTTTATATGTTGTTTTTTTCTTTTACATATTGCAAGATGTTCCACGTTGCAACTGAGTCAGAAGATACTTCAGGAAAATCACTGCCCAGTGCTGGAGCTACCAAGCTAAGTGTATCTGCTATAAACTTTTGGTATCTGTTTCTCCAGCTGTTGTTTGTATTACATGTCATGTCAAACTTATTAATGCAGATAAAATTTCCTTTAGTACTGTTACATTACCTGTTGCTGTTCCGTCAACATCTAATTTTCAGAGTGTTCCTGATAACATAAGAGATTTTTTTTTTTTTTTTTTTAAATCCATTAAGAAGGCTATGTCTGTTTTTTCTCCTTCTAGTATACATAAAAGTCTTTTAAAACTTCTCTTTTTTCAGATGAATTTTTAAATGAACATCATTATTCTGATACTGATAATGGTTCTTCTGGTTCAGAGGTTTCTGTCTCAGAGGTTGATGCTGATGAATCTTTGTATTTGTTCAAGATGGAATTTATTCGTTCTTTACTTAAAGAAGTATTATTTGCATTAGAAATAGAGGATTCTGGTCCTCTTGATACTAAATGTAAACGTTTAAATAAGGTTTTAAATCTCCTGTAGTTATTCCAGAAGTGTTTAATCTCCCTGATGCTATTTCTGAAGTAATTTCCAGGGAATGGAATAATTTGGGTAATTTATTTACTCCTTCTAGACGTTTAAGCAATTATATCCTGTGCCATCTGACAGATTAGAGTTTTTTGGGACAAAAATCCCTAAGGTTATGGGGCTGTCTCTACTCCTGCTAATGTACTACTATTCCTACGGCAGATAGTACTTCATTTAAGGATCCTTTAGATAGGAAAATTGAATCTTTTCTAAGAAAAGCTTAATAATGTTCAGGTAATCTTCTTAGACCTGCTATATTTTTAGCGGATGTTGCTGCAGCTTCAACTTTTTGGTTAGCTTTAGCGCAACAAGTAACAGATCATAATTTTATAGCATTATTATTATTATTCTATAACATGCTAATAATTTTATTGGTGATACCATCCTTTGATATCATTAGAGTTGATATCAGGTATATGTCTCTAGCTATTTTAGCTAGAAAAGCTTTATGGATTAAACTTGGAATGCTGATATGTCTTCTAAGTTAACTTTGCTTTCCCTTTCTTTCCAGGGTAAATAATCATTTTCGTTCCTTTCCTCGCAACAAGGAACAAAAGCCTGATCCTTCATCCTCAGGAGCGGTATCAGTTTGGAAACTATTTCCAGTTTGGAATATATCCAAGCCTTATAGAAACCTATAGCCAGCTCCTAAGTACCTATGAAGGTGCGGCCTTTATTCCAGCTCAGCTGGTATGGGGCAGATTACGTTTTCTTCAAAGAAATTTGGATCAATTCCGTTCTCAATCTCTGGTTTCAGAACATTGTTTCAGAAAGGTACAGAATTGGCTTCAAGTTAAGGCCTGCTAAGAGATTTTTTTCTTTCCCGTGTTCCAGGTAACACAGCAAAGGCTCAGCATTTCTGAAATGTGTTTAAGATCTAGAGTTGGCTGGAGTAATTATGCCAGTTCCAGTTCTGGAACAGGGGCTGGGGTTTTATTTTATCTCTTCATTGTACCAAAGAAGGTCAATTCCTTCAGACCAGTTCCGGATCTATCATTATTGAATCGTTATGTTAGGATACCAACATTCAAGATGGTTACTGTAGGACTATCCTGCCTTTTGTTTAGCAAGGGCATTATATGTCTACAATAGATTTACAGGATGTGTATCTGCATATTCCGATTCATCCAGTTCACTTTTAGTGTCTGAGATTCTCTTTTTAGACAAGCATTACCAGTTTTGTGGCTCTACCGTTTGGCCTAGCCTCAGTTCCAAGAATTTTTTTCAAAGGTTCTCGGTGCCCTTCTTTCTGTAATCAGAGAACAGGGTTTTTGGTATTTCCTTATTTGGACGATATCTTGGTACTTGCTCAGTCTTCTCATTTTCGAAGAATCTCATACGAATCGACTTGTGTTGTTTCTTCAAGTTCATGGTTGGAGGATCAATTTACCATTCAGTTCATTGATTCCTCAGACAAGGGTAACCTTTTTAGGTTTCTAGATAGATTCAGTGTCTATGACTCTGTCCTTGTCAGACAAGAGAAGTTTTAACATTGATATCAGCTTGTCAAAACCTTCAGTCACAATCATTCCCTTTGGTAGCCTTATGCATGGAAATGTTAGGTCTTAGGACTGCCGCATCAGATGCGATCTCCTTTGCTCGTTTTCACATGCGACCTCTTCAGCTCTGTATGCTGAACCAATGGTGCAGGGATTACTCAAAGATATCTCAATATCTTTAAACCGATTTTACGACACTCTCTGACATGGTGGACAGATCACCATCGTTTAGTTCAGGGGGCTTCTTTGTTCTTCCGACCTGGACTATAATCTCAACAGATGCAAGTCTTACAGGTTGGGGAGCTGTGTGATGGTATCTGACGGCACAAGGGGTTTGGGAATCTCAGGAGGTGAGATTTCCGATCAATATTTTGGAACTCCGTGCAATTTTCAGAGCTCTTCAGTCTTGGCCTCTTCTGAAGAGAGAGTTGTTCATTTGTTTTCAGATAGACAATGTCACAACTGTGGCATACATCAATCATCAAGGAGGGACTCACAGTCCTCTGGCTATGAAAGAAGTATCTCGAATTTTGGTTTGGGCGGAATCCAGCTCCTGTCTAATCTCTGCGGTTCATATCCCAGGTATGGACAATTGGAAAGCGGATTATCTCAGTCGCCAAACGTTGCACCTGGGCGAATGGTCTCTTCACCCAGAGGTATTTCCTCAGATTGTTCAAATGTGGGAACTCCCAGAAATAGATCTGATGGCTTCTCATCTAAACAAGAAACTTCCCAGGTATCTGTCCGGATCCCGGGATCCTCGGGCGGAGGCAGTGGATGCATTATCACTTCCTTGGAAGTATCATCCTGCCTATATCTTTCCGCCTCTAGTTTTTCTTCCAAGAGTAATCTCCAAGATTCTGAAGGAATCCTCGTTTGTTCTGCTGGTAGCTCCGGCATGGCCTCACAGGTTTTGGTATGCGGATCTGGTCCGGATGGCCTCTTGCCAACCGTGGACTCTTCCGTTAAGACCAGACCTTCTGTCGCAAGGTCCTTTTTTTCCATTAGGATCTGAAATCCTTAAATTTAAAGGTATGGAGATTGAACGCTTGATTCTTGGTCAAAGAGGTTTCTCTGACTCTGTGATTAATACTATGTTACAGGCGCGTAAATCTGTATCTAGAGAGATATATTATAGAGTCTGGAAGACTTATATTTCTTGGTGTCTTTCTCATCATTTTTTGGCATTCTTTTAGAATACCGAGAATTTTACAGTTTCTTCAGGATGGTTTAGATAAAGGTTTGTCCGCAAGTTCCTTGAAAGGTCAAATCTCTGCTCTTTCTGTTCTTTTTCATAGAAAGATTGCTATTCTTCCTAATATTCATTGTTTTGTACAAGCTTTGGTTCGTATAAAACCTGTCATTAAGTCAATTTCTCCTCTTTGGAGTTTGAATTTGGTTCTGGGGGCTCTTCAAGCTCCTCCGTTTGAACCTATGCATTCATTGGACATTAAATTACTTTCTTGGAAAGTTTTGTTCCTTTTGGCAATCTCTTCTGCCAGAAGAGTTTTTGAATTATCTGCTCTTTCTTGTGAGTTTTCTTTTCTGATTTTTCATCAGGATAAGGCGGTGTTGCGAACTTCTTTTGATTTTTTACCTAAAGTTGTGAATTCCAACAACATGAGTAGAGAAATTGTGGTTCCTTCATTATGTCCTAATCCTAAGAATTCTAGGGAGAGATCGTTGCATTCTTTGGATGTTGTTAGAGCTTTGAAATATTATGTTGAAGCTACTAAGTCTTTCCGTAAGACTTCTAGTTTATTTGTTATCTTTTCCGGTTCTAGAAAAGGCCAGAAAGCTTCTGCCATTTCTTTGGCATCTTGGTTGAAATCTTTATTTCATCATGTTTATGTCGAGTCGGGTAAAACTCCGCCTCTAAGGATTACAGTTCATTCTACTAGTTCAGTTTCTACTTCCTGGGCGTATAGGAATGAAGCTTCGATTGATCAGATTTGCAAAGCAGCAACTTGGTCCTCTTTGCATACTTTTACTAAATTCTACCATTTTGATGTATTTTCTTCTTCTGAAGCAGTTTTTGGTAGAAAAGTACTTCTGGCAGTGGTTTCAGTTTGAATCTTCTGCTTCTGTTTTTCATTAAACTTTATTTTGGGTGTGGATTATTTTCAGCAGGAATTGGCTGTCTTTATTTTATCCCTCCCTCTCTAGTGACTCTTGTGTGGAAAGATCCACATCTTGGGTAGTCATTATCCCATACGTCACTAGCTCATGGACTCTTGCTAATTACATGAAAGAAAACTTAATTTATGTAAGAACTTACCTGATAAATTCATTTCTTTCATATTAGCAAGAGTCCATGAGGCCCACCCTTTTTTGTGGTGGTTATGATTTTTTTGTATAAGCACAATTATTCCAATTCCTTATTTTATATGCTTTCGCACTTTTTTCTTATCACCCCACTTCTTGGCTATTCGTTAAACTGAATTGTGGGTGTGGTGAGGGGTGTATTTATAGGCATTTTAAGGTTTGGGAAACTTTGCCCCTCCTGGTAGGAATGTATATCCCATACGTCACTAGCTCATGGACTCTTGCTAATATGAAAGAAATTAATTTATCAGGTAAGTTCTTACATAAATTATGTTTTTTCCTATGCTAGGAAAACGCAAGAGGAAAATTAAACATATAGTAAGGTTTCTGTTCCTCCTACTGCTACGCAGGATGTCCTCCCTCGTAAGTCTGATGAGGTTTCGTCTGTAGCTTCTGAGGGTGAAATCTCAGATTCTAACAGTATAATTCCTTTGTCTGAGATTTAAGCTTGAACACCTTCGTGTTTTGCTAAAGGAGGTATTGGCTACTCTGGACGACTCAGACTCTCCTGTCGTCGTTAACCCTAAAAAATCTAGTAAGCTTAATAAATACTATGATGTTCCTTCCTCTGTTCGAGACCGTGTGACAGATTATTTCACAGGAATGGGAGAAGCCAGGGATACCTTTTTTCTCGCCGTCTTCAGTCTTTAAAAAGATGTTTCCTGTTGCTGACTCCATTAAAGGATTCCAAAAGTTTAAATTTTTGCATATAAATAAATCATCACAAACGAATCTACACAATTCAAATATCAAAACTTACCCACTTTGACCTTAAAACGAGCGTTATAATCGTTATAAAACTATATATATTATTTTAGCAAAAACTTAATCAAAGCCAAACCCCCTTTTATGCTGCCTTCAATACAAAATTATGTCTCCAATCACAATGCATTTTCGTGCATATAATTATCGCGTTGTTTCGTCACCCTTTGGTTCGTGCATGCGCAGATAGCTGCTTTGATTCCTCAGTAAAGCAAATGAACTACTGGCACAACGCATGCGCTATACAAAATCCTAGCGATTGAATAGCTATTCATTCACACAGGATACGGCTTGTTGTAGAGGATGACATGTAAGATAGATCGCGCATGCGCAGTACGGACAAAGTCGGCCATCTTGATAACTCAGGTTATCATGAATTATTCGTTCTTCAAACCAAAGCTTATAACGGTGGGTTTGGAATTCAATTTATTTTTGAAGCAGAATATAGAGAGAATGGTAATAATATGACAAGCAAAGCCAATTACAAATATTAATATCAAAGATTGATAGAGGGATTTAAGATAATTTTTTTCAATCGTTTAGTGTCCCTTTAAGGATTCATAGCGCACTGTGCCTGAAGTAAAAGGGGCTATTTCTTTCATGTAATTGGCAAGAGTCCATGAGCTAGTGACGTATGGGATATACAATCCTACCATGAGGGGCAAAGTTTCCCAAACCTCAAAATGCCTATAAATACACCCCTCACCACACCCACAATTCAGTTTTACAAACTATGCCTCCTATGGAGGTGGTGAAGTAAGTTTCTGCTAAGATTTCTACGTTGATATGCGCTTCTCAGCACTTTTGAAGCCTGATTCCTCTGAGTACAGTGAATGTCAGAGGGATGTGAAGGGAGTATCACCTATTGAGATGCAATGGTTTTCCTCACGGGGATCTATTTCATAGGTTCTCTGTTATCGGTCGTAGAGATTCATCTCCTACCTCCCTTTTTAGATAGACGATATACTCTCATATTCCATTACCTCTACTGATAACCGTTTCAGTACTGGTTTGGCTATCTGCTATATGTGGATGGGTGTCTTTTGGTAAGTATGTTTTCATTACTTAAGACACTCTCAGCTATGGTTTGGCACTTTATGTATCTATATAAAGTAAATATATGTATTGTATTTTATATTTGCCATGATTCAGGTTTTCAGTATATTTCCTTTGGCAGACTGTCAGTTTCATATCTGGGAAATGCTTTTTTATGAAAATGTATTTCTTACCTGGGGTATAGTCTCTCAAATTGACTGTCTTTTAAATTCGCGGGCAGAATTAGGCTCACAAGGGCACAAAATGACAAAGTTTATTGCGTCATCCTTGGCGCAAGATTTTTTTGGCGCTTACTTAAATTCGTTGACGCAAATTCGTAATTTTCGGCATCTTAGTTGATGCCGAGTCCTTCACAAGGTTGCGTCATCTATGGCGCGAGTGTCGTTTCCCGACGTTTTTTGGCGCCAAAAAAATATTTTTCTATTTGTTGTGCGTCATACTTGCCGCTAAATATTTTCATTATTTAAGACCCCATTCCTATTTGCCTCTTGCCTTTTTTCTATGCCAGAGGGCTATGCTGTTTGCATTTTTTCCCATTCCTGAAACTGCCATATAAGGAAATTGATAATTTTGCTTTATATATTGTTTTTTCTCTTACATTTGCAAGATGTCTCAATCTGATCCTGTCTCAGAAATCACTGTTGGAACCCTGCTGCCTGATAACAGTTCTACCAAAGCTGTGTATCTGTTGTAAACTTGTGGAGGTTATACCTCCAGCTGTGGTTTGTAATAGTTGTCATGATAAACTTTTACATGCAGAAAGTGTATCCATCAGTAGTAGTTCATTACCTGTTGCTGTTCCCTCAACATCTAATGCACAAGATATACCTGTAAATTTAAAAGCATTTATTTCTGATTCTATTCTGAAGGCTTTATCTGCCATTGTGCCTTCTAATAAACGTAAAAGGTCTTTTAAAACTTCTCATAAAGTTGATGAAATTTCAAATGACCGGCAACATACTGATTTATCCTTCTCTGGTGAGGATCTATCTGATTCAGAAGATCCTGCCTCAGATATCGACACTGACAAATCCTCTTTAAAATGGAGTATATTCGTTCTTTGTTAAAAGAAGTGTTGATTACATTGGATATGGAGGAAACTAGTTCTCTTGATATTAAAACTAGTAAACGTTTAATTTCTACTTATAAACCTCCTGTGGTTATTCCAGAGGTTTTTCCAGTTCCTTCTGCTATTTCTGATATGATTTCTAAAGAATGGAATAGGCCTGATACTTTTATTCCTTCTTCAAGGTTTAAAAAAATGGTATCCTTTGCCAGCAGTTAGATTGGAGCTTTGGGAAAAGATCCCCAAAGTTGATGGGGCTATCCTCTACTCTTGCTAAATGTACTACTATTCCTAAGATAGTACTTCTTTTAAAGATCCTTTAGATAGGAAACTTGAATCTTATCTAAGGAAGGCTTATTTATATTCAGATCATCTTCTTAGGCCTGCAATTTCTTTGGCTGATGTTGCAGCTGCTTCAACTTTTTGGTTGGAAACATTAGCGCAACAAGTATCGGATCATGATTTGTCTAGCATTGTTAAGTTGATTCAACATGCTAATTTCATTTGTGATGCCATTTTTGATATCATCAAAATTGATGTTAAATCTATGTCTTTAGCTATTTCTCCAACATTGGTGTGTCCGGTCCACGGCGTCATCCTTACTTGTGGGAATATCTCTTCCCCAACAGGAAATGGCAAAGAGTCCCAGCAAAGCTGGCTATATAGTCCCTCCTAGGCTCCGCCCACCCCAGTCATTCTCTTTGCCGTTGCACAGGCAACATCTCCACGGAGATGGTTAAGAGTATGTCGTGTTTAGTTGTAGTTTTTTATTCTACTATCAAGAGTTTATTTTAAAATAGTGCTGGTATGTACTATTTACTCTGAAACAGAAAAAGATGAAGAATTCTGTTTGTGAGAGGAAGATGATTTTAGCAGACAGTAACTAAAATCCTTTGCTGTTTCCACATAGGACTGTTGAGATGAAGTAACTTCAGTTGGGGGAAACAGTTAGCAGACTTTTCTGCTTCAGGTATGACTAACCATATTTCTAACAAGACTGTGTAATGCTGGAAGGCTGTCATTTCCCCTCATGGGGACCGGTAAGCCATTTTCTTAGTCTCAAGCAGAATAAAGGGCTTAATATGGGCTATAAAACTGGTAGACACTTTTATGGGCAAAATCGATTGCTTTATTTGGGCATTTTATACATGTTTATGCTGGTTTTTCACATTTATAAACTTGGGGAACGTTTTTTAACGTCAGGCACTATGTTAGACACCTTTTCCAGTCAGGAAGGGCCTTCCCAGTTGTAGGTTGAGCCTCATTTTCGCGCCATTACTGCGCAGTTGTTTCTGAGAGCAAGACATGCAGATGCATGTGTGAGGACCTGAAAATAGTTGGAAAAGTTCCTAGAAGGCGTCATTTGGTATCGTATTCCCCTCTGGGCTTGGTAGAGTCGCAGCAAAGGCTGTAGCTGGGACTGTAGAGGGGTTAAAACTGTAACCGGCTCCGGTTTCGTTATTTTAAGGGTTAAAGCTCTGAAAATTGGTGTGCAATACTTTTAATGCTTTAAGACACTGTGGTGAAATTTTGGTAAATTTTGAACAATTCTTTCACATATTCAGTAATAAAGTGTGCTCTGTTTAAAATTTAAAGAGACAGTAACGGTTTTGTTTTAAAACGGTTTTTGTGTTTTACTGACAAGTTTAAGCCTGTTTAACATGTCTGTGCCTTCAGATAAGCTATGTTCTATATGTATGAAAGTCAATATGTCTCCCCCTTCTAAAGCGTCCAAACAAAGTAAGGACAGTACTGTCACAGATAATGAAGTTGCCCAAGATGATTCTTCAGATGAAGGGAGTAAACGTGGTTCTACATCATCTCCTTCTGTGTCTACACCAGTTTTGCCCACGCAGGAGGCCCCTAGTACTTCTAGCGCGCCAATGCTTATTACCATGAAACAATTGACGGCTGTAATGGATAACTCCATAGCAAATATTTTATCCAAAATGCCTGCATATCAGAGAAAGCGCGATTGCTCTGTTTTAAACACTGAAGAGCAGGAGGGCGCTGATAATTGTTCTGTCATACCCTCACACCAATCTGAAGGGGCCATGAGGGAGGTTATGTCAGATGGGGAAATTTCAGATTCAGGAAAAATTTCCCAACAGGCTGAACCTGATGTTGTGACATTTAAATTTAAATTAGAACATCTCCGCGCACTGCTTAAGGAGGTGTTATCTACTCTGGATGATTGTGACAACCTGGTCATTCCAGAAAAATTATGCAAGATGGACAAGTTCCTAGAGGTTCCGGTGCACCCCGACGCTTTTCCTATACCCAAGCGGGTGGCGGACATAGTGAATAAGGAATGGGAGAAGCCCGGCATACCTTTTGTTCCCCCTCCTATATTTAAGAAATTATTTCCTATGGTCGACCCCAGAAAGGACTTATGGCAGACAGTCCCTAAGGTCGAGGGGGCAGTTTCTACTCTAAACAAGCGCACTACTATTCCTATCGAGGATAATTGTGCTTTCAAAGATCCTATGGATACAAAATTGGAGGGTTTGCTTAAAAAGATTTTTATACAGAAAGGTTACCTTCTTCAACCCATTTCGTGCATTGTTCCTGTCACTACAGCAGCGTGGTTCTGGTTCGAGGAACTAGAAAAGTCGCTCAGTAGAGATACTCCATATGAGGAGGTTATGGACAGAGTTCACGCACTTAAGTTGGCTAACTCCTTTATTTTAGATGCCGCTTTGCAAATAGCTATATTAGCCGCGAAAAATTAAGGGTTTGCAATTGTGGCGCGCAGAGCGCTTTGGCTAAAGTCTTGGTCAGCGGATGTATCATCCAAGACAAAATTGCTTAATATCCCCTTCAAGGGTAAAACTCTCTTTGGGCCAGAATTGAAAGAGATTATCTCAGACATCACTGGGGGAAAGGGCCACGCCCTCCCACAAGATAGGCCTTTCAAAGCCAAGAATAAGTCTAATTTTCGTTCCTTTCGTAATT
Source organism: Bombina bombina (assembly GCF_027579735.1). Taxonomy (NCBI): domain Eukaryota; kingdom Metazoa; phylum Chordata; class Amphibia; order Anura; family Bombinatoridae; genus Bombina; species Bombina bombina. The sequence continues at coordinate 96,081,823 of NC_069499.1, forward strand.
TCAGGAACGGACCTCTAAGCAAGAGGGTAATACCTCACAGACCAAACCAGCCTGGAAACCGATGCAAGGCTGGAACAAGGGTAAGCAGGCCAAGAAGCCTGCCGCTGCTAACAAAACAGCATGAAGGAGTAGCCCCCGATCCGGGACCGGATCTAGTGGGGGGCAGACTCTCTCTCTTTGCTCAGGCTTGGGCAAGAGATGTTCAGGATCCCTGGACGCTAGAAATAGTTTCTCAGGGTTATCTTCTGGAATTCAAGGAACTACCCCCAAGGGGAAGGTTCCACATGTCTCACTTATCCTCAAACCAAATAAAGAGACAGGCATTCTTACATTGTGTAGAAGACCTGTTAAAGATGGGGGTGATACACCCAGTTCCAACGGCGGAACAAGCAATGGGATTTTACTCAAATCTGTTTGTAGTTCCCAAAAAAGAGGGAACTTTCAGACCAATCCTGGATTTAAAGATCCTAAACAAATTTCTCAGAGTACCATTGTTCAAGATGGAAACCATTCGAACGATTCTACCCACAATTCAGGAAGGTCAATTTATGACTACCGTGGATCTAAAGGATGCGTATCTACATATCCCTATCCACAAAGAACATCATCAGTTCCTAAGGTTCGCCTTTCTGGACAGACATTACCAGTTTGTGGCACTCCCATTCGGGTTACCCACTGCTCCAAGGATTTTCACAAAGGTACTTGGATCCCTTCTAGCGGTTCTAAGACCAAGGGGCATTGCAGTAGTACCGTACTTGGACGACATTCTAGTACAAGAGTCGTCTCTTTCAAAGGCAAAGGCTCTCTCAGACATCGTTCTGGCCTTTCTCACGGATGGAAGGTGAACATAGAAAAAAGTTCCCTGTCTCCATCGACAAGAGTTCCCTTCTTGGGAACAATAATAGATTCTTTAGAAATGAGGATTTTCTTGACAGAAGTCAGAAAGTCAAAACTTCTAAACGCTTGTCAAGTTCTTCATTCTATTCCTCGTCCTTCCGTAGCTCAGTGCATGGAGGTAGTAGGTTTGATGGTTGCGGCAATGGACATAGTTCCTTTTGCGCAAATTCATCTAAGACCATTACAACTGTGCATGCTGAAACAGTGGAATGGGGACTATACAGACTTGTCTCCAGTGATTCAAGTAGATCAGAAGACCAGAGACTCACTCCGTTGGTGGCTAACCCAGGATCACCTATCCCAGGGAATGAGCTTCCGCAGTCCAGAGTGGGTCATCGTCACGACCGACGCCAGCCTAGTGGGCTGGGGCGCGGTCTGGGAATCCCTGAAAGCTCAGGGATTGTGGTCTCGGGAAGAGTCTCTTCTCCCGATAAACATTCTGGAACTAAGAGCGATATTCAATGCTCTCAGGGCTTGGCCTCAGCTAGCAAAGGCCAGATTCATAAGATTCCAGTCAGACAACATGACGACTGTTGCGTATCTCAATCATCAGGGGGGAACAAGGAGTTCCCTGGCGATGAAAGAAGTGACCAAAATAATACAATGGGCGGAGAATCACTCCTGCCACCTATCTGCGATCCACATTCCAGGTGTGGAAAACTGGGAAGCGGATTATTTGAGTCGTCAGACTTTCCATCCGGGGGAGTGGGAACTCCACCCGGAGATCTTTGCCCAGTTGACGCAACTATGGGGCATTCCAGATATGGATCTGATGGCGTCTCATCAGAACTTCAAGGTTCCTTGCTACGGGTCCAGATCCAGGGATCCCAAGGCGACTCTAGTGGATGCACTAGTAGCGCCTTGAACCTTCAACCTAGCTTATGTGTTTCCACCGTTTCCTCTCATTCCCAGGCTGGTAGCCAGGATCAAACAGGAGAGGGCCTCGGTGATCTTGATAGCTCCTGCGTGGCCACGTGGTATACAGACCTGGTGAATATGTCATCGGTTCCACCATGGAAGCTACCTTTGAGACAGGACCTTCTTGTTCAGGGTCCATTCGAACATCCAAATCTAGTCTCCCTCCAGCTGACGGCTTGGAGATTGAACGCTTGATTCTATCAAAGCGTGGGTTTTCAGATTCCGTGATAGATATTCTGGTTCAAGCCAGAAAACCGGTAACTAGAAAGATTTACCATAAAATATGGAAAAGATATATCTGCTGGTGTGAATCCAAGGGATTCCCATGGAATAAGATAAAGATTCCTAGGATTCTTTCCTTTCTACAAGAAGGTTTGGATAAAGGATTATCTGCGAGTTCTCTAAAGGGACAGATTTCTGCTTTATCTGTCCTACTACACAAACGACTGGCAGTTGTGCCAGATGTTCAAGCATTTGTTCAGGCTCTAGTTAGGATCAAGCCTGTTTACAGACCTTTGACTCCTCCCTGGAGTTTAAATCTAGTTCTTTCAGTTCTTCAAGGGGTTCCGTTTGAACCTTTACATTCCATAGATATTAAGTTGTTATCTTGGAAAGTTTTGTTTTTGGTTGCTATTTCTTCTGCTAGAAGAGTTTTCTGAGTTTTCTGCTCTACAGTGTACTCCACCCTATCTGGTGTTCCATTCAGATAAGGTTGTTCTGCGTACTAAGCCTGGTTTTCTACCAAAGGTTGTTTCCAACAAAAATATTAATCAGGAGATAGTTGTACCTTCTTTGTGTCCGAATCCAGTTTCAAAGAAGGAACGTTTGCTACACAATTTAGATGTAGTCCGTGCTCTAAAGTTCTACTTAGAAGCTACAAAAGAGTTCAGACAAACTTCTTCTCTGTTTGTCGTCTATTCTGGTAAAAGGAGAGGTCAAAAAGCAACTTCTACCTCTCTTTCCTTTTGGCTTAAAAGCATCATCCGATTGGCTTATGAGACTGCCGGACGGCAGCCTCCTGAAAGAATCACAGCTCACTCCACTAGGGCTGTAGCTTCCACATGGGCCTTCAAGAACGAGGCTTCTGTTGATCAGATATGTAAGGCAGCGACTTGGTCTTCACTGCACACTTTTGCCAAATTTTACAAATTTGATACTTTTGCTTCTTCGGAGGCTATTTTTGGGAGAAAGGTTTTGCAAGCCGTGGTGCCTTCCGTTTAGGTGACCTGATTTGCTCCCTCCCTTCATCCGTGTCCTAAAGCTTTGGTATTGGTTCCCACAAGTAAGGATGATGCCGTGGACCGGACACACCAATGTTGGAGAAAACAGAATTTATGCTTACCTGATAAATTACTTTCTCCAACGGTGTGTCCGGTCCATGGCCCGCCCTGGTTTTTTAATCAGGTCCGATGAATTATTTTCTTTAACTACAGTCACCACGACACCCTATGGTTTCTCCTATTTTTTCCTCCTGTCCGTCGGTCGAATGACTGGGGTGGGCGGAGCCTAGGAGGGACTATATGGCCAGCTTTGCTGGGACTCTTTGCCATTTCCTGTTGGGGAAGAGATATTCCCACAAGTAAGGATGACGGCATGGACCGGACACACCGTTGGAGAAAGTAATTTATCAGGTAAGCATAAATTCTGTTTTTAGCTAGAAGAGCTTTGTGGCTCAAATCTTGGAATGCTGATATGACTTCTAAGTCCAGATTGCTTTCTCTTTCTTTCCAAGGTAATAAATGATTTGGGTCTCAGTTGGATTCAATCATTTCAACTGTCACTGGGGGGAAGGGAGTCTTTTTGCCTCAGGATAAAAGACCTAAGGGTAAATCTGAAGCTTCTAACAGTTTTCGTTCCTTTCGACAAAATAAGGAACAGAAACCTAATCCTTTCCCCAAAGAATCTTTTTCCAATTGGAAGCCTTCTTCAAATTGGAATAAATCCAAGCCATTTAAGAGATCAAATCCAGCCCCACAAGTCCGAAGGAAGGTGTGGCCCTCATTCCAGCTCAGCTGGTATGGGGCAGATTAAAAATTTTCAAAGATGTTTGGATCAATTCGGTCCAAAATCATTGGATTCAGAGTATTGTCTCTCAGGGGTACAGAATAGGATTCAGAGTAAGACCTCCTGTGAGAAGATTTTTTTCTCTCACGCATTCCAGCAAACCCAGTAAAGGCTCAAGCTTTCCTGAAGTGTGTTTCAGACCTGGAGTTATCAGGGGTAATCATGCCAGTTCCGTTTCAGGAACAGGGTCTGGGGTTTTATTCAAATCTATTCATTGTCTCAAAGAAAGAAAATTCATTCAGACTAGTTCTGGATCTAAAGATTTTGAATCAATATGTGAGAGTACCAACTTTCAAAATGGTGACCATAAGGACTATTCTGCCTTTTGTTCAGCAAGGCCATTATATGTCCACAATAGACTTACAGGATGCATATCTTCATATTACGATTCATCCAGATCATTATCAGTTTCTGAGATTCTCATTTCTAGACAAGCATAACCAATTTGTTGCCCTTCCTTTTTGGCCTAGCGACAGCTCCAAGAAACTTTTCAAAGGTTCTCGGTGCCCTACTCTCTGTAATCAGAGAACGGGGTATTGCGGTGTTTCCTTATTTGGACGATATCTTAGTACTAGCTCAGTCTTTCCATTCTGCAGAATCTCACACTAATCAACTAGTGTTGTTTCTTCGAAAACATGGTTGGAGGATCAATTTACCAAAAAGTTCTTTGATTGCTCAGACAAGGGTCACCTTTTTAGGTTTCTAGATAGATTCAGTGTCCATGACGCTGTCTCTAACAGACAAGAGACGTTTAAAATTGGTTGCAGCCTGTCGGAACCTTCAGTCTCAGTCATTCCCTTCAGTAGCTATGTGCATGGAAGTTTTAGATCTCATGATTGCAGCATCGGACACGATCCCCTTTGCTCATTTTCATATGAGACCTCTCCAGCTTTGTATGCTGAACCAATGGTGCAGGGATTATACAAGGATATCACAATTAATATCCTTAAATCCCAATGTTCGACTTTCTCTGACTTGGTGGTTAGATCACCATCGTATAATTCTAGGGGCCTCTTTCGTTCGTCCAACCTGGACTGTGATCACAACAGATGTGAGTCTTTCAGGTTGGGGAGCTGTTTGGGGATCTCTGACAGCACAAGGGGTTTGGAAATCTCAAGAGGTGAGATTGCCAATCAATATTTTGTAACTCCGTGCGATTCTCAGGGCTCTTCTGTTTTGGCCTCTGTTGAAGAGAGAACCGTTCACTTGTTTTCAGAAAGACAATATCACAACTGTGGCATATGTCAATCATCAGGGTGGCACTCACAGTCCTCAAGCTATGAAAGAAGTATCTTGGATACTTGTTTGGGCGGAATCCAGCTCCTGTCTAATTTCTGCTGTTCATATCCCAGATATAGACAATTGGGAAGCGGATTATCTCAGTCGTCAGACTTTACATCTGGGAAAATGGTCTCTCCACCCAAATGTGTTTTCTCAAAATGTTCAGATGTGGGGCCTTCCAGAAATAGATCTGATGGCATCTCATCTAAACAAGAAACTTCCCAGGTACCTGTCCAGGTCCAGGGATCCTCAGGCGGAAGCAGTGGATGCGTTGACACTTCCTTGGTGTTATCAACCTGCTTATATTTTCCCACCTCTAGTTCTTCCAAGAGTGATCTCCAAAATCATCATGGAGCAATCGTTTGTGCGGCTTGTGGCTCCAGCATGGTCTCACAGGTTTTGGTATGCGGATCTTGTTCGGATGTCCAGTTGCCAACCTTGGCCACTTCCATTAAGGCCAGACCTTCTATCTCAAGGTTCGTTTTTTCCATCAGGATCTCAAATCTTTAAATTTGAAGGTATGGAAATTGAATGTTTAGTGCTTAGTCATAGAGGTTTCTTTTGCATGATGTACCGAGTCCACAGATTCATCCTTACTTGTGGGATATTGTCCTTCCTGACAGGAAGTAGCAAAGAGAGCACCACAGCAGTGCTGTCTATATAGCTCCCCCCTTAACTCCACCCCCCAGTCATTCTCTTTGCTGGCTCTAAGCTGGAAGGGTAAAGAGAAGAGGTGTTAAACTGTTAGTTTTTATTTTATCTTCAATCAAGAGTTTATTTTTAAATGGTACCGGTGTTGTACTATTTACTCTCAGGCAGGACATAGATGAAGATTTCTGCCTGGAGGATGATGATCTTAGCATTTGTAACTAAGGTCCACTGCTGTTCCCACAGAAGCTGAGGAGTACAGGAAAACTTCAGTGTGAGGAACTGTTCTTGCTATACAGCAATGAGGTATGTTCAGTCATTTTTCTGCAGAGACTGTGTTAACTCAGAAAGGCTGACAGTATCCCCATTAGGGGAATGGTAAGCAGTAATCCTAGTGTGAAAGAGGCTTTACTAGCTTGCATAAAGGGCTAAGTTTTTTGGGAACTCAGTTTGTTTATGAAAAATTGGGACAAACGTTTGTGTGTTCTGGGAGTAACGTTTTTTTATGTTTATGGGACGTTTGCTTGAGGGGTCATTTGGCTTTTTGGGGTTGTTATAACCCACATGGTTTTCAAACTAGGTTTGTTAGATTTGTGTAGGCCCCAGCAACATCAAGTGAGGTGGGCGGGGCCTGTATTTAGTTATACAGACAAGCAGCAAGCAACTTCTCCTGAGGTCCTATTAATCTTCTGAGGGCCTCTTCGAAGCTTTAACCCCATATTATCATTCCTAAGGGCAGGTAGGGCCACAGCAGAGCTGTGGCAAGGTGCTTATAGGGGTTTTTAACCGGTTTTAGACAAATTTCAATCTGTTTTTTTTCATTTGGGGTTATATTGCTTATTAACTTGTGGTGCAATCCTTCTAAAGCTTAGTGGGTACACTGCTAAAATTTCGGGAAAATGTAAGCAATTTTAACCTGTTTTGCAGTTTGTGTATGCCTTTTTTTCTCTTAAAGGCACAGTACCGTTTTTGCAAATTGTGTTTTTTTTCATTAAATAAAGTGTTTTCCAAGCTTGCTTGCTTTATTACTAGTCTGTTAAACATGTCTGACACTGAGGAAACTCATTGCTCAATTTGTTTAGAAGCCATTGTGGAACCCCCTCTTAGAATGTGTCCCACTTGTACTGATATGTCTATAAATTGCAAACGGCATATTTTGACTTATAAAAGTTTGGCATTAGATGATTCTCAGACAGAAGGAAATCAGGTTTTCTAGTTCTCCCCAAGTGTCACAACCGGTAACGCCCGCACAAGCGACGCCAAGTACTTCTAGTGTGTCTAATTCTTTCACCTTGCAAGATATGGCTTCAGTTATGAATACTACCCTCACAGAGGTTTTATCTAAACTGCCTGGGTTGCAAGGGAAGCGCAGTAGCTCTGGGTTAAGAACAAATGCTGAGCCTTCTGATGCTTTAGTGGCCTTATCCGATATTCCCTCACAATGTTCTGAAGTAGGGATGAGGGATTTGCTGTCTGAGGGAGAGATTTCTGATTCAGGAAGATGTTCCCTCAGACAGATTCAGATATGACGGCATTTAAATTTAAGCTAGAACACCTTTGCTTATTGCTCAGGGAGGTTTTAGCGACTCTAGATGATTGTGACCCTATTGTAGTTCCAGAGAAATTGTGTAAAATGGACAAATATTTAGAGGTTCCTGTTTACACTGATGTTTTTCCGGTCCCTAAGAGGATTTCGGACATTGTTACTAAGGAGTGGGATAGACCAGGTATTCCGTTCTCTCCCCCTCCTGTTTTTAAGAAAATGTTTCCCATTTCTGACACCATAAAGGACTCATGGCAGACGGTTCCTAAGGTGGAGGGAGCTATTTCTACCCTGGCTAAGCATACAACTATACCTATTGAAGACAGTTGTGCTTTCATTGATCCTATGGATAAAAAATTAGAGGGTCTCCTAAAGAAAATCTTTGTTCATCAAGGTTATCTTCTTCAACCTATAACGTGCATTGTTCCTGTAACCACTGCGGCTGCCTTTTGGTTTAAGGCTCTTCAGATGGAGACCCCACTAGATGATATTTTGGACAGAATTAAGGCTCTTAAGTTGGCTAATTCTTTTATTACAGACGCCGCTTTTCATCTTGCTAAATTAGCGGCTAAGAATTCAGGTTTTGCCATTTTAGCGGGTAGAGCGTTATGGCTTAAGTCCTGGTCAGCTGATGTGTCAACTAAATCTAAGCTTTTGACCATCCCTTTCAAAGGTAAGACCCTATTCGGGCCTGCACTGAAAGAGATCATTTTGGACATCACTGGGGGGAAGGGTCATGCCCTCCCTCAAGATAAGTCGAATAAGACAAGGACCAAACAAAATAATTTTCGTTCCTTTCGAAACTTCAAGGGTGGTCCCGCTTCCCCTTCCCCTGCTGCAAAGCAAGAGGGGAACTTTGCTCAATCCAAACCAACCTGGAGACCTAACCAGGCTTGGAACAGCGGTAAACAGGCCAAAAAGCCTGCTGCTGCCACTACACTTCATACTACAGACAGCATGAAGGGGTAGCCCCCGATCCAGGACCGGATCTAGTAGGGGGCAGACTCTCTCTCTTTGCTCAGGCCTGGGCAAGGGACGTTCAGGACTCCTGTGCCGTAGAAATTGTAACCCAGGGGTATCCTCTAGATTTCAAAGATTCTCCTCCAAGGGGGAGATTCCATCTTTCTCAATTGTCTGTAAACCAGACAAAAAGAGAGGCATTCTTACGCTGTGTAGAAGACCTTTTTACCATGGGAGTGATCTGCCCAGTTCCGAAAGCAGAACAGGGGCAAGGTTTCTACTCCAATCTGTTTGTGGTTCCCAAAAAGGAGGGAACCTTCAGACCAATTCTAGAGCTCAAGATCCTAAACCAATTCCTAAGAGTTCCATCCTTCAAGATGGAGACCATTTGGACTATCTTACTATTGATCCAGGAGGGTCAATATATGACCACCGTGGACTTAAAGAATGCGTATCTACACATTCCTATCCACAAAGATCATCACCAATTCCTCAGGTTCGCCTTTCTGGACAAGCATTATCAGTTTGTGGCTCTTTCTTTCGGGTTGGCCACGGCGCCACAAATCTTCACAAAGGTGCTAGGGTCCCTTCTGGCGGTTCTAAGGCCACGGGGCATAGCAGTGGCGCCTTATCTAGACGACATTCTAATTCAAGCGTCGACTTTCCAACTAGCCAAGTCTCACACGGACTTAGTGTTGGCCTTTCTAAGATCTCACGGGTGGAAGGTGAATGTAAAAAAGAGTTCTCTTTCCCCCCCCTCACAAGAGTTTCATTTCTAGGGACTCTAATAGCTCTTCACTCCATTCCGCGGCCGTCAGTGGCTCAGTGTATGGAGGTAATCGGTCTAATGGTAGCGGCAATGGACATAGTTCCGTTTGCTCGCTTGCATCTCAGACCACTGCAACTATGCATGCTCAAACAGTGGAATGGGGATTATGCAGATTTATCTCCTCAGATAAATCTGGATCAAGAGACCAGAGACTCTCTTCTTTGGTGGTTGTCACAGGATCATCTGTCCCAGGGAATGTGTTTCCGCAGGCCAGAATGGGTTATTGTAACGACAGACGCCAGCCTTTTGGGCTGGGGTGCAGTCTGGAATTCCCTGAAAGCTCAGGGTTTGTGGACTCGGGAGGAGGCTCTCCTACCGATAAATATTCTGGAATTAAGAGCGATATTCAATGCTCTCCAGGCATGGCCTCAGCTGGCTTTGGCCAGATTCATCAGGTTTCAGTCGGACAACATCACAACTGTGGCTTATATCAATCATCAGGGCGGAACAAATAGTTCCTTAGCGATGATAGAGGTCTCAAGGATAATCCAATGGGCAGAGGCTCACTCTTGCCATCTGTCAGCGATCTATATCCCAGGTGTAGAGAACTGGGAGGCAGATTTTCTAAGTCGTCAGACTTTTCATCCAGGGGAGTGGGAACTCCATCCGGAGGTGTTTGCTCAGCTGTTTCGGCTATGGGGCACACCAGAATTGGATCTTATGGTGTCTCGTCAGAACGCCAAACTTCCTCGTTACGGCTCCAGGTTAAGGGATCCTCAGGCTGTACTGATAGATGCTCTAGCAGTGCCCTGGTCGTTCAACCTGGCTTATGTGTTTCCACCTTTCCTTCTCCTTCCACGTCTGATTGCCAGAATCAAACAGGAGAGAGCATCAGTGATTTTGATAGCCCCTGCGTGGCCACGCAGGACTTGGTATGCAGACCTGGTGGACATGTAATCTCTTCCACCATGGTCTCTGCCATTGAGACAGGACCTTCTGATTCAAGGTCCATTCAAGCATCCAAATCTAATTTCTCTGCAACTGACTGCTTGGAGATTGAACGCTTGATTCTATCAAAGCGGGGTTTCTCTGAGTCAGTCATAAATACCTTGATTCAGGCTCGAAAGCCTGTTACCAGGAAAATCTATCATAAGAAATGGCGTAAATATCTTTTTTTTAGTGCGAATCCAAAGTCTTCTCCTGGAGTAAAATCAGGATTCCTAGGATTTTGTCTTTTCTCCAAGAGGGATTGGAAAAAGGATTGTCAGCTAGTTCCCTAAAGGGACAGATATCTTCTCTGTCTATTTTGTTGCACAAGCGTCTGGCAGATGTTCCAGACGTTCTGGCTTTTTTTTCAGGCTTTAGCTAGAATTAAGCCTGTTTTTAAACCTGTTGCTCCGCCATGGAGTCTAAATTTAGTTCTTAGAGTTCTTCAGGGGGTTCCGTTTGAACCCATGCATTCCATAGATCAGTGATTTTCAACCTTTTTTTTGCCGTGGCACACTTTTTTACATTAAAAAAATCTTGCGGCACACCACCATCCCAAAATTTTACAAAATCATACATTGTAGCCTAATACAGTGCATGTGTGTATGTGTGTGTGTGTGTATGTATGTATGTATGTATATATATATATGTATATATAATATTATATATATATACACACACACACACTGTGCTGTCAAGCCATGCCTCCTACAAACTAAGTGTTGCATGGTGCTGCGTGTAGAGCCAGCACTAGGCACGTGTTGTGGTGGGTGGGGGTTCCTTTCATGTGTGAACACGGGTCGGGGAGGCAAGCTGCCACTGTGCAGTTACCCTCAGTCATCATCTCACCCAAAATAAAAAAAACGGCCCTGAATAAAAAAACTAGCAAAATTTAAAAAATGTCACACTTTGTCAGTGTGCCGCGGCACACCTGAGGATCTCTCACGGCACAGTGGTTGAAAAACACTGCCATAGATATTAAGCTTTTATCTTGAAAAGTTTTGTTCCTAGTTGCTATCTCTTCAGCTCGAAGAGTTTCTGAACTATCTGCATTACAATGTGACTCACCTTACCTTGTGTTTCATGCTGATAAGGTGGTTTTGCGTACCAAGCCTGGGTTCCTACCTAAGGTTGTTACTAACAGGAATATCAATCAAGAAATTGTTTTTCCTTCTCTGTGTCCTAATCCTTCTTGTAAGAAGGAACGTCTGTTGCACAACTTGGACATGGTTCGTGGTTTGAAATTTTACTTGCAGGCAACCAAAGATTTTCGTCAAACATCTTCTTTGTTTGTTGTCTATTCTGGACAGCGTAGGGGTCAAAAGGCTACGGCGACTTTTCTTTCCTTTTGGCTGAAAAGCATCATCCGTTTGGCTTATGAGACTGCTGGACAGCAGCCTCCTGAAAGGATTACAGCTCATTCTGCTAGAGCGGTAGCTTCCACATGGGCTTTTAAAAATTATGCTTCTGTTGAACAGATTTGTAAGGCTGCGACTTGGTCGCTTCATACCTTTTCCAAATTTTACAAATTTGATACTTTTGCTTCTTCGGAGGCTATTTTTGGGAGAGAGGTTTTGCAAGCAGTGGTGCCTTCCGTTTAGGTTTCTGTCTTGTCCCTCCCTTCATCCGTGTCCTAAAGCTTTGGTATTGGTATCCCACAAGTAAGGATGAATCCGTGGACTCGGTACATCATGCAAAAGAAAACAAAATTTATGCTTACCTGATAAATTTCTTTCTTTTGCGATGTACCGAGTCCATGGCCCGCCCTGTCTATTCAAGACAGTATTTTTTTATGTAAACTTCAGTTACCTCTGCACCTTAAAGTTTCTGCTGTGGTGCTCTCTTTGCTACTTCCTGTCAGGAAGGACAATATCCCACAAGTAAGGATATTTACTGTTTTGTACAGACTGGTTCATATCAAACCTGTCATTAAATCAATCTCTCCTCCTTGGAGTCTTAATTTGGTTTTGAAGGCTTTACAGGCTACTCCATTTGAGCCTATGCATTATTTGGACATTAACCTACTTTCTTGGAAAGTGTTGTTCCTTTTGGCCATCTCTTCTGCTAGAAGAGTTCCTGAATTATCTGCTCTCTTGTGATTCTCCTTTTCTGATTTTTCATCAGGATAAGGCAGTTTTGTTGTCCTTCTTTGTGTCCTAATCCTAAGAATTCTTTGGAGAGATCTTTACATTCTTTGGATGTGGTGAGAGCTCTGAAATATTATGTTGACGCTACTAAAGATTTCAGGAAGACTTCTAGTCTATTTCTTATCTTTTCTGGTTCCAGGAAAGGTCAGAAGGCTTCTGCCATTTCTTTGGCATTGTGGTTAAAGCTTTTGATTCATCAAGCTTATTTGGAGTCGGGTAAAGTTCTTCAGGCAGCTGTTTCAGTTTGATTCTTCTGCTTATGATTTAAGTTTTTCCTTTTATTTATGAGAATAAACTTATGGTTGTGGATAAAAAAAATTTCAGTGAAATGGCTGTTTTTATTTTGTCCCTCCCTCTCTAGTGACTCTTGCGTGGAGTTCCACATCTTGGGTATTGCTATCCCATATGTCACTAGCTTATGGACTCTTGCCAATTACATGAAAGAAAATATAATTTATGTAGGAACTTACCTGATAAATTCATTTATTTCATATTAGCAAGAGTCCATGAGGCCCACCCCCTTTTTTCACAGCTGTATAGTCACAGCCCGGCCCGACAGGAGCGAGCTGCACTTAGTGCTATGGCGCGGTCGGGCCGGGCTGTGACTATACAGCTGGCCCGATGCGCTGACTAAAAATAACAGACCCGCTCAGCAGAGAGCGGGTCTGTAAAAGCGCCATATTTTTAGCAAATTAAAAGGTAAAAAAGGCCTTTATGGCTATAGCACCTAAATAATGTTATATAATTCTGCACTTTGTGCAGAATTATATAACATTATTTTTAAGGTTTACTGTCCCTTTAAACTACTTTCTTGGAAAGTGCTGTTCCTTTTGGCCATCTCTTCTGCTAGAAGAGTTTCTGAGCTATCTGCTTTTTCTTGTGAGTCTCCTTTTCTGATTTTTCATCAGGATAAGGCAGTTTTGCGGACTTCTTTTCAATTTTTACCTAAGTTTGTGAATTCTAACAACATTAGTAGAGAAATTATTGTCCCTTCCTTGTGTCCTAATCCTAAGAATTCTTTGGAAAGATCCTTACATTCTTTGGATGTGGTAAGAACTTTGAAATATTATGTGGAAGCTACTAAAGATTTCAGGAAGACTTCAGAAGGCTTCTGCTATTTCCTTGGCTTCTTGGTTGAAACTTTTGATTCATCAAGCTTATTTGGAGTCGGGTCAGGCCCCGCCTCAGAGAATTATAGCTCATTCTACTAGATCAGTCTCCACTTCGTGGGCTTTTAAGAATGAAGCTTCAGTTGATCAGATTTGCAAAGCGGCAACTTGGTCCTCTTTGCATACATTTACTAAATTCTACCATTTTGATGTATTTGCTTCTTCAGAAGCAGTTTTTAGTTGAAAAGTTCTTCAGGCAGCTGTTTCAGTTTGATTCTTCTGCTTTTGATTTAAGTTTTTTTCTTTCAATTATGAAAATAAACTTATTTTTTTGGGTTGTGGATTAATTTTTTCAGTGGAAAATGGCTGTTTTTATTTTATTCCCTCCCTCTCTAGTGACTCTTGAGTGGAGATCCACATCTTGGGTATTGATATCCCATACGTCACTAGCTCATGGACTCTTGCCAATTACATGAAAGAAAACATAATTTATGTAAGAACTTACCTGATAAATTCATTTCTTTCATATCGGCAAGAGTCCATGAGGCACCACCCCTTTTTTTTTTATGGTGGTTATGATTTTTTGTATAAAGCACAATTATTTACAAATTTCCTTTGCTGATGCTTTCTACTCCTTTCTTTATCACCCCACTGCTTGGCTATTCGTTAAACTGAATTGTGGGTGTGGTAAGGGGTGTATTTATAGGCATTTTGAGGTTTGGGAAACTTTGCCCCTCCTGGTAGGATTGTATATCCCATACGTCACTAGCTCATGGACTCTTGCCAATATGAAAGAAAAGAATTTATCAGGTAAGTTCTTACATAAATTATGTTTCTTTCATGTAATTAGCAAGAGTCCATGAGCTAGTGACATATGGGATATACATTCCTACCAGGAGGGGCAAAGTTTCCCAAACCTCAAAATGCCTATTAATACACCCCTCACCACACCCACAATTCAGTTTTACAAACTTTGCCTCCCATGGAGGTGGTGAAGTGAGTTTGTGCTAGATTCTATGTTGATATGCGCTTCGCAGCAGGCTGAAGCCCGGTTTTCCTCTTAGAGTGCAGTGAATGTCAGAGGGATGTGAAGAGAGTATGGCCTATTTGAATACCATGGTCTTCCTCTAGGGGATCTATTTCATAGGTTCTCTGTTATCGGTCGTAGAGATTTCTTCTCCTACCTCCCTTTTTAGATAGACGATATACTCTTATATACCATTACCTCTACTGATTCTCATTTCAGTACTGGTTTGGCTATCTACTATATGTAGATGAGTGTCTTAGGGTAAGTAAGTCTTATTTCTATTTATGACACTCAAAGCTATGGTTGGGCACTTTATATGTAAAGTTCTAAATATATGTGTTTAAACTTATATTTGCCATGATTCAGGATAATCAGTATTCCTTCATTCAGACTGTCAGTTTAATTTTTTTGGGAAAATGCATATAAATTTTATTTTTCTTACCTTAAAATTTTCAATTGACTTTTTTTCAAAAATTGCGGGCTGTTAGGCTCGCGGGTGCAGAAAATGCTTCTATTTATTGCGTCATTCTTGGCGCGAGACTTTTTTGGCGCAAAAATGTTGTAATTTCCGGCGTCGTAGTTGGCGCCGGAAGTTTTCACGTAATTGCGTCTTTTTTTTTTTTTTGACGTATGTGTATCGCGGACGTTTTTTTGGCGCCAGAAAAATATGGGGGTCATTCTTGGCGCCAAAATATGTGGGCGTCATTCTTGGCACCAGTTTTTTTCACATTATTTCAGTCTCACTTTTTAGTTGCTTCTGGTTTTCTAGAGGCTTGTTTCATTTAGCATTTTTTCCCATTCCTGAAACTGCCATTTAAGGAATTTGATAATTTTGCTTTATATGTTGTTTTTTCTTTTACATATTGCAAGATGTCACTACCTGACCCTGGATCAGAATCTACTTCTGGAAAAGCGCTGCCTGATGTTGGTTCTACCAAAGCTAAGTGCATTTGTTGTAAACTTTTGGTAACTGTTCCTCCGGCTGTAGTTTGTGTTAGTTGTCATGATAAGCTATCCAACGCTGATAATATTTCCATTAGTAATAATCCATTACCTGTTGTTGTTCCTTCAACATCTAATGTTCAGGATGTTCCTGTTAATGTTAAAGAATTTGTTTCTAATTCTATTCGGAAGGCTCTGTCTGTTATTCCTCCTTCTAGTAAACGTAAGAGGTCTTTTAAAACTTCACATATTTCAGATGAATTTTTAAATGACCGCCATCATTCTGACTTATCTATTTCTGATGAGGATCTATCTGGTTCAGAAGATTCTACCTCAGATATTGACACTGATAAATCTTCATATTTGTTTAAGATGGAGTTTATTCGTTCTTTACTTAAAGAAGTGTTGATTGCATTAGATATGGAGGAGTCTAGTCCTCTTGATATTAAAACTACTAAGCGTTTAAATTCAGTTTTTAAACCTCATTTAGTTATTCCAGAAGTTTTTCCAGTTCCTGATGCTATTTCAG
Source organism: Bombina bombina (assembly GCF_027579735.1). NCBI lineage: Eukaryota > Metazoa > Chordata > Amphibia > Anura > Bombinatoridae > Bombina > Bombina bombina. The sequence continues at coordinate 96,097,644 of NC_069499.1, forward strand.
AAGTAATTTCTAGGGAATGGAATAGTCTGGGTACTTCATTTACTCCTTCTCCAAGGTTTAAGAAATTGTACCCTTTGCCATCTGATAGAGTTTTGGGAGAAAATCCCCAAAGTTGATGGGGCTATCTCTACTCTTGCTAAACGTACTACTATTCCTACGGCAGATAGTACTTCGTTTAAGGATCCTTTAGATAGGAAGCTTGAATCCTTTCTAAGGAAGGCTTATTTATGTTCAGGTAATCTTCTTAGACCTGCTATTTCTTTGGCTGATATTGCTGCAGCTTCAACTTTCTGGTTGGAGGCTTTAGCGCAACAAGTGTCAGACCATAATGCTTAAAGCATTGTTAAACTCCTTCAACATGCTAATAACTTTATTTGTGATGCCATTTTCGATATCATTAGAATTGATGTCAGGTTATGTCTTTAGCTATTTTAGCCAGAAGAGCTTTATGGCTTAAGTCTTGGAATGCAGATATGACTTCTAAGTCAACTTTGCTTTCTCTTTCTTTCCAAGGTAATAAATTATTTGGTTCTCAGTTAGACTCAATAATTTCAACTATTACTGGGGGGAAGGGAGCCTTTTTACCTCAGGATAAAAAATCTAAAGGTAAATATAGGGCTGCTAATCGTTTTCGTTCCTTTCGTCAGAATAAGGATCAAAAGCCTGACCCTTCCTCTAAAGGAACAGTTTCCGTTTGGAAACATTCTCCAGTGTGGAATAAATCCAAGCCTTTTAGAAAGTCAAAACCAGCTCCCAAATCCGCATGAAGGTGCGGCCCTCATTTCAGCACAGCTGGTAGGGGGCAGGTTACGATTTTTCAAAGATGTTTGGATCAATTCGATTCAAAGTCTTTGGATTCAGAACATTGTTTCACAAGGGTACAGAATAGGTTTCAAGGTAAGACCGCCTGTGAGAAGATTCTTTCTTTCACGCATTCCAGTAAACCCAGTAAAGGCTCAAGCGTTTCTGAAATGTGTTTCAGATCTGGAGTCAGCTGGGGTAATTGTGCCAGTTCCAGTTCTGGAACAAGGCCTGGGGTTTTATTCAAATCTGTTCATTGTTCCAAAGGAAGAGAATTTTTTCAGACCAGTTCTGGATCTAAAAATATTGAATCGTTATGTAAGGATACCAACATTCAAGATGGTGACTATAAGGACTATTCTGCCTTTTGTTCAGCAAGGGCATTATACGTCCACAATAGACTTACAGGATGCATATCTTCATATTCCAATTCATCCGGACCATTATCAGTTCCTGAGATTCTCTTTTCTAGACGAGCATTACCAGTTTGTTGCTCTTCCTTTTGGCCTAGCAACAGCTCCAAGGATCTTTTCGAAGGTTCTCTGTGCCCTTCTTTCTGTAATCAGGGAGCAGGGTATTGCGGTATTTCCTTATTTGGACGATATCTTGGTACTTGCTCAGTCTTTACATTCTGCAGAATCTCACACAAATCAACTTGTGTTTCTTCAAAGACATGGTTGGAGGATCAATTTACCAAAGAGTTCCTTGATTCCTCAGACAAGGGTAACCTTTTTGGGTTTCCAAATAGATTCAGTGTCCATGACTTTGTCTCTAACAGAAAAGAGACGTCTGAAATTGGTTTCAGCTTGTCGAAACCTTCAGTCTCAATCTTTCCCTTCGGTAGCTTTGTGCATGGAAATTTTAGGTCTCATGACTGCTGCATCGGATGCAATCCCTTTTGCTCGTTTTTACATGAGATCTCTTCAGCTTTGTATGCTGAACCAATGGTGCAGGGATTATACAAAGATATCACAATTAATATCCTTAAATCCCAATGTTCGATCTTCTCTGACTTGGTGGTTAGATCACCATTGTTTAGTTCAAGGGGCCTCTTTTGTTCGTCCAACCTGGACTGTGATCTCAAGAGATGCGAGTCTTTCAGGTTGGGGAGCTGTATGGGGGGATCTCTGACAGCGCAGGGGGTTTGGGAATCTCAGGAGGCGAGATTACCAATCAACATTTTGGACCTCCGTGCGATTTTCAGAGCTCTTCAGTTCTGGCCTCTTCTGAAGAGAGAATCGTTTATTTGTTTTCAGACAGACAATGTCACAACCGTGGCATATGTCAATCATCAAGGGGGGGACTCACAGTCCTCGGGCTATGAAAGAAGTATCTCGGATACTTGTATGGGCGGAATCCAGCTCCGGTCTAATCTCTGCGGTTCACATCCCAGGTATAGACAATTGGGAAGCGGATTATCTCAGTCGCCAGACGTTACATCCGGGCGAATGGTCTCTTCACCCAGAGGTATTTCTTCAGATTGTTCAAATCTGGGGGCTTCCAGAAATAGATCTGATGGCCTCTCATCTAAACAAGAAACTTCCCAGGTATCTGTCCAGATCCAGGGATCCTCAGGCGGAAGCAGTGGACGCGTTGTCACTTCCTTGGAATTATCAACCTGCTTATATCTTTCCGCCTCTAGTTCTTCTTCCAAGAGTGATTTCCAAAATCCTAATGGAGCGTTCGTTTGTACTGCTGGTGGCTCCAGCATGGCCACACAGGTTTTGGTGTGCGGATCTCGTTTGGATGGCAAGTTGCCAACCTTGGACACTTTCGTTAAGGCCAGACCTTCTATCTCAAGGCCCATTTTTCCATCAGGATCTCAAATCATTAAATTTGAAGGTATGGAGATTGAACGCTTAATACTTAGTCATAGAGGTTTCTCTGACTCAGTGATTAATACTATGTTACAGTCTCGTAAATCTGTGTCTAGAAAGATCTATTACCGAGTCTGGAAGACTTACATTTCTTGGTGTTCTTCGCATAAATTCTCTTGGCATTCTTTTAGAATTCCTAGAATTTTACAATTTCTTCAAGATGGTTTGGATAAGGGTTTGTCTGCAAGTTCCTTGAAAGGACAAATCTCTGCTCTTTCGGTTCTTTTTCACAGAAAGATTGCTAATCATCCTGATATTCATTGTTTTGTACAGGCTTTGGTTCGTATCAAGCCTGTCATTAAGTCAATTTCTCCTCCTTGGAGTCTCAATTTGGTTCTGAGGGCTTTACAGGCTCCTCCGTTTGAACCTATGCATTCTCTGGATATTAAATTACTTTCCTGGAAAGTTTTGTTCCTTTTGGCCATCTCTTCTGCTAGAAGAGTTTGAGTTATCTGCTCTTTCTTGTGAATCTCCTTTTCTGATTTTTCATCAGGATAAGGCGGTGTTGCGGACTTCATTTAATTTTTTACCTAAAGTTGTGAATTCTAACAACTTTAGTAGAGAAATTGTTGTCCCTTCATTGTGTCCTAATCCTAAGAATTCTCTGGAGAGATCTTTACATTCTTTGGATGTAGTAAGAGCTTTGAAATATTATGTTGAAGCTACTAAAGATTTCAGAAAGACTAAGTCTATTTGTTATCTTTTCTGGTTCTAGGAAAGGTCAGAAGGCTTCTGCCATTTCTTTGGCGTCTTGGTTAAAATCTTTGATTCATCATGCTTATGTAGAGTCGGGTAAATCCCCGCCTCAAAGGATTACGGCTCATTCTACTAGGTCAGTTTCTACTTCCTGGGCTTTTAGGAATGAAGCTTCTGTTGATCAGATTTGCAAAGCAGCAACTTGGTCTTCTTTGCATACTTTTACTAAATTCTACCATTTTGATGTTTTTTCTTCTTCTGAAGCAGTTTTTGGTAGAAAAGTACTTCAGGCAGCTGTTTCAGTTTGATTCTTCTGCTTATAATTTCAGTTTTATTTTTCATTAAGATTAAAAAATTTTGATTTGGGTTGTGGATTATTTTTTCAGCGGAATTGGCTGTCTTTATTTTATCCCTCCCTCTCTAGTGACTCTTGCGTGGAAGTTCCACATCTTGGGTATCTGCTATCCCATACGTCCCTAGCTCATGGACTCTTGCTAATTACATGAAAGAAAACATAATTTATGTAAGAACTTACCTGATAAATTCATTTCTTTCATATTAGCAAGAGTCCATGAGGCCCACCCTTTTTGTGGTGGTTATGATTTTTTTGTATAAAGCACAATTATTCCAATTCCTTATTTTTTATGCTTTCGCTCCTTTCTTATCTCCCCACTTCTTTGCTTTTTGTTAAACTGAATTGTGGGTGTGGTGAGGGGTGTATTTATAGGCATTTTGAGGTTTGGGAAACTTTGCCCCTCCTGGTAGGAATGTATATCCCATACGTCACTAGCTCATGGACTCTTGCTAATATGAAAGAAATGAATTTATCAGGTAAGTTCTTACATAAATTATGTTTTTCTTTCATGTAATTGGCAAGAGTCCATGAGCTAGTGACATATGGAATATACAATCCTACCAGGAGGGGCAAAGTTTCCCAAACCTCAAAATGCCTATAAATACACCCCTCACCACACCCACAATTCAGTTTTACAAACTTTGCCTCCTATGGAGGTGGTGAAGAAAAGTTTGTGCTAAGATTTCTACGTTGATATGCGCTTCTCAGCATTGTTGAAGCCCGATTCCTCTCAGAGTACAGCGAATGTCAGAGGGACGTGAAGGGAGTATCACCTTTTGAATACAATGATTTCCCTAACGGGGGTCTTTTTCATGGGTTCTCTGTTATCGGTCGTAGAGATTCATCTCCTACCTCCCTTTTCAGATCGACGATATACTCTCAAATTTACCATTACCTCTACTAAAGAACTGTTTTAGTACTGGTTTGGCTATCTGCTATTTGTGGATGGGTGTCTTTTGGTAAGTATGTTTTTATTACTTAAGACACTCTCAGCTATGGTTTGGCACTTTATGCAATTTTTATAAAGTTCTAAATATATGTATTGTACTTATATTTGCCATGAGTCAGGTTCATGTATTTCCTTCTGCAGACTGTCAGTTTCATATTTGGGAATATAAACACTTTAAGAAAATTTGTTTCTTACCTGGGGTTTAGTCTTTTTCAATTTTGACTACTTTTGCATTTGCGGGTATTAGGCCCGCGGGTGCGTCAAATGTTAGACTTTATTGCGTCATTTTTGGCGCAACTTCGTCATTTCCGGCGTCATACGTGACGTTGAGACCTTTCACAAAGTGGCGTCATTAGTGATGCAAGTGTGTCATTTCCGGTCATTTTTGGCGCCAAAAAAGTTTACGTTACGTTGGCGTCATACTTGGCGCCAATTTTTTCATTATTTCAATACCCCATGCATGTTTGCCTCCTGCTTTCTTCTATCAAGAGGCCTATGCTTTTGCATTTTTTCCCATTCCTGAAACTGTCATTTAAGGAAATAGATAATTTTGCTTTATATGTTGTTTTTTCTTTTACATTGAGCAAGATGTCCCACTCCGATCCTGTCTCTGAAGTTTCTGCTGGACCATTGCTGCCTGACGTCGGTTCTACCAAAGCTAAGTGCATTTGTTGCAAAATTGTAGAAATTATTCCACCGAATGTCATTTGTAATAGCTGTCATGATAAACTTTTACATGCAGATAGTGTTTCTATCAGTAATAGTACATTGCCAGTTACAGTTCCTTCAACTTCTAATGTGCATGATATACCTGTAAATTTCAAAGAATTTGTTTCTGAATCTATTATGAAGGCTTTGTCTGCATTTCCACCTTCTAATAAACGTAAAAGGTCTTTTAAAACTTCTCATTTAGCTGATGAAATTTCAAATGACCAACAACATAATAATTCATCCTCTTCTAATGAGGATCTATCTGAAACAGAAGATCCTTCCTCAGATATTGACACTGACAAATCTACTTATTTAAAATAGAGTATATGCGTTCTTTATTAAAATAAGTGTTAATTACTTTGGATATTGAGGTAACCAGTCCTATTGACGGTTAGTCTAATAAACGTTTAAATGCTGTTTTTAAACCTCCTGTGGTTTCCCCAGGTGTTTTTCCCATTCCTGAGGCTATTTCTGATATGATTTCTAGGGAATGGAATAAGCCAGGTACTTCCTTTGTTCCTTCTTCAAGGTTTAAGAGATTGTATCCTTTACCAGCAAAATCTATAGAGTTTTGGGAAAAGATCCCCAAAGTTGATGGGGCTATTTCTACTCTTCTTAAACGTACCACTATTCCTATGGAAGATAGCACTTCCTTTAAGGATCCTTTAGATAGGAAGCTTGAATCTTATCTAAGGAAGGCCTATTTATATTCAGGTCATCTTCTCAGACCTGCTATTTCTTTGGGTGATGTTGCGGCCGCATCAACTTTCTGGTTGGAAAATTTAGCGCAACATGAATTGGATTCTGACATATCTAGCATTGTTCGCTTACTGCAACATGCTAATCATTTTATTTGTGATGCCATTTTTGATATTATCAAAATTGATGTTAGATCCATGTCTTTAGCTGTATTAGCTAGAAGAGCTTTGTGGCTTAAATCTTGGAATGCTGATATGACATCTAAATCTAGATTACTATCTCTTTCTTTCCAAGGTAATAATTTATTTGGTTCTCAGCTGGATTCTATTATTTCAACTATCACTGGAGGAAAAGGAGTTTTTTTGCCTCAGGATAAAAAACCTAAGGGTAAATCTAAGGCTTCTAACGGTTTTCGTTCCTTTCGTCAGAATAAGGAACAAAAACTCAATCCTCCTCCCAAGGAATCTGCTTCCAGTTGGAAGCCTTCCTCAAATTGGAATAAATCCAAGCCATTTAGGAAACCAAAGTCTGCCCCTAAATCCGCATGAAGGTGCGGTCCTCATTCCAGCTCAGCTGGTAGGGGGCAGATTAAGGTTTTTCAAGGATTTTTGGATAAAATCTGTCCAAAATCATTGGATTCAGAGCATTGTCTCTCAAGGGTATCGAATAGGATTCAAAGTAAGACCTCCTGTGAGAAGATTTTTTCTCACACATTCTTGTAAATCCAGTAAAAGCTCAGGCTTTTCTGAAGTGTGTTTCAGATCTGCAGTCTTCAGGGGTAATCATGCCAGTTCCTCTTCAGGAACAAGGTTTGGGGTTTTATTCAAACCTATTCATTGTACCAAAGAAAGAAAATTTGTTCAGACCAGTTAATAATAAATGTAAGAGTACCAACTTTCAAGATGGTGACTATAAGGACTATTCTGCCTTTTGTTCAGCAAGGACATTATATGTCCACAATAGACTTGCAGGATGCATACCTTCATATTCCGATTCATCCAGAACACTATCAGTTTGCTCTTCCATTTGGCCTAGCATTTGCTCCAAGAATCTTTTCAAAGGTTCTGGGTGCCCTACTATCTGTAATCAGAGAACAGGGTATTGCGGTGTTTCCTTATTTGGACGATATCTTAGTACTAGCTCAGTCTTTACATACTGCAGAATCTCACACGAATCAACTAGTGTTGTTTCTTCGGAAACATGGTTGGAGGATCAATTTACCAAAAAGTTTCTTGATTCCTCAGACAAGGGTCACCTTTTTAGGTTTCCAGATAGATTCAGTGTCCATGACTCTGTCTCTAACAGACAAGAGATGTTTAAAATTGGTTGCAGCCTGCCGGCGCCTTCAGTCTCAGTCATTCCCTTCAGTGGCTATGTGCATGGAAGTTTTAGGTCTCATGACTGCAGCATCGGACGCAATCCCCTTTGCTCGTTTTCACATGAGACCTCTACAGCTTTGTATGCTGAATCAATGGTGCATGGATTATACAAAGATATCACAATTAATATCCTTGAATTCCAATGTACGACACTCTCTGACATGGTGGATAGATCACCATCGTTTGGTTCAAGGGGCTTCTTTTGTTCGCCCAACCTGGACTGTGATCACAACAGATGCAAGTCTTTCAGGTTGGGGAGCTGTTTGGGGGTCTCTGACAGCACAAGGGGTTTGGAAATCTCAAGAGGCGAGATTACCAATAAATATTTTAGAACTCCGTGCAATTCTCAGTGCTCTTCAGTTCTGGCCTCTACTAAAGAGAGAACCGTTCATTTGTTTTCAGACAGACAATATCACAACTGTGGCTTATGTCAATCATCAGGGTGCGACTCACAGTCCCCAAGCTATGAAAGAAGTATCTCGGATACTTGCTTGGGCGGAATCCAGCTCCTGTCTAATCTCTACGGTACATATCCCAGGTGTAGACAATTGGGAGGCGGATTATCTCAGCCGCCAGACTTTACATCCAGGGGAGTGGTCTCTCCATCCAGATGTGTTTTCTCAGATTGTTCAGATGTGGGGGCTTCCAGAGAGAGATCACATGGCCTCTCATCTAAACAAGAAACTTCCCAGATACCTGTCCAGGTCCAGGGATGTTCAGGCAGAAGCAGTGGATGCGCTGACACTTCCTTGGTGTTATCAACCTGCTTACATCTTCCCGCCTTTAGTTCTTCTTCCAAGAGTTATTTCCAAAATCATCATGGAACAGTCTTTTGTGTTGCTGGTTGCTCCAGCATGGCCACACAGGTTTTGGTATGCGGATCTGGTTCGGATGTCCAGTTGCCTGCCTTGGCCACTTCCATTACGGCCGGACCTACTATCTCAAGGTCCGTTTTTCCATCAGGATCTCAAATCATTAAATTTGAAGGTATGGAAATTGAACGCTTAGTTCTAAGTCATAGAGGTTTCTCTGATTCAGTGATTAATACTATGTTACAAGCTCGTAAATCTTTCTCTAGGAAGATTTATTATAGAGTTTGGAAGGCTTACATTTCATGGTGTTCTTCTCATAAATTCTCCTGGCATTCTTTTAGAATTCCTAGAATGTTGCAGTTTCTTCAGGATGGTCTGGATATGGGTTTGTCTGCAAGTTCCTTGAAAGGACAAATCTCCGCTCTTTCTGTTTTATTTCACAGAAAAATTGCTATACTTCCTGATATACACTGTTTTGTACAGGCTTTAGTTCGTATTAAGCCTGTCATTAAGTCAATTTCTCCTCCTTGGAGTCTTAATTTGGTTCTGAGGGCTTTACAGGCTCCTCCATTTGAACCTATGCATTCTTTGGACATTAAACTACTTTCTTGGAAAGTGTTGTTCCTTTTGGCTATCTCTTCTGCTAGAAGAGTTTCTGAGCTATCTGCTCTTTCTTGTGAGTCTCCTTTTCTGATTTTTCATCAGGATAAGGCAGTTTTGCGGACTTCTTTTCAATTTTTACCTAAGGTTGTGAATTCTAACAACATTAGCAGAGAAATTGTTGTCCATTCTTTATGTCCTAATCCTAAGAATTCTTTGGAGAGATCCTTACATTCTTTGGATGTGGTAAGAGCTTTGAAATATTATGTGGAAGCTACTAAAAATTTCAGGAAGACTTCTAGTCTATTTGTTTTATTTTCTGGTCCTAGGAAAGGTCAGAAAGCTTCTGCTGTTTCCTTGGCTTCTTGGTTGAAACTTTTGATTCATCAAGCTTATTTGGAGTCGGGTCAAACCCCGCCTCAGAGAATTACAGCTCATTCTACTAGATCAGTCTCTACTTCATGGGCTTTTAAGAATGAAGCTTCAGTCGATCAGATTTGCAAAGCAGCCACTTGGTCCTCTTTGCATACATTTACTAAATTCTACCATTTTGATGTATTTGCTTCTTCGGAAGCAGTTTTTGGTAGAAAAGTTCTTCAGGCAGCTGTTTCAGTTTGATTCTTCTGCTTTTGATTTAAGTTTTTTTCTTTTCAAAGTGAAAATAACTTATTTTTTGGGTTGTGGATTATTTTTTCAGCGTAATATAGCTGTTTTTATTTTATTCCCTCCCTCTCTAGTGACTCTTGAGTGGAAGACTCCACATCTTGGGTATTGATATCCCATATGTCACTAGCTCATGGACTCTTGCCAATTACATGAAAGAAAACATAATTTATGTAAGAACTTACCTGATAAATTCATTTCTTTCATATTGGCAAGAGTCCATGAGGCCCATCCTTTTTATGGTGGTTATGATTTTTTGTATAAAGCACAATTATTTCCAAATTTCCTTTGTTGATGCTTTCTACTCCTTTCTTATCACCCCACTGCTTGGCTATTTGTTAAACTGAATTGTGGGTGTGGTGAGGGGTGTATTTATAGGCATTTTGAGGTTTGGGAAACTTTGCCCCTCCTGGTAGGATTGTATATCCCATATGTCACTAGCTCATGGACTCTTGCCAATATGAAAGAAATGAATTTATCAGGTAAGTTCTTACATAAATTATGTTTTTTGCCACAAATAGGACCTACTGGCAAAAAATTAGATTTTTGCCACAAATGATACTGCTTTAAAAATCAGCCGCGCTCTTTAATAATAAATACAGCCACGCTTTTTACTTACTGCGAGAGCTCTCTCTTTACGCCACACTAGGACCTTCAAGCAACCTTATCTGTGTACCGCGCCTGCGTATAAATAAGTAGTCTCACAATCAAGGCGGCTCGGGTCTAGGGCTAGCGGAGTAGTCAAGCCTGGAACACATGGGAAACCCACAGCTCAGGTACAACGATGACAATGAACTATTCTCAGCCAATCATAGACAGACTCATTCTACAAAGTAATTTTATTGGCTGGACGCCATGTCAGGTTGATTAGGGGGCAGGTCCTGTTTGCTGCTCTGCATCCGTCCGCTACTAAGTGAAGACTACTGCAAATAGTTGGACAGTGACAGCAGCAGGACCTGCAGGCTCTGTACCGCCTTACACAGCAACCAGAGACTGGTATAGCAGCAACAGCACTGACCTAAACAATCTGGTGACAACAAATTTTGGGGACAGAAAGCTGCAGAAACTAGCAAAAAGTATAGCTAACATTAGTGTGTCAGGGTAAGTATCAGAGAGCAGCATCAAAGCCTGGTACAGAGTAAGTAAAAGAACCTTAGGGGAGTAACAGACCCTGGGGAAAAAAACACCACCAGACCATTCACCCAGCAGTAAAATCTGGATTGGATGAGACTCTTAAGCGCTTGTGCTTAATTACCCAATAAAGAAAGATAGTCTTACTATGTAGTTGGATTCAATGAAATCTATTTATTTTTAGAATTATAAATACATACAATAACATTTAAAACAATAGAAATTGATTCTTAAAACAAATCTAACTGGTTGGCCAACCATACAGTGTGAATAAAATGATATAATATGTTTTCCAATCCCTGTTAATTAGTGTATTATACAAACATATCTGTATATTTGAATTTTAAAATTTTGGTTTAATTGCAGATATTTTTTATGGATTTGATATAGTGGACTTGTGAAGAAGAATGGTATCCACAAAGAATATTCGCAATATTAATTCTTAATTACCATATTCGTTTGTTTAAAGCTGAACATACATAATTAAAATGGCGTCAATGGTATCAACATTAGTAACAAATAATAAAAGTGAAACAAAAATAAAGTGATACAGTAAAAATCGTATAAGTTATGAAAGATAAAGTCTTTCTGCCGTGATCGTTAGAGTAATTGTTGCTTTTTGTTAAAAGCGCTGTTGTTAAGTCCTCCGTGGGGATAGTATGTGTGTGCGTGCTGCAACACGTTTTTGTCTAATTGCTATATATGTTGCGATTATAAGTCACTGTTAAGTAGTTTTGGTTATCTGCCCTTCACATTAACTTCCTTAGTTGGTGTAGGTATAATAAATCTTACCCGTTGTTTCTTTTGGGATACTTTGTTTCTGGTCTAGTTTCTTTTTGTACCCAATTCAATCTTTACTGTGATAAATGTGGATCGGAAGCCGGGGTAGCCGCTGCCGGTGTTGTAGTGGTTTCAGTATGTCGCGTTGGTTTGTCTCCGCGATTACACACACTTGAAGGAGTAGATGCTGGGGTAATGTGGTAGTGTGCTTTAACCGTTAATCCTTTTGTCAGATGGCTGGTCTTTTTGCCCGGTTCAGGTTTTCAAAACCTCTTGAATTGTTGCGAATGTGTTCTGTTTAGATCCGTACTCTATTTGTTTCAGAGTATCCGATCTGCAGGTGTCCACAGGTTTCTTTAGGCCCAATTTTAGGTAAGGTATTTCAGTTGTTCTTGGCGGTCCTTTAAAAGGAGGACTAGGTGCTTTGAAGGTTGTTCTTGAACGCTTCAGAATATCTTTCAAGCGTATTTGTTGGTCTGTGGTTTGATGTAGTCTTGGCAGTCCACTTCGAAAGTGGACTATGAAAATGTTTAGTGTAGCAAGGAGTAGGCAACGCGTTTCAGCTGATTAATACAGCCTTTATCAAGCATATCCTTGCAGTTGTAAACAGTGGGTTTTTGTATTCTGTGGTCTGATTATATTGGATCCCCTAGGTAGTTGTATCTTTACAATCTGGTGATCCTATTGGTTGTTGTGTCTGTGCTTTCGATTGGTCATTCCTTAGCATGTGACCTAGTAATGGTTCAGTTTATCACGGTGATGGGGGAATTTTCACTTATTTGTATCAGATGACCAAGTAAATGCATAAAACGTTATGAAAACAGAACACATTCGCAACAATTCAAGAGGTTTTGAAAACCTGAACCGGGCAAAAAGACCAGCCATCTGATGAAAGGATTAACGGTTAAAGCACACTACCACATTACCCCAGCATCTACTCCTTCAAGTGTGTGTAAACGTGGAGACAAACCAACGCGACATACTGAAACCACTACAACACCGACATCGGCTACCCCGGCTTCCGATCCACATTTATCACAGTAAAGATTGAATTGGGTACAAAAAGAAACTAGACCAGAAACAAAGTATCCCAAAAGAAACAACGGGTAAGATTTATTATACCTACACCAACTAAGGAAGTTAATGTGAAGGGCAGATAACCAAAACTACTTAACAGTGACTTATAATCGCAACATATATAGCAATTAGACAAAAACGTGTTGCAGCACGCCCACACATACTATCCCCACGGAGGACTTAACAACAGTGCTTTTAACTAAAACCAACAATTACTCTAACGATCACGGCAGAAAGACTTTATCTTTCATAACTTATTATACGATTTTTACTGTATCACTTTATTTTTGTTTCACTTTTATTATTTGTTACTAATGTTGATACCATTGACGCTATTTTAATTATGTATGTTCAGCTTTAAACAAACGAATATGGTAATTAAGAATTAATATTGTGAATATTCTTTGTGGATACCATACTTCTTCACAAGTCCACTATATCAAATCCATAAAAAATATCTGCAATTAAACCAAAATTTAAAAATTCAAATATACAGATATGTTTGTATAATACACTAAGTAACATGGATTGGAAAACATATTATATCATTTTATTCACACTGTATGGTTGGCCAACCAGTTAGATTTGTTTTAAGAATCAATTTCTATTGTTTTAAATTTTATTGTATGTATTTAGAATTCTAAAAATAAATAGATTTCATTGAACCCAACTACAAAGTAAGACTATCTTTCCTTATTGGGTAATTAAGCACAAGCGCTTAAGAGTCTCATCCAATCCAGATTTTACCCCCACTTTGAAGTTTGTGAGATTACTTCTTCGAGACTCCCTAGCTTTTACCCCCACAGCGCATAGTTTATTAACCCAACACACCACATTCACCCAGCAGTGCCTGGTGACAAGTAACGGAGGACAGAACTAGAAAGTAGCAGCAGAATATCAAATGGAGCAGGACCTGGAACTGCCAAACCCAGGGATACTGAGCAGCATCTCAGCCTGGTGCATGAAGAGTCTGTACTATGGACTGATCGCTCTTGAGACAAAAAGTAGGAGAGTTTGGGACAGGCAGTAACCAAAGCTGTGGCCAGCGAGTTGAGCTACAGCCGTGTTGCACATGTGGAAGTACACATACCGCCGTCGTAGCCGATTTCAAAAGTCTGCATAAGAGAAACATTTCCCATACATCCACGGTGGTGAGGCTCTTCACTCAGAATCTAGATGTGTGAGAAATGTTTCTCTTATTATTCAGACTTTTGAAATTCTCCAGGCGGTCACCTCAAAATTTGCTCACAGTCCACTGGTAGACCGCGATCTACCTCTTTCCCACCCCTGCTATAGAGGATAGCTGCTCTTTCAAGTATCGCATGGACAAGAAGCTGGAGGCGTATTTGAAAAAGATGTATGTTCATCAGGGTCTTCAATTGCAACCTGTAGTATGTATTGTCACAGTAGCAAGTGCAGCATCCTATTGCTGCGATGCCTTGTCTGAATCTATTTTAGAAGAGACTCTGTTGGAGGAAATCCAAGATAGAATTAAGGCTCTTAAACTAGCAAATTCCTTTATTTCTGATGCTAATATGCAAGTTATTAAACTGGGGGCCAAGATGTCTGGTTTTACTATCTTAGCCCGCAGGGCTTGGTTGTTAAAATCTTGGTCTGCTGATGTTACCTCCAAGTCCAAGCTTCTGGCGCTTCCTTACAATGGTAAAACTTTGTTTTTACCTGGTTTGGCAGAAATAATTTCTGATATTACAGGTGGAAAAGGGTCTTTTGTACCGCAATACAAGAACAACAAACTTAAAGGATATCAAAGTAATTATAGTTCCTTTCGTAACTTCAAGGGTCAAAAGTCTTCCTCTTCCTCCTCTAAGCAGGAGCAGTCCAAGTCTTCTTGGAAACCCAATCAGTCTTGGAGCAAGGGGAAGCAATCTAAGAAATCCTGAGCTGAGTCTAAGTCAGTATGAAGGGTTGGCCCCAGGTCTGGGATCGGATCAAGTGGGGGGCAGACTTTCCCTTTTTTTTTTTTTTTTATCAAGCGGGGATACGAGATGTCCCAGAACCTTGGGCTGTGAACATAGTATCTCAGGGTTACAAAATAGAATTCAAAGCTTTTCCTCCCAGGGGCAGATTCAACCTCTCAAGATTGTCTGCAGACCAGGTAAAAAGAAAGGCATTATTAAACTGCGTTTAGGACCTTTCCCCCCTGGGAGTGATTGTACCAGTTCCTGAAAGGGAACAGGGTCTAGGATTTTATTCAAATCTGTTAGTGGTTCCCAAAAAAAAGGAACTTTTCGACCCATTTTAGACCTAAAGTGCCTCAAGTTTAACATGGTACCATCCTTCAAAATGGAAACCATTCATTCCATTCTTCCTTTGGTTCAAGAGGGTCAGTTCATGACGACCATAGACCTGAAGGATACCTATCTTCGTGTTCCCATCCACAGGGATCATCACAAGTTCCTAAGATTTGCTTTTCTAGACATTTTGTGGCTCTTCCATTTGGCCTTGCGACAGCTCTGGGGGCTCTCTTGGCAGTAATCAGGTCTCGGGGAATTGCAGTGGCACTCTACCTGGACAACATTATTGGTTCAGGCATCATATTTTCAACAATTAAACTCATACAGAGATCTTGTTGTCTTTTCTCTGTTCCCACGGATGGAAAGTGAATCTGGAGAAGAGTTCCCTTGTTCCAGCTACAAGGGTGGTTTTCTCAGGGACCATAATAGATTCCCTATCTATGAAGATTTTTCTAATAGAAGTCAGAAAATCCAAGATTCTTTCCTCTTGCCTCTCTCTTCAGTCTACTGTTCGGCTATCAGTAGCTCAATGTATGGAGGTAATTGGTATGATGATCGTTTCCATGGACATCATTCCCTTTGCTTGATTCCATTTGAGAGCTCTGCAGTTATGCATGTCCAGGCAATGGAACGGAGACCATTCAGATCTGTCTGAGGATAGATCTAGATCAGTCAACAAGAGTCTCTCCCGTGGTGGCTTTCTCAGGAGCATCTGTCTCTGGGCACATGCTTCCTGGGTGATTGCGACCACAGATGCCAGCCTGGGGCTCGTTAAAGATGCAGGGAATAGTCTGCTCCTCCCATAAACATTTTGGAGTTCAGAGCGATTTACAATGCTCTGATGGCTTGTCCTCAGTTGTCCTTTACCCAGTTTATCCGGTTTCAATCAGACAGCTTCACCGCAGTTGTTTATATCAACCACCAGGGAGGAACGCAGAGCTCCTTAGCCATGAAGGAGGTGGCTCCAATTATTCAGTGGGTGGAAGCTCACAATTGTCTATCTGCCATCCACATTCCAGGGGTGGACAACTGGGAAGCGGGTTTCCTGAGCAGACAGACATTTCATTCCGGGGAGTGGGCTCTCCATCCGGAGATATTCTCCAGGTTAATCCTCAAATAAGGGGTGCTGGAGTTGGATCTGATGGCGTCTCGGCAGAACGCCAGGCTTCCAAGGTACCGTTCAAGGTCAATAGATCTGCAGGCAGCTCTGATAGATGCTTTGGTGGTTCCTTGGGTGTTCGGTCTAGTATACCTGTTTCCTCTGCTTGCGCTCCTTCCACAAGTCATTGCTCGTGTCAAACAGGACAGAGCGTTGGTAATTCTAATAGCTCTTGCATGGCCTCGCAGGATCTGGTATGCAGACTAAGTGAAGATGTCATCTCTTCCACCTTGGAGATTATCTCTGAGGAATGACCTCATTCAGGGTCCATTCCTCCATCCTAATCTCGTTTCTCTGAAGCTGACTGCTTGGAGATTGAACGTCTAGTTCTGGCTAAGCGTGGGTTTTCTTTGTCGGTCATTGAGACCATGCTGCAGGCTCGCAAGCCTGTAACTCATATTTACCATAAGGTATGGCGTAAATACCTTTTATTTGTGTGAATCAAAGGGCTACTCTTGGAGTAGGGTCAGGATTCCAAGAATTTTGTATTCTCTCCAGGAAGGTCTGGAGAAAGGCTTGTCAGTCAGTTCTCTGAAAGGTCAGATTTCTGCATTATCTATTTTGTTACACAAGCGTATGGCGGTTGTTCAATCTTTTTGTCAGGCCCTGGTCAGAATCACGACTGTGTTTAAACCTGTTACTCCTCCTTGGAGTCTTAACCTTGTTCTTAAAGTTTTGCAGCAAGCTCCATTTGAGCCTATGCATTCCATAGATATTAAGTTGTTATCTTGGAAGGTTGTTTTTCTTACTGCTATCTCTTCTGCTAGGAGAGTTTCGAAAACTCTCTGCTTTGCAGTATGATTCCCCTTACCTTATCTTTCATGCAGATAAGGTGGTTCTCCGTACTAAATTGGGGTTTCTCCCTAAGGTGGTTTTGGTTAGAAATATTAATCAGGAAATTGTTGTTCCTCCTTTCTGTCCTAATCCTTCTCATAACGAACATAACTGTTGCTCAACTTAGATGTTGTGCGTGCTCTTAAATTCTACCTACAGGCGACTAAGGATTTTCGCCAGTCTTCTGCCTTTGTTTGTTTCTCAGGAAAATGTAAGGGTCAGAAAGCTACTGCTACTTCTCTTTCCTTTTGGTTGAGCAGTATGATTCGTTATGCTTACGAGACTGCTCGACACATTCCACTAGGGTTGTTTCCTCTTCTTGGGCTTTCAAAAATGAAGCTTCTGTGGAACAGATTTGTAAGGCTGAAACTTGGTCCTCTCTCCATACTTTTTCCAAATTTTCCAAATTTGATACTTTTGCCTCGGCGGAGGCCTCTTTAGGGAGAAAGGTTCTTCAAGCGGTGGTGCCGTCTGTTTAGTTCTGCCTGTCTTGTTCTCCCTCCCTATTCATTCTGTGTCCTCTAGCAATGGTATTGGTTCTCACTAGTAATTGAATGACATTGTGGACTCTCCATATCTTAGGAAAGAAAACTAAATTCATGCTTCCCTGATAAATGTATTTATTTATGGATATAGAGAGTCCACGACCCCACCCTTAATACAGTTATTAAGACAGTTATTTTTTTACTAAACCTCAGGTACCTCTACACCTTTGGGTTATTCCTTTTTCCATTTCCCTTTAGTTGAATGACTGGGGATTATGGGTAGGGGAGTGACATTTTAACAGCTTTGCTGTGGTGCTCTTTACCTCCTCCTGCTGGCCAGGAGTGAGATTCCCACTAGTAATTGAATGACGTTGTGGACTCTTCATATCCGGAAAGAGAGAAATTTATCAGCTAAGCATAAATTTAATTATCTTTTTTTATCATCCCCCTTGGACTCCCTTAGCATGTAAACTCAGTTGTCTTGTAGATCACCTTCATGAGGTGTAGTTCTAATTGTTTACCCCTGCAATAAGTTAAACACAACGTTATACGTCCATGTTGGGAGTTTTAAGCCGTGCAGATCAGACAGGACACATAGCTGGTCAGCCAGTCAGGAGTGACGGTCAACAGTTTCCTAAAAAATTAGAACATGTAATTTCTTTCATACAGGTGGTGAGAGTTGATGATCCATTACTCTTGGGAATTTCTCTTCCTTACCATTAGGAGGAGGCAAAGATTTAAGAGCCCTATAAAACACTTTGCACATACCTCAGTCTTTACTTTGCCTTTGCTGGAGGTGGTTGAAGAATAAAGATTAGCATTTGATTCTTCAGATAGAGGGGTTTCCCCTCAGAGTACAATGCTAGTCAGAGGGATGTATATGTAGTGGTGGCTGGTGAATTTTGAAGATGATGGGGTGCTAGACCCCACCC
Organism: Bombina bombina; assembly: GCF_027579735.1. NCBI lineage: Eukaryota > Metazoa > Chordata > Amphibia > Anura > Bombinatoridae > Bombina > Bombina bombina. The sequence continues at coordinate 96,115,839 of NC_069499.1, forward strand.
CTTAAAATAAAGCCCTGCCCTGTAAATGGGAAATTATGTATATATATATATATGAAACATACCCACTTCACACACAAACATACTGCATACATACATACAGACTACATATTTCTTTTGTAATGCGTTTCTCTATGAAATATATTATTCAAAACCAGTATAACTATAACACTTCCAACTGCCATAAAAATACAAGTCTTTCCAAGGCATCAGGATCCCCCATTTCTATTTTTTCTGATTAAAAATGCAGATACGTTAACCAAAACTTAGATATATATATATATCTATCTATCCTCAAGCAATCATGATATACTGTAACATTTTACTAAAACAAGAGTCCTTAGCTTAGCTAAACAGGTACATTGTCTCTCTTAGGTAAATCACACTAGCTGCTTGTCTATGAATGTAAATGTTGGTCTTGAAAGAAAACCTGACAGCTTTACTATTAAACTGCCTGGGTTAATGAATGTAGAGCTTATCAGCACAGATGCACAGACCATGCCCCTGCCATTTACACCATGCAGCGTCTCCTCTCCCTGGTTAAGGGAAGAGTTGATCTGATAGAATAGAAGTTGTGAAGTGGGTAGTTTCGGTTGGGCTGGCAATTCAAAGCTGCTATTCAAAGTGTACTGAAATGTGCCACTTTAACATTCCTGGTCAGACTTTTATGTTGGTAATTTTATTAATATTTGTGGTAGTGTGAATAATTTAACAAACATTAATAAAAGTAATGATTAAACAGGTGGTAATAATGAGAGTTAAAGTAGTTCTGCGAGAAGAAACAAAACGGCTATTATCTAACCTTAACCTGCTATGTTAGCTAGTTATTTATTACTAGTAAACAGTCATGTTATTTCCTCTCTAAAGGATCATAGTGTTAGGCATTATTTCTTTCATGTAATTGGCAAGAGTCCATGAGCTAGTGACGTATGGGATATACAATCCTAACAGGGGGGGGCAAAGTTTCCCAAACCTCAAAATGCCTATAAATACACCCCTCACCACACCCACAATTCAGTTTTACAAACTTTGCCTCCTATGCAGGTGGTGAAGTAAGTTTGTGCTTGATTTTCTACATTGATATGCGCTTCTCAGCATTTTGAAGCCCGATTCCTCTCAGAGTACAGTGAATGTCAGAGGGACGTGAAGGGAGTATCACCTATTGAATTCTATGGTTTTCCTTGCGGGAAATCTTTTTCATAGGTTCTCTGTTATCGGTCGTAGAGATTCATCTCCTACCTCCCTTTTCAGATCGACGATATACTCTCATATTCCATTACCTCTACTGATAACTGTTTTAGTACTGGTTTGGCTATCTGCTATATGTGGATGGGTGTCTTTCGGTAAGTATGTTTTCATTACTTAAGACACAGTCAGCTATGGTTTGGCACTTTATGTATTAATATAAAGTTCTAAATATATGTATTGTACTTGTATTTGCCATGAGTCAGGTTTATGTATATTTTCTTTTGCAGACTATCAGTTTAAAATTTTGGAAAAAAACATATTTAGGAAAATATTTTTTCTTACCTGGGGTATAATCTTTTTTCAAATTGACTGCTTATTCAGTCAATATTCGCGGGCAAAATTAGGCTTGCGAGGCGCAAAATGCTGATGTTTATTGCGTCATTCTTGGCGCGAGAGTTTTTTTGGCGAAGGTGACGCAAATTCGGAATTTCCAGCGTCTTAGTTGATGCAGAGTTTCCTTGCACATGGTTGCATCTGCAATGACGCAAGTGTTTCATTTCCGGATGTTGTTAGCGCCAAAAAATTTAATTTTGCGGTGTACGTCATACTTGGTGCTAAATAATTTCATTATTTAAAACCCCATTCCTATGTGCCTCTTGCCTTTTTTCTATGTCAGAGGGCTATGCTGTTTGCATTTTTTTCCCCATTCCTGAAACTGCCATATAAGGAAATTGATAATTTTGCTTTATATGTTGTTTTTTCTCTTACATTTGCAAGATGTCTCAATCTGATCCTGTCTCAGAAACCAGTGTTGGATCCCTGCTGCCTGATATCAGTTCTACCAAAGCTAAGTGTATCTGTTGTAAATTTGTGGAGATTATATCTCCAGTTGTGGTATGTAATAGTTGTCATTATAAGCTTTTACATGCAGAGAATGTATCCATCAGTAATAGTACAATGCCTGTTGTTCCTTCAACATCTAATGTACATGATATCCCTGGGAATATTAAAGATTTTATTGCTGATGCGATTCAGAAGGCTTTGTCTGCTATCCCTCCTTCTAATAAACGTAAAAGGTCTTTTAAAACTTCTCATAAAGTTGATGAAATTTCAAATGGCAGACAACATACTGAATTATCCTCCTCTGATGAGGATCCATCTGATTCAGAAAATCCTACCTCAGATATTGACAATGACAAATCCTACTAATTTATTTAAATTGGAGTATATTCATTCCTTGTTAAAAGAGGTGTTGATTATGTTGGATATTGAGGAAACTAGTCCCCTTGATACTAAAACTAGTAAACGTTTAAATTCTGTTTATAAACCTCCTGTGTTTACACCAGAGACAGACGTGTTCCACATGAGCTCTCTGCTACGGACCTGTTATTAGTCATAATTTAGCAAGTTTCTGGGCTTTCTTATAAATTTATTTGCTAAGTCAGACCCCAGTAAGTGGACATCTACTCTAGCCGAGTTTGTGGCCCTTTTGCAGGCATTTCTGCGCTAACGGACTTGGGCCTCAAGTCCTCTACATCACAGTGCACCAACGGCCTCTGACTACCAGCCCATCTCATACCTTCAGGTGCTGGAGTGCCTCCCCCAAGCTCAGGAGGGTCTGGGCTCCACTCCGGAGTGGGGATCCAGGGCCTACCTAACTTTTGGGCTCTTTCATCTATCTACCCAGTGCACAGGAAACGACATTGCGCCTATCTGTGAGGCCGACCACAGACCGCTTTGGGCATTGCTCCTTGAAAACATCTGCTGTAGCCTGGTTGGGTTGTTGTGTGCAACTTGTCTGTCACCCTCTTCATCTCTGGCGGAGCTATTAAAGATGCAACCGGCACCTAGGAGGAGGCCTTATCGGCCGCCATCTTCTTTCCGGCCCCACGCTGCTTTTCAACTCACCGGATGACTGGGGCCAAACTACTGGAGCACCCATCGCTGGGTAGGTCTGATATGCTCCTCCACGCTGCCCCCTGAGGGTTTCAGGGTGAATCTTCACTGGATGCTTCTGCTGGGGCCTTGTGCCATTTTGGGCCCACTCCACACAAACCGTGCACACACGTTTGACGCCACGTGGTGGGCCTGATGGCTAGGCCGCAACTGGATTGCCTTTGAGACCTCTCCTCTACGTGTGGCCTAGTTATTCCTTCACCCACTTCACTCCTGGAAGTAGGCCCACAATCCAAACTGCCTGGCTAGACACTGGTGGATTCCTGGATCATAGCCTGTGGGGTAAGAGACTGTACCACATAGGTGGCATTCAGCTGTGCCCTAAATTACCTTTTTAGCTGCAAACCCACACCTGGGGCCTCACACCACGTTTGCTTCCACCCCACAGGGTAGCCCATGAACTGGCCATTGTAACTGTCACCTTAAGGAGATATATTTATTCCTGGGCCAGCAGACCTTCCTGGTCACACTCTGAGATTACTGCTTTCTTGGGCCAACTCACAAATTGAACCCCCGGGACTTGGCTCCTACTCTGCATGTGGTACACCCTTCCCACCATATCCTCTGCCTACATTGTGGCTCTAATCTTTTAAATGCCGTTTGGATATACAGATCTGCTACATATAGTTTTGTTCTTTCTTTCATGTAATTAGCAAGAGTCCATGAGCTAGTGACGTATGGGATATACATTCCTACCAGGAGGGGCAAAGTTTCCCAAACCTTAAAATGCCTATAAATACACCCCTCACCACACCCACAATTCAGTTTTACAAACTTTGCCTCCCATGGAGGTGGTGAAGTAAGTTTGTGCTAGATTCTTCGTTGATATGCGCTCCGCAGCAGGCTGGAGCCCGGTTTTCCTCTCAGCGTGCAGTGAATGTCAGAGGGATGTGAAGAGAGTATTGCCTATTTGAATTCAATGATCTCCTTCTACGGGGTCTATTTCATAGGTTCTCTGTTATCGGTCGTAGAGATTCATCTCTTACCTCCCTTTTCAGATCGACGATATACTCTTATCTATACCATTTCCTCTTCTGATTCTCGTTTCAGAACTGGTTTGGCTTTCTACTACATGTAGATGAGTGTCCTGGGGTAAGTAAGTCTTATTTTTGTGACACTCTAAGCTATGGTTGGGCACTTTAAAGTTCTAAATATTTGTGTTTAAACATTTATTTGCCTTGATTCTGGATGTTCAACGTTCCTTATTTCAAACAGTCAGTTTCATATTTGGGATAATGCATATGAATAAATCAATTTTTTCTTACCTTAAAATTTGACTTTTTTCCTGTGGGCTGTTAGGCTCGCGGGGGCTAAAAATGCTTCATTCATGGCGCGGACTTTCTTGGCGCAAAAATTTTCTTGTCATTTCCGGCGTCATACGTGTCGCCGTAAGTTGCATCATTTTTTTTGATGTTTTTGCGCCAAAAAATGTCGGCGTTACCGGATGTGGCGTCATTTTTGGCGCCAAAAGCATTTAGGCGCCAAATAATGTGGGCAGCTTTTTTGGCGCTAAAAAATTTGAGCGTCATTGTTGTCTCCACAATATTTAAGTCTCATTGTTTATTGCTTCTGGTTGCTAGAAGCTTGTTCATTGGCATTTTTTCCCATTCCTGAAACTGTCATTTAAGGAATTTGATCAATTTTGCTTTATATGTTGTTTTTTCTATTACATATTGCAAGATGTCTCAGATTGACCCTGAATCAGAAGCCACTTCTGGAAAAACACTTAACTGAGTTTCAGTTCTACCAAAGATAAGTTCATTTATTTTAAATGTTATAAATGTTTATCTTTAGCTATGGTTTGTAATAAGTTATTATGATATACTTTTACATGCAGAATCCATTAGTATTTATGCTTTATATATTGCCATTCTTACATCTTATGTACAAGAAATATTTAGAAATATTTTTCTGATTCTATTTTAAAGGCTTTGTCAGACTTCGTGCCTTCTAATAAAAATGTTTAGGTCTTTTTCACTTCTTTTTTAATTATTGAAGTTTCAAATGACCAACAACATACTGATTTATCCTTCTCTGATGATGTTTTTTCTCTTTCAGAATTTTCTTCATCAGATATTGACACTAACAAATCTACTTTTTTATTATTTTTTTATTAAAGTACATTTGTTCTTTGTTGAAAAGGTGTTGATTATTTTGGATATTAAGGTAACTAGTTCTTTAAGACTAGCTGACACTATTTCTGCCTATTTATTCTTCTGTGTTTTCAGAGGTTTTCTTTCCAATTCCCCCATAGTAGGGAATGGAATAGGCTGAGAATTTTCTTTTATTCCTTCTTCAAGGTTTTAAACTATATTCTTTGCCAGCAGTTAAATTCAATTTGGAGGGTTGTCCAATTTTTTGGGGCTATCTCTACTCCTACTAATTATGCTATTGTTTCCATAGCAAAATAGTATTTATTTTCCTTTAGATGGTTGTATCTTATTTATGGAAAATTATTTAGTTTCGGGTACTTTTCTTGGTCCTGTGATTTATTTGGATTTTGCAATTGCTTCATTTTTGTTCTGTTTACTTTAAGATCAAGTATCAGATTATGATTTATTTTAGCATTGTTAAGGGACAACATTTACTAGACTAGGTGCTGTTGCATTTGTCTTGTTATTTTGCATTTATTGATTATGCAAGTCCACTGTATTGACTGTTCCTTTAAACTGAACTATCATGCTAATAATTTCATTTGTGTCTTCATTTTATTGAATATTTTCGCAAATGAGGGTTAATCTATGTCTTTAGCTATTTTAGCTAGAAGAATTTTGTGATTTTTATAAAATCCATATTTCTTTGTTCTAAGATAATCAATTATTTGTTTTATAATTGGATTCAATTCTTAACTGTTACTCTGGGCTTCAAGATTGAGTTCTAAGACTAAAACTTTAAGCTTATACTAGTTTGGTTGTTCTTATTAAGGAACGAATTCCTGAATTCTTTCCCAAGTAACATGTTTATAATTGGAAATTTTTCAGTTCGAAATCAGCCCCCTAATATTGCGATGTACGTGCCGTATTCCAGCTTGGCTGGCAAGGGGCAGGTTAAGACTTTTTTGAAATTTATTTGGTTCTATTCTGTCCAAATTTCTTTGATTTTATTCCAGTAAGGCTAACACTTTCTTTAAGTGTGTTTCGGTCCTATATATTTTGGGTACTGTTGAAGCATGGCTGGGCACCCATGGGGTTCAAGCGCTGCTCAGACCTGGAATCTTCTGGGGTATTTCTTCCAGTTCCATTTTTGGGAACTAGGTTTTGGAGTTTTATTCAAACTATTCTGCCTTTTGGTCAGTGATAGCATTATTTGTTTTCATTAGATACAATAAATGCATATTTTCATTTTTCTGTTTTCATTCAGATTATTTTCTGAGGATGCGGAATCTCATATGATTCACTTTGCTCTTCAGGACATAGTTAGAGGATCTTTTTTTCAAAAGCTCTTGATTCCTCACACAAGGGTCACCTTTTTTAGGTTTCCAGATATTTGTGTCTCTGTCTTTGTCTCTATCAGACAAGGGACAATTTTATTGTGTTCCGTTTGTCGGTACCTTTAGACTCTATTATTTCTTTCAGTTGCTATATATGCATAGAAGTTTTAGGTCTTATGGCCACAGCATTGGATTTAATTCCCTTAGCTCATTTTCAATAGAAAGAACCTTTTCAGTCTTTTATGCTGAATTATGGTGCAGGGATTCTAGGATTTTGCATTTTAAATCTTCGAATCCTAATATTTATCTCTCTTGATTTGGTGGTTAAGATCACCATCATTTAGTTCTACAGGTCTCTTCGTTTCTTTCAACCTGGACCATGATCTCTACAGATGCGAGTCTTTTTGGTTGGGAGGCTGTCTGAGGATCTCTGTCAGAACAAGGGGTTTGGAAATCTCAGGAGGCGAGATTACCATTTGATATTTTAGAACTCCGTGCTTTCTCAGAGTTTTTTTCAGTTTGTTTCTTTTTGAAGAAGAGACGTTTAATGTTTTTCAAACAATATCACTACTATGGTGTATGTCAATCATCACAGTAGGACTATCAGTCCTTAGGTTGTGACAGAAGTGTCTCGGATATTAGCTTGGGCTAAATCCAGCTCCTATCTAAATTCTGTGGTTTTTATCCCAGGTATAGATATTTGGGAAGCGGATTATCTCTGTTAATCAAGCTTTTCTTCCGGGAGAATGGTCTCTCTTACTCAGATATGTTTTTCATCTCATCTGAATAGAGAACTTCCCAGGGGCCTATTAAGGTCCGGGAATCTTCAGGCGGAAGTAGTGTATGCATTGACATTTCTTTGGAATTATCTTTTTGCCTATTTCTTTCCGCCTCTAGTTTCTTCTTCCAAAATTCTTATGGAGTATTTGTTTGTTATGCTGGTAGCTCCAGCATGGCCTCTCAGGTTTTGGTATACGAATCTCATTCGGATGGCCAGTTGCCAACGTTGGACACCTCCGTTTAAACCAGACCTTTTCTTTCTCAAGGCCATTTTTTCCATCAGGATCTCAAATCATTAAATTTGAAGGGATGGAGATTGAACGCTTGGTTTTTAGTCATAGAGGTTTTTCTGACTCATTGATTAATACTATGTTTCAGGCTCATAAATCTGTCTCTAGAAAGATTTATTTTGAGTCTGGAAGACCTACTTTTCTTGGCATTCTTTTAAAATTCATAGAATTTTATTATTTTTTCAGGTTGGTTTGGATAAGGTTTTGTCTTCAGTTCTTTGTTAGGACAAATCTCTACTCTTTCTGTTCTTTTTTCACAGAAAGATTGCTAATCATCCTGATATTCATTGTGTTGTACAGGCTTTGGTCCATATCAAGCCTGTCATTAATTCAATCTCTCCTCTTTGGAGTCTCAATTTGGTGCTGAGGGCTTTACAGGCTCCTCCGTTTGAAACTATGCATTTTCTGTACATTAAATTACTTTCTTGGAAAAGTATTGTTCCTTTTGGTTATTTCTTCTACTAGAAGAGTTTTTGAGTTATCTGCTCTTTTTTGTGAATATCCTTTTCTGATTTTTCATCAGGATAAGGCAGTGTTACTTCCTGATATTCATAATTTTTTTCAGGTTTTGATTGGTATCAAACCTGTCATTAACCCAATTTCTCCTCCTTGGAGTCTTAATTGGGTTCTGAAGGTTTTTCAGGCTCTTCTATTTTGAGCATATGCTTGCTCTGGACATTCATTACTTTCATGGAAAGTATTGTTCTTTTTGGACATCTCTTCAGTTAGAACAGTTTTTGAAGTATCTGTTCTTTCTTGTGAATCTCCTTGTTCTGATTTTTCATCAGGATAAGGTGTTTTTTTTGCCTAAATTGTGAATTCTAACAACATTAATGGAGGAATTATTGTCTTTTCCTTGTGTCCTAATCCTACGAATTCTTTGGTAAGATTCTTACATTCTTTAGGATGTGGTAAGAGTTTTGAAATATTATGTTGAAACTACTCAGATTTCAGACAGACTTCTAGTCTATTTGTTATCTTTTCTGGTTTTAGGAAGGTCAGAAACCTTCTGCCATTTCTTTGGCATCTTGGTTAAGCTTTTGATTCATTATGCTTATTTGGAGTCGGATTATTCCCCGTCTCAGAGGATTACGGCTCATTCTACTAGGTCAGTTTCTACTTCCTGGGCTTTTTAAGAATGAAGCTTCTGTTGATCAAATTTGCAAAGCAATGACTTGGTCTTCTTTGCATACTTTTACTAAATTCTACCATTTTGATGTTTTCTCTTCCTTAAAAGCAGTTTTTTGGTAGAATAGTACTTCAGGCAGCTGTTTCAGTTTGATTCTTCTGCTTATAATTATTAAAATTGAAACTTTTGATTTGGGTAGTGGATTATTTTTTCAGCGGAATTGGCTGTCTTAATTTTATCCCTCCCTCTCTAGTGACTCTTGCGTGGAAGTTCCACATCTTGGGTATTTATATCCCATACGTCACTAGCTCATGGACTCTTGCTAATTACATGAAAGAAAACATAATTTATATAAGAACTCACCTGATAAATTCATTTCTTTCATATTAGCAAGAGTCCATGAGGCCCACCCTTTTTTTGTGGTGGTTATGATTTTTTTGTATAAAGCACAATTATTCCAATTCCTTATTTTTTTGATGCTTTCGCTCTTTTCTTATCACCCCACTTCTTGGCTATTAGTTAAACTGAATTGTTGGTGTGGTGAGGGGTGTATTTATAGGCATTTTAAGGTTTGGGAAACTTTGCCCCTCCTGGTAGGAATGTATATCCCATACATCACTAGCTCATGGACTAATATGAAAGAAATGAATTTATCAGGTAAGTTCTTACATAAATTATGTTTTTATCTCTTATTTATCCTGCACAACTACTGTGGGGCCTGATTCCTGACGTCTGCCCATTGCATTCTGCAATTTGAGTATTTTCCACAGGAACTGTTAATTATTCCCAGGTGTACCATGCATATTCCCTGCCTGCACCCACTGAGGTCTACCTCATCCCCACCCTTTAAGACATTCCTGTTCTATCTCTCTGGGACTGACTCTTCAAATTTCTCGTTAAGCTCTGCAGGCATTCAAATTGTAATTTTGCAGCTTGCTTACATCACTCTCATCTGAAAAGCTGCTCCAACTATGCTTATGTTTTCTTGTTCTAAATAATGTATCTGTTGCATAAATGTTTTACCATCTGTGAGCCTCTGTGACCACACCCCACCTCATCCCTTCCAACCTGGTACTTCAGGTTGGTTGCCACCACATCCCTTTTCCCCTTTCTTTGGTCGTATGCCCTTTTTCCCTGAGGTGGAGGTAGACTCCTTGGGCAGCTGCGTGGAGCTTTGTGGGCCTAGCCCGTGAAGCCGCGATACTCTGTTTATCTGTACCCAAGTGGTGTAAACTACCCTTACTATCTATGGTTTGTGCAGAGGGTACTAGCTGCTAGTATTTGTGGTTTCTTCTTGTGTGTCCTTTACCCCCCTTTCTTTCCACACACCTAGTGGGTTATCTCCCTTTCTTATTCCCTCTGAAACTTGCTTACTCCTCCCTTATCTCACATCTCCTCCACCTCTCCCTTTCCTGTCTGGTGAGTCTAGATAGGTCACCTCCACTTCCCTTTTCCCCTTCCCCCTGGGTCGTATCCAATTTTTCCCAGAGGTGGAGGTTGGATGTCTTTTCTAATCTTTTCTCCCTCTCCCAAACATTTTGAGGCTACACCCTACAGGAATTTTCTCCTTTCTCGTATGTAACCTCAGATGGTAAATTACCAGTCATGACTAAAATGAGGTAGCTCCACTTGAAAGATGCCATCCAGGCTGCTCTAAAGGTATATGTGTAATGCCTTGTCAGTATATGGCCGGGTTATAATACAATATGCAGCTTGCTTACATCACTCTCATCTGAAAAGTTGCTCCACCTATGCTTATGTTTTCTTGTTCTAAATAATGTATCTGTTGTATAAATGTATTACCATCTGTGAGCCTCTGTGACCACACCCCATCTCATCCCTTCCGACCTGGTACTTCAGGTTGGTTGCCACTACATCCCTTTTCCCCTTCCTTTGGTCGTATGCCCTTTTCTTTCATGTAATTAGCAAGAGTCCATGAGCTAGTGACGTATGGGATATACATTCCTACCAGGAGGGGCAAAGTTTCCCAAACCTCAAAATGCCTATAAATACACCCCTCACCACACCCACAAATCAGTTTTTACAAACTTTGCCTCCCGTGGAGGTGGTGAAGTAAGTTTGTGCTAGATTCTACGTTGATATGCGCTTCGCAGCATGCTGGAGCCCGGTTTTCCTCTCAGTGTTCAGTGAATGTCAGAGGGATGTGAAGAGAGTATTGCCTATTTGAATTCAATGGTCTCCTTCTACGGGATCTATTTCATAGGTTCTCTGTTATCGGTCGTAGAGATTCATCTCTTACCTCCCTTTTCAGATCGACGATATACTCTTATATACCATTACCTCTACTGATTCTCGTTTCAGTACTGGTTTGGCTTTCTACTACATGTAGATGAGTGTCCTGGGGTAAGTAAGCCTTATTTTCTGTGTGACACTCTAAGCTATGGTTGGGCACTTTTATATAAAGTTCTAAATATATGTGTTTAAACATTTATTTGCCTTGATCCAGGATGATCAATATTCCTTATTTCAGACAGTCAGTTTCATTATTTGGGATAATGCATATGAATAAAACATTTTTCTTACCTTAAAAATTGACTTTTTTCCCTGTGGGCTGTTAGGCTCGCGGGGGCTGAAAATGCTTAATTTTATTGCGTCATTCTTGGCACGGACTTTTTTGGCGCAAAAAAATTCTTGGTCATTTCCGGCGTCATACTTGTCGCCGGAAGTTGTTCGTGTTTGCATCATTTTTTTGACGTTTTGCCCCAAAAATGTCGGCGTCACCGGATGTGGCGTCATTCTTGGCGCCAAAAGCATTTTGGCGCCAATAATGTGGGAGGCTTTTTTGGCGCCAAAAAAATGTGGGCGTCATTATTGTCTCCACCTTTTTTCTCACATTATTTAAGTCTCATTTTTCATTTGCTTCTGGTTGTTAGAGGCTTGTTCATTGGCATTTTTTCCCATTCCTGAAACTGCCTTTTAAGGAATTTGATAGATTTTGCTTCATATGTTGTTTTTTCTCTTACATATTGCAAGATGTCTCAGATTGACCCTGGATCAGAAGCTACTTCTGGAAAAACACTGCCTGATGCTGGTTCTACCAAAGTTAAGTGTATCTGCTGTAAACTTGTGGTAACTGTCCCTCCGGCTGTAATTTGTGATGAATGTCATGATAAGCTTGCTAATGCAGATAGTATTTCCATTAGTAATATTCCATTACCTGTTGCTGTTCCATCAACATCTAATACTCAGGATGTTCCTGTTAATATAAGAGATTTTGTTTCTAAATCTATTAGGAAGGCTATGTCTGTTATTCCTCCTTCCAGTAAACATAAAAGGTCTTTTAAAACTTCACATTTTTCAGATGAATTTTTAAATGAACATCATCATTCTGATTTGTCGGTTTCTGATGATGATTTTTCTGGTTCAGAGGATTCTGTCTCAGATATTGACACTGATAAATCTTCATATTTATTTAAAATGGAATTTATTCGTTCTTTACTTAAAGAAGTTTTAATCGCATTAGAGATGGAGGAATCTAGTCCTCTTGATACTAAATCTACTAAGCTTTAAATTCGGTTTTTAAACCTCCTACAGTTATTCCGGAAGTTTTTCCTGTCCCTGATGCTATTTCTGAAGTAATTTCTAGGGAATGGAATAATCTGGGTAATTCATTTACTCCTTCTAAAAGGTTTAAGAAATTGTATCCTGTGCCATCTGACAGATTAGAGTTTTGGGACAAAATCCCTAAAGTTGATGGGGCCATCTCTACTCTCGCTAAACATACTACTATTCCTACGGCAGATAGTACTTCCTTTAAGGATCCTTTAGATAGGAAAATTGAATCCTTTCTAAGAAAAGCTTATTTATGTTCAGGTAATCTTCTTAGGCCTGCTATTTCTTTGGCTGATGTTGCGGCAGCTTCCACTTTTTGGTTGGAGGCTTTGGCACAACAAGTGTCAGATCATAATACTTATAGCATTGTTAAACTTCTTCAACATGCTAATAACTTTATTTGTGATGCCATCTTTGATATCATTAGAGTTGATGTCAGGTATATGTCTTTAGCTATTTTAGCTAGAAGAGCTTTATGGCTTAAAACTTGGAATGCAGATATGTCTTCTAAGTTAACTTTGCTTTCCCTTTCTTTCCAAGGTAATAAATTGTTTGGTTCCCAGTTGGATTCTATTATTTCAACTGTTACTGGGGGGAAAGGAACTTTTTTACCTCAGGATAAAAAATCTAAAGGTAAATATAGGGCTGCTAATCGTTTTCGTTCCTTTCATCAGAATAAGGAACAGAAGCCTGATCCTTCCCCTAAAGGAACAGTTTCTGTTTGGAAACCATCTCCAGTCTGGAATAAATCCAAGCCTTTCAGAAAGCAAAAGCCAGCTCCCAAGTCCACATGAAGGTGCGGCCCTCATTCCAGCACAGCTGGTAGGGGGCAGATTACGATTTTTCAAAGACATTTGGATCAATTCGATTCACAGTCTTTGGATTCAAAACATTGTTTCACAAGGGTACAGAATAGGTTTCAAGGTAAGGCCTCCTGCAAGAAGATTTTTTCTTTCTCGCATTCCAATAAACCCAGTGAAGGCTCAAGCATTTCTGAAATGTGTTTCAGCTCTAGAGTTGGCTGGAGTAATTGTGCCAGTTCCATTTCTGGAACAGGGTCTGGGGTTTTACTCCAATCTATTCATTGTACCAAAGAAGGAGAATTCCTTCAGACCAGTTCTGGATCTAAAAATATTGAATCGTTATGTAAGGATACCAACATTCAAAATGGTAACTATAAGGACTATTTTGCCTTTTGTTCAGCAAGGGCATTATATGTCCACAATAGATTTACAGGATGCATATCTGCACATTCCGATTCATCCAGATCACTATCAGTTTCTGAGATTCTCTTTTCTAGACAAGCTTTACCAGTTTGTGGCTCTGCCGTTCGGCCTAGCAACAGCTCCAAGGATTTTTTCAAAGGTTCTCGGTGCCCTTCTATCTGTAATCAGAGAACAGGGTATTGTGGTATTTCCTTATTTGGACGATATCTTGGTACTTGCTCAGTCTTCACATTTAGCAGCATTTCATATGAATCGACTTGTGTCATTTCTTCAAGAACATGGTTGGAGGATCAATTTACCAAAGAGTTCATTGATTCCTCAGACAAGGGTAACCTTTTTAGGTTTCCAAATAGATTCAGTGTCCATGACTTTGTCTCTGACGGACAAGAGACATCTGAAATTGGTTTCAGCTTGTCGAAACCTTCAGTCTCAATCATTCCCTTCGGTAGCCTTATGCATGGAAATTCTAGGTCTTATGACTGCTGCATTGGACGCGATCCCCTTTGCTCGTTTTCACATGCGACCTCTTCAGCTTTGTATGCTGAACCAGTGGTGCAGGGATTATACAAAGATATCACAGTTAATATCTTTAAATCCGATTGTACGACACTCTCTGACGTGGTGGACAGATCACCATCGTTTAGTTCAAGGGGCTTCTTTTGTTCTTCCAACCTGGACTGTGATCTCAACAGATGCGAGTCTGACAGGTTGGGGAGCTGTATGGGGGTCTCTGACAGCGCAAGGGGTTTGGGAATCTCAGGAGGCGAGATTACCAATCAACATTTTGGAACTCCGTGCGATTTTCAGAGCTCTTCAGTCGTGGCCTCTTCTGAAGAGAGAATCGTTCATTTGTTTTCAGACGGACAATGTCACAACCGTGGCATATGTCAATCATCAAGGGGGGACTCACAGTCCTCTGGCTATGAAAGAAGTATCTCGGATACTTGTTTGGGTGGAATCCAGCTCCTGTCTAATTTCTGCGGTTCACATCCCAGGTATAGACAATTGGGAAGCGGATTATCTCAGTCGCCAGACGTTACATCCGGGCGAATGGTCTCTTCACCCAGAGGTATTTCTTCAGATTGTTCAAATCTGGGGACTTCCAGAAATAGATCTGATGGCCTCTCATCTAAACAAGAAACTTCCCAGGTATCTGTCCAGATCCAGGGATCCTCAGGCGGAGGCAGTGGATGCATTGTCACTTCCTTGGAAGTATCATCCTGCCTATATCTTTCCGCTCCTAGTTCTTCTTCCAAGAGTGATCTCCAAGATTCTAAAAGAGCGTTCGTTTGTTCTGCTGGTGGCTCCAGCATGGCCTCACAGGTTTTGGTATGCGGATCTTGTCCGGATGGCTACTTGCCAACCTTGGACTCTTCCATTAAGACCAGACCTTCTATCGCAAGGTCCTTTTTTCCATCAGGATCTCAAATCATTAAATTTGAAGGTATGGAGATTGAACGCATGATTCTCAGTCATAGAGGTTTCTCTGACTCCGTAATTAATACTATGTTACAGGCTCGAAAATCTGTGTCTAGGAAGATATATTATCGAGTCTGGAAGACTTACATTTCTTGGTGCTCTTCTCATCAATTTTCCTGGCATTCTTTTAGAATTCCTAGAATTTTACAATTTCTTCAGGATGGTCTGGATAAAGGTTTGTCTGCAAGTTCTTTGAAAGGACAAATTTCTGCTCTTTCTGTGCTATTTCACAGAAAGATTACTAATCTTCCTGATATTCATTGTTTTGTACAGGCTTTGGTTCGTATAAAACCTGTCATTAAGTCAATCTCTCCTCCTTGGAGTTTGAATTTGGTTCTGGGGGCTTTACAAGCTCCTCCGTTTGAACCTATGCATTCTTTGGATATTAAATTACTTTCTTGGAAAGTGTTGTTCCTTTTGGCCATCTCTTCTGCTAGAAGAGTTTCAGAGTTATCTGCTCTTTCTTGTGAATCTCCTTTTCTGATTTTTCATCAGGATAAGGCGGTGTTGCGGACTTCATTTAAATTTTTACCTAAAGTTGTGAATTCTAACAACATTAGTAGAGAAATTGTTGTTCCTTCATTGTGTCCTAATCCTAACAATTCAAAGGAGAGATCTTTACATTCTTTGGATGTAGTAAGAGCTTTGAAATATTATATTGAAGCTACTAAAGATTTTAGAAAGACTTCTAGTCTATTTGTTATCTTTTCTGGGTCCAGAAAAGGTCAGAAGGCCTCCGCCATTTCTTTGGCGTCTTGGTTAAAGTCTTTGATTCATCATGCTTATGTCGAGTCGGGTAAAACTCCGCCTCAAAGGATTACAGCTCATTCTACTAGGTCAGTTTCTACTTCCTGGGCGTTTAGGAATGAAGCTTCGGTTGATCAGATTTGCAAAGCAGAAACTTGGTCTTCTTTGCATACTTTTACTAAATTCTACCATTTTGATGTATTTTCTTCTTCTGAAGCAGTTTTTGGTAGAAAAGTACTTCAGGCAGCTGTTTCAGTTTGATTCTTCTGCTTATAATTTCAGTTTTTTTCATTATAAGATTAAAACTTATTTTGGGGTGTGGATTATTTTTTCAGCGGAATTGGCTGTCTTTATTTTATCCCTCCCTCTCTAGTGACTCTTGCGTGGAAGTTCCACATCTTGGGTATTAATTATCCCATACGTCACTAGCTCATGGACTCTTGCTAATTACATGAAAGAAAACATAATTTATGTAAGAACTTACCTGATAAATTAATTTCTTTCATATTAGCAAGAGTCCATGAGGCCCACCCTTTTTTTGATACTAAATCTACTAAGCTTTAAATTCGGTTTTTAAACCTCCTACAGTTATTCCGGAAGTTTTTCCTGTCCCTGATGCTATTTCTGAAGTAATTTCTAGGGAATGGAATAATCTGGGTAATTTATTTACTCCTTCTAAAAGGTTTAAGAAATTGTATCCTGTGCCATCTGACAGATTAGAGTTTTGGGACAAAATCCCTAAAGTTGATGGGGCCATCTCTACTCTCGCTAAACATACTACTAT
The DNA here is from genome assembly GCF_027579735.1 of Bombina bombina. Taxonomy (NCBI): domain Eukaryota; kingdom Metazoa; phylum Chordata; class Amphibia; order Anura; family Bombinatoridae; genus Bombina; species Bombina bombina. The sequence goes on from NC_069499.1 coordinate 96,132,418, forward strand.
TCCTACGGCAGATAGTACTTCCTTTAAGGATCCTTTAGATAGGAAAATTGAATCCTTTCTAAGAAAAGCTTATTTATGTTCAGGTAATCTTCTTAGGCCTGCTATTTCTTTGGCTGATGTTGCGGCAGCTTCCACTTTTTGGTTGGAGGCTTTGGCACAACAAGTGTCAGATCATAATACTTATAGCATTGTTAAACTTCTTCAACATGCTAATAACTTTATTTGTGATGCCATCTTTGATATCATTAGAGTTGATGTCAGGTATATGTCTTTAGCTATTTTAGCTAGAAGAGCTTTATGGCTTAAAACTTGGAATGCAGATATGTCTTCTAAGTTAACTTTGCTTTCCCTTTCTTTCCAAGGTAATAAATTGTTTGGTTCCCAGTTGGATTCTATTATTTCAACTGTTACTGGGGGGAAAGGAACTTTTTTACCTCAGGATAAAAAATCTAAAGGTAAATATAGGGCTGCTAATCGTTTTCGTTCCTTTCATCAGAATAAGGAACAGAAGCCTGATCCTTCCCCTAAAGGAACAGTTTCTGTTTGGAAACAATCTCCAGTCTGGAATAAATCCAAGCCTTTCAGAAAGCAAAAGCCAGCTCCCAAGTCCACATGAAGGTGCGGCCCTCATTCCAGCACAGCTGGTAGGGGGCAGATTACGATTTTTCAAAGACATTTGGATCAATTCGATTCACAGTCTTTGGATTCAAAACATTGTTTCACAAGGGTACAGAATAGGTTTCAAGGTAAGGCCTCCTGCAAGAAGATTTTTTCTTTCTCGCATTCCAATAAACCCAGTGAAGGCTCAAGCATTTCTGAAATGTGTTTCAGCTCTAGAGTTGGCTGGAGTAATTGTGCCAGTTCCAGTTCTGGAACAGGGTCTGGGGTTTTACTCCAATCTATTCATTGTACCAAAGAAGGAGAATTCCTTCAGACCAGTTCTGGATCTAAAAATATTGAATCGTTATGTAAGGATACCAACATTCAAAATGGTAACTATAAGGACTATTTTGCCTTTTGTTCAGCAAGGGCATTATATGTCCACAATAGATTTACAGGATGCATATCTGCACATTCCGATTCATCCAGATCACTATCAGTTTCTGAGATTCTCTTTTCTAGACAAGCTTTACCAGTTTGTGGCTCTGCCGTTCGGCCTAGCAACAGCTCCAAGGATTTTTTCAAAGGTTCTCGGTGCCCTTCTATCTGTAATCAGAGAACAGGGTATTGTGGTATTTCCTTATTTGGACGATATCTTGGTACTTGCTCAGTCTTCACATTTAGCAGCATTTCATATGAATCGACTTGTGTCATTTCTTCAAGAACATGGTTGGAGGATCAATTTACCAAAGAGTTCATTGATTCCTCAGACAAGGGTAACCTTTTTAGGTTTCCAAATAGATTCAGTGTCCATGACTTTGTCTCTGACGGACAAGAGACATCTGAAATTGGTTTCAGCTTGTCGAAACCTTCAGTCTCAATCATTCCCTTCGGTAGCCTTATGCATGGAAATTCTAGGTCTTATGACTGCTGCATTGGACGCGATCCCCTTTGCTCGTTTTCACATGCGACCTCTTCAGCTTTGTATGCTGAACCAGTGGTGCAGGGATTATACAAAGATATCACAGTTAATATCTTTAAATCCGATTGTACGACACTCTCTGACGTGGTGGACAGATCACCATCGTTTAGTTCAAGGGGCTTCTTTTGTTCTTCCAACCTGGACTGTGATCTCAACAGATGTGAGTCTGACAGGTTGGGGAGCTGTATGGGGGTCTCTGACAGCGCAAGGGGTTTGGGAATCTCAGGAGGCGAGATTACCAATCAACATTTTGGAACTCCGTGCGATTTTCAGAGCTCTTCAGTCGTGGCCTCTTCTGAAGAGAGAATCGTTCATTTGTTTTCAGACGGACAATGTCACAACCGTGGCATATGTCAATCATCAAGGGGGGACTCACAGTCCTCTGGCTATGAAAGAAGTATCTCGGATACTTGTTTGGGTGGAATCCAGCTCCTGTCTAATTTCTGCGGTTCACATCCCAGGTATAGACAATTGGGAAGCGGATTATCTCAGTCGCCAGACGTTACATCCGGGCGAATGGTCTCTTCACCCAGAGGTATTTCTTCAGATTGTTCAAATCTGGGGACTTCCAGAAATAGATCTGATGGCCTCTCATCTAAACAAGAAACTTCCCAGGTATCTGTCCAGATCCAGGGATCCTCAGGCGGAGGCAGTGGATGCATTGTCACTTCCTTGGAAGTATCATCCTGCCTATATCTTTCCGCTCCTAGTTCTTCTTCCAAGAGTGATCTCCAAGATTCTAAAAGAGCATTCGTTTGTTCTGCTGGTGGCTCCAGCATGGCCTCACAGGTTTTGGTATGCGGATCTTGTCCGGATGGCTACTTGCCAACCTTGGACTCTTCCATTAAGACCAGACCTTCTATCGCAAGGTCCTTTTTTCCATCAGGATCTCAAATCATTAAATTTGAAGGTATGGAGATTGAACGCATGATTCTCAGTCATAGAGGTTTCTCTGACTCCGTAATTAATACTATGTTACAGGCTCGAAAATCTGTGTCTAGGAAGATATATTATCGAGTCTGGAAGACTTACATTTCTTGGTGCTCTTCTCATCAATTTTCCTGGCATTCTTTTAGAATTCCTAGAATTTTACAATTTCTTCAGGATGGTCTGGATAAAGGTTTGTCTGCAAGTTCTTTGAAAGGACAAATTTCTGCTCTTTCTGTGCTATTTCACAGAAAGATTACTAATCTTCCTGATATTCATTGTTTTGTACAGGCTTTGGTTCGTATAAAACCTGTCATTAAGTCAATCTCTCCTCCTTGGAGTTTGAATTTGGTTCTGGGGGCTTTACAAGCTCCTCCGTTTGAACCTATGCATTCTTTGGATATTAAATTACTTTCTTGGAAAGTGTTGTTCCTTTTGGCCATCTCTTCTGCTAGAAGAGTTTCAGAGTTATCTGCTCTTTCTTGTGAATCTCCTTTTCTGATTTTTCATCAGGATAAGGCGGTGTTGCGGACTTCATTTAAATTTTTACCTAAAGTTGTGAATTCTAACAACATTAGTAGAGAAATTGTTGTTCCTTCATTGTGTCCTAATCCTAACAATTCAAAGGAGAGATCTTTACATTCTTTGGATGTAGTAAGAGCTTTGAAATATTATATTGAAGCTACTAAAGATTTTAGAAAGACTTCTAGTCTATTTGTTATCTTTTCTGGGTCCAGAAAAGGTCAGAAGGCCTCCGCCATTTCTTTGGCGTCTTGGTTAAAGTCTTTGATTCATCATGCTTATGTCGAGTCGGGTAAAACTCCGCCTCAAAGGATTACAGCTCATTCTACTAGGTCAGTTTCTACTTCATGGGCGTTTAGGAATGAAGCTTCGGTTGATCAGATTTGCAAAGCAGAAACTTGGTCTTCTTTGCATACTTTTACTAAATTCTACCATTTTGATGTATTTTCTTCTTCTGAAGCAGTTTTTGGTAGAAAAGTACTTCAGGCAGCTGTTTCAGTTTGATTCTTCTGCTTATAATTTCAGTTTTTTTCATTATAAGATTAAAACTTATTTTGGGGTGTGGATTATTTTTTCAGCAGAATTGGCTGTCTTTATTTTATCCCTCCCTCTCTAGTGACTCTTGCGTGGAAGTTCCACATCTTGGGTATTAATTATCCCATACGTCACTAGCTCATGGACTCTTGCTAATTACATGAAAGAAAACATAATTTATGTAAGAACTTACCTGATAAATTAATTTCTTTCATATTAGCAAGAGTCCATGAGGCCCACCCTTTTTTTGTGGTGGGTATGATTTTTTTGTATAAAGCACAATTATTCCAATTCCTTATTTTTATACTTTTCGCACTTTTTTTCTTATCACCCCACTTCTTGTCTATTCGTTAAACTGATTTGTGGGTGTGGTGAGGGGTGTATTTATAGGCATTTTGAGGTTTGGGAAACTTTGCCCCTCCTGGTAGGAATGTATATCCCATACGTCACTAGCTCATGGACTCTTGCTAATATGAAAGAAATTAATTTATCAGGTAAGTTCTTACATAAATTATGTTTTTCCCTGAGGTGGAGGTGGACTCCTTGGGCAGCTGCGTGGAGCTTTGTGGGCCTAGCCCGTGAAGCCGCGATACTCTGTTTATCTGTACCCAAGTGGTGTAAACTACCCTTACTATCTATGGTTTGTGCAGAGGGTACTAGCTGCTAGTATTTGTTGTTTCTTCTTGTGTGTCCTTTACCCCCCTTTCTTTCCACACACCTAGTGGGTTATCTCCCTTTCTTATTCCCTCTGAAAATTGCTTACTCCTCCCTTATCTCACTAAAATGAGGTAGCTCCACTTGAAAGATGCCATCCAGGCCACTCTAAAGGTATATGTGTAATGCCTTGTCAGTATATGGCCGGGTAATAATACAATATACTTAATAATTATTCTGTAAATTAAACCCCCAAAAAAATGCATATACCAAACAATAAAATTAATATAAATTCCTAACACCCACAATATTACACCTCTTTTTAATGTGGCCTATAATGTCCATCTTAAGGAGATCGCCTGGAGTAAGGGGTAATTTCGGGGAACAAATTTCAACGCTATGTACAGAATTAAATTATTCACTTCTGGTTACAGACCTTATTATATTGGCTTAGAATTTAGTTAAATTAAAATGCTAATATAATTTTGGCCAATAAGAAGAGAAAAAAAAATGATATTTTCAAAAGTATTAATATTAATTTTTTTAAATATGAAAATTAATATTTCAATTTTTCAAACTTTATTTTTATTTTTTTCAATAATAATTTCTTTTTACTACAAATATATCATATCAATGTGATACATATTAATAATATCTCAGCAGTGCCTCCCAAATAATATATCAGTATATGGCTGGGTTATAATACAATATACTTAATAATTATTCTTTAAATTAAACCCCCAATAAAATGCATATACCAAACAATAACATTTATATAAATTGCTAAGTTCTTTGTATTAGTTAAAATTTATAGACACATTGAAATATATTTGCAGAAAGCCAGATCTGAATCAAACTATATACGTTTAAACTGTTATAATATGCTATGCCAAGGGGGGCGGAGCCGACTACCAAGATGGAGAGTCGCATTTAGGAGAAGCTCCGTGAGATAGTTTGCATTGGGAGCAGATAAACATGTAATTGAGCGCACTTTTTGCCCTTAGTAACCTGTTACCCCTCTAGAAACAGCACTGCTGCTACACGGCACTCACAAAAGAAAAGACCCTGCTCCAGATCTACATAGACACCGGAATGTCACACAGACTGCAACGGAGCTGAATCTACATAAGGACCCGCAACAGAAAAGGCAACGGACTACCAATAACCCGCACCGGGTAACAAGTAAGAAATTGAAAGTGCCGATATAGCATTTTTCCTCTAGTGCCGCGCCAAGATTCTGAGTAGGGCCTGAAGTAAGATCCACGCTACCTTAGTGCGCCATCTTTGATTGTAGCAGCACACAGACAGAGCGCGCACAGCGCATTTACTTTGACTGAGGGGTACAGAGAAGGGGCTTATAAAGCACATGGACATTGCTCATAAGATATAACTTTTCTGGGGTATTGCTTGATGCACTGCTAGACACAGGAGACAATTTGGAGGTACGTCACACGGCCTAGATATACACGTGGCTCCTTAAGATACACGCAGTTACAAACATTGCCTTTAAAGAACCAGCGCTGGGGCCCGATCTAAACGCATAGCTTTGCCCTACTCTAAGACCATTAAGAGACAGACTATAAGCTATAAGGCACAGACAACTGAAGAGCCGTGTGATAACGGCATACACATAAACCCTCATTAGGGAAGATCCTGTTTCTACCCCCAGGCCACAGACTGCAAGCAGGCCGCCCAGACTGCAGGCCTAATTGCACAACGCTGCCTGTATATTAGAATGGCTACAAAAAGGCAAGCAAAAGGGGACAAAGCAGCAAAACCTACTTCAGCCGCAACTACCAAATTAAACACATACTTTAAGGCCTTGAGTATGTAACAGCACTCAGATATTGAGTTAGAAGAGGAGGTTGGGGAAATGTCGACGAACACATCCCCTAAATCAACACTGTTAGAGAGAAATGCCCCACTAACAAGGGCTGATCTAGATACCTTGCCAACCAAAGAGGACTTTAATACCCTACTGCAACAAGTCGCAAAGATTGTAAAGTACGGTTTGGCGGAAGTTAGGAAAGATCTGGTGGAGATGGGGGAGAGAATTGATTATGCTGAAGAGTAGGTGAATGATACTAACAATGTGTTGGATGGACATTCTCGGTGTCTTTCAGTGCAGGACATCCAAATTCAGCAATTAAAGAGCCACCTGGAAGACCTAGACAACAGGGGGAGAAGACAAAATTTAAGAATTAGAGGCGTCCCAGAGAATATCACGCAAGATCTCACCCCACAATATCTACAAAGACTTTTCCAACATCTAACAAAAGATACCACTTCACTTCCATATCAGCTGGACAGGGCACACAGGGCACTTAGGCCCAAGCCAGGAGATGCTGACCCCCCACGGGACCTAATCATTAAAATTCATCAATACCAAGATAAAGAATTAGTTGCACAAGCAGCACGGAAGGCATCCTCTCTCACCTTCGAGGGTCACTCTATACAAATCTATGCAGACCTTAGTCCTATGACTTTAAACAATAGAAAAGAAGCCAGGTACCTTACCGAGCACCTGCGAGAGCTAGAGATACCTTACAGGTGGGGATTCCCTTTTTGCTTAAGGGTCAACAAAGGAAATAAAATTGCCACCTACAAGTCCCCTGTGGATCTTGAAGAGTTCTGTAAGCTACTCAACATACCGCTACCCACCCCGCCACCGATACACAACAAGGCTCTCTCAGGAAACAACCTAACAGAGGAAATGCAGCTTCCTCAGAGACCCCACTGGCAGAAAGTCAATAGGAAAAGAAACCAGATTCCATCAGTACAGAATAGATTGAAGGCGGCTGAGGACACATGATTACTAGAGAGTGAGATTTACAAGATGGGACAATGGCCATGAATGAGAGCTCACTCTCCATAACTAGGACTTAAAACCGAGAGAATAATGTTCTAGCCGAGAGAAGACAGAGTGGCAGAATTTTGGTTTTGATGTTTACAATTCTGATACCCTTTGCAAGTTTGGTTAATGTAGAGCTAGATCCGTTGGTCTAATGAGATATGCATGTAAAATAAAATCACTATTTCTGACAATTTCTCAATGTGAATGCTGAAAGTATTCCAGTTTCTATCCACCCCCTACTTAGTTCAGACACTACTGTGCCTGAATACGACAAAATGTTAATTGTTTTTGACAGTTCTGTTTTTGTTATGTTGTTGTTGATTTTTGTTATTGTTGTTTTGTTTTTAAGAAGTCAGCTAGCGAATCACCAGAGATACTATTCCTATTCAAGCATTGCAAGTGTCCATAAAGGTATGAGAATCCCCAGACAGTCGAGAGATAGAGAGAGCAGCGGTAAGTCTCATCTTTTTCTGGGGGCGGGGGAGGCCGGCCAGCCCTACACTACAACACACATTGATACATTAATAGAGCAATACATACCACTTAGTTTCTATAAGTCATGGCTAGCAAACCATTAGTATTTTTGTCCCAAAACTGCAGAGGCCTCAACTCTCCCACGAAGAGGTCCATAGCGCTAAACCACTTCCGTAAACTTAAGGGAGACATAGTTTTCATCCAAGAGACTCACTTTTTGGGAACTAATGCGACCAAATTTACGTCCCTGGAATACCCTTTGGGTTTCTTTCACGCTAGCCCAGGCAAGAAGGTAGCAGGAGTGGGGATCTTGTTAAATAAAAATGTCCCCTTTCAACTATTAGATAAACATGAATATCTAGAGGGAAGACTCCTTATACTACGATGCACAATATTTGAAACACCAGTCACACTGGCCTGTGTTTATGCTCCCAACATGAAACAAGCGAGGTTTGTTAGAAGGGTATGTGATAAAATTCCTGAGATTAAAAAGGGAATATTAATAGTGGGAGGTGATCTGAACGTACCCCTAGACCCGAGATTGGACTGCTCAGCTCCTAGATTAAAGGGACCCTATAATATTAGCATAAGTGTTGCAGATAGCCTTAAATCAGTTGCATTAGTGGACGTATGGAGGCTGCAGCATGCACGCTCTAGAGACTTTACTTTTTACTCATATGCACAGAAATCTTACTCCCGAATAGATTATCTGTTGATAGAACATAATCACCTTTCTTTAGCAACCCATACAGAGATCACCCCGGCAGCCTGGACTGATCATGCGACAGTAATTTTAGAGATAGATTGGCCCACGAAACCCCTGAGACACTCATTTTGGAGACTGGATGACTCACTACTTCACAACCCCGAAGTAGTACAAGACATTAGGGGAAAACTGGAGGAATATTTTGCACACAACTCCGACTCAGTAGATAAGAAAGGAGTTCTATGGGAAGCCCATAAGGCCGTAATGAGAGGTAATTTTATTAGCCACAACATCAGACTAAAGAAAATCCATAATTTGACATATAAGGAGCTCTCAGCAGACCTTTATATGGTGGAAACCGCTCATAAACAGACTCTCACCGATGAAAGGTCCCTTACTAAACTAACAGAGGCTAGACTAGCACTCAACTCGTACCTAACCAAAGTAGCTCATAGGAAGGCATTATTTCTGAATAAGATATATTTACAGGGGGGTAATAGAGCAGGAGCACTGCTAGCAAAAGCGCTACGCAAAAAAACAGCCAAACACCACATTTCTTTCATGTAATTAGCAAGAGTCCATGAGCTAGTGACGTATGGGATATACATTCCTACCAGGAGGGGCAAAGTTTCCCAAACCTTAAAATGCCTATAAATACACCCCTCACCACACCCACAATTCAGTTTTACAAACTTTGCCTCCGATGGAGGTGGTGAAGTAAGTTTGTGCTAGATTCTACGTTGATATGCGCTCCGCAGCAAGTTGGAGCCCGGTTTTCCTCTCAGCGTGCAGTGAATGTCAGAGGGATGTGAGGAGAGTATTGCCTATTTGAATGCAGTGATCTCCTTCTAAGGGGTCTATTTCATAGGTTCTCTGTTATCGGTCGTAGAGATTCATCTCTTACCTCCCTTTTCAGATCGACGATATACTCTTATATATACCATTACCTCTGCTGATTCTCGTTTCAGTACTGGTTTGGCTATCTGCTATATGTAGATGAGTGTCCTGGGGTAAGTAAGTCTTATTTTCTGTGACACTCCTAGCTATGGTTGGGCACTTTGTTTATAAAGTTCTAAATATATGTATTCAAACATTTATTTGCCTTGACTCAGAATGTTCAACTTTCCTTATTTTTCAGACAGTCAGTTTCATATTTGGGATAATGCATTTTAATTTAACATTTTTTACCTTAAAATTTAACTTTTTCCCTGTGGGCTGTTAGGCTCGCGGGGGCTGAAAATGCTTCATTTTATTGCGTCATTCTTGGCGCGGACTTTTTTGGCGCAAAAATTCTATTTCCGTTTCCGGCGTCATACGTGTCGCCGGAAGTTGCGTCATTCTTTGACGTTATTTTGCGCCAAAAATGTCGGCGTTCCGGATGTGGCGTCATTTTTGGCGCCAAAAAGCATTTAGGCGCCAAATAATGTGGGCGTCTTATTTGGCGCGAAAAAATATGGGCGTCACTTTTGTCTCCACATTATTTCAGTCTCATTTTTTATTGCTTCTGGTTGCTAGAAGCTTGTTCTTTGGCATTTTTTCCCATTCCTGAAACTGTCATTTAAGGAATTTGATCAATTTTGCTTTATATGTTGTTTTTTTCTTTTACATATTGCAAGATGTTCCACATTGCAACTGAGTCAGAAGTTACTTCAGGAAAGTCACTGCACAGTGCTGGAGCTACCAAGCTAAGTGTATCTGCTATAAACTTTTGGTATCTGTTTCTCCAGCTGTTATTTGTATTGCATGTCATGTCAAACTTATTAATGCAGATAAAATTTCCTTTAGTACTGTTACATTACCTGTTGCTGTTCCGTCAACATCTAATTTTCAGAGTGTTCCTGATAACATAAGAGATTTTATTTTTTAAATCCATTAAGAAGGCTATGTCTGTTATTTCTCCTTCTAGTATACATAAAAGTCTTTTAAAACTTCTCTTTTTTCAGATGAATTTTTAAATGAACATCATCATTCTGATACTGATAATGGTTCTTCTGGTTCAGAGGTTTCTGTCTCAGAGGTTGATGCTGATAAATCTTTGTATTTATTCAAGATGGAATTTATTCGTTCTTTACTTAAAGAAGTGTTATTTGCATTAGAAATAGAGGATTCTGGTCCTCTTGATTCTAAATGTAAACGTTTAAATAAGGTTTTTAAATCTCCTGTAGTTATTCCAGAAGTGTTTTATCTCCCTGATGCTATTTCTGAAGTAATTTCCAGGGAATGGAATAATTTGGGTAATTTATTTACTCCTTCTAGACGTTTAAGCAAATTATATCCTGTGCCATCTGACAGATTAGAGTTTTTTGGGACAAAAATCCCTAAGGTTATGGGGCTATCTCTACTCCTGCTAATGTACTACTATTCCTACGGCAGATAGTACTTCATTTAAGGATCCTTTAGATAGGAAAATTGAATCCTTTCTAAGAAAAGCTTACTTATGTTCAGGTAATCTTCTTAGACCTGCTATATTTTTAGCGGATGTTGCTGCAGCTTCAACTTTTTGATTAGAAGCTTTAGAGCAACAAGTAACAGATCATAATTTTATAGCATTATTATTATTCTATAACATGCTAATAATTTTATTGGTGATACCATCTTTTGATATCATTAGAGTTGATGTCAGGTATATGTCTCTAGCTATTTTAGCTAGAGAAGCTTTATGGATTAAACTTGGAATGCTGACATGTCTTCTAAGTCATCTTTGCTTTCCCTTTCTTTCCAGGGTAAATAATCATTTTAGTTCCTTTCCTTACAAGGAACAAAAGCCTGATCCTTCATCCTCAGGAGCGGTATCAGTTTGGAAACTATTTCCAGTTTGGAATATATCCAAGCCTTATAGAAACCTATAGCCAGCTCCTAAGTACCTATGAAGGTGCGGCCCTTATTCCAGCTCAGCTGGTATGGGGCAGATTACGTTTTCTTCAAAGAAATTTGGATCAATTCCGTTCTTAATCTCTGGTTTCAGAAACATTGTTTCAGAAAGGTACAGAATTGGCTTCAAGTTAAGGCCTCCTGCTAAGAGATTCTTTTCTTTCCCTTGTCCCAGTTAACACAGCAAAGGCTCAGCATTTCTGTAATGTGTTTCAGATCTAGAGTTGGCTGGAGTATTTATGCCAGTTCCAGTTCTGGAACAGGGGCTGGGGTTTTATTTTATCTCTTCATTTGTACCAAAGAAGGTCAATTCCTTCAGACCAGTTCCGGATCTGTCATTATTGAATCGTTATGTTAGGATACCAACATTCAAGATGGTTACTGTAGGACTATCCTGCCTTTTGTTTAGCAAGGGCATTATATGTCTACAATAGATTTACAGGATGTGTATCTGCATATTCCGATTCATCCAGATCACTTTTAGTGTCTGAGATTCTCTTTTTAGACAAGCATTACCAGTTTTGTGGCTCTACCGTTTGGCCTAGCCTCAGTTCCAAGAATTTTTTTCAAAGGTTTTCGGTGCCCCTTTTTTCTGTAATCAGAGAATAGGGTTTTGGTATTTCCTTATTTGGACGATATCTTGGTACTTGCTCAGTCTTCTCATTTTCGAAGAATCTCATACGAATCGACTTGTGTTGTTTCTTCAATTTCATGGTTGGAGGATCAATTTACCATTCAGTTCATTGATTCCTCAGACAAGGGTAACCTTTTTAGGTTTCTAGATAAATTCAGTGTCTATGACTCTGTCCTTGTCAGACAAGAGAAGTTTAACATTGATATCAGCTTGTCAAAACCTTCAGTCACAATCATTCCCTTTGGTAGCCTTATGCATGGAAATGTTGGGTCTTAGGACTGCCGCATCAGATGCGATCTCCTTTGCTCGTTTTCACATGCGACCTCTTCAGCTCTGTATGCTGACCCAATGGTGCAGGGATTACTCAAAGATATCTCAATTAATATCTTTAAACCGATTTTACAACACTCTCTGACATGGTGGACAGATCACCATCGTTTAGTTCAGGGGGCTTCTTTGTTCTTCCGACCTGGACTATAATCTCAACAGATGCAAGTCTTACAGGTTGGGGAGCTGTGTGGGGGTATCTGACGGCACAAGGGGTTTGGGAATCTCAGGAGGTGAGATTTCCGATCAATATTTTGGAACTCCGTGCAATTTTCAGAGCTCTTCAGTCTTGGCCTCTTCTCAAGAGAGAGTTGTTCATTTGTTTTCAGATAGACAATGTCACAACTGTGGCATACATCAATCATCAAGGAGGGACTCACAGTCCTCTGGCTATGAAAGAAGTATCTCGAATTTTGGTTTGGGCGGAATCCAGCTCCTGTCTAATCTCTGCGGTTCATATCCCAGGTATGGACAATTGGAAAGCGGATTATCTCAGTCGCCAAACGTTGCATCCGGGCGAATTGTCTCTTCACCCAGAGGTATTTCTTCAGATTGTTCAAATGTGGGAACTTCCAGAAATAGATCTGATGGCTTCTCATCTAAACAAGAAACTTCCCAGGTATCTGTCCAGATCCCGGGATCCTCAGGCGGAGGCAGTGGATGCATTATCACTTCCTTGGAAGTATCATCCTGCCTATATCTTTCCGCCTCTAGTTCTTCTTCCAAGAGTAATCTCCAAGATTCTGAAGGAATGCTCGTTTGTTCTGCTGGTAGCTCCGGCATGGCCTCACAGGTTTTGGTATGCGGATCTTGTCCGGATGGCCTCTTGCCAACCGTGGACTCTTCCGTTAAGACCAGACCTTTTGTCTCAAGGTCCTTTTTTCCATCAGGATCTGAAATCCTTAAATTTAAAGGTATGGAGATTGAACGCTTGATTCTTGGTCAAAGAGGTTTCTCTGACTCTGTGATTAATACTATGTTACAGGCTCGTAAATCTGTATCCAGAGAGATATATTATAGAGTCTGGAAGACTTATATTTCTTGGTGTCTTTCTCATCATTTTTCTTGGCATTCTTTTAGAATACCGAGAATATTACAGTTTCTTCAGGATGGTTTAGATAAGGGTTTGTCCGCAAGTTCCTTGAAAGGTCAAATCTCTGCTCTTTCTGTTCTTTTTCACAGACAGATTGCTATTCTTCCTGATATTCATTGTTTTGTACAAGCTTTGGTTCGTATAAAGCCTGTCATTAAGTCAATTTCTCCTCCTTGGAGTTTGAATTTGGTTCTGGGGGCTCTTCAAGCTCCTCCATTTGAACCTATGCATTCATTGGATATTAAATTACTTTCTTGGAAAGTTTTGTTCCTTTTGGCCATCTCTTCTGCCAGAAGAGTTTCTGAATTATCTGCTCTTTCTTGTGAGTCTCCTTTTCTGATTTTTCATCAGGATAAGGCGGTGTTGCGAACTTCTTTTGAATTTTTACCTAAGTTGTGAATTCCAACAACATTAGTAGAGACATTGTGGTTCCTTCATTATGTCTTAATCCTAAGAATTCTAAGGAGAAATCGTTGCATTCTTTGGATGTTATTAGAGCTTTGAAATATTATGTTGAAGCTACTAAGTCTTTCCGAAAGACTTCAAGTTTATTTGTTATCTTTTCCGGTTTTAGAAAGGCCAGAAAACTTCTGCCATTTCTTTGGCATCTTGGTTGAAATCTTTAATTCATCTTGCCTATGTTGAGTCGGGTAAGACTCCGCCTCATAGGATTACAGCTCATTCTACTAGGTCAGTTTCTACTTCCTGGGCGTTTAGGAATGAAGCTTCGGTTGATCAGATTTGCAAAGCGGCAACTTGGTCCTCTTTGCATACTTTTACCAAATTCTACCATTTTGTTGTATTTTCTTCTTCTGAAGCAGTTTTTGGTAGAAAAGTACTTCAGGCAGCGTTTTCAGTTTGAATCTTCTGCTTATGTTTTTTCATTAAACTTTATTTTGGGTGTGGATTATTTTCAGCAGGAATTGGCTGTCTTTATTTTATCCCTCCCTCTCTAGTGACTCTTGTGTGGAAAGATCCACATCTTGGGTAGTCATTATCCCATACGTCACTAGCTCATGGACTCTTGCTAATTACATGAAAGAAAACATAATTTATGTAAGAACTTACCTGATAAATTCATTTCTTTCATATTAGCAAGAGTCCATGAGGCCCGCCCTTTTTTTGTGGTGGTTATGATTTTTTTGTATAAAGCACAATTATTCCAATTCCTTATTTTATATGCTTTCGCACTTTTTTCTTATCACCCCACTTCTTGGCTATTCGTTAAACTGAATTGTGGGTGTGGTGAGGGGTGTATTTATAGGCATTTTAAGGTTTGGGAAACTTTGCCCCTCCTGGTAGGAATGTATATCCCATACGTCACTAGCTCATGGACTCTTGCTAATATGAAAGAAATGAATTTATCAGGTAAGTTCTTACATAAATTATGTTTTTTAGTATAAAAGACAGCTCCGGAAATAACATTCATAAGAGTCCAGAGATAGCGGAAGTTTTCAGAGACTTCTATGACAAAATCTATAATTTGGCTAGATCCACACCTTCCCCCAGTGAAGTAGATATTGACAGCTATTTGGGATCTTTAGACCTCCCACAGTTGAGTGAGCAGCAAAGATTAGTGTTGGAGGAGCCGATAACCATACAAGAAATTCTTAAAGCTACAAAATCGCTACCTGTAGGTAAGAGCCCTGGCCCAGACGGTCTATCGAATAAATATTATAAAACCTTCAGTACAGTTCTGGCGCCTCACTTACTCTCATTATTTCAGGCTGTTGATGAAAGAGAGCAGTTCCCCACTCTAACCAAAGAAGCGCATATTGCAGTGATCCTGAAATTAGAAAACCTATCAGACACCACATCTAAATTTAGACCGATATCCCTCCTGAACACAGATTTGAAAATCTATGCGAAAATCCTGGCAGCTAGAATTAGCCCCTTCCTTCCGATGTTAGTACATACTGACCAGGTTGGTTTTGTCCCTGGCAGGGAGGCCAGGGACAACACCATAAGAGCCTTGCAGTTAATGGAGTATGCCAAGACACAGGGAATCAGCTCCATCTTATTAACGTCAGACACAGAAAAGGCGTTTGACCGCCTTAATTGGTCTTTTCTGTTTGCTACTCTGAAAAAATTCGGCTTTGGAGAGCTAGCAATAAAGAGAATTCAGTCAATGTATGTTAAACCAACGGCAAAAATAAAGTTGAATGGCGTACTGTCAGACTCTTTTCAGATAGGGAACGGGACCAGGCAGGGATGCCCCCGTCCCCCTTATTATTTGTGCTAGGTATTGAGACGCTGGCAGCGCGCATTTAGACAGAATCAGCTAATTAAGGGAATACCTTTAGGACAAAATAATTACAAAGTCTCGCTGTAAGCGGACGACGTGCTGCTGTCTCTTACTTCCCCCGCCACTTCCCTACCTGCGGTGACGGAGGAGTTCAGGGAATTCGGCAGATTATCATATTTTTCAATCAATCATCAAAAGTCTGAAATATTAAACGTGAACTTGCCAAAAACTGAGTTAGAATCTCTAATGAGGGATTGCCCTTACCAACTGCAGCCTAAAGCCATTAAATACCTAGGAATCAAATTAACGCCAAAACACAAGCTTCTATTTCATCTTAACTTTGGGTCACTGTATAATACCACACAGACAGATTTAAAGGTCTGGGGGTCGAAGCCCTTCTCTTGGTGGGGAAGGATTCAAACACTGAAAATGACAGCCCTTCCTAGATTTTTATACATTATGCAGGCACTTCCAGTACACCTCCCACCTAGTTTTATTAAAAACCTATAGGCCTTACTAAACAAATATGTGTGGGGCTCGATAAAACACCGGGTGGACCGGAACACACTCTATAGGACTCTTGCGGGAGGGGGGGTGGGACTCCCCTGCGTGGAGACATATTATCGGTCAATAGGTGTTCAAAGGATACTAGATTGGAATAGGAATGCTCCTACAAAAGCCTGGATAACAATTGATTCCCACATATTGAAAACCCCGCAAGTGGGGGCTTTGTGTTGGATTCCCAAATCACACAGACCAGAAGCTGCTAGCACCTTTAAATTCTATACCTCAGTATTTATGATTTGGGATGAACTTTTAATTTAAAGACTTGCCCTTTTATTTCCACATTGAGGTCCCCGCTATCTCCGGTGTCCCCGAACGCAGAGTTTATGGGCGGTATGGAGTATGGTCTGGTAAAAAGAATTCCGGATGAGATCGGGTACACGGTACCCATACATCTGGTCTTGAACGGACAGAGGCTGAAAAGTAGACAAGAGTTAGGTGATATTCTACACGGGGCTTTTACAAACTGGTTGAAGTATGGACAACTACAACACTTTTTTGAGACGTCTAAACATAAACCTGACTGGACACGACCCTTGACCCGTTTCGAAAACATATGTACTTCTCAAGGCCCTCTTAGACATACTTTATCACTAGCAAAATCCATGCTGCTGGCAGACGATAGGGTCACACGACCGCCATATACCACCAAATGGCAGCTAGACTTAAATATTGACCTAGAGGACAAAGAATGGAGTAGAATTTATGCCTTGGTAGGGAGGTCTTCATCATCAACAAGAATGTTAGAGCTCAATTACAAGTTACTATCCAGGTGGTACCTGACACCATCACGCCTTAAAAGTATATACCCACACACGTCCGACCTTTGCTGGAGAGGTTGCAACCAGAGAGGGTCCATCTCCCACATGTGGTGGAATTGTCCCATAATTAAGCCACTTTGGCAGGAAATAGAACTCTTTCTACAGCAGCTGGTAGGTGCCACATTCACACTAACCCCTGAGATAGCCTTGCTGAATGCCCTCCCCAGAAATATGTGCCAAATCAGACAAAAAGTAGTCCAGTTTCTTTCATGTAATTAGCAAGAGTCCATGAGCTAGTGACGTATGGGATATACATTCCTACCAGGAGGGGCAAAGTTTCCCAAACCTTAAAATGCCTATAAATACACCCCTCACCACACCCACAATTCAGTTTTACAAACTTTGCCTCCCATGGAGGTGGTGAAGTAAGTTTGTGCTAGATTCTACGTTGATATGCGCTTCGCAGCAGGCTGGAGCCCGGTTTTCCTCTCAGAGTGCAGTGAATGTCAGAGAGATGTGAAGAGAGTATTGCCTATTTGAATACCATGGTCTCCTTCTACGGGATCTATTTCATAGGTTCTCTGTTATCGGTCGTAGAGATTCATCTCTTACCTCCCTTTTCAGATCGACGATATACTCTTATATACCATTACCTCTACTGATTCTCGTTTCAGTACTGGTTTGGCTTTCTACTACATGTAGATGAGTGTCTTAGGGTAAGTAAGTCTTATTTTATTATGACACTCTAAGCTATGGTTGGGCACTTTCTATGTAAAGTTCTAAATATATGTCTTTAAACTTATATTTGCCATGATTCAGGATAATCAGTATTCCTTTAAAATCCAGACTGTCAGTTTCATTATTTGGGATAATGCATTTTAATTCAATTTATTTTTCTTTACCTTGAAAATTTTCAATTGATCATTTTTCCCTGTGTGCTGTTAGGCTCGCGGGGGCAGAAAATGTTTCTTTTTATTGCGTCATTCTTGGCGCAGACTTTTTTGGCGCAAAAATGTAGTCATTTCCGGCGCCGTAGTTGATGCCGGAAGTTGTATTCTGTTAATTTTTGACGCATGTGTATTCAGACTTTTTTTGCGCCAAAAAATGTGGGCGTCAGTTCTGGCGTCAGAGGATGTGGCGTCATACTTGGCGCCAAATATATGGGCGTTGTATTTAGCGCCAATAATGTGGGCGTCATATTTGGCGCCAAAAAATGTGGGCGTATTTTTTTGTTCCACTTTTTTTCCCTCACATTATTTAAACCTCACTTTTTTATTGCTTCTGGTTTCTAGAAGCTTATTATTTTGCATTCTTTTCCCATTCCTGAAACTGTCATTTAAGGAATTTGATAAATTTTGCTTTAAAATATTGTTTTTTTCTATTACATATTGCAAAATTTCACTGTTCCTGTTTCAAAACAATCTAAGAGGATTCCTGTTGACTGAGTTCAGTCCTACCAAAGCTAAGTTCATTTATTTTAAAATGTTATGAATGTTTATCTTTAGCTATGGTTTGAAATAAGTTATCATGATAAACTTTTACATGCAGAATCCATTAGTATTTATGCTTTATATATTGCTATTCTTTTTACATCTTATGTACAAGAAATATTTATAAGATTTATAAGAAATATTTTTCTGATTCTATTTTAAAGGCTTTGTCTGACATTGTGACTTCTAATAAAATTTTTAGGTCTTTTTCAAACTTCTTTTTTAATTATTGAAGTTTCAAATTACCAACAACATACTGATTTATCCTTCTCTGATTATGTTTTTTCTCATTCAGAATTTTCTTCATCAGATATTGACACTAACAAATCTACTTTTTTATTTTTTATTAAAGTACATTTGTTCTTTGTTGAAAAGGTGTTGATTATTTTGGATATTAAGGTAACTAGTTCTTTTTCAAGACTAGCTAACACTATTTCTGCTTATTTATTCTTCTGTGTTTTCAGAGGGTTTTTTTTTTCCAGTTCCTCATACTAGGGAATGGAATAGGCTGAGAATTTTCTTTTATTTTTTTCTTCAAAGGTTTTAAACTATATTCTTTGCCGGCAGTTAAATTCAATTTGGAGGGTTCTCCAATTTATTGGGGCTATCTCTACTCCTACTAATTATGCTATTGTTTCTATAGCAAAATAGTATTTATTTTCCTTTAGATGGTTGTATCTTATTTATGGAAAATTATTTAAGTTTCAGGTACTTTTCTTGGACCTGTGATTTATTTGGATGATGTTGCAATTGCTTCATTTTTTCTGTTTACTTTAAGATCAAGTATCAGATTATGATTTATTTTAGCATTGTTAAAGGGACAAAATTTACTAGACTAGGTGCTGTTGCATTTGTCTTGTTGTTTTGCATTTATTGATTATGCAAGTCCAGTGTATTGACTGGTCCTTTAACTATCATGCTAATAATTTCATTTGTGTCTTCATTTTCTTTCATGTAATTAGCAAGAGTCCATGAGCTAGTGACGTATGGGATATACATTCCTACCAGGAGGGGCAAAGTTTCCCAAACCTCAAAATGCCTATAAATACACCCCTCACCACACCCACAATTCAGTTTTACAAACTTTGCCTCCGATGGAGGTGGTGAAGTAAGTTTGTGCTAGATTCTACGTTGATATGCGCTCCGCAGCAAGTTGGAGCCCGGTTTTCCTCTCAGCGTGCAGTGAATGTCAGAGGGATGTGAGGAGAGTATTGCCTATTTGAATGCAGTGATCTCCTTCTAAGGGGTCTATTTCATAGGTTCTCTGTTATCGGTCGTAGAGATTCATCTCTTACCTCCCTTTTCAGATCGACGATATACTCTTATACATACCATTACCTCTGCTGATTCTCGTTTCAGTACTGGTTTGGCTATCTGCTATTTGTAGATGAGTGTCCTGGGGTAAGTAAGTCTTATTTTCTGTGACACTCCTAGCTATGGTTGGGCACTTTGTTTATAAAGTTCTAAATATATGTATTCAAACATTTATTTGCCTTGACTCAGAATGTTCAACTTTCCTTATTTTCAGACAGTCAGTTTCATATTTGGGATAATGCATTTTAATTTAACATTTTTCTTACCTTAAAATTTGACTTTTTCCCTGTGGGCTGTTAGGCTCGCGGGGGCTGAAAATGCTTCATTTTATTGCGTCATTCTTGGCGCAGACTTTTTTGGCGCAAAAATTCTATTTCCGTTTCCGGCGTCATACGTGTCGCCGGAAGTTGCGTCATTTTTTGACGTTATTTTGCGCCAAAAATGTCGGCGTTCCGGATGTGGCGTCATTTTTGGCGCCAAAAAGCATTTAGGCGCCAAATAATGTGGGCGTCTTATTTGGCGCGAAAAATATGGGCGTCACTTTTGTCTCCACATTATTTAAGTCTCATTTTTTATTGCTTCTGGTTGCTAGAAGCTTGTTCTTTGGCATTTTTTCCCATTCCTGAAACTGTCATTTAAGGAATTTGATCAATTTTGCTTTATATATATGTTGTTTTTTCTCTTACATATTGCAAGATGTCTCACGTTGCATCTGAGTCAGAAGATACTACAGGAAAATCGCTGTCAAGTGCTGAATCTACCAAAGCTAAGTGTATCTGCTGTAAACTTTTGGTAGCTATTCCTCCAGCTGTTGTTTGTATTGATTGTCATGACAAACTTGTTAAAGCAGATAATATTTCCTTTAGTAAAGTACCATTGCCTGTTGCAGTTCCTTCAACATCTAAGGTGCAGAATGTTCCTGATAATATAAGAGATTTTGTTTCTGAATCCATAAAGAAGGCTATGTCTGTTATTTCTCCTTCTAGTAAACGTAAAAAATCTTTTAAAACTTCTCTCCCTACAGATGAATTTTTAACTGAACATCATCATTCTGATTCTGATGATTCCTCTGGTTCAGAGGATTCTGTCTCAGAGGTTGATGCTGATAAATCTTCATATTTATTTAAAATGGAATTTATTCGTTCTTTACTTAAAGAAGTACTAATTGCTTTAGAAATAGAGGATTCTGGTCCTCTTGATACTAATTCTAAACGTTTAGATAAGGTATTTAAAGCTCCTGTGGTTATTCCAGAAGTTTTTCCTGTTCCTAATGCTATTTCTGCAGTAATTTCCAAAGAATGGGATAATTTGGGTAATTCATTTACTCCTTCTAAACGTTTTAAGCAATTATATCCTGTGCCGTCTGACAGATTAGAATTTTGGGACAAGATCCCTAAAGTTGATGGGGCTATTTCTACCCTTGCTAAACGTACTACTATTCCTACGTCAGATGGTACTTCGTTTAAGGATCCTCTAGATAGGAAAATTGAGTCCTTTCTAAGAAAAGCTTATCTGTGTTCAGGTAATCTTCTTAGACCTGCTATATCTTTGGCTGATGTTGCTGCAGCTTCAACTTTTTGGTTGGAAACTTTAGCGCAACAAGTAACACATCGTGATTCTCATGATATTATTATTCTTCTTCAACATGCTAATAATTTTATCTGTGATGCCATTTTTGATATTATCAGAGTTGATGTCAGGTTTATGTCTCTAGCTATTTTAGCTAGAAGAGCTTTATGGCTTAAAACTTGGAATGCTGATATGGCTTCTAAATCAACTTTACTTTCCATTTCTTTCCAGGGTAACAAATTATTTGGTTCTCAGTTGGATTCCATTATTTCAACTGTTACTGGTGGGAAAGGAACTTTTTTTACCACAGGATAAAAAATCTAAAGGTAAAAACAGGGCTAATAATCGTTTTCGTTCCTTTCGTTTCAACAAAGAACAAAAGCCTGATCCTTCATCCTCAGGAGCAGTTTCAGTTTGGAGACCATCTCCAGTCTGGAATAAATCCAAGCCAGCTAGAAAGGCAAAGCCTGCTTCTAAGTCCACATGAAGGTGCGGCCCTCATTCCAGCTCAGCTGGTAGGGGGCAGGTTACGTTTTTTCAAGGAAATTTGGATCAATTCTGTTCACAATCTTTGGATTCAGAGCATTGTTTCAGAAGGGTACAGAATTGGTTTCAAGTTGAGACCTCCTGCAAAGAGATTTTTTCTTTCCCGTGTCCCAGTAAATCCAGTAAAAGCTCAAGCATTTTTGAAATGTGTTTCAGATCTAGAGTTGACTGGAGTAATTATGCCAGTTCCAGTTCCGGAACAGGGGATGGGGTTTTATTCAAATCTCTTCATTGTACCAAAGAAGGAGAATTCTTTCAGACCAGTTCTGGATCTAAAAATATTGAATCGTTATGTAAGGATACCAACGTTCAAGATGGTAACTGTAAGGACTATCTTACCTTTTGTTCAGCAAGGGAATTATATGTCCACAATAGATTTACAGGATGCATATCTGCATATTCCGATTCATCCAGATCATTATCAGTTCCTGAGATTCTCGTTTCTGGACAAGCATTACCAGTTTGTGGCTCTGCCGTTTGGCCTAGCTACAGCTCCAAGAATTTTTACAAAGGTTCTCGGTGCCCTGCTGTCTGTAATCAGAGAACAGGGTATTGTGGTATTTCCTTATTTGGACGATATCTTGGTACTTGCTCAGTCTTTACATTTAGCAGAATCTCATACGAATCGACTTGTGTTGTTTCTTCAAGATCATGGTTGGAGGATCAATTTACCAAAAAGTTCTTTGATTCCTCAGACAAGGGTAACCTTTCTGGGTTTCCAGATGGATTCAGTGTCCATGACTCTGTCTTTAACAGACAAGAGACGTCTAAAGTTGATTACAGCTTGTCGAAACCTTCAGTCACAATCATTCCCTTCGGTAGCCTTATCCATGGAAATTCTAGGTCTTATGACTGCTGCATCGGACGCGATCCCCTTTGCTCGTTTTCACATGCGACCTCTTCAGCTCTGTATGCTGAAGCAATGGTGCAAGGATTACACGAAGATATCTCAATTAATATCTTTAAAACCGATTGTTCGACACTCTCTAACATGGTGGACAGATCACCATCGTTTAATTCAGGGGGCTTCTTTTGTGCTTCCGACCTGGACTGTAATTTAAACAGATGCAAGTCTCACAGGTTGGGGAGCTGTGTGGGGATCTCTGACGGCACAAGGAGTTTGGGAATCTCAGGAGGTGAGATTACCGATCAATATTTTGGAACTCCGTGCAATTTTCAGAGCTCTTCAGTTTTGGCCTCTTCTGAAGAGAGAATCGTTCATTTGTTTTCAGACAGACAATGTCACAACTGTGGCATACATCAATCATCAAGGAGGGACTCACAGTCCTCTGGCTATGAAAGAAGTATCTCGAATTTTGGTTTGGGCGGAATCCAGCTCCTGTCTAATCTCTGCGGTTCATATCCCAGGTGTAGACAATTGGGAAGCGGATTATCTCAGTCGCCAAACGTTGCATCCGGGCGAATGGTCTCTTCACCCAGAGGTATTTCTTCAGATTGTTCAAATGTGGGAACTTCCAGAAATTAATCTGATGGCGTCCCATCTAAACAAGAAACTTCCCAGGTATCTGTCCAGATCCCGGGATCCTCAGGCGGAGGCAGTGGATGCATTATCACTTCCTTGGAAGTATCATCCTGCCTATATCTTTCCGCCTCTAGTTCTTCTTCCAAGAGTAATCTCCAAGATTCTGAAGGAATGCTCGTTTGTTCTGCTGGTAGCTCCGGCATGGCCTCACAGGTTTTGGTATGCGGATCTTGTCCGGATGGCCTCTTGCCAACCGTGGACTCTTCCGTTAAGACCAGACCTTCTGTCACAAGGTCCTTTTTTCCATCAGGATCTGAAATCCTTAAATTTAAAGGTATGGAGATTGAACGCTTGATTCTTGGTCAAAGAGGTTTCTCTGACTCTGTGATTAATACTATGTTACAGGCTCGTAAATCTGTATCTCGAGAGATATATTATAGAGTCTGGAAGACTTATATTTCTTGGTGTCTTTCTCATCATTTTTCCTGGCATTCTTTTAGAATACCGAGAATTTTACAGTTCCTTCAGGATGGTTTAGATAAGGGTTTGTCCGCAAGTTCTTTGAAAGGACAAATCTCTGCTCTTTCTGTAATTTTTCACAGAAAGATTGCTATTCTTCCTGATATTCATTGTTTTGTACAAGCTTTGGTTCGTATAAAACCTGTCATTAAGTCAATTTCTCCTCCTTGGAGTTTGAATCTGGTTCTGGGAGCTCTTCAAGCTCCTCCGTTTGAACCTATGCATTCATTGGACATTAAATTACTTTCTTGGAAAGTTTTGTTCCTTTTGGCCATCTCTTCTGCCAGAAGAGTTTCTGAATTATCTGCTCTTTCTTGTGAGTCTCCTTTTCTGATTTTTCATCAGGATAAGGCGGTGTTGCGAACTTCTTTTGAATTTTTACCTAAAGTTGTGAATTCCAACAACATTAGTAGAGAAATTGTGGTTCCTTCATTATGTCCTAATCCTAAGAATTCTAAGGAGAAATCGTTGCATTCTTTGGATGTTGTTAGAGCTTTGAAATATTATGTTGAAGCTACGAAATCTTTTCGTAAGACTTCTAGTCTATTTGTTATCTTTTCCGGTTCTAGAAAAGGCCAGAAAGCTTCTGCCATTTCTTTGGCATCTTGGTTGAAATCTTTAATTCATCTTGCCTATGTTGAGTCGGGTAAAACTCCGCCTCAGAGAATTACAGCTCATTCTACTAGGTCAGTTTCTACTTCCTGGGCGTTTAGGAATGAAGCTTCGGTTGACCAGATCTGCAAAGCAGCAACTTGGTCCTCTTTGCATACTTTTACTAAATTCTACCATTTTGATGTATTTTCTTCTTCTGAAGCAGTTTTTGGTAGAAAAGTACTTCAGGCAGCGGTTTCAGTTTGAATCTTCTGCTTATGTTTTTCGTTAAACTTTATTTTGGGTGTGGATTTTTTTCAGCAGGAATTGGCTGTCTTTATTTTATCCCTCCCTCTCTAGTGACTCTTGTGTGGAAAGATCCACATCTTGGGTAGTCATTATCCCATACGTCACTAGCTCATGGACTCTTGCTAATTACATGAAAGAAAACATAATTTATGTAAGAACTTACCTGATAAATTCATTTCTTTCATATTAGCAAGAGTCCATGAGGCCCACCCTTTTTTGTGGTGGTTATGATTTTGTATAAAGCACAATTATTCCAATTCCTTATTTTATATGCTTTCGCACTTTTTTATCACCCCACTTCTTGGCTATTCGTTAAACTGAATTGTGGGTGTGGTGAGGGGTGTATTTATAGGCATTTTGAGGTTTGGGAAACTTTGCCCCTCCTGGTAGGAATGTATATCCCATACGTCACTAGCTCATGGACTCTTGCTAATATGAAAGAAATGAATTTATCAGGTAAGTTCTTACATAAATTATGTTTTATTGAATATTTTCGCAAATGAGGTTTAATCTATGTCTTTAGCTGTTTTAGCTAGAAGAATTTTGTGATTTCTAAAAATCCATATTTCTTTTATTCTAAGATAATCAATTATTTGTTTTATAATTGGATTCAATTCTTAACTGTTACTCTGGGCTTCAAGATTGAGTTCTAAGACTAAAACTTTAAGCTTATACTAGTTTGGTTGTTCTTATTAAGGAACGAATTCCTGAATTCTTTCCCAAGTAACATGTTTTTAATTGGAAATTTTTCAGTTCGAAATCAGCTCCCTAAAATTGCGATGTACGTGCCGTATTCCAGCTTGGCTGGCAAGGGGCAGGTTAAGACTTTTTTGAAATTTATTTGGTTCTATTCGGTCCAAATTTCTTTGATTTTATTCCAGTAAGGCTAACACTTTTTTTAAGTGTGTTTCGGTCCTATATATTTTGGGTACTGTTGAAGCATAGCTGATCACCCGTGGAGTTCAAGCGCTGCTCAGACCTGGAATCTTCTGGGGTATTTCTTCCAGTTCCATTTTTAGGAACTGGGTTTTGGAGTTTTATTCAAACTAGTCTGCCTTTTTTTGGTCAGTGATAGCATTATTTGTTTTCATTAGATACAATAAATGCATATTTTCATTTTTCTGTTTTTTCATTCAGATTATTTTCTGAGGATGCGGAATCTCATATGATTCACTTTGTTCTTCCAGGACATAGTTAGAGGATCTTTTTTTCAAAAGCTCTTGATTCCTCACACAAGGGTCACCTTTTTTAGGTTTCCAGATAGTTTGTGTCACTGTCTTTGTCTCTATCAGACAAGGGACAATTTTATTGGGTTCCGTCTGTCGGTACCTTTAGTCTCTATTATTTCCTTCAGTTGCTATATATGCATAGAAGTTTTAGGTCTTATGGCCACAGCATTGGATTCAATTCCCTTTGCTCATTTTCAATAGAAAGAACCTTTCCAGTCTTTTATGCTGAATTATGGTGCAGGGATTCTAGGATTTCGCATTTTAAATCTTCGAATCCTAATATTTATCTCTCTTGATTTGGTGGTTAAGATCACCATCATTTAGTTCTACAGGTCTCTTTGTTTCTTTCAACCTGGACCATGATCTCTACAGATGTGAGTCTTTTTGGTTGGGAGGCTGTCTGAGGATCTCTGTCAGCACAAGGGGTTTGGAAATCTCAGGAGGCGAGATTACCATTTGATATTTTAGAAGTCCGTGCTTTCTCAGAGTTTTTCAGTTTGTTTCTTTTTGAAGAAGAGACGTTTATTGTTTTTCAGACAATATCACAACTATGGTGTATGTCAAACATCAGGGTAGGACTATCGGTCCTTAGGCTGTGACAGAAGTGTCTCGGATATTAGCTTGGGCTAAATCCAGCTCCTATCTAAATTCTGTGGGTTTTTTTCCCAGGTATAGATATTTGGGAAGCGGATTATCTCTGTTAATCAAGCTTTACTTCCGGGAGAATGGTCTCTCTTACCCAGATATGTTTTTCAATTTTTCAGATTTGAGCATTTCTAGAAATAGATCTGTTGGCATCTCATCTGAATAAAGAACTTCCCAGGTGCCTATTCAGGTCCGGGGATCCTCAGGCGGAAGTAGTGTATGCATTGACATTTCTTTGGAATTATCTTTTTGCCTATTTCTTTCCGCCTCTAGTTCTTCTTCCAAAGTGATTTCCAAAATTCTTATGGAGTATTTGTTTGTTATGCTGGTGGCTCCAGCATGGCCTCTCAGGTTTTGGTATGCGGATCTCATTCGGATGGCCAGTTGCCAACCTTGGACACTTCCGTTTAAACCAGACCTTCTTTCTCAAGGCCCATTTTTTCCATCAGGATCTCAAATCATTAAATTTGAAGGGATGGAGATTGAACGCCTGATTTTTAGTCATAGAGGTTTCTCTGACTCATTGATTAATACTAGGTTTCAGGCTCGTAAATCTGTCTCTAGAAAGATTTATTATTGAGTCTGGAAGACCTACTTTTCTTGGCATTCTTTTAAAATTCATAGAATTTTATTATTTTTTCAGGTTGGTTTGGATAAGGTTTTGTCTTCAGCTCTTTTTTAGGACAAATCTCTACTCTTTCTGTTCTTTTTTCACAGAAAGATTGCTAATCATCCTGATATTCATTGTTTTGTACAGGCTTTGGTCCGTATCAAGCCTGTCATTAATTCAATCTCTCCTCTTTGGAGTCTCAATTTGGTGCTGAGGGCTTTACAGGCTCCTCCGTTTGAAACTATGCATTCTCTGAACATTAAATTACTTTTTTGGAAAAGTATTGTTCCTTTTGGTTATTTCTTCTGCTAGAAGAGTTTTTGAGTTATCTGCTCTTTTTTTGTGAATATCCTTTTCTGATTTTTCATCAGGATAAGGCAGTGTTACTTCCTGATATTCATCATTTTGTTCAGGTTTTGATTCGTATCAAACCTGTCATTAAGCCAATTTCTCCTCCTTGGAGTCTTAATTTGGTTCTGAAGGTTTTTCAGGCTCTTCTATTTGAGCATATGCTTGCTCTGGACATTAATTACTTTCATGGAAAGTATTGTTCTTTTTGGACATCTCTTCAGCTAGAACAGTTTTTGAATTATCTGTTCTTTCTTGTGAATCTCTTTTTTTCTGATTTTTTCATCAGGATAAGGTGGTTTTGCTGTCCTCATTTCAATTCTTACCTAAAGTTGTAAATTCTAACAAACATTAGGGAGGAATTATTGTTTTCCTAAGACTTCTTTGGTGAGATTCTTACTTTCTTTGGATATGGTAAGAGTTTTTGAAATTCTATGTTGAAGCTATTCAGATTTCAGATAGACTTCTAGTCTATTTTTTATCTTTTCTGGTTTTAGGAAGGTCAAAAGGCTTCTGCCATTTATTTGGCATCTTGCTTAAACTTTTGATTCATCATGCTTATTTGGAGTCGGATGGATTCCCGCCTCGGAGGATTACGTCTCATTCTACTAGGTAAGTTTCTACTTCCTGGGCTTTTTAAGAATGAAGCTTCTGTTGATCAGATTTGCAAAGCAATGACTTGGTCTTCTTTGCATACTTTTACTATGTTCTACCATTTTGATGTTTTCTCTTCTTTAGAAGCAGTTTTGGTAGAATGGTACTTCAGGCAGCTGTTTCAGTTTGATTCTTCTGCTTATAATTTCAGTTTTTTTCATTATAAAAATTGAAACTTTTTTGATTTGGGTAGTGGATTAATTTTTCAGCGGAATTGGCTGTCTTTATTTTATCCCTCCCTCTCTAGTGACTCTTGCGTGGAAGTTCCACATCTTGGGTATTTATTATCCCATACGTCACTAGCTCATGGACTCTTGCTAATTACATGAAAGAAAACATAATTTATGTAAGAACTTACCTGATAAATTCATTTCTTTCAAATTAGCAAGAGTCCATGAGGCCCACCCTTTTTTGTGGTGGTTATGATTTTTTTGTATAAAGCACAATTATTCCAATTCCTTATTTTTTTTTATGCTTTCGCTCCTTTCTTATCACCCCACTTCTTGGCTATTCGTTAAACTGAATTGTGGGTGTGGTGAGGGGTGTATTTATAGGCATTTTAAGGTTTGGGAAACTTTGCCCCTCCTGGTAGGAATGTATATCCCATACGTCACTAGCTCATGGACTCTTGCTAATATGAAAGAAATGAATTTATCAGGTAAGTTCTTACATAAATTATGTTTTTCCCTAAACTCAGCCAGGTTTTTGATAGCTAGTAAATGGAAAACTCCAGTACAACCTACAGTGCAGGAGTGGTTGAAACATGTAGATGACACACTACAACTAGAGGAATACGGCTATTTTAAGACACAGAGAAAAGCAATATTTTTAGATATTAAATTATATTGGGATCTGACAAAATCAGGTTTCACACAATCATGGCTGGCCCGGCTCTCATTGCCCCTGGACTGAGACACGAGGCTAGAAAGGGTATGGCGATTGAGTACATAGATTGGTGTGTAGGAGGGAGAGAGTATAACAAGGAGCTATCTAGCATGGAGCTGTTAAACTGCTCACCTAGACTGTTTATACTGGGAAGAGATGTATTTCTGGAAATCAACCTTTATATGTTAAGCTGACACAATCTGTGTTGTAAAGTTATATGTTAAAGATGTGTGATCTCACTGATACCACTGTATTTCTGTGATAAAACTCTAATAAAACTTTTTGAACAATAATATGCTATGCCAAGATCATAAAAGTTACCTTATTTATTAACCTTATTCACAATTGAATTGCATCAAAATACCACAATGAAATACCAGAATCTGAGCCACAAACATTCAGACAGTACAATCAGCTATATAGCCACAATTTATCCTATATAATTCCAATTTAAAACATCAGACGTATATATTATTTGTTCAAACAACCAACTTCTATGCCAATTTAGCTAAGCTGAAATAAAAATTTTATGCAGCAATAAAGTAAATTCTAAGATATAGATATATATTTGCATAAATAAATTACTTAGCATTAATGATTAGTTTTAAAATACACAGGCTATGAAACACAAGGTTAAAATACACATTTTTTTTTTTTTTTTAATCTGCTTACTGCAGCAACAATTAATATATTTGTTTTAAATATTACCTTATATTTAGCATCCTCTTATACTTTACCAGCCAACCAATGAATATTTCAGCTTCCAGAATTTCTCAACAAGTCCAATTCACCTCAGAATACAAAAGAAGTATTTTTGCAATATGGATAAGTAAGGGTAGCTATTTTGTTTATAGTGACCGTGTTCCAGGCAGCAAATTCTCAGTCCCAAGTTAGCAGAAAAAAACAGCGCAGACTATCTCCATGCTTGGGGTTAAATCATGTGATATAACCCCACCCCTTTTTGTTCTGTACCATCATTGGTGAATTGGTTAGGAACTTAATGAAAGCTTTTCTTTCCATTGGCTCACTGATAATGCATGATTACCAGGGAAACGCATCTTTGTTAACAGTCAAATCTTTTGGCTGTAATACTCGCATCACAACACCGGGGGCAACATGACAAAACAAACAGCTTCACTTTCAACACTGCCAACAGAAAATTACAGATTCTTGTATATTTATAATATGTACACTATAATTTGATATTAATAAACTATGTGTTTGATATTCATAGGACCATATAGTGCTATTTTCTCTGATCACTTCAATACCAGACACAAGTGTATTTCTAATAATCATATTAATAAGCAATTTACACTGCCAATCATTTTTCCTCACGGAATCACCGCATTCAACCTTCCGGCACTGCACTGCATCCCAACATGAATGCAGTATATTTCATATTTCTAACAAATCCTGAATGCATGAATCCCGTTTATGACCCATATTCATAGGACATCTTGTTATTATATGTCTGGAAAATAAAGAGAGACAGAGATTATTATTCTGACACAGTTAAACAGTCTAGACTGACTAAAATAGCCACCTATCAAGTTTAGCAAATACCCATTTAATATTAGACAAATAGACAATCTCCCAAATTTAAGTGTTCATATTTAATATTATACAAGTTGTATTTTCAATGAATTTCAAAGTTACAATCATATATTTTCTGTTTAGCTAGCAATTCAGACGTGTATTTGATGTTCAGGGGCAACTAACAGGCCTATCCTAATTACCATTTCCCTTGGATTTTGATCATCTTTCCACTGCTGATTACAGACTCAGCGTCCCTCTCACCACAGGTAGTATCCTGATCTAGGTACCATGATTATCTTTGTTTGAAAAGATCTAATCTCATTAAGTGGTGAGGAAAAGAATGTTTTGAAGTTTGTACTTTGCTAGGGAGCAAATGCTCTCTTTTGAAGTTTTTGGGACATCCTATCTGCAATGAGCCTTGAGATGTGTATTCAAATCATATGGGTTTTAAGTCAATTCCTGACATCAGAATTGCAACCCTATAGCAATATCTGATAAAAATATGGTTTCATATATAAACAAATTAGTTTGTCTTATTAAATATATATATATATATATATATGTGTGTGTGTGTGTGTGTGTGTGTGTCATTCACCTGTACCCTGACAGCCTGATGTGTAACTGTTTTATTTGATATAACCTCCTTTCTGTGTTTCTGTATTTTGTGCCCTGTGACAGAGCTACAGTCCCCTTTGAGATTGCTCCTTTTGGGGACCAGTGGCCCTTAAAATGCCTCATTCTGCCAGAAAGCACCCCAAGTCTATATCTAAGTCAAAGAAGACAGTGTATGACCACTTTACGCAGTCAGTTAAAGAACCAAGCATGGAGGCCCACAGAGATTTAAGTGAACCTGACTCTCAGGATGAGGAGTCCCAATCTAGCAGGCTCTCTACTGCCTCATCACACTTTATTACAGAATCCACACTAAAAAAATGTTGGCTATGCAGACCCGATCCATAACTCAGGAGATACAGCGTAGTTCTGCCGAGCTTAAGAAGGAGAACTCTGAAATTGGAGAAAGTGTAGATGCATTGGAGCGCAAACAGGATGATATTGTTGTGGACCAATCTAACCTGCTTTCGTACTCTGGGTGATCAAATCTAACAATTGGAATTCAAGTTGGCGGATGTTGAGGATAGGTCCATACGCAACAATATAAGGTTCAGGGGCATCCCAGAGTCTGTTTCGCAAGGAGATCTTCATGAGTATCTACAGGCTCTGTTCCAGGAGCTGGTGGGTTCCCCAAAGGGCCAAACTAGCACAATGGAGCGAGCTCATAGGGCCCTCCATTCTAGAATGGTGGCCCCGGATAAGCCGATAGATGTCATAGTGTGTTTCCACAGCTTTCTATACAAGGACAAGTTAATGCAAGCCGCCTTTAAGAAGCCACCCCTCAGCGAATGATTCAGGGATGTCCAGCTCCTCCCAGACCTCTCGGCCCATACTCTTCAGCAATGCCGGCAGTTCCAGCCTGTCACTTGTATCCTTCGTAAAACCGACATTAAAAACCAATGGGGTTACCCCACTAGACTCATTATTACCAAGGATAACCAAACCTCTGTGGCCGCCACTCTCTCTCAGGGACTTTCCCTCCTAACCTCCTGGGGTCTACTACATCATCCTCAGCCCATACAAGTGCTTCCTCATCCTAATTTGCGTGCCTCAGCGCCAGAATGATCTGCAAAAGACAAAAGAATAAAACGCCCTAAGAAGCACCAGCCCTTGGACACTAATGGATCTCATAGGGATGCTTCTTGATTTTTGCCGGTTGAGACTTATACTCCATGTGAATGTTATACTACCTCACTTGTAAGCCAATACACACCAATAACCGATTGTCTTTCTTGGACTGTTATCTTGTTCACACCTGCAAATGTTTAGATATACACTTATTGAAATGTTCTATTACTTTTAATTGTATATTTTGAGGTTTACTCTTTGTTATGGTTACATGATTAAATTCCACAGAGCAGGGCTGATGTTGTAGGCCCTTATTACTTCTGCTCTTTAGCATAGTGTTCTCCCCCCCCCCCACACACTAAGAAGCCCATACTAGGGCTCTTTTGAGGTGGATTATTTCCACCACACCTTTAGACACTTTACTAGTGTCTAACCTACCCTACCTATCCTTACCCGGTATCCCGTCCCTTCGAACTATCCCTGTTAAATAGCTAGCATACATCACTTTGGCTCCATTAGCACCCCAACTGTATGCATTCTTACCCATAATGTTAGAGGACTCAACTCCCCCCACAAGTGCAGCTTGTTGACCCGATCCCTGAAGCACCATAACCCAGACATTGTTTTCCTTCAGGAAACGCACTAGTTAGTGAATGAGCCCCTCAAACTCACCTCCAAATCCTATACTCATATTGAATCTGCCCCCTTCACCAAGAAAGCAAGAGGACTTGCGATCTTACTTCATAAGCGCCTTGCCTTCAAATTAATTCAAGTTATTAGGGATCCCCAAGCAAGATATGTCATTCTGATTTGTAAATTGAATCACGTAATCTACACGACGGCCTCTGTCTATCTGCCGAATACTCATCAGTCGAAATGTCTAAAGCGTATCCTGCACACACTAGATCAGGTCAGAGTTCTTTTAGCTGGTGACTTTAACATGGTCTGGGACCATAGAGTTGACAGGAAAACTACTGACATAGCTAAAACACACTCAACTGCTGAACTCTTGGCTAACAGGTTTCGTAGCTTAATGTCTTGCTCAGGATACTACGACATTTGGAGAGCCATCCATCCGACAGACAGGGACTATACACACTTCTCACATCCACACAAATTGTATGCTAGAAATGATTACATATTCTACACGGCGGACTCACTGGACCTAGTTACACAAGCTAAGATCTCCCTATGTGCCTGGTCTGACCATGACCCTGTGTTGGCCGACATCCATTCAGCAAACATCTCACATACTAGGGCCCCATGGCGCATGCCTCACCAAATCCTTGGAGATGTCCTGTTTAGAGAAGAGCTCTGTAGGGATATTAAACATTTTATACAAATTAACGATAATTCACTAGTTCAGGATGACACCTTATGGGGGGTCGCGAAAGCCACCATAAGGGGACTCATGATTACCAAACAAGTACACCTTAGAAAGCAGGCTGACCTTACCCTCTCTCAAGCTCTCGAAATCTAGAAACACAAAATAGGTGTACCCCGTCTCCAGCCTTAATGCACCAAATTGCAACTGTCAAGGATCACATTTCGCAAATTGAGTTTCGCAGAACACAACTTAACCTAGCCAAACTAAAGCAGTTGTTTTACTATAAAAGTAATAAAGATTTTTTCTACCTTAATTCCGATTGGCTGATTGAATTCTATCAGCCAAACTAAATCTAAGGGACGCCATCTTGGATGACATCACTTAAAGGTACCTTCATTCTGTTTTAGTCGTCGGATGAAGAGGATGCTCCACGTCGGATTTCTTGAAGATGGACCCACTCCGCGCCGGAAGGATGAAGATAGAAGATGCCGTCTGGATGAAGACTTCTGCCTGTCTGGAGGACCACTTCTGCCCAGCTTGGATGAAGACGTCTCCCGGTAAGTCGATCTTCAGGGGGTTAGTGTTAGGTTTTTTTAAGGGTGTATTGGGTGGGTTTTATTTTTTAGATTAGGGTTTGGGCGGCAAAAGAGCTAACTGCCCTTTTAAGGGCAATGCCCATCCAAATGCCCTTCTCAGGGCAATGGGGAGCTTAGGTTTTTTTAGCTAGTATTTTATTTGGGGGGTTGGTTGCGTGGGTGGTGGGTTTTACTGTTGGGGGGGTTGTTTGTATTTTTTTTTACAGGTAAAAGAGCTGATTACTTTGGGGCAATGCCCCGCAAAAGGCCCTTTGCATGATGTACCGAGTCCACGGATTCATCCTTACTTGTGGGATATTGTCCTTCCTGACAGGAAGTAGCAAAGAGAGAACCACAGCAGAGCTGTCTATATAGCTCCCCCCTTAACTCCACCCCCCAGTCATTCTCTTTGCTGGCTCTAAGCAGGAAGGGTAAAGAGAAGAGGTGTTAAACTGTTAGTTTTTATTTTATCTTCAATCAAGAGTTTGTTATTTTTAAATGGTACCAGTGTTGTACTATTTACTCTCAGGCAGGACATAGTTGAAGATTTCTGCCTGGAGGATGATGATCTTAGCATTTGTAACTAAGGTCCACTGGTGTTCCCACAGAAGCTGAGGAGTACAGGAAAACTTCAGTGTGAGGAACGGTTCTTGCTATACAGCAATGAGGTATGTTCAGTCATTTTTCTGCAGAGACTGTGTTAACTCAGAAAGGCTGACAGTATCTCCATTAGGGGAAGGGGAAGCAGTAATCCTAGTGTGAAAGAGGTTTTACTAGCTTGCATAAAGGGCTAAATTTTTTGGGAACTCAGTTTGTTTATGAAAAATTGGGACAAACGTTTGTGTGTTCTGGGACGTTTGCTTGAGGGGTCATTTGGCTTTTTGGGGTTGTTATAACCCACATGGTTTTTAAACTAGGTTTGTTAGATTTGTGTAGGCCCCAGCAACATTGAGTGAGGTGGGCGGGGCCTGTATTTAGTTATACAGACAAGCAGCAAGCAACTTCTCCTGAGGTCCTATTAATCTTCTGAGGGCCTATTTGAAGCTTTAACCCCATATTATCGTTCCTAAGGGCAGGTAGGGCCACAGCAGAGCTGTGGCAAGCTTGCTTGCTTTATTACTAGTCTGTTAAACATGTCTGACACTGAGGAAACTCATTGCTCAATTTGTTTAGAAGCCATTGTGGAACCCCCTCTTAGAATGTGTCCCACTTGTACTAATATGTCTATAAATTGCAAACAGCATATTTTGACTTATAAAAGTTTGGCATTAGATGATTCTCAGACAGAAGGAAATCAGGTTTTGCCATCTAGTTCTCCCCAAGTGTCAGAACCGGTAACGCCCGCACAAGCGATGCCAAGTACTTCTAGTGTGTCTAATTCTTTCACCTTGCAAGATATGGCTTCAGTTATGAATACTACCCTCACAGAGGTTTTATCTAAACTGCCTGGGTTGCAAGGGAAGCGCAGTAGCTCTGGGTTAAGAACAAATGCTGAGCCTTCTGACGCTTTAGTGGCCGTATCCAATATTCCCTCACAATGTTCTGAAGTAGGGATGAGGGATTTGCTGTCTGAGGGAGAGATTTCTGATTCAGGAAAGATGTTCCCTCAGACAGATTAAGATATGACGACATTTAAATTTAAGCTAGAACACCTCCGCTTATTGCTCAGGGAGGCTTTAGCAACTCTGGATGATTGTGACCCAATTGTAGTTCCAGAGAAATTGTGTAAAATGGACAAATTCCTAGAGGTTCCTGTCTACACTGATGTTTTTCCGGTCCCTAAGAGGATTTCGGACATTGTTACTAAGGAGTGGGATAGACCAGGTATTCCGTTCTCTCCCCCTCCTGTTTTTAAGAAAATGTTTCCCATTTCTGACACCATAAAGGACTCATGGCAGACGGTTCCTAAGGTGGAGGGAGCAATTTCTACCCTGGCTAAGCGTACAACTATACCTATTGAAGAAAAAATTAGAGGGTCTCCTAAAGAAATTTTTTGTTCATCAAGGTTTTCTTCTTCAACCTATAGCGTGCATTGTTCCTGTAACCACTGCGGCTGCCTTTTGGTTTGAGGCTCTAGAAGAGGCTCTTCAGATGGAGACCCCACTAGATGATATTTTGGACAGAATTAAGGCTCTTAAGTTGGCTAATTCTTTTATTACAGATGCCGCTTTTTATCTTGCTAAATTAGCGGCTAAGAATTCAGGTTTTGCCATTTTTGCGCGTAGAGCGTTATGGCTTAAGTCCTGGTCAGCTGATGTGTCAACTAAATCTAAGCTTTTGACTATCCCTTTCACAGGTAAGACCCTATTCGGGCCTGCACTAAAAGAGATCATTTCGGACATCACTGGGGGGAAGGGTCATGCCCTCCCTCAAGATAAGTCGAATAAGACAAGGACCAAACAAAATAATTTTCGTTCCTTTCGAAACTTCAAGGGTGGTCCCGCTTCCGCTTCCCCTGCTGCAAAGCAAGAGGGGAACTTTGCTCAATCCAAACCAACCTGGAGACCTAACAAGCCTTGGAACAAGGGTAAACAGGCCAAAAGCATGCTGCTGCCACTAAGACAGCATGAAGGGGTAGCCCCCGATCCGGGACCGGATCTAGTAGGGGGCAGACTCTCTCTCTTTGCTCAGGCCTGGGCAAGAGACGTTCAGGACTCCTGGGGCATAGAAATTGTAACCCAGGGGTATCTTCTAGATTTCAAAGATTCTCCTCCAAGGGGGAGATTCCATCTCTCTCAATTGTCTGTAAACCAGACAAAAAGAGAGGCATTCTTACGCTGTGTAGAAGACCTTTTTACCATGGGAGTGATCTGCCCAGTTCCGAAAGCAGAACAAGGGCAAGGTTTCTACTCCAATCTGTTTGTGGTTCCCAAAAAAGAGGGAACTTTCAGACCAATTCTAGATCTCAAGATCCTAAACCAATTCCTAAGAGTTCCATCCTTCAAGATGGAGACCATTCGGACTATCTTACCATTGATCCAGGAGGGTCAATATATGACCACCGTGGACTTACAGGATGCGTATCTACACATTCCTATCCACAAAGATCATCACCAGTTCCTCAGGTTTGCCTTTCTGGACAAGCATTATCAGTTTGTGGCTCTTCCTTTTGGGTTGGCCATGGCGCCACGAATCTTCACAAAGGTGCTAGGGTCTCGGGGCATAGCAGTGGCGCCTTATCTAGATGACATTCTAATTCAAGTGTCAACCTTCCAACTAGCCAAGTCTCACATGGACTTAGTGTTGGCCTTTCTAAGATCTCACGGGTGGAAGGTGAACATAAAAAAGAGTTCTCTTTCCCCCCTCACAAAAGTTTCATTTCTAGGGACTCTGATAGACTCAGTGGACATGAAAATATTTCTGATGGAGGTCAGAAAATCAAAGATTTTGTCCACCTGCCGAGCTCTTCCCTCCATTCCGCGGCCGTCAGTGGCTCAGTGTATGGAGGTAATCGGTCTAATGGTAGCGGCAATGGACATAGTTCCGTTTGCTCGCTTGCATCTCAGACCACTGAAACTATGCATGCTCAAACAGTGGAATGGGGATTATGCAGATGTATCTCCTCAGATAAATCTGGATCAAGAGACCAGAGACTCTCTTCTTTGGTGGTTGTCACAGGATCATCTGTCCCAGGGAATGTGTTTCCGCAGGCCAGAATGGGTTATAGTGATGACAGAAGCCAGCCTTCTGGGCTGGGATGCAGTCTGGTATTCCCTGAAAGCTCAGGGTTTGTGGACTTGAGAGGAGGCTCTCCTACCGATAAATATTCTGGAATTAAGAGCAATATTCAATGCTCTCCACGCATGGCCTCTGCTGGCTTTGGCCAGATTCATCAGGTTTCAGTCGGACAACATCACAACTGTGGCTTATATCAATCATCAGGGCAGAACAAAGAGTTCCTTAGCGATGATAGAGGTCTCAAGGATAATCCAATGGGCAGAGGCTCACTCTTGCCATCTGTCAGCGATCTATATCCCAGGTGTAGAGAACTGGGAGGCAGATTTTCTAAGTCATCAGACTTTTCATCCGGGGGGTGGGAACTCCATCCGGAGGTGTTTGCTCAGCTGTTTCGGCTATGGGGCACACCAGAACTGGATCTGATGACGTCTCGTCAGAACGCCAAACTTCCTCGTTATGGCTCCAGGTCAAGGGATCCTCAGGCTGTACTGATAGATGCTGTAGCAGTACCCTGGTCGTTCTACCTGGCTTATGTGTTTCCACCTTTCCCTCTCCTTCCACGTCTGATTGCCAGAATCAAACAGGAGAGCATCAGTGATTTTGATAGCGCCTGCGTGGCCACGCAGGACTTGGTATGCAGACCTGGTGGACATGTCATCTCTTCCACCATGGTCTCTGCCATTGAGACAGGACCTTCTGATTCAAGGTCCATTCAAGCATCCAAATCTAATTTCTCTGCAACTGACTGCTTGGAGATTGAATGCTTGATTCTATCAAAGCGGG
Source organism: Bombina bombina (assembly GCF_027579735.1). NCBI lineage: Eukaryota > Metazoa > Chordata > Amphibia > Anura > Bombinatoridae > Bombina > Bombina bombina. The sequence continues at coordinate 96,170,940 of NC_069499.1, forward strand.
GCTTCTCTGAGTCAGTCATAAATACATTGATTCAGGCTCGAAAGCCTGTTACCAGGAAAATCTATCATGAGATATGGCGTAAATATCTTTTTTGGTGCGAATCCAAAGGCTTCTCCTGGAGTAAAATCAGGATTGCTAGTATTTTGTCTTTTCTCCAAAAGGGATTGGAGAAAGGATTGTCAGCTAGTTCCCTAAAGGGACAGATATCTTCACTGTCTATTTTGTTGCACAAGCGTCTGGCAGATGTTCCAGACGTTCTGGCTTTTTTTTCAGGCTTTAGCTAGAATTAAGCCTGTGTTTAAACCTGTTGCTCCGCCATGGAGTCTAAATTTAGTTCTTAGAGTTCTTCAGGGGGTTCCGTTTGAACCCATGCATTCCATCGATATTAAGCTTTTATCTTGGAAAGTTTTGTTCCTGGTTGCTATCTCTTCAGCTCGAAGAGTTTCTGAACTATCTGCATTACAATGTGACTCACCTTATCTTGTGTTCCATGCTGATAAGGTGGTTTTGCGTACCAAGCCTGCCTAAGGTTGTTATTAACAGGAATATCAATCAGGAAATTGTTTTCCTTCTCTGTGTCCTAATCCTTCTTGCAAGAAGGAACGTCTGTTGCACAACTTGGACGTGGTTCGTGCTTTTAAATTTTACTTGCAGGCAACCAAAGATTTTCGTCAAACATCTTCTTTGTTTGTTGTCTATTCTGGACAGCGTAGGGGTCAAAAGGCTATGGCGACTTCTCTTTCCTTTTGGCTGAAAAGCATCATCCGTTTGGCTTATGAGACTGCTGGACAGCAGCCTCCTGAAAGGATTACAGCTCATTCTACTAGAGCGGTAGCTTCCACATGGGCTTTTAAAAATTATGCTTCTGTTGAACAGATTTGTAAGGCTGCAACTTGGTCTTCGCTTCATACCTTTTCAAAATTTTACAAATTTGATACTTTTGCTTCTTCTGAGGCTGTTTTTGGGAGAAAGGTTTTGCAAGCAGTGGTGCCTTCCGTTTAGGTTTCTGTCTTGTCCCTCCCTTCATCCGTGTCCTAAAGCTTTGGTATTGGTATCCCACAAGTAAGGATGAATCCGTGGACTCGGTATATCATGCAAAAGAAAACAAAATGTATGCTTACCCGATAAATTTCTTTCTTTTGCAATGTACCGAGTCCACGGCCCGCCCTGTCTATTCAAGACAGATAGTATTTTTTTATGTAAACTTCAGTCACATCTGCACCTTATAATTTCTCCTTTTCTTCCTTGGCCTTCGGTCGAATGACTGGGGGGTGGAGTTAAGGGGGAGCTATATAGACAGCTCTGCTGTGGTGCTCTCTTTGCTACTTCCTGTCAGGAAGGACAATATCCCACAAGTAAGGATGAATCCGTGGACTCTGTACATCGCAAAAGAAAGAAATTTATCAGGTAAGCATAAATTTTGTTTTTAAGGGCTGTTGGTAGTTTAGTTTAGGCTAGGGTTTTTTTTATTTTGGGGGGCTTTTTTATTTTTATAGGGCTATTAGATTAGGTGTAATTAGTTTAAATTTCTGTAATTTGTTTATTATTTTCTGTAATTTAGTGGGGGATTTTTATACTTTAGCTAATTTAATTTAGGTAATTGTATTTAATTTAGTTAATTTATTTAATTGTAGTGTAGTGTTAGGTGTTAGTGTAACTTAGGTTAGGTTTTATTTTACAGGTACTTTTGTATTTATTTTAGCTAGGTAGTTATTAAATAGTTAATAACTATTTAATAACTATTCTACTTAGTTAAAATAAATACAAACTTGCCTGTAAAATAAAAATAAAACCTAAGCTAGCAACAATGTAAGTATTAGTTATATTGTAGCTATCTTAGGGTTTATTTTACAGGTAAGTATTTAGTTTTAAATAGGAATAATTTAGTTAATGATAGGAATATTTATTTAGATTTATTTAAATTATATTTAAGTTAGGGGGTGTTAGGTTTAGGGTTAGACATATGTTTAGGGGTTAATAACTTTAATATAGTGGCGGCGACGTTGGGGGCGGCAGATTAGGGGTTAATAAGTGTAGGTAGGTGGCGGCAACATTGGGGGCGGCAGATTAGGGGTTAATAAATGTAATGTGGTGTCGACGATGTCGGGGCGGCAGATTAGGGGTTAATAAGTGTAAAATTAGGGGTGTTTAGACTCGGGTTCATGTTAGGGTGTTAGGTGTAGACATAACTTTTATTTCCCCATAGGAATCAATGGGGCTGCGTTAGTGAGTTTTACGCTGCTTTTTTGCAGGTGTTAGACTTTTTTTCAGCCGGCTCTCCCCGTTGATTCCTATGGGGAAATCGTGCACAAGCATGTTACACCAGCTCACCGCTGACTTAAGCAGCGCTGGTATTGGAGTGCGGTAATGAACAAAATTTTGCTCAACGCTCACTTATTGTCTTTTAACAACGGGTTTCAGAAAACTCGTAATAGCAGCGCTGTAGGTAAGTGAGAGGTGAGGGAAAACTGCTCGTTAGCACCGCAAGGCCTCTAACGCAAAACTCGTAATCTAGCCGATTTTCTTTTAAATCTCCAGGTCCAGGCGGTTTCCTAGTTCATTTTTATAAAATCTTCGTTCGGGAACTCTCCCCTTTATTGCTTAGGCTTTATAATCTTGCTAGAGAAGAGGGCTTTTTTAAAGAGGAATTTCTGGAAGCCACTATTGTTACTATCTTAAAGCTGAACAAAGATCCCTCCTTATGTACCAGTTATAGGCCGATATCTCTTATTAACACTGACATAAAGTTTTATTCTAAATTGTTGGCTAACCGTGTGGCAAGTCTCTTGCCGTTCCTTATTAACCCGGACCAAGTGGGGTTTATCCCGCAGCGAGAGGGCCCGGATAATACGAGGAGGCTGCTTCATATTCTTAGTCTCTCTTCCAAACTTAACAGGCCCTTATCGATTATCTCTCTTGATGCTGAGAAGGCTTTTGACCGTGTTACGTGGCAGTATCTGTGGGAGGTACTTGAGCGTTTTCGGTTACCTAGTGAAATAGTAACTGCGATTACAGCCCTTTACTCTACTCCCACGGCCTCTGTAAGCGGTCTCGTTTTCCACTCCTCTTCTTTCTCCATAACAAATGGCACTAGGTAGGGTTGCCCGCTATAGCCCTTGTTGTGCGTGTTAGCCATAGAACCTCTGGTGGAACAAATCAGAATGGACTCTCAAATAAAGGGTGTCACCTTGTTTGGTACGGTACACAAGTTAGCTCTATTTGCGGATGATGTTACTCTTTTGTCATCCGATCCTGCACACTCTATCCCCAGACTCATGGATATTTTGGCTTCCTTTGGAGCCCACTCTTTCTATAAGCTAAACTAATCAAAAACAGAGATATATACACAGGACATCCCTAGTGATCAGTTAGCCTCCCTGAAATCCAGATTTGATTCCAACTGGACAGGGAAATTTGTCCTACACCTAGGAGTTAAGCTCTCCGGCTGTTTTTCCTAGATAATAAGGGACAACTACCTCCCTCTTTTGACAGTGCTTTGTTCCCTTAAACGGGATTGGAACTTATACCACGTCTCCTGGTTAGGTAGGATAGCTGCATTAAAAATGTCCTTTCTTCCCAGGCTTACTTACTTATTTCGATGCCTCCCCATTAGGATTCTTAAGCATATACTTCTACAGTTTCAAAGCAAACTTACAAAATATATCTGGCAGGGTAAGCCCCCTAGAGTGGCACATAAAATACTTTACCTCCCTAAAACCTTAGGAGGTATAGCGTCCCCTTCTGTACTTCGGTACTATGAGGGAGCGATGCTCACCCATGTTGCACAATGGGGAGTCAAACTCTCCCAATCCAAATGGATATCAATTGAGCAGGCTTCCTTGCCCTATAACGTTCACCTTCGAGACCTAGTATGGACCCCCCCACACTGCCGTAGGGAATTAGACTTGATAAATCCGGTGGTTCGTGAGTGTTTACGTAGATATGTGGGACAAGCTTCGGCATAATGCCCACATAGCCCCGCACCCCTCTCCTATAACTTCTATCGCTGGCCTCCTTTCGGGATTACAGGACACTCACCCACATAAATGGGCTCAACTAGGAGTCAATCAGGTCTTGGACCTTTGGTCCTCTTCCCCTCAGGGCTCATTTAAACTTCTTACCCAGCTTGACCCTGGACCCCTAACCCCATCATTCTTACCTTTTGAATTCCATAGAATCAAAAGTTTTCTACTTAGCTGGGGGTTCAAGCCAGGCTTGGCTCGCCTGATGACCCCCTGGAAAACTGTCTGGATCCAAGGTGATAGGCTACGTAGACCATTATCCCTACATTATTCGTTATTCAGAGACACCCTCTCTGAAACCCCTGCTCACCTGCTGTGCTGGGAATCCCTTCTGGACACCCCGGTTTCCCCCACACTTGGGAACTACCCTAGAACTTACTCAGAAGGCTATCCACTGTACTACACGTTACAAAACCTTTTACAAACTTCTATCCCATTGGTACTACATCCCAACTAGGTTGGCCAAAATGTTCCCGAGCGCGTCGTCTGAATGTTGGAGGGTTGTGATCAGAAGGGCAGCATGATGCACATCTGGTGGGAGTGCCCTAAGATTCAGCCCCTATGGAGCACATGTTTCCCATGTTTTAGCCAGGCTGGGAATATCCCTCTCTAGATCACCGTCCATGGCCCTGCTACATATAGGTGTACATACTTTACCAAAGCACAACTCCTTCATATGTATTTACCTTTTTACGACTGTTAAAAAAGCTATAGCCTGCGCATGGAAAAAGGAGTCCCCCCCCTCCCTAGCTGGGATGGAATTTGTAACACCATGGAATATATATATAGAGAGATGATGTAGAGAGCGGAGGTGACTTACATTTAAGCCCTGCATGAGAGTTAAAAATCATTCCTATTCCTCCCCCTCTTTCCCCCCTCCGAATCAATAAATCAAGAAAGGTGGGGACCCACAAGTCCCTTTTGTACTTCATTATTGTGTACAAAGTCTTTATGTTCCCTTGTAAAGATGTTGGCTTGAAAAATATTGACTTGATTTGTTATACATATTATTTTGTACCGATATGTGAAACACCCGGGTCTCTTGACCTTACATGTAATCAGAGGATTTTCTTTGATATTTATTTTCGTTATTCTTCTGTGATCCCCAAAGTTGATGGGGCTATTTACGTTTATAAACGTACTACTATTCCTATGGAAGATAGTACTTCCTTTAAGGATCCTTTAGATAGGAAACTTGAATCTTATCTAATAAAGCTTATTTATATTCTGGCTATCTTCTCAGGCCTGCCATTTCTATGGCTGAAGTGTTTTTGGTTTGCGCTGTTGAAATACCTTTGAGTCTTCAGAAAACAGATCCTGATTTGTCCAGCATTGTTCGTTTGCTTCAACATGCTAATCATTTTATCTGTGATGCCATTTTTTATATCATCAAAATTGATGTTAAATCTATGTCTTTAGCTATTTTAGCTAGAAGAGCTTTGTGGCTCAAATATTGGAATGCTGACATGGTATATAAGTCTAGATTACTATCTCTTTCTTTCCAAGGTAATAATTTATTTTGTTCTCAGTAGGATTCGATTACTTCAACTGTCACTGGGGGGAAGGGAGTTTTTTTGCCTCAGGATAAAAGACCTAAGGGTAAATCTAAAGCTTCTAACCGTTTTCGTTCCTTTCGACAAAATAAGGAACAGAACCCCAATCCTTCCCCCCCAAAGAATCTGGTTCCAATAGGAAACCTTCAAGTTGGAATAAATCCAAGCCGTTTAAGAAACCAAAGCCAGCCCCCAAGTCTGCATGAAGGTGCGGCCCTCATTCCAGCCCAGCTGGTAGGGGGCAGATTAAGATTCTTCCAAAGCATTTGGGCAGATTCTGTCCAAAATCAATGGATTCAGAGTATTGTCTCTCAAGGGTACCAAATAGGATTCAGAGTAAGACCTCCTGTGAGAACATTTTTTTCTCTCACGCATCCCAGCAAATCCAGTAAAGGCTCCGGCTTTTCTGAAGTGTGTTTCAGATCTGGAGCTTTCAGGGGTAATCATACCAGGTCCGTTTCAGGAACAGGGTCTGGGATTTTATTCAAATCTATTCATTGTCCCAAAGAAAGAAAATTCATTCAGGCCAATTCTGGATCTGAAAATTTTGAATCGTTTTGTAAGAGTGCCAACTGTCAAATTGGTGACTATAAGGACTATTCTGCCTTTTGTTCAGCAAGGGCATTATATGTCCACGATAGACTTACAGGATGCATATCTTCATATTCCGATTCGTCCAGACCACTATCAGTTTCTGAGATTCTCTTTTCTAGATAAGCATTACCAATTTGTCCCTCTTCCATTTGGCCTAGCGACAGCTCCAATAATCTTTTCAAAGGTTCTCGGTGCCCTACTCTCTGTAATCCGAGAACAGGGTATTGCGGTGTTTCCTTATTTGGACGATATCTTGGTACTAGCTCAGTCTTTACATTCTGCAGAATCACACACAAATTAACTAGTGTTGTTTCTTCAAAGACATGGTTGGAGGATCAATTTATCAAAAGGTTCCTTGATTCCTCAGACAAGGGTCACCTTTTTAGGTTTCCAGATAGATTCAGTGTCCATGACTCTGTCTCTAACAGACAAGAGACAATTAAAATTGGTTTCAGCTTGTCAGAACCTTCAGTCTCAATCATTCCCTTCAGTAGCTATGTGCATAGAAATTTTAGGTCTCATGACTACAGCATCGGACGAGATACCCTGTGCTTGTTTTCATATGAGACCTATCCAGCTTTGTTTGCTGAATCAATGGTGCAGGGATTATACAAAGATATCACAATTAATATCCTTAAATCCCAATGTTCGACTCTCTCTGACTTGGTGGTTAGATCTACATTGTATAGTTCAGGGGGCTTCTTTTGTTTGTCCAACCTGGACTGTGATCACAACAGATGCAAGTCTTTGAGGTTGGGGAGCTGTCTGGGGATCTCTGACAGCACAAGGGGTTTGGAAATCTCAAGAGGCGAGGTTACCAATCAATATTTTAGAACTCCGTGCTATTTTCACGGCTCTTCAGGTTTGGCCTCTGTTGAAGAGAGAATCATTCATTTGTTTTCAGACAGACAATATCACAACTGTGGCATATGTCAATCATCAGGGTGGGACTCACAGTCCCCAAGCTTTGAAAGAAGTATCTTGGATACTTGCTTGGGTGGAATTCAGCTCCTGTCTAATTTCTGCGGTTCATATCCCAGGTGTAGACAATTGGGAAGCGGATTATCTCAGCTGTCAGACTTTACATCCGGGGGAGTGGTCGCTCCATCCAGATGTGTTTTCTCAGATTGTTCAGATGTGGGGTTTTCCAGAAATAGATCTGATGGCTTCCCATCTAAACAAGAAACTTCCCAGGTACCTGTCCAGGTCCAGGGATCCTCATGCGGAGGCGGTGGATGCGTTAGAAGTTCCTTGGTGTTACCAACCTGCTTATATCTTCCCGCCTCTAGTTCTTCTTCCAAGAGTGATCTCCAAGATCATCATGGAACAATCGTTTGTGTTTGTGGTAGTTCCAGTATGGCCTCACAGGTTTTGGTATGCAGATCTTGTTCGGATGTCCAGTTACCAACCTTGGCCACTTCCTTTAAGACCAGACCTTCTGTCTCAAGGTCTGTTTTTCCATCAGGATCTCAAATCATTAAATTTGAAGGTATGGAAATTGAACGCCTAGTGCTTAGACATAGAGGTTTCTCTGACTCAGTGATTAATGCTATGTTACAGGCTCGTAAATCTGTTTCTAGGAAGATTTATTATCAAGTTTTGAAGACTTACATTTCATGGTGTTCTTCTCATAAATTTTCCTGGCATTCTTTTAGAATTCCTAGAATTTTACAGTTTCTTCAGGATGGTTTCTATAAAGGTTTGTCTGCAAGTTCCTTGAAGGGACAAATCACTGCTCTTTCTGTTTTATTTCACAGAAAGATTGCTAAGCTTCTTGATATTCGCTGTTTTGTACAGGCTTTGGTCTGTATCAAGCCTGTCATTAAATCAATCTACCCTCCTTGGAGTCTTAATTTGGTTTTGAAGGCTTTACAGGCTCCTCCGTTTGAGCCTATGCATTCTTTGGACATTAAACTACTTTCTTGGAAAGTGTTGTTCCTTTTGGCAATCTCTTCTGCTAGAAGAGTTTCCGAATTATCTGCTCTTTCTTGTGCATCTCCTTTTCTGATTTTCCTTTAGGATAAGGCAGTTTTGCAGACTTCATTGAAATTTCTACCTAAGGTTGTGAATTCTAACAACATTAATAGAGAAATTGTTGTTCCTTCTTTGTGTCCTAATCCTAAGAATTCTTTGGAGAGATCCTTACATTCTTTGGATGTTGTAAGAGCTTTGAAATATTATGTTGAAGCTACTAAAGATTTGTTGTCTTTTCTGGTTCTAGGAAAGGTCAGAAGGCTTCTGCCATTTCCTTAGCATCTTGGTTAAAGCTTTTGATTCATCAGGCTTATTTGGAGTCGGGTCAGGCCCCGCCTCAGAGAATTACAGCTCATTCTACTATATCAGTCTCCACTTTGTGGGCTTTTAAGAATGAAGCTTCAGTTTATCAGATTTGCAAAGCAGCAACTTAGTCTTCTTTGCATACATTTACTAAATTCTACCGTTTTTATGTATTTGCTTCTTCGGAACCAGTTTTTGGTAGAAAAGTTCTTTAGGCAGCTGTTTCAGTTTGATTCCTCTGCTTATGTTTAAGTTTTTTTTCTTTTCATTTATGAGAATAAACTTATATTTTGGGTTGTAGATTCATTTTGTCAGCAGAAAATGGCTGTTATTTTTTTTATCCCTCCCTCTCTAGTGATTCTTCTGTGGAGTTCCACATCTTGGGTATTACTAACCCATACGTCACTAGCTCATGTACTCTTGCCAATTGCATGAAAGAAAACAGAATTTTTGTAAGAACTTACCTGATAAATTCATTTCTTTCATATTGGAAAAAGTCCATGAGACCCACCCTTTTTATGGTGGTTATAATTTTTTGTATAAAGCACAATTATTTCCAAATTCCTTTTTTTTATGATTTTTACTCCTTTCTTTATCACCCCACTACTTGGCTATTCTTTGAAATGAATTGTGGGTGTGGTGAGGGGTGTATTTATAGGCATTTTGAGGTTTGGGAAATTTTGCCCCTCCTGGTAGGATTGTATATCCCATACATCACTAGCTCATGGACTCTTGCCAATATGAAAGAAATGAATTTATCAGGTAAGTTCTTACATAAATTATGTTTTTAAAAGGGGGGTGGGGGGGGGGGGTGTCAGTTAGCACTGAGCAGTATTCTACACCTTCACCTGGAACTGAATGGGTTACCTGACGAGATATCTCGGGAACAGAAATCAGACATGCAGCAAGTAAGTCTAATCACTGTTCTGTTTATTATAAGGTGTACAACACTTATATAGGCAATGCTTACAACATATAGGGTTAAACGATGACGTATCATAATCACACCATTTTATACAGCCTGAGTTAGGACAATGGGATACAAACAAAAAGTCCAAGCACCAAAAGACCTTTATCTCTCAATTATTGTAAAACCTGTGGTCAAGGATTTCCCAATATACTTGCACTTTTTAAAAGCGCTTCTATCGATTTATGCAGTATACATTACAAATTGTATAAAATGTCTCTATTTCCGAGTGTCAATTTGTTGTGGCAGCAAACAACAGTCTTGTTACATATATTTGTATCTTACCCGCTCTTGGCGGCACTTGTGTTGTTAGGTCACTCAACGTCTTATCTGCTTGTCGGTCCACAGAAGCCTCCTTTCCAAATTTCGGTTTTCCGTACCTTTGTTAGACACAGGCTCCCTCCTCGATCAATGCAGTAACGGCTGTGACTTCTCTTTCTTTCATGTAATTAGCAAGAGTCCATGAGCTAGTGACGTATGGGATATACATTCCTACCAGGAGGGGCAAAGTTTCCCAAACCTCAAAATGCCTATAAATACACCCCTCACCACACCCACAATTCAGTTTTTACAAACTTTGCCTCCCATGGAGGTGATGAAGTAAGTTTGTGCTAGATTCTACGTTGATATGCGCTTCGCAGCAGGCTGAAGCCCGGTTTTCCTCTCAGAGTGCAGTGAATGTCAGAGGGATGTGAAGAGAGTATTGCCTATTTGAATACAATGGTCTTCCTCTAGGGGATCTATTTGATAGGTTCTCTGTTATCGGTCGTAGAGATTTCTTTTCCTACCTCCCTTTTCAGATCGACGATATACTCTTATATACCATTACCTCTACTGATTCTCGTTTCAGTACTGGTTTGGCTATTTACTATATGTAGATGAGTGTCTTAGGGTAAGTAAGTCTTATTTCTCTTGTAAGGTGTATCCAGTCCACGGATCATCCATTACTTGTGGAATATTCTCCTTCCCAACAGGAAGTTGCAAGAGGATCACCCACAGCAGAGCTGCTATATAGCTCCTCCCCTAACTGCCATATCCAGTAATTCTCTTGCAACTCTCAATAAGCATGGAGGTAGTAAGAGAGAAGTGGTATAACGTAGTTGTCTTTTTTCTTCAATCAAAAGTTTATTATTTTTAAATGGTACCGGAGTTGTACTATTTTGTCCCAGGCAGAAAATAGAAGAAGAATCTGCCTGTGATTTCTATGATCTTAGCAGGTTGTAACTAAGATCCATTGCTGTTCTCACACATGACTGAAGAGAAAGGTAACTTCAGCGGGGGAATGGCGTGCAGGTTATCCTGCTATGAGGTATGTGCAGTTAAGATTTTTCTAGAAGATGTGAATGCTATAAAATGCTGCTGATACCAAATTTATGTAAGGTAAGCCTGAATACAATGATTTAATAGCGTCTGGTATCATGCTTACTTTCTGAGGTAATACTCTTATATATTTACAATATAAAACGTTTGCTGGCATGTTTAAAAGTTTTTATATATACTTTGGTGATAAAACTTTATTGGGGCCTAGTTTTTTTCCACATGGCTGGCTTAAATTTGCCTAGAAACAGTTTCCTGAGGCCTTCCACTGTGTTACTATGAGTGGGAGGGGCCTAATTTACCGCTTTTTTGCGCAGTAACTTTTACAGACTGAGATATCCAGCTTCCCCCAGGAGTCCCCTGATTGCTATAGGACCTCTCTCAAGGGCTCTGAGGCTTTCCAAAATCGTTTGTTGGGGAAGGTAGGCCCACAGCAAGGCTGTGGCAGTTTGGTGTGACTGTTAAAAAATGTCTATATCGTTTTTTTGATCCGTTTTTTGAACTAAGGGGTTAATCATCCATTTGCAAGTGGGTGCAATGCTCTGTTAGCTTATTATACACACTGTAAAAATTTCGTTTGATTTACTGCTTTTTTTCACTGTTTTTCAAATTCTGACAAAATTTGTTTCTCTTATTTTTTGCTTGTTAACTTGATTTAAAGTGTTTTCCAAGCTTGCTGGTCTCATTGCTAGTCTGTTTAAACATGTCTGACATAGAGGAAACTCCTTGTTCATTATGTTTAGAAGCCATGGTGGAACCCCCTCTTAGAATGTGTACCAAATGTACTGATTTCACTTTAAGCAATAAAGATCATATTCTGTCTTTAAAAAATTTATCACCAGAGGAATCTGATGAGGCGGAGGTTATGCCGACTAACTCGCCCCACGTGTCAGACCCTTTGACTCCCACTCAAGGGACTCACGCTCTAATGGCGCCAAGTACATCTAGTGTGCCAATAGCGTTTACTTTACAAGACATGGCGGCGGTCATGGACAATACCCTGTCAGCGGTATTATCCAGACTACCTGGGTTTAGAGGAAAGCGAGACAGCTCTGGAGTTAGAAGAAATACAGAGCATACTGCCGCTTTAAGAGCTATGTCTGATATTCCCTCACAATATACAGAAGCTGAGGAAGGAGAGCTTCTTTCTGTGGGTGATGTTTCTGATTCAGGGAAAAAGATTCAACCTGATTCTGATATGTCTACATTTAAACTTAAGCTTGAACACCTCCGCGTGTTGCTCAGGGAGGTTTTAGCTGCTCTGAATGACTGTGATACAATTGCAGTGCCAGACAAATTGTGTAGATTGGACAAATACTATGCAGTGCCGGTGTGCACTGATGTTTTTCCAATACCTAAAAGGTTTACAGAAATTATTACTAAGGAATGGGATAGACCAGGTGTGCAGTTCTCTCCCCCTCCTATTTTTAAGAAAATGTTTCCAATAGATGCCAGACAGTCCCTAAGGTGGAGGGAGCAGTTTCTACTCTAGCTAAGCGTACTACTATCCCTGTCGAGGACAGTTGTGCTTTCTCAGATTCAATGGATAAAAAGTTAGAGGGTTACCTTAAAAAAATGTTTATTCAACAAGGTTTTATTCTATAGCCCCTTGCATGCATTGCCCCAGTCACTGCTGCTGCGGCTTTCTGGTTTGAGTCTCTGGAAGAGGCTTTACAGGTAGAGACCCCATTGGATGACATACTTGACAAGCTTAGAGCACTTAAGCTAGCCAATTCTTTTGTTTCTGATGCCATTGTTCATTTGACTAAACTAACGGCTAAGAATTCTGGTTTTGCTATTCAAGCGCGCAGGGCGCTATGGCTTAAATCGTGGTCAGCTGACGTTACTTCAAAGTCTAAGCTGCTTAACATTCCCTTCAAGGGGCAAACCCTATTCGGGCCTGGTTTGAAGGAGATCATTTCTGATATCACTGGAGGAAAAGGTCATGCCCTTCCTCAGGATATGTCCAAATCAAGGGCCAAACAGACTAATTTTCGTGCCTTTCGAAACTTCAAGGCGAGTACGGCATCAACTTCCTCTACTGCAAAACAAGAGGGAACTTTTGCCCAGTCCAAGTCGGTCTGGAGACCTAACCAGACCTGGAACAAAGGTAAGCAGACCAAAAAGCCTGCTGCTGCCCCTAAGTCAGCATGAAGTATCAGCCCCCTATCCGGTAACGGATCTAGTAGGGTGCAGACTTTCGCTCTTCGCCCAGGCTTGGGCAAGAGATGTCCAGGATCCCTGGGCATTGGAAATTGTATCCCAGGGATATCTTCTGGACTTCAAAGCTTCTCCTCCAAAAGGGAGATTTCACCTTTCACAATTATCTGCAAACCAGATAAAGAGAGAGGCATTCTTACACTGTGTTCAAGACCTCCTAGTTATGGGAGTGATCCATCCTGTTCCACAGGAGGAACAAGGACAGGGATTTTACTCAAATCTGTTTGTGGTTCCCAAAAAAGAGGGAACCTTCAGAACAATTTTAGATCTCAAAATTTTAAACAAATTCCTCAGAGTTCCATCATTTAAGATGGAGACTATTCGTACCATCCTACCTATGATCCAGGAGGGTCAATACATGACTGCAGTGGATTTAAAGGATGCTTATCTACACATTCCGATACACAAAGATCATCATCGGTTTCTCAGGTTTGCCTTCCTGAACAGGCATTACCAGTTTATAGCTCTTCCCTTTGAGTTAGCTACAGCCCCAAGAATCTTTACAAAGGTTCTGGGGTCACTTCTGGCGGTCCTAAGACCGCGGGGCATAGCAGTGGCCCCTTATTTAGACGACATTCTGATACAGGCGTCAAATTTCCAAATTGCCAAGTCTCATACGGACATAGTTCTGGCATTTCTGAGATCGCATGGGTGGAAGGTGAACGAGGAAAAGAGTTCTCTATCCCCTCTCACAAGAGTCTCCTTTCCGGGAACTCTAATAGATTCTGTAGAAATTAAGATTTACCTGACAGAGTCCAGGTTATCAAAACTTCTAAATTTCTGCCGTGTTCTTTATTCCACTTCTCGCCCTTCGGTGGCTCAGTGTATGGAAGTAATCGGCTTAATGGTAGCGGCAATGGACATAGTGCCGTTTGCACGTCTACATCTCAGACCGCTGCAACTATGCATGCTCAGTCAGTGGAATGGGGATTACACAGATTTGTCCCCTCTACTAAATCTGGATCAAGAGACCAGGGATTCTCTTCTCTGGTGGCTATCTCTGGTCCATCTGTCCAAGGGAATGAACTTTCGCAGGCCAGATTGGACAATTGTAACGACAGATGCCAGCCTTCTAGGCTGGGGGGCAGTCTGGAACTCTCTGAAGGCTCAGGGATCGTGGACTCAGGAGGAGACACTCCTTCCAATAAACATTCTGGAACTGAGAGCGATATTCAATGCTCTTCAGGCTTGGCCTCAGCTAGCGACAATGAGGTTCATCAGATTTCAGTCGGACAACATCACGACTGTGGCTTACATCAACCATCAAGGGGGAACAAGGAGTTCCCTAGCGATGTTAGAAGTCTCAAAGATAATTCACTGGGCAGAGTTTCACTCTTGCCACCTATCAGCTATCCATATCCCAGGTGTAGAGAACTGGGAGGCGGATTTTCTAAGTCTACAGACTTTTCATCCGGGGGAGTGGAAACTCCATCCGGAGGTGTTTGCACAATTGATTCATCGTTGGGGCAAACCAGAACTGGATCTCATGGCGTCTCGCCAGAACGCCAAGCTTCCTTGTTACGGATCCAGGTCCAGGGACCCCAAGGCAACACTGATAGATGCTCTAGCAACCCCTTGGTCCTTCAACCTGGCTTATGTATTTCCACCGTTTCCTCTGCTCCCTCGTCTGATTGCCAAAACCAAGCAGGAGAGAGCATCAGTGATCTTGATAGCGCCTGCGTGGCCACGCAGGACTTGGTATGCAGATCTGGTAGACATGTCATCCTTTCCACCATGGACTCTGCCGCTGAGACAGGACCTTCTACTTCAAAGTCCTTTCAACCATCCAAATCTAATTTTTCTGAGGCTGACTGCCTGGAGATTGAACGCTTGATTTTATCAAAGCGTGGTTTCTCCGAGTCAGTCATTGATACATTAATTCAGGCACGAAAGCCTGTCACCAGGAAAATCTATCATAAGATATGGCATAAATATCTTTATTGGGGTGAATCCAAGGGCTACTCATGGAGTAAGGTCAGGATTCCCAGGATATTATCTTTTCTCCAAGAGGGATTGGAGAAAGGATTGTCAGCTAGTTCCTTAATGGGACAGATTTCTGCGCTGTCTATTCTTTTGCACAAGCGTCTGGTGGATGTTCCAAACGTTCAGGCATTTTGTCAGGCTTTAGTTAGAATCAAGCCTTTGTTTAAACCTGTTGCTCCACCATGGAGTTTAAATTTGGTTCTTAAAGTTCTTCAGGGGGTTCCATTTGAACCTCTTCATTCCATAGATATCAAACTTTTATCTTGGAAAGTTCTTTTTTTGGTAGCTATTTCCTCGGCTCATACAGTTTCCGAGTTATCTGCCTTACAATGTGATTCTCCTTATCTGATCTTCCATGCAGATAAGGTAGTTCTGCGTACCAAACCTGGGTTTTTACCTAAGGTGGTATCTAATAAGAATATCAATCAGGAGATTGTTGTTCCATCATTGTGTCCTAATCCTTCTTCAAAGAAGGAACGTCTATTACACAATCTTGACGTGGTTCGTGCTTTAAAGTATTATTTACAAGCTACTAAAGATTTTCGGCAAACATCTGCTTTGTTTGTTGTCTACTCTGGACAGAGGAGAGGCCAAAAGGCTTCGGCAACCTCTCTTTCGTTTTGGCTAAGAAGTATAATCCGCTTAGCTTATGAGACTGCTGGCCAGCAGCCTCCTGAAAGGATTACAGCTCATTCTACTAGAGCTGTGGCTTCCACATGGGCCTTTAAAAATGAGGCTTCTGTTGAACAGATTTGCAAGGCGGCGACTTGGTCTTCGCTTCATACCTTTTCAAAATTCTATAAATTTGATACTTTTGCTTCTTCGGAGGCTATTTTTGGGAGAAAGGTTTTACAGGCAGTGGTACCTTCCGCTTAAGTACCTGCCTTGTCCCTCCCTTCATCCGTGTACTTTAGCTTTGGTATTGGTATCCCACAAGTAATAGATGATCCATGGACTGGATACACCTTACAAGAGAAAACATAAATTATGCTTACCTGATAAATTTATTTCTCTTGTGGTGTATCCAGTCCACGGCCCGCCCTGTCATTTTAAGGCAGGTATTTTTTAATTTTAAACTACAGTCACCACTGCACCCTATGGTTTCTCCTTTCTCTGCTTGTCTTTGGTCGAATGACTGGATATGGCAGTTAGGGGAGGAGCTATATAGCAGCTCTGCTGTGTGTGATCCTCTTGCAACTTCCTGTTGGGAAGGAGAATATCCCACAAATAATGGATGATCCGTGGACTGGATACACCACAAGAGAAATAAATTTATCAGGTAAGCATAAATTATGTTTTTTATTTATGACACTCAAAGCTATGGTGGGCACTTTATATGTAAAGTTCTAAATATATGTGTTTAAACCTATATTTGCCATGATTCAGGATATTCAGTATTCCTTCATTCAGACTGTCAGTTTCATTTTTTTGGGAAAATGCATATGAATTCAATATTTTTCTTACCTAAATTTTCAATTGACTTTTTTCCTTTTAACTGCGGGCTGTTAGGCTCGCGGGTGCAAAAAAATGCTAGAACTTAAAGGGTCATTTTTGGCGCAAGACTTTTTTGGCGCGAGATTGACGTTTGTCTGACGTCAATGACGTCATTTCCAGCGTCGTAGTTGACGCCGGAAGTTTTCACGTAGTTGCGTCATTTTTGGCTCTCGTGTTGCAGACGTTTTTGGCGCCAAAAAATATGTGGACATTATTTAAGTCTCATTTTTTAGTTGCTTCTGGTTTCTAGAGGCCTGTTCTGTTTGCATTTTTTTCCCATTCCTGAAACTGTCATTTAAGGAATTTGATAATTTTGCTTTATATGTTGTTTTTTCTATTACATATTGCAAGATATTCCAAAAACTGTTCCTGTTTCAGAAAATACTGAGGGATTCCTGATGACTGATATCAGTCCTACCAAAGCTAAGTTCATTTATTTTAATGTTATGAATGTTTATCTTTAGCTATGGTTTGTAATAAGTTATCATGATAAACTTTTACATGCAGAGTCCATTAGTATTTATGCATTATATATTGCTATTCTTTTTACATCTAATGTACAAGATATACTTAGGCATTTATAAGAATATTTTTCTGATTCTATTCTAAAGGCTTTGTCTGACATCCCGCCTTCTAATAAAATTTGTAGGTCTTTTTTTAAACTTCTCATTTAGTTGATGAAGTTTCAAATGACCAACAACATACTGAATTATCCTTCTCTGATGGTGTTTTTTCTCATTCAGAATTTTCTTCATCAGATATTGACACTAACAAATGTACTTTTTTATTTTTTAAATAGAGTACATTCGTTCTTTGTTGAAAAGGTGTTGATTATTTTGGATATTGAAGTAACTAGTTCTTTTGATTTTAAGACTAGCTAACATTTTATATTCTGCTAATTAACCTTCTGTGGTTTCTTCAGAGGTTTTTTTCCAGTTCCTGATACTAGGGAATAGAATAGGCCAGGAATTTCTTTTATTCCTTCTTTAAGATTTTTAAATTGTATTATTTGCCGGCAGTTAGTTTTAAGTTTTGAGGGAAGATTCCCCAAGTTAATGGGGCTATCTCTACTCTTGCTAAACATACTATTATTCCTATAGCAAATAGTATTTATTTTTTTCCTTCAGATGGGAAACTTGTATCTTATTTAAGGAAAATTATTTATTTTCAGGTACTTTTCTTAGACCTGTAATTTATTTGGCTGATGTTGCAACTGCTTCAACTTTCTGGTTGGATACTTTAGTGCAACAAATATCGGATTATGATTTGTTTAGCATTCTTAAGTTGATCAACATGCTTATAATTTCATTTTTGTCGTCATTTTTTTGATATTTTCGCAAATGAGGTTTAATCTATGTCTTTAGCTATATTAGCTAAAAGAACTTTGTGATTTCAATCTTGGAATGCTAATTTGATTTCTAAATTCCATATTTCTTTTTTTCCAAGGTAATCAATTTTTTGGTTCACAATTGGATTCAATTCTTCAACTGTTACTCTGGGCTTCAAGATTGAGTTCTAAGAATAAATTTTAAGCTTATATTAGTTTTTGTTCTTACTAAGGAACGGAATCCTAAATTCTTCCCCAAGTAACATGTTTATAATTGGAAGTTTTCTTCATTCAATTTAAGCCATTTAAAAGATCAAAGTCAGCTCCCCAAATTTGCATGTAGGTGTGGTTCTTATTCCAGCTTAGCTGGTAAGGGGCAGGTTAAGACTTTTTTAAAATTTTGGTTCAATTCGGTCCAAACTTCTTAGATTTGGGTACAGAATAGGATTCAGAGTAAAACCGTCTGTGAGAAGTCTTTTTTTCTCTAACATATTCCGGCTATTCCAGTAAGGCTCACACTTTCCTGAAGTGTGTTTCAGACCTGTATGTATTGGGTGCTTGTGAAGCGCGGCTGGTCACCCGTTGGGGCTCAAGGCGCTGCTCAGATCTGGAGTTTTCTGGGGTATTTATACCAGTTCCATTTTAGGAACAGGGTTTGGGGGTTTTATTCAAAACTATTCATTGTCCCAAAGACAGAAAATCTTTTTGAATTGTCATATAAGTGTACCATCTTTTAGAATGGTGTTTATATGGTCTATTCTGCCTTTTTGATCAGTGATGGCATTATTTGTTTACAATAGATACAATAGATGCATATATTCATTTTCTGTTTTCATTCAGATTATTTTCATTTTCTGAGATTCTCTTTTTGACAAGCATTAACAATTTGTTGCTTTTCCTTCTGGTCTAGCGACAGCTCTAAGAATCTTTTCAAGGTTCTCAGTGTTTCGATATTTGGACGGTCTCGTGGTACTGGCTCAGTCTTTTCGTTCTACGGAATCTCATACGATTCAACTTTTGTTGTTTCTTCAAGATATGGTTAGAGGATCTTTTTATCAAAAGCTCCTTGATTCCTCACACAAGGGTCACCTTTTTTAGGTTTCCAGATAGATTATATCAATGTCTTTGTCTCTAACAGACAAGTGACAATTTTTATTGGGTTCCGTTTATCGGAACCTTCAGTCTCTATTATTTCCTTCAGTTGCTATATATGCATGGAAGTTTTAGGTCTCATGGCTGCAGCATTGGATTCGATTCCTTTTGCTCATTTTCATAGGAAACTTTTCCAGTTTTTTATGCTGAATTAATGGTGCAGGGATTCTAGGATATCACTTTTTATATCTTTGAATCCCAATGTTTAACTATCTTTGACTTGGTGGTTAGATCACCATCATATAGTTCTATGGGTCTCTTCGGTTCATTCAACATGGACCATGATCACTACAGATGCGTGTCTTTTAAGTTGGGAGGCTGTCTGGGGATCTCTGTCAGCACAAGGGGTTTGGAAATCTCAGGAGGCGAGATTACCATTTGATATTTTGGAACTCCGTGCATTTCTCAGAGTTCTTCAGTTTTGGCTTCTTTTTGAAGAAAGAGACGTTTATTGTTTTTCAGACAGACAATGTCACAACTGTGGCGTATGTCAATCATCAGGGTGGGACTCTCGGTCCTTAGGCTGTGAAAGAAGTATCTCGGATATTTGCTTGGGCTAAATCCAGCTCCTGTCTAATTTCTGTGGTCATTTCCCAGGTATAGACAATTGGGAAGCGGATTATCTCTGTCAATCAAGCTTTACATCCGGGAGAATGGTCTCTTTACCCAGATGTGAATTTTCAAATTGTTCAGATGTGAGGGCTTCCAGAAATAGATCTGATGGTATCTCATCTAAACAAGGAACTTCCCAGGGGTCTATTCAGGTCCAGGGATCTTCAGGCGGAAGCAGTGTATGCATTGACACTTCCTTGGAGTTATCATTCTGCCTATATTTTTTCGCCTCTGGTTCTTCTATTTAGAGTGATTTTCAAAATCATCAGGGAGCAATCTTTTGTGTTGCTGGTGGCTCCAGCATGGCCGCACAGGTTTTGGTATATGGTTCTTGTTCGGATGTCCAGTTGCCAATCTTGGTCTCTTCCATTTAAGGCCAGACCTTATATCTTAACATTCATTTTTTTCCATCAGGAACTCAAATTATTAATTTGATGGTATGGAAATTTAACGCTTAGTACTTAGTCATAGAAGTTTCTCTGACTCAGTGATCAATACTATGTTGCAGGCTCGTAAATCTGTGTCTAGTAAGATTTATTATCGAGTTTGGAAGATTTACATCTCATGATGCTCTTCTCATAAATTCTCTTGGCATTTTTTTAGAATTCCTAGGATTTTATAGTTTCTTCAGGATGGTTTGGATAAGGGTTTTTGTCTGCAAGTTCCTTGAAAGGACAAATCTCTGCTTTTTCTGTGCTGTTTTCACATAAAAATGTGCTAATCTTTCTGTTATTCATTGTTTTGTTCAGGCTTTGGTTCGTATTAATCCTGTCATTAAACCAATTTCTCCTCCTTGGAGTCTTAATTTGGTTCTGAGGGCTTTACAGGCTCTTCCGTTTGAGCATATGCTTCCTTTGGACATTTAAATTACTTTCATGGAAAGTATTGTTCTTTTGAGACATCTCTTCAGCTAGAACAGTTTTTGAATTATCTGCTCTTTCTTGTGAGTCTCCTTTTTCTGATTTTTCATCAGGATAAGGTGGTTTTGCTATCTTCATTTCAATTTTTACCTAAAGTTGTGAATTCTAACAACATTAGTAGAAGAATTATTGTCCCTTCCTTGTGTCCTAATCCTAAGAATTCTTTGAAAAGATTCTTACATTCTTTGGATGTGGTAAGAGTTTTGAAATATTATGTTGAAGCTACTCAGATTTCAGAAAGACTTCTAGTCTATTTGTTATCTTTTCTGGTTTTAGGAAAGGTCAGAAGGCTTATGTCATTTCTTTGGCATTTCGGTTAAAGCTTTTGATTCATCATGCTTATTTGGAGTCGGGTTAATCCCGCCTCAGAGGTTTACGGCTCATTCGACTAGGTCAGTTTCTACTTCCTGGGCTTTTAAGAATGAAGCTTCTGTTGATCAGATTTGCAAAGCAACGACTTGGTCTTCTTTGCATACTTTTACTAAATTCTACCATTTTGATGTTTTCTCTTCTTGGTACAATAGTACTTCAGGCAGCTGTTTCAGTTTGATTCTTCTGCTTATAATTTCAGGGTTTTTTTTCATTTTAAAAATTGAAACTTTTGATTTGGGTTGTGGATTAATTTTTCAAAGGAATTGGCTGTCTTTATTTTATCCCTCCCTCTCTAGTGACTCTTGCGTGGAAGTTCCACATCTTGGGTATCTGCTATCCCATACGTCACTAGCTCATGGACTCTTGCTAATTACATGAAAGAAAACATAATTTATGTAAGAACTTACCTGATAAATTCATTTCTTTCATATTAGCAAGAGTCCATGAGGCCCACCCTTTTTGTGGTGGTTATGATTTTTTTGTATAAAACACAATTATTCCAATATTTAATAATTCCTTATTTTTGATGCTTTCGCTCCTTTCTTATCACCCCACTTCTTGGCTATTCGTTAAAGTGAATTGTGGGTGTGGTGAGGGGTGTATTTATAGGCATTTTGAAATTTGGGAAACTTTGCCCCTCCTGGTAGGAATGTATATCCCATACGTCACTAGCTCATGGACTCTTGCTAATATGAAAGAAATGAATTTATCAGGTAAGTTCTTACATAAATTATGTTTTCTCCAAACTTTTTTCCATCCGGTTTGTTTTTGCTTGCGCCTCTGTGACTTGTGGGAAATCCTCTTTCACCCAGGGTCTGACTTGTTTCCTGTAACCTGTGCTCACTCCGAAACCCAGACTTGTAACAATGTATGCAGTGATCAAAAGATCTAAATAAGGAGCACCAGGCAATGTCAGATAAAATAAAACTTAACTTTTATTCCAGCGCTGCGGCTTTCATTAAAACATATCACTTGTACAACATATAAAAAGATAGCGTAGCATTCTCTCGCTTACGCGTTTCGGCAATAGCCGTAGTCATAGCATGAGAACTTCACATATACAACACTCTTTTAAAATCCCCAACTCTTTCTGATTGGATCATTAAAAGTTACCTGCTAGCTACCTGATTGGTTGTTCGTTGTAAACTGTGAAACCCTCCTAAATGTAATGAACAGGTGTGTGTTCAGTCTGAGAGGTGTGTTTATAGGATGTCTTTATTGTCTTATATTCTTTGTATCAAATGTCAAAAACATATTCATTAATTTATTAGTTTATTTATTTATTAGTTAGACGCTTTGTCCGTGTAGCTTCAATCCTATTTTCCCTTTTCTGTCTGTATTCGTAAGCTGAGCTCAATATTCTGTTATTATCGCCTGTTCATTTCTGTTGTTCTAATCTGATTTATATGGACTTTACGATGTAAACTATTTATATATACCTTGATCTCATATGCACTTGGGTTCCCTATTAATCTCCATGTCTGTAAACATTGCATTCGAATCAACATATGGGCTAAAGTGTCTCTGTGACTCGCCCTCACGTCTAATACTTATTTGGACTGTATCCATTTCAAATGCTTTATTATGTTGTTAGTTCTGTCATTCTAACCATGTACATTTGTACATTGCATTACATTTCATTATATTTGTCTGTGTTAAACATGAGAGTGTGTTAATAGTTTATTTATTTATTTGGTAATTTATTGGTTATAGGTATTCCTCTCATTCCTTTCTCTTTCTCATAAAAGTTAAGCACATAGTTAGAACACCTTATTATTTCATTAGAACTTCTTTTACGGAAAGGTACTTTTCGTTTTATAAACTGTATGTATATTTTCAAGTTTTCAATTATTAGCAAATTGTAGAAACAGAACTCTGCTTATTCTCCTCTTATTATTTGCTTCCCCCGAAAGAAGTTAAACACATAGTTGAAGCAATTAATTTTTGTAATTCTTTGTGAGCATATCTGTTGGCCAAATGTTTTTTCTAACACTATGTAATTTACAGTATGTCGGATTAACGACCAGGGAAGTACGTGAGAGAATAAGGGAACATGTTTCAAATTTAAAGAGTGGTACACTTACAACACCATTAGTACAACACTTCAAGATTAAACACTGTAGTGATCCCTCCTCACTTAAATGGACAATCATTGAAAAACCAAAAAGAGATAACCAAAACAAAGAGAACAATCTAGCACTAAGAGAAGTGTTCTGGATACATAAGTTGAAAACCAGGACTCCATTAAGCTTAAATACTAAGGTTGATTTAATCAATTTTTGGCAGAAATGAAATAGTGCTGTACTAGCTACTACATTCTAATAATAACACTCTTAAGATTTAAATTTAAATATAAATTTCACATAAAAAAAAGAAGTATTATAACCGAAATTTCTCTACATCTTGAAAGTAAGAATACACATAGTGTTTTAAATAAATAACAACTAAAAAGTCTTTTCTCTTTTTAAGAACAGATATAAAATACAAACAAAGATATACATAGTGTTAGAAAAAACATTTGGCCAACAAATATGCTCACAAAGAATTACAAAAATGAATTGCTTCAACTATGTGTTTAACTTCTTTCGGGGGAAGCAAATAATAAGAGGAGAATAAGCAGAGTTCTGTTTCTACAATTCGCTAATAATTGAAAACTTGAAAATATACATACAGTTTATAAAACGAAAAGATGTTCTCATGAAATAATAAGGTGTTCTAACTATGTGCTTAACTTTTATGAAAAAGAGAAAGGAATGAGAGGAATACCCATAACCAATAAATTACCAAAAAAATAAATAAACTATTAACACACTCTCATGTTTAACACAGACAAATATAATGAAATGTAATGCAATGTACAAATGTACGTGGTTAGAATGACAGAACTAACAACATAATTAAGCATTTGAAATGGATACAGTCCAAATAAGTATTAGACGTGAGGGCGGGTCACAGAGACACTTTAGCCCATATGTTGATTCGAATGCAATGTTTACAGACATGGAGATTAATAGGGAACCCAAGTGCATATGAGATCAAGGTATATATAAATAGTTTACATCGTAAAGTCCATATAAATCAGATTAGAACAACAGAAATTAACAGGCGATAATAACAGAATATTGAGCTCATCTTACGAATACAGACAGAAAAGGGAAAATAGGATTGAAGCTACACGGACAAAGCGTCTAACTAATAAATAAATAAACTAATAAATTAATGAATATGTTTTTGACATTTGATACAAAGAATATAAGACAACGAGCAACCAATCAGGTAGCTAGCAGGTAACTTTTAATGATCCAATCAGAAAGAGTTGGGGATTTTAAAAGAGTGTTGTATATGTGAAGTTCTCATGCTATGACTACGGCTATTGCCGAAACGCGTAAGCGAGAGAATGCTACGCTATCTTTTTATATGTTGTACAAGTGATATGTTTTAATGAAAGCCGCAGTGCTGGAATAAAAGTTAAGTTTTATTTTATCTGACATCGCCTGGTGCTCCTCATTTGGATCTTTTGATCACTGCATACATTGTTAGGACAATAGGATACAGTAAAATATTAGAGAAAATAAATTATGCAGAGAAACTAACATTTTTAAGATAACGGTGTATCCGGGAGCATCGCCAAGGACATTTACAAGGCCATTGTTGATATTTCTAACAGCATATTTTCTGCTCACAGCATAATAAACTATAATAAACCATTCTTAACAAAATGGATGACTCAAGACAAAATGGCGTCAGTAAAGCTACATAGTAATTGGCAAACAAGGGGGAAAAAAAGCTATCAGACAGCATCAGGACACCTCTGCATGATGTTCTGTATATGCTACGACTCCATAAAGGGGTATTTTTACTATGAAAGCAATTAGATAGGCAAATCCTCAGGCTTTATTAGCTCAAGTTAAGGGCATTAGGGGGGTGTTTATCTACATGAGTAGCATGGATATTGTTCCCTCAAGAGTTTTGCAGAGACAATAAGGCGACAAGCAGGGGAGTGAGCCTATTAGTGTAGAAAGTAGATGACGCCATTAAGGCGTTCTGCTTGATTTCCCCATTGTGTAATAAGCATGAGTGTTGAAATAAGGGTGATCTCAAATGTGGGGAGGTGAGAACTGTAATGTAGGCTTGTTGCCGGTTTAGGGGTTCTGACATGGTTTTGGCTTGCAACAATTATAACTGTGAGTCAGTATGATAGAATAATTAGTGGGGAGGACAGTTGATCTACTGATAGAATAGAAGTTGTGACATGGGTAGTTTTGTTTGGACTGGCGATTCCCTTAAAGCTAATTATGGCAATAATCAGGCTGTGAATGGTAGAAAATGTTTAGAACCATTTTGATGAGGATAATCAAATAAGTGGAATAAGCATAATAGAGAGGAAGATCATTTTAGCATTGACTCTTAATATACAGGACCGCATGCAGACTGCAGACGTTGTCCTGGTTCTGTCAAATAGCATTTTCCTTTTTTTTTTTTGCTAATTACTATGGTCCTTTAGAGAGGAAATAAATTGACTGCAGTAATAAATAACTAGCTCATATAGCAGGTTCAGGATAGACAAGCAGAGATCACACTAACCTGAAGTGCCAGAGACCAAGCACAGCAGCAGAGCAGAGCACTAAAAGACAGGACTAGGAGCGGTAGATATGCATTACTGCAAGGAGGAGGCAAAGTTTCCCAAACTGTTAAAGCATGTTGTATGGTAAAACATACTAGAAGTGCTATTCCAAAAAGAGAATTGTACTTCCAAAAAAAACAAACTGTATTGTATTTCCAAAAAACAAGTATAATTTCAAAAAACAAAATGTTACTTCCAAAAAAAAAGGAATTGTATTTGTAATTAAAGATTTGTATTATAAAAAAAAAATTGTATTTGAACATTTAGATTTGTATTCATGTCATTATTTAAGTACACTGATAAAGAATCACTTTTACCACACATGCTTGCTTTTTTGACAGCAATCTTATTCCTTTAAAATGAAAGTATCTTTTTAAAACTAAATATAATGAAACATTTTCTATTACAACCTCAAAGTGATTACTGTTCTTTTAACCTCTTACTGACATTAGGATGTTCCATGCCTCCTTACTGCACTGGGCTTTAGCGCCCTTAGGACAGCATGGAACGTACTAGCCGTTTGGCTGTCCTGAAGCCAACACTAGACGCTAGGGACAAACCCTATCCATTATCCGATTGTTTGTGCATCCAGTGACCTCACGGAGACACGGACCAATCAGATCATACATTAACAGCCGAGGGTAGATACGCTCCAAAGAGTTCTGTTCTAATCAGAGCCTTGGGCGCCGCAACTGCCTCTGGGAACCTAACCGTGGGTCCCACCCCCCACAACGTGCTTTTAAAGATTTGCGGACAAACCGGACTGTTGTCCGTCCGATTATTATCCGTCGCACACACATTCTGTCCAAGAACCTTTAAAAGAACGTTGTGGGGGGAGGGTGGGGGGATGGTTAGGTTCCCAGAGGCGGTGGCAGAGCCCGAGGCTCTGATTAGAACAGAACTTTCTGTAGCGTATCTGCCCTCGGCCGCATGATCTGATTGGTCCGTGTCTCTGTGAGGTCACCGGATGCACAACCAATCAGATAATGGATAAGGTTTGTTGCTAGCGCCTCGTGAAGCCAACTGCGCTTTGTGAATGGGATTGCGGTCAGGAGGGTGTGCTTAGCATCACAGGGACACCTCCCTGACCCTATCCCATCATTGAAATTTTGATTTCAATTTGTTTACATCGGAATGTCATGAAAGGGTTAAGTAACATCAGTACAAAATATTCTTTTCTTTTTTTAAGAAATCACCATTAAAATGATTATCCACTGGTGCCTCAAATAGAAAGAGTGTAATGTGAGGTTGATGATAATGGTTTTGTGGAGACCATGATTAATGAGTACGAATATATTAATTTAAAATATTGATTTGTATGTCTTACTGGTGTTTTTTGTTTTCTTTTGTATTGTATGTCTTTTTATTATTATTATTATTATTATCTACCGAGGCTACCAGGGACTTCAATTCTTTCTCAAGTGCAGTAATAATGTGCTAATACGTTCAAAAACTTTACAAACGACGGTGCCAGTACATTGAATTATTACACGGGTACAAAAATGACATTTTATAGCTTTAGCTAATTTTTAACATGCTGTTGCATCTAGTTTTGAATTTAGAACTCAATTAATGCCGCGCGTGTAGAAACAACGAGGTTTTGCGGTTTGCCCCAATGAAAAAGGGAGACCTGGCACCTAATACCTACCAAATAGAGCTATGACAAGCGAGAATACCAATGCAGTTCACGTGACCGCTAGCCTATCAAGAGTAGCCGCCTGCAGCCAATGGCATGCTGGGATTAATCTTCATACATATAAATAGTGAGTCCGCTCTCCATTCTCTCTTTCTTTTAGTCAGATCATGATGTGCGGTAAGTGCGTTCTGTCCTCCTGCTGTTGCTCAAATACAGTTTGGGTGGGGGATATGATTTATATTTCTGTTAACTTTGTATCAGAGAAATGTATGGGGTAGGTCGAGGTTTGAAGATTAGTACAGTGCACAGAACACGTGCGCAGCACCACCATTTTATGTATTGTTATATACAGGTTTCATTTGCGTTTGTGCTCATCTCCTCTTTGAAAGGCGTGCTTGCATTTTGGTTTGCTTGCGCGTAAGAGACGGGAGGAATAGTATCCAGAGCAGAGCCACTGATAGTGCTCATCTCTTTATAGAGGTGCTGGTATTTGGCTTTACTCTTACAGTGGGCAGTGGCATTAAGGTAATACATTGCATTAAACACTAAATAACTGCAAGATAAAATGATGCATTCAAAGATCATCAGTCAGAGAATATGTAGATATATTGTATTAAAGTTTTTTGTTTTTTTTTACCTATTTAAATATTGATAAAAAGTGTTTTAGTATCTATGAAACAATGGGAGATGCTATGTTGTAACTTAAGTTGCTTTCTCTAATGTGGGGCCAGTTAGAGACTGCTATAAATAGGTCACTAGAGTGCAGCCAATGGCTGAGTGGAATATGATTGCACTTCCATTTCTAACAGAAACTGAGTTTTTTTTTTTTTTTTTTTCTATATAAGATTTATCATTTTAGATTACGGTCTCAAAGTGTTTAATGCCCTTTTAAGATGTTTAGGTCCTAATAGTGTCTGATTCTTTCAAATGCAGGCCTGTTCCAAGCTTAGAACTTGAACCATCTACTGCATGCTGTGCCTTAGTGATCTGTGAAGATGGCTGAAGATATTTCGGACGTCGGTAAAACCTATATCCTGTTTCTGTTGTGTTAAAGGGATGCTAACCCCACTTTTTTTCTTTCATGATTCAGATAGAGCATGCAATTTAAAACGACTTTCTAATTTACTCCTATTATTAATTTTTTCTCTGTTCTCATGTTAACTTGATTTGAAAAGGCAGTAATAAAAGGTTAGGAGCCAGCCCATTTTTAGCTCAGCACTTTGATAGAGGTGCTGATTGGTTTGCTACATTTAGCCACAAATCAGCAAGTGCTACCCAGGTGCTGATCAAAAATGGTCCGGTGTTCTGTTTAGGGACCAAACTTTTCAAAAAAGCAAACCATGTTACTTCCTGTAACGTTGCATCAGCTGTTGTACACATTTTTCCGCTAATGCGCATGCGTGCCAGTGTCATCGCATAACTGGCCGCATACGTCACTGTGAAAGTATTTAGACATGTGAAATTGAGAAGCCTTTCTATAGTGCATGCGTGGGATTTTCTATCACAAATGGGGGGGGGGGGGGGGTTATGGAACGCTGTTTATTGGTCCCTGCATGACAAACAGCCAAATATGTGAATTATGGTGTAAAACCGATATAAATGCAAGGATAAAAAATACGACATTGCAAAATGGATCATCCAACACAAGCAGTGGCGATAGCAGAGTGGCTGTTAGTCATGCAGGGAGGGACCAATAAAGAGCGTTCCATAAACCCCCCCATTTGTGATAGAAAATCCCACGCATTCGCTATAGAAAGACTTCTCAATTTCATAATTCTAAATAGTTTCACAGTGATGTATGCGGCCAGGTATGGGACGCTGGTACGCATGCGCATTAGGGGCAAAATGTGTACAACAGCTGATGTAACGTCACAGGAAGTGACATGGTTCGCTCTTTTGAAAAGTTTGTTCCCTTAACAGAACACCAGCTCTAAAGCTTACAGTACTGCTTTTTCAAATAAAGATAGCATGAGAACAAAGAAATTGATAATAGGAGTAAATTAGAAAGGTGCTTAAAACTTACCTTTTAATCCTGGCAGCCGCTCCAGCACTTCCTCCGCCTGTCGCAAGCTGTCTTCGTGGGTCCAAAATGATGAATCTGGTTTCCTCCAATCACAGCATTGCATCAGGCCAAGATTCCTCCTGGGGGGGAAGCTGTGATTGGAGGAAGCCTGATTCGTCATTTCTGACGTCTGCAGAGGCTTCCGACGGCCAGGGGAATTGCTGGAGCGGCATTCAGAATTAAAAGGTAAGTTTTTGAAGAAGACAGTGAAATGTAAATTTTGATGAATTAAAGTGCCCTTGTTCTTAATAGTTATTAAAAACCGGGCACTAATTCATCAAAATGGACCTTCACTTTAATGTTAAAGGGTTAGTAAACCCAATTTTTTTTTTTTATGATACACAGAGCATGCAATTTTAAGCAACTTTCTAATTTACTCATCAATTTGTCTTTCTCTTGCTGTCTTTATTTGAAAAGGAAGAATGTAAGCTTAGAAGCTGGCCATTTTGGTTCAGCACCAGTCGGCAAGCTCTATCCAGGGTCCTGAACCAAAAATGGTCAGTCTCCTTAATTTAGATTCCTGCTTTATCAAGTAAAGATAGCAAGCTAACAAAGACAAATTGATCATAGAGTAAATGAGAAAGTTGCTTAAAATTGCATTATCTAAATCATTAAAAAATGTGGGTTTACTATCCCTTAAGTTTTTATAATGTCAAGTGATTAAAAAACTTGACAGAATTGTTACTATGTTTAACCCCTTTGCTACTAGGAATTTCAGAATAAACTTACTGCAAAATACCAGAATTTTTTTAGCATGTTTGCCATTACTCCATTTAAACAGAAATAGAACCTGGTTATAAACCATTTTGGTTTTTCATGCAACCATTATGCTGCCAAATGGGATTATATAAAATCACAAACTTTGGGTTTCTCACTAAAATTATTTATATACCATATTACAAATGGGTTTAACAGCCTCTCTGATCCCCTTTAAGAAATAGCAGACATGCAAAGGTAACACTATTGTAATGTAGGTATTACCCTCCCACTTGACACCTCCCTGACAGCTCTTCCTCCTCACCACTGCCTTACTGGTCGACAGTCTGCCAGTATGAAGTTTTAGGGCTTTTTTGTGAATGATTTTTTTTTGCAGTGTAGGATCCGTACCAGTACCCAGTGTCCTTAAAAGGGACTTAGACCCACAATTTTACTTTCATGATTCAGATATCTATAAACTGGAACGTTTATGAAAATGGGATTCTCTATTATCAAATTTCCTTTGTTTTCCTCTTTGTTGAAGAGAGATCCAGATGAATAGCGTGCACCTGTCTGGGGCACTACATGACAGGAAATAGTGCTCTTGCTAATGAATAACATTGTTGCGAAACTGCTGCCATACAGTACTGCAGATACGTGCACACTCCTGAACTTACCTTCCTGCTTTTCAACAAAGGATAACAAGAAAACAGTAATTTTAATGCAAGTAAATTAGGGAAGTTGTTTAAGTGTATGTTTTATCTGAATCATGAAAGAAAAAGTTTGGATTTTATGGCCCTTAAACCTAGTGTAGGAGTCACTCAACACACCCCACCTCCCATTGATTGCATGTAGGGCCCCCTCTTAAAAGCCCCATTGATGCATCTTTCCTTATTTATTTTATGGGGAGGGACAGTGGCGGTTTCAGGGGTCATAATCTTGGTAAATGGTTTACAAGAGTGCTCAAGCATATGCTGCACAAGTTCAAAATAACAATTCAATTTACTTTAAAGTAAAGGTAAACTTTGAAGAATGAAAGCCCGTTTTTTAAAAATACTATTGAAAACAGGGGCACTTTCATTCATCAGAGTTTATAAAGCAGCCGTTTTGATTTAAAATTAACTCTCCTTTGCACAACCAGAGCAGCTTCCCCCACCCGGAGATCCTCTCTTCACACGTCATCAATGACTAATCCAGCTTCCTCCAATCACGGCTTTCCCCCTGGGTAGTCATTGCCTGAGGCCATGCCGTGATTGGAGGAAGCTGGATTATTTGACGCATGAAGAGAGGATCTCCGCGTGGGGAAACTGCTCCGACTGTAAAAAAAAAAAACAAGGTAAGTGGGGGCTTTTTTATCAAAAAACAGCTGCTTTCTAAAATTTGACTGAAAGTGCCCCTGTTTTTAATAGTAGTTTTAAAAAAAACGGGCTTTCATTCATCAAAGTTTATCTTCACTTTAAAGACACTAGTGTACTGTAAGAAAAATCTCCTCCCCCCCCCTGTAATCCATTTACCTGCAGGGGTGTATTAAATTGTTTACAAATGGATTTTATTTTCTAATTTTGTTTTTTCCAATTGGAAAAGGTTTAGCTAAAATAATGCTTCCTTTGAGATCAATGGAAAATTAACATTTTAGTTAATATCACATTCCCTTAAAAGTATTAGTCTGAGTAAACAGTAATAAAAAAGAGCAAATTATAGATAACATAATGAGTTATTTCTCCCAGCAAGATCAATTACTATATTGGGTTGTGGTTTTAGTTAGCAGAAAGTTATTTCATATACCTAAAGGAACAATTTCCCATACATTAACCCCTTAAGGACCAGCGACGTACCCTGTATGTGACTGGCCTTTTTTTTGGGACTTGATTGCTTTTTAGCGCGGTCTTGCCACCAGCGTTGAGACTGCTCTATTCCACAAAGCCTGCTGGAGGGAGGGCATTAATAGTGTGTTCTTGCTAGACTTGTGCTATTATGTCCTGAAAAAACCCTTAACGACCAATGACATACAGGGTACATTGTGGTCATTAAGGGGTTAAACTGCAGCTGGTATACCAAGTAATTGTAAACGTTAAAGGGATAGGAAAGTCAAAATTAAATGTGCATGATTCACAGAGCATGTCATTGTAAGACACTTTTTTTAAATTCACTTCTATTTTTGAATGTGCTTTGTTCTTTTAGTATCCCTTGTTAAAAAAATGAATACACGCATATCATACACTAGTGGGAGCTGCTGCTAATTGGTGCCTGCACACATTTGTCTCTTGTGATTGGCTAAATAGATATTTTCAGTTTCCTGTCAGTAGTGCACTGCTGTCCCTTCAGCAATGGATAATAAGAGAATGAAGAAAATTTGATAATAGAATTAAAATGGAAAGTTGTTTAAAATTGTATGTTCTGTCAGAATCATAAAAGAAAATGTTGGGGTTTACTATCCCTTTAAGGAGAAAACCAATTTACATTCTACTGTCCCTTTAAGTGATTTACATTCTATAATAAACAAAGCAATAAATCATGATTTTTTTTTTTTCTGGGAGATGGGTAATATTGTAAGAAATACAATGGGGGGAACAGTGAAAATGAACAGGTTTGCACACGGGTACTAAGGAAGCCATTGTCCAGACCAGAAGAATGAAGTGGGAATATCTATTTATGGCCAGACTGAGGCATTCTGTGTAAATAGCTGGATTTATGATGTAATAGTTGTTAAACGTGTATTATGTATGTTCATTATAATAAAGTTTTGTTATATCTTCTGTGTGGATTTTTTTGGTTTCTTACCTTGCTTGGCCCTGAATGTATTTTTGTTTGTGAAACTTCATAAACCTTAAAGGGACACAACAAAAATGCTTCCTACTTTTTAAAAGAAAAAATAAATGTGTGAATTAAGTTGAGCGTCTTTACTGTAATTAAACGGTCTTTCTCCCCAGTCTCTGCAGCGAGATGGCAGCATAGCACCATATGCAGGAATACTGCTTACAGCAAAGCACACACTTACTTGCCCTGGTTTTAAAAGCTGTAGCCCATTGGAGATCAACCTCGTCACTCCAGAGGTTTTAAGACTACATCATGCATCCCTTGATGCCAGACACTCTAAACTGGCACCCTGGGAAAAATAGTTCCAAAACCTCTGGAGGGATACGGTTGATGACCCCTGGTGTATCTCAACAAGTCATTTACGTAACCCTAGAAGCTATTTTACAATTGGCAGGAAGCAGTGTTTTGTAAGCTACATGTCATTTGGCTTCACAGGCCGTTAAAGGGATATGAAAAAAGTCCAGAAGGCATTTGTGACACTTCTCAAGTGTCATACAGCTTGTAAGTACGGTCTTACTTGTACATTTGGCGTGTTTGAATCATCTGATTGTGCACCATGGTGGCGCCTTCTTTTTTTATCTTTCACATCTACAGATCATAACATCTTGGGACACCAACAAGAATTTCGAAGAAGCAGCCTGCCATCTGTTCCAGACATTTGAATCTGGATTATGGACTAGACGAACTGTCCAAATTTCACATTTCCACCATCTACCAGATTGGTTTGATTGGGACTTTTTATCACTCTGTATATTTATTTTGTAAATGTTCACTCCCGTATTTATATATAGGGGTATTTTATTATAGTATTGCACTATATGTTGACATCTTCACTTTTTATACACAGGTATTTGGCGCACTGGTTTTTTTCACATTTAATATCATGCATCCCTTGATGCCAGACACTCTAAACTGGCACCCTGGGAAAAATAGTTCCAAAACCTCTGGAGGGATACGGTTGATGACCCCTGGTGTATCTCAACAAGTCATTTACGTAACCCTAGAAGCTATTTTACAATTGGCAGGAAGCAGTGTTTTGTAAGCTACATGTCATTTGGCTTCACAGGCCGTTAAAGGGATATGAAAAAAGTCTTGTTAGATACAGGATATTTAAAGTTTCCAGTTTACTTTTGTTATATTTTTTGTTAGAGCTACCTAGGTAGGCATCTGGTGCAATATATGGCAGGAAATAGTGCTTTCTAGTGCTCATGCAAAACTGCTGCCATAGTACTCCAGAAATGGACAGGCTCCTAACAATAACCCCTACTTTTCAACAAAAGATCTCAATAGAACAAGACAAATGGAGACAAGTTGATTAGAAAGTTGTTTACTCTTATCTGAATCATGAAAGGAAAAATTCTGAATTTCATATCCCTTTAAATTTAGGAATATTACTCTTGTTCAGTAAGTCCACAAACTGACATAGCTGGCCAGGGAAAGCAGTATTGAGGATCCCAAGCTTAGTTGAGGTTGCTCTGCTTGGCAATGAGGCGGAAGTTGTACTACTACTACTACTCAAGAACAGATTTAGAGGATTCTAGTATAGTTAAAAATGGTATAATTGTATGCTGGTGAACGCCACAGTTTCAGAGTAGCCATTTTGTATTTAAAGGAACATAGAATGAAACATGATTCAGAGAACATCTAATTATACAATGTTCCTATTACACAAGTCTCTTGATATCCTTTGTTAAAAAGCATAACTAGGTAGGTTAGGAGTAACAATGCACTACTGGTTATCGGCCAATTGGTGGATGCGCATATATGCCTCTTCTCATTGGCTCGTCAAGAGAATGAAGCAAATTTCATAAAATAAGTAAATGGAAAATCACGTTATATCTGAATCATTAAAGGAATAAGAAACCCAACTTTCTTTTAAGGAAAACAGAGTTACACATAAACCTCATGCCCATGGTTAAATATGGTGGTGGCTCTTTAATGTTTGGGGCTGTTTTTTCTGCAAAATGATCTGGACATTTTGTTAGGCTACATGGCATTGAAAAATCAACAGATATTAAATGAACACCTGACCTTTCTACCAGAAAGGTTAAAGTGATGGTAAATCCAATCATATAAAAAATGCTAGGATTTACCATCACCAAAAATAGTTTGTCATCTACTAAAAAACACTGTTAAACTCACCCTATCTGTGGCAAGTGTATATAGCTAACTCGGCCACCCACGGCACAGTGGTCTTCAATGAGGTGACGTGTCCACCTCTAAACCAATAGCCGTACATGTCAACTGACATGCTAGCACAACTAGAAGTGGAAATGTCACCTCATTGGAGAAGAGCGTTGTGTATTTAATGTGTCACTTGTTTTACAAAACAGTTAAAGGGAAAGTAAACTTGAGCATACTCGCTCAAGTCCTAGGATATAATTTTAAATAAAATTAGCTAGACTTTAATTCATGAAATCTGTGTTTTATACAGATCTTGGATATTTACATTTTAATGCAGGAACGATGTCCTCTGTCTGCCGTAGTCGTCAGTTGATTGACAGATGACTCATCTGCAGTCAACTAATAGTCTCCCCCGGGGCCATGATGTTTGTGGTAAGGGGCTGAACGACTCGGTGGGAAAAAAGTTAGTTGATTGCAGATTAGTCATCTGTCAATCAACTGAAGACTATGGTGGGCGGAGAAACGGCGGTTATCGTTCCTGCATTAAAATGTAAATATCTAAGCTGTATAAATGACAGATTTCATGAATTAAAGTATAGCTCATATTTTAAATTCTATCCTGACTTGAGAGAGTACGCTCAAGTTTACCACTTTACACATAGTTTTGAGACTCGCTAACCTGATGAGCGTTTAACTTCAGTAGTGCTCAAGCGATCTTCGTTACTTTCGACTTGTAATATAACTGCAAATTAACTTTCACGGAAATTGATGCAAAAACCTGATCGCGCTCCACTTGTAATCTGGCCAATGTTGGTAATGAAAAATATAAAAAAAGGTTACCAAATTTCAGGCTTTCTGAAAATAGG
Organism: Bombina bombina; assembly: GCF_027579735.1. Taxonomy (NCBI): domain Eukaryota; kingdom Metazoa; phylum Chordata; class Amphibia; order Anura; family Bombinatoridae; genus Bombina; species Bombina bombina. The sequence goes on from NC_069499.1 coordinate 96,206,575, forward strand.
GAGGATATCTGTAGATTTGCATAATCAGCAGAAGCATGCTAAAAGGGAAATGCAATTACATTTAGTCTGCACTTCAAATGAGTAGTAGATTTTATTTTTTTCCTGATAGATTTCAGTTGTCTATTTCTTCTACTCCTGTATCATGTGACAGCCATCAGCCAATCACAAATGCATGTACATATATCTTGTGAATTCTTGCACATGTTCAGTAGGATCTGGTGACTCAAAGTGTAAATAACTGACAAGATTTTGTTAAAAGGACAATATACACCAATTTGCATTTCACTGCATGTAATAGACACTATTATAAAGAATATGTATAGATATAAAAATACAGTATAAAACCTTTTAAAAAGGTACTTAGAAGCTCCCAATTTAGCACTGTTGATGAGGTCATTCTGGGATGCCCACTAAAAAGGGGCTGAGCGCAGACCCTCCCCTGCATTTGAAAAGACCCATTATACAAACAGAAGAAATCTGAAGTCTGTATGCATCTAAAACTTTGGAGCTGGGTAAAAAGTCTAAAAAAAAATCATGACAATATTTTTTTTTAAATAAGCAAAACTATACATTTTTACAAAAACACCCCAGATTATCTATATAAATAGATCTACAAAACATTTATGCAAAGAAAAATCTAGTGTACAAAATCCCTTTAGTGGAAGTAAACTGCAAAGTTGTTTAAAACTACATGATCTATTTTGACTTGTGACCCTTTAAAAATGCAAAGCTGTCATTATTTATCTTAAAAAGCAACTATGTGGTGCCCCCATCCATATCCAGTTAAAGGGACATTGTACACTAGATTTTTCTAGAAATAAATATGACATTTATGAAATATTGTAGTAAAAGAGATATGTGAATCAAGGGGTTGATTTATTTTTTAAAGGGCCATTATAGAGAAAACATTACATACTCTCATTTGTTAGCGCCTGTAAATTGATCACTGTTGTGTCTTTTAAACTTTGCGGTTACTAAACTAAGGCTGCATCATTACTACTAAGACAATTATGCACAGATGTTTTATAAGCTCACTAAATGAACATTTAGAAGGAAAATTGTGTAATGTCAACCTTTTCTTTCATGTAATTAACAAGAGTCCATGAGCTAGTGACGTATGGGATATACATTCCTACCAGGAGGGGCAAAGTTTCCCAAACCTTAAAATGCCTATAAATACACCCCTCACCACACCCACAAATCAGTTTTACAAACTTTGCCTCCAAGGGAGGTGGTGAAGTAAGTTTGTGCTAGATTCTACGTTGATATGCGCTCCGCAGCAAGTTGGAGCCCGGTTTTCCTCTCAGCGTGCAGTGAATGTCAGAGGGATGTGAGGAGAGTATTGCCTATTGAATGCAGTGATCTCCTTCTACGGGGTCTATTTCATAAGGTTCTCTGTTATCGGTCGTAGAGATTCATCTCTTACCTCCCTTTTCAGATCGACGATATACTCTTATATTTACCATTACCTCTACTGATTCTCGTTTCAGTACTGGTTTGGCTTTCTACAAACATGTAGATGAGTGTCCTGGGGTAAGTAAGTCTTATTTTCTGTGACACTCTAAGCTATGGTTGGGCACTTTATTTATAAAGTTCTAAATATATGTATTCAAACATTTATTTGCCTTGACTCAGAATGTTCAACTTTCCTTATTTCCAGACAGTCAGTTTCATATTTGGGATTATGCTTTAATTATCATATTTTTTCTTACCTCAAAAATTTGAGTTTTTCCCTGTGGGCTGTTAGGCTCGCGGGGGCTGAAAATGCTTCATTTTATTGCGTCATTTTTGGCGCGGACTTTTTTGGCGCAAAAATTCATTTCCGTTTCCGGCGTCATACGTGTCGCCGGAAGTTGCGTCATTTTTTGACGTTATTTTGCGCCAAAAATGTCGGCGTTCCGGATGTTGCGTCATTTTTGGCGCAAAAAGCATTTAGGCGCCAAATAATGTGGGCGTCTTTTTTGGCGCCAAAAAATATGGGCGTCGCTTTTGTCTCCACATTATTTCAGTCTCATTTTTCATTTGCTTCTGGTTGCTAGAAGCTTGATGTTTGGCATTTTTTTCCCATTCCTGAAACTGTCTTATAAGGAATTTGATCTATTTTGCTTTATATGTTGTTTTTTCTCTTACATATTGCAAGATGTCTCACGTTGCATCTGAGCCAGAAGATACTACAGGAAAACCTCTGCCTGCTGGATCTACCAAAGCTAAGTGTATCTGCTGTAAACTTTTGGTAGCTATTCCTCCAGCTGTTGTTTGTATTAAATGTCATGACAAACTTGTTAATGCAGATAATATTTCCTTTAGTGATGTACCATTGCCTGTTGCAGTTCCCTCAACATCTAAGGTGCAGAATGTTCCTGATAACATAAGAGATTTTGTTTCTGAATCCATAAAGAAGGCTTTGTCTGTTATTTCTCCTTCTAGTAAACGTAAAAAGTCTTTTAAATCTTCTCTTTCTACAGATGAATTTTTAAATGAACACCATCATTCTGATTCTTTGGACTCTTCTGGTTCAGAGGATTCTGTCTCAGAGATTGATGCTGATAAATCTTCATATTTATTTAAGATGGAATTTATTCGCTCTTTACTTAAAGAAGTACTAATTGCTTTAGAAATAGAGGATTCTAGTCCTCTTGATACTAATTCTATACGTTTAGATAAGGTTTTTAAAGCTCCTGCGGTTATTCCAGAAGTCTTTCCTGTTCCTAATGCTATTTCTGCAGTAATTGCTAAGGAATGGGATAGATTGGGTAATTCATTTACTCCTTCTAAACGTTTTAAGCAATTATATCCTGTTCCGCCTGACAGGTTAGAATTTTGGGACAAAATCCCTAAAGTTGATGGGGCTATTTCTACCCTTGCTAAACGTACTACCATTCCTACATCAGATGGTACCTCGTTTAAGGATCCTTTAGATAGAAAAATTGAATCTTTTCTAAGAAAAGCTTATCTATGTTCAGGTAATCTTCTTAGACCTGCTATATCATTGGCTGATGTTGCTGCAGCTTCAACTTTTTGGTTGGAAACTCTAGCGCAACAAGTAACAAATCGTGATTCTCATGATATTATTATTCTTCTCCAGCATGCTAATAATTTCATCTGTGATGCCATTTTTGATATTATTAGAGTTGATGTTAGATTTATGTCTCTGGCTATCTTAGCCAGAAGAGCTTTATGGCTTAAGACTTGGAATGCTGATATGGCTTCTAAATCAACTCTACTTTCCATTTCTTTCCAGGGAAACAAATTATTTGGTTCTCAGTTGGATTCTATTATTTCAACTGTTACTGGTGGGAAAGGAACTTTTTTACCACAGGATAAAAAGTCTAAAGGTAAAAACAGGGCTAACAATCGTTTTCGATCCTTTCGTTTCAACAAAGAACAAAAGCCTGATCCTTCGTCCTCAGGAGCAGTTTCAGTTTGGAAACCATCTCCAGTCTGGAATAAATCCAAGCCTGCTAGAAAGGCAAAGCCTGCTTCTAAGTTCACATGAAGGTACGGCCCTCATTCCAGTTCCGCTGGTAGGGGGCAGGTTACGTTTTTTCAAAGAAATTTGGATCAATTCTGTTCACAATCTTTGGATTCAGAACATTGTTTCAGAAGGGTACAGAATTGGTTTCAAGATGAGACCTCCTGCAAAGAGATTTTTTCTTTCCCATGTCCCAGTAAATCCAGTGAAAGCTCAAGCATTTCTGAATTGTGTTTCAGATCTAGAGTTGGCTGGAGTAATTATGCCAGTTCCAGTTCCGGAACAGGGGATGGGGTTTTATTCAAATCTCTTCATTGTACCAAAGAAGGAGAATTCCTTCAGACCAGTTCTGGATCTAAAATTATTGAATCGCTATGTAAGGATACCAACGTTCAAGATGGTAACTGTAAGGACTATATTGCCTTTTGTTCAGCAAGGGAATTATATGTCCACAATAGATTTACAGGATGCATATCTGCATATTCCGATTCATCCAGATCATTATCAGTTCCTGAGATTCTCTTTTCTAGACAAGCATTACCAATTTGTGGCTCTACCGTTTGGCCTTGCTACAGCTCCAAGAATTTTCACAAAGATTCTCGGTGCCCTTCTGTCTGTAATCAGAGAACAGGGTATTGTGGTATTTCCTTATTTGGACGATATCTTGGTACTTGCTCCGTCTTTACATTTAGCAGAGTCTCATACGAATCGACTTGTGTTGTTTCTTCAAGATCATGGTTGGAGGATCAATTTACTAAAAAGTTCTTTGATTCCTCAAACAAGGGTAACCTTTCTGGGTTTCCAGATAGATTCAGTGTCCATGACTCTGTCTTTAACAGACAAGAGACGTCTAAAATTGATTACAGCTTGTCGAAACCTTCAGTCACAATCATTCCCTTCGGTAGCCTTATGCATGGAAATTCTAGGTCTTATGACTGCTGCATCGGACGCGATCCCCTTTGCTCGTTTTCACATGCGACCTCTTCAGCTCTGTATGCTGAACCAATGGTGCAGGGATTACACGAAGATATCTCAATTAATATCTTTAAAACCGATTGTTCGACACTCTCTAACGTGGTGGACAGATCACCATCGTTTAATTCAGGGGGCTTCTTTTGTTCTTCCGACCTGGACTGTAATTTCAACAGATGCAAGTCTCACAGGTTGGGGAGCTGTGTGGGGATCTCTGACGGCACAAGGAGTTTGGGAATCTCAGGAGGTGAGATTACCGATCAATATTTTGGAACTCCGTGCAATTTTCAGAGCTCTTCAGTTTTGGCCTCTTCTGAAGAGAGAATCGTTCATTTGTTTTCAGACAGACAATGTCACAACTGTGGCATACATCAATCATCAAGGAGGGACTCACAGTCCTCTGGCTATGAAAGAAGTATCTCGAATTTTGGTTTGGGCGGAATCCAGCTCCTGTCTAATCTCTGCGGTTCATATCCCAGGTGTAGACAATTGGGAAGCGGATTATCTCAGTCGCCAAACGTTGCATCCGGGCGAATGGTCTCTTCACCCAGAGGTATTTCTTCAGATTGTTCAATTGTGGGGGCTCCCAGAGATAGATCTGATGGCCTCTCATCTAAACAAGAAACTTCCCAGGTATCTGTCCAGATCCCGGGATCCTCAGGCGGAGGCAGTGGATGCATTATCACTTCCTTGGAAGTATCATCCTGCCTATATCTTTCCGCCTCTAGTTCTTCTTCCAAGAGTAATCTCCAAGATTCTGAGGGAATGCTCGTTTGTTCTGCTAATAGCTCCGGCATGGTCTCACAGGTTTTGGTATGCGGATCTTGTCCGGATGGCATCTTGCCAGCCATGGACTCTTCCGTTAAGACCAGACCTTCTGTCACAAGGTCCTTTTTTCCATCCGGATCTGAAATCCTTAAATTTAAAGGTATGGAGATTGAACGCTTGATTCTTGGTCATAGAGGTTTCTCTGACTCCGTGATTAATACTATGTTACAGGCTCGTAAATCTGTATCTCGAGAGATATATTATAGAGTCTGGAAGACTTATATTTCTTGGTGTCTTTCTCATCATTTTTCTTGGCATTCTTTTAGAATACCGAGAATTTTACAATTTCTTCAGGATGGTTTGGATAAGGGTTTGTCCGCAAGTTCTTTGAAAGGACAAATCTCTGCTCTTTCTGTTCTTTTTCACAGAAAGATTGCTATTCTTCCTGATATTCATTGTTTTGTACAAGCTTTGGTTCGTATAAAACCTGTCATTAAGTCAATTTCTCCTCCTTGGAGTTTGAATTTGGTTCTGGGAGCTCTTCAAGCTCCTCCGTTTGAACCTATGCATTCATTGGACATTAAATTACTTTCTTGGAAAGTTTTGTTCCTTTTGGCTATCTCTTCTGCTAGAAGAGTTTCTGAATTATCTGCTCTTTCATGTGAGTCTCCTTTTCTGATTTTTCATCAGGATAAGGCGGTGTTGCGAACTTCTTTTGAATTTTTACCTAAAGTTGTGAATTCCAACAACATTAGTAGAGAAATTGTGGTTCCTTCATTATGTCCTAATCCTAAGAATTCTAAGGAGAAATCATTGCATTCTTTGGATGTTGTTAGAGCTTTGAAATATTATGTTGAAGCTACGAAATCTTTCCGTAAGACTTCTAGTCTATTTGTTATCTTTTCCGGTTCTAGGAAAGGCCAGAAAGCTTCTGCCATTTCTTTGGCATCTTGGTTGAAATCTTTAATTCATCTTGCCTATGTTGAGTCGGGTAAAACTCCGCCTCAAAGAATTACAGCTCATTCTACTAGGTCAGTATCTACTTCCTGAGCGTTTAGGAATGAAGCTTCGGTTGACCAGATCTGCAAAGCAGCAACTTGGTCTTCTTTGCATACTTTTACTAAATTCTACCATTTTGATGTATTTTCTTCTTCTGAAGCAGTTTTTGGTAGAAAAGTTCTTCAGGCAGCGGTTTCAGTTTGAATCTTCTGCTTATGTTTTTTGTTAAACTTTATTTTGGGTGTGGATTATTTTCAGCAGGAATTGGCTGTCTTTATTTTATCCCTCCCTCTCTAGTGACTCTTGTGTGGAAAGATCCACATCTTGGGTAGTCATTATCCCATACGTCACTAGCTCATGGACTCTTGTTAATTACATGAAAGAAAACATAATTTATGTAAGAACTTACCTGATAAATTCATTTCTTTCATATTAACAAGAGTCCATGAGGCCCACCCTTTTTTTGTGGTGGTTATGATTTTTTTGTATAAAGCACAATTATTCCAATTCCTTATTTTATATGCTTCGCACTTTTTCTTATCACCCCACTTCTTGGCTATTCGTTAAACTGATTTGTGGGTGTGGTGAGGGGTGTATTTATAGGCATTTTAAGGTTTGGGAAACTTTGCCCCTCCTGGTAGGAATGTATATCCCATACGTCACTAGCTCATGGACTCTTGTTAATATGAAAGAAATGAATTTATCAGGTAAGTTCTTACATAAATTATGTTTTTTTTTCTTTCTTAAGTTTGCACTAAATATAGCTTTAAAGGGATGGTTTGTCAAAAATAAACTTGCCTACCCAAGCTTTCTTTTTTTGGAATTTTGCTTTGATTAACCCCTTAAAGGGACAGTCAACACCAGAATTTTTGTTGTTTAAAAAGATAGATAATCCCTTTATTACCCATTCCCCAGTTTTGCATAACCAACACGGTTATATTAATACACTTTTTACTGCTGTGACTATCTTGTATCTAAGCATCTTCTGACCACCCCTAATCACATGACTTTTAGTTATCTATTGACTTGCATTTTAGCCAATTAGTGCAGTGTCTGCCACAATCCATGGGCATGCTCACAATGTTATCTATAGGGTTTACCTGAACTAGCTCTCCCCTGCTGTGAAAAGCAAATACAAAGCATGTGATTAGAGGCGGTCTTAAAGGGCTTAGAAATTATCATATGAGCCTTCCTAGGTCTAGCTTTCAACTAAGAATACCAAGAGAAAAAAGCAAAATTGTTGATAAAAGTAAATTGGAAAGTTGTTTAAAATTGCATGCCCTATTTGAAAAATAAAAGGTTTTTTTGGACTTGACTGTCCCTTTAAGCCAATATGACGTAAATCTACGTCATGCGTTATGAAGCCGCATAACGTAGATGTATGTCAGCTTGAGGAAGCTCCAGCAGTCTCAGTTGTCAAAGCGAGAGCTGCTGTTCCTGAGCTGCATACATCTGTCTTCATATGGTAATGGCGCACGATTGTTACTCCGTTACCATATGAAGGCAAATGCCAGATAGTTAGACAGTGATATTGTGTGTATTACCATCTGGAGGTGTGAGAGGGAAAGCGGTAGGTGGGTGGGCACCCCAGTGGTGGAGTGGGAGGGGTCCTAAACTGCAGAAAAAAATTGGAAGGATGGTGCGCTACACTACAGAAAAGGGATGGGATGGAATGGGGGGGGGGGGGGGGGGCAGACCACTACACTACAGAAATATATAAAAATTGAAAAGAATAAAAAATATCTATAAATTAGGTACTGGCAGACAGCTGCCAGTACCAAAGATGACCACCATTAATGGGTGGAGGGAGGGTTAGAGAGTCACTACACTGTAGATTTTTTATTTTAAATAATAATTTTAAAAAAGCCCTAAACTGCATACTGGTAGATTGTCTTCCAGTAACTAGGATGGTGGGGATGAGTGTGTGTGTGGGGGACTGTTTGTTAGGGATCAGGGGGTTGGAGGTGTCATGCAGGAGGGTAATCTCTACACTACAGCTAAAATTATAAGCAATAAGCTACCTGGAATAATAGAAGTGTGGTACACAGCTGCAATTAGTGGCCTTCAAATTACCAAAAACGAATGGCACAGTCTGCTATTTCTGAACAAAGGGGATCCTAGAGAAGCTTTTACAATCTTAGAAAAAAGAATGGCAGGCACTGCAGTCCAAGGTTAGTTGCAAATAAAATCCCAATTTTATTGGAGTAAACAACACGGTAAATACCAATCCAAAGTTAGGGACAAGAAGTCAATGTTACTCACAGTCAGGCTATAGTGTGGACACAGGCAACAGTCTGGCGCGTTTCGTGCCCCCTACAGGCGCTTATTCGTAGACCTAGTACAAGTCTAAACTATGTGCTATTTATATACACACATCCAGCAAGTTAAAAATTAAATTAACCCTACAGTTCCCATACAAAGACAGGAATAGGAGTAAAACCAATGTATGCAAATGCTATAGCAAGAAAACTATTTGTACAAGCAGTATTATAACCAGTTTGAATGAATAATTGGACTCGCTAATGACTAACAGAGGAAAAAGATAACTGAATAAACTTACTTTGTTTCATTTAAATTTGAAAAGGTAATAATAAACATTTCTTAAATTTCTCAATGTGTAACATGATAATATGTCATCTAACAAACATTAAATCTTTAAATCTCAAAAATAATAAAATAAATAGTAAGACGTTAATGTTTAATAGGAATGGAATTGCAGGGACAATGGGACATTGGACTTAACTACCACTACGTGGCAGATTAATTTCTGTTGTAGCAAGTATGTGTTAGCAGAAAAAAAGGGGAAAAAAAGCATATTATTAGAATAAGGAGGACACCTCAATGCATTAACCCTTATTATGGATCATCAATAAAAAAAGTCAATGTCACATTCCTTATTTATGCCAGAAGGACTTCTGGTTTGGAGTTAGAGTATCCAATAGATTTCCTTTCTCTGCAATATAGTATATCTGTTCCCACCCCTAGGGGGTAGAGAGGCAACATCAATGATACTGATGGATAAATTAGCTATATTTGTAAAGTGTTCACTATTAAAGTGATTAGCTATAGCAGATTCCTTAACATAATTTTTAGTATCCCTGAGATGTTCACCAAATCTCTTCCTGACCTCTCTAGAGGTCTGGCCAACATACTGTTGCTGACATAAATTACATGTGAGCAGGTATACAGCAAAAGTAGTGCCACAATTAGCATAGACGTTGATGGTGTACCTACGTTGGGTAATACTTCTTCTTCTCCTTCTTCTGTCTCTTCTTCTCTTTCCCCTCCATCTTCTGCTTTTTTACAGGGTGCACCGAGGGACAGATCGGAGAATGTAACCCCAGTGGTGAGACCCACAACGAGACAGATGGGCCTATCAGAAAGGGAAGGAGATAAAGATGGAGGAAACAAAGGATCAGGAAAAACAAAGAAGAAGAAGGGACATTAATTGGCCCTAGGCCAAATCTTCAAGGGGACTGTTTAAACAATAAAAACACAGTTGGTTTGAGCATTATTAATTTGTCTCAATACAATCTAGTACTGATGAAAAAAAAGTGCTAGCTAAAGGTCTAGGCTTTGCTCCTACATTCAACTTTTCTTGTTTCAACACTCTACTTGACCTCAATAAATTTATTAGAAAGTTGGCCCTCAAGCGATATTTCTCTCTCACTAGAGACACAGCAGAAAGTGCATTTGAAGAGTCTGTGGATCATTCCACTCCTCTTATTACAGAGGATATACATCTACTGTTCAGTGAAGCCTGTTCAGTAGTTCAACTAGCTGAGCTCTATAGTTGTGAGAGAAATGAAACAGCACCCACTGACCTTCTGAAACCTGCAAGACTAAGGTCTGATTTTTATCCCATACAATTTAGGGGACCACACTTAAATGCATATCAGAGATTGGTCCAAGAGGACATTTTCTTGTTGAATAATATGCCAAATAACAGTGCTGCCCCCCAAAATCTGAGTCGTAAGGAGAGATTGGCCATTAAGTCTCTTATGGAAAATGATCAGATTGTGATTAGGAATTCAGACAAGGGGGCAGCATTGTGGTTTTAAACAAAGAGGCTTATTTCAGTGAGGCAGTTTCTCAATTATCAGACACCAGGGTGTACCAGAAACTCACAGGTAACCCTACTGCTTATTATAAGAATGACCTTGTTAAATTGATTAACCTCTTAAGGACTTATGACGAATTTTTCCGTCATAAAACAATTGAGCAAACTGAAAGCTGTGTCCTTAAAGGGTTAATGAAGGTGTACACCTAGGTGTCTTCAAAGAGACTGACATTGAGAATTTAGTTCCCAGGAATCCCATTATTCCGATTTTCTACCATGTCCCCAAGGTTCACAAGGACCTCACCAATCCACCGGGGAGACCTATTGTCTCTGGAGTGGGGTCCTTGTTTGAGCCTTTGGGGACATGGTTAGATGGAATTTTACAACCTTTAGCGGTCAAACAGTTATCCTACTTGAGGGATAGTTCCCATCTTATACACATGTTACACTCTATAGTCTGGGAACCACAATATACTTGGTTGGTAGTGGATATTAGTTCTTTGTACACTTCTATACCACAACACCTTGGTATAGAGGCAGTGGAATTTTTTCCTGGACAGAGAACTAAACATAGAATTTGAGACTAAAAAATACATTGGTGACATTTTGAGGTTTGTGTTATCACACAATTATTTCATGTTTGAAGGCATGTTTTACAGACAGATTTGCGGGACGGCCATGGGGGCAAAATTTGCCCCCGCGTTCGCAAATCTGTATGTCTCCTGGTGGGAGCTAACGTATGTCTAGAGTGTTCTCAACCCTTGGTTAGAGGACATACTATTATTTGTAAGGTACATAGATGACCTTTTGATTATCTTAAAAAGACCTGTGGATGAGCATTTATTTAAAAGGTTTATTGGCTTTTTGGACAACAATTTTATGAATCTCAGATTCACAGGTATTTTTAGTTCAGTTGAGGTCAACTATCTTGACCTTACCCTGCAAAGTAGTGGAAATAAGGTAATCACCAAAACCTATCGTAAGCCAATTGCAGGCAATACGATACTGCATGCCACCTCACAGCACCCAAGTCACCTCATTAAAGCTGTACCGAGAGGCCAATTTATAAGGCTAAAAAGGAACACCCAGTCATTAGAGATTTATGAAACACAATTGCTAGATCTTAAAAATAGACTAATTGCTAGGGGTTATAATGCGCAGGCCCTTGAAAAGTGCAGAAATTAGATAAAAACTTATGACACTAACCAACGCAAGCCCAAAGACAAATCTTTTCATGAAGCAGTTGTTTTGACTACTGAATATAGTAGTCAGTATAATAAGATAGCCAAAATCTTAAAGAAACATTTGCATGTTTTACAAGGAGACACAATTTTAGCTCCTATAATTAAGAATTGCAAATTTGTGGCTAAAAAAACAAAAACACTGGCACGTAGTCTTTCTCCCAGCAACATTACTAGAGCACGCCCTATGGGTTCACGTTGGCTCAATAAATATGGGAATTTCAAATGCCTTAGCAGAAACTGTGGCATGTGCACTTCCGTTTCATTGGGCAATCAATTTCAGAGTAGGATTACCCAACGTAGGTACACCATCAACGTCTATGCTAATTGTGGCACTACTTTTGCTGTATACCTGCTCACATGTAATTTATGTCAGCAACAGTATGTTGGCCAGACCTCTAGAGAGGTCAGGAAGAGATTTGGTGAACATCTCAGGGATACTAAAAATTATGTTAAGGAATCTGCTATAGCTAATCACTTTAATAGTAAACACTTTACAAATATAGCTAATTTATCCATCAGTATCATTGATGTTGCCTCTCTACCCCCTAGGGGTGGGAACAGATATACTATATTGCAGAGAAAGGAGATCTATTGGATACTATTTATTTTATTTTATTATTTTTGAGATTTAAAGATTTAATGTTTGTTAGATGACATATCTTATCATGTTACACATTGAGAAATTTAAGAAATGTTTATTATTACCTTTTCAAATTTAAATGAAACAAAGTAAGTTTATTCAGTTATCTTTTTCCTCTGTTAGTCATTAGTGAGTCCAATTATTCATTCAAACTGGTTATAATACTGCTTGTACAAATAGTTTTCTTGCTATAGCATTTGCATACATTGGTTTTACTCCTATTCCTGTCTTTGTATGGGAACTGTAGGGTTAATTTAATTTTTAACTTGCTGGATGTGTGTATATAAATAGCACATAGTTTAGACTTGTACTAGGTCTACGAATAAGCACCTGTAGGGGGCGCAAAACGCGTCAGACTGTTACCTGTGTCCACACTATAGCCTGACTGTGAGTAACATTGACTTCTTGTCCCTACCTTTGGATTGGTATTTACTGTGTTGTTTACTCCAATAAAATTGGGATTTTATTTGCAACTAACCTTGGACTGCAGTGCCTGCCATTCTTTTTTCTAAGTTACTATCTGGTGGCATGATTCTACACTTTCCAGCTACAGCACTCTAGGGGCAGCTAAGGTGGCTTCATTGAGCACAGACTTCCGGGTTTACCGAACGGAGCAAGCCTTGGTGCTAGAGCGGTAGGATACTTCTCTTCTTCCTCACTAAGCTTTTACAATCATTTGTGTCATTATTGCACAAGTGGTATGTAAATAATTTCATTGAGAAATCCAGAGTTTGTGAAAAAGATGATTTTTTTTTTATATGATCGCATTTGGCAGTGAAATGGTGGCATGAAATATACCAAAATGGGCCTAGATCAATACTTTGGGTTCTCTATTTTTAAAAAAATCATAGTTTTGATAGCTAAATAAAAAAATGAGGCTCTATTTTTTTTTAAATGGAGTGATAGCAAACATGCTAACAATTTGCTAGTAGTTTGGGAATGTTCTTTGAAATTCCCAGTAGTGAAGGGGTTAACATCTCCAAAGTTTACCACTAGCTGTTAAAGACATAAATGGAATTAATTTTATTTTTTCATCCCCTTAGGATACTAAAACTGATTTTTTTTTTCTTTCCTAAATTAAGATAAAACATGCAATTTTAAAGGGACAGTCTAGTATAAATTAAACTTTCATTATTCAGATAGGACTTTTAATTTTAAACAACTTTCCAATTTACTTTTATTATCAAATTTGCTTTTTTCTCTTGGTATTCTTAGTTTAAACTAAACATAGGTAGGCTCATATGCTAATTTCTAAGCCTTTGAGAGCTGCCTCTTATCACATGCTTTTAAAATCTCTTTTCAACACAAAGAGACAGAAAGTACACGTGGGCCATATAGATAACACTGTGTTCAGGCACAGAAAGTTATTTAAGATCTAGCACAAAACAATGCTAAATTTAAGACAATAGATAATAAACAGTCACAGTCATGTGATCAGGGGGCTGGAAGAAGGTTCCTAGATACAAGGTAATCACAAAGGTAAGAAGTATATTAATATAACTGTTGGTTATGCAAAACTGTGAAATGGGTATTAAAGGGATAACAATTCTATGGTAGACTGTCCCTTTAAGCAACTTTCTAATTTACTCGTATTGTCAATTGTCACCCTGGATAGCGCTTGCTTATTGGTGACTACATTCAGCCAACCAATAAGCAAGCATAAGCCAGGTTCTGAACCAAAATGGTCTGGCTCCTAAGATTTACATTCCTATTTAAATAAAGATAGCAAGAGAACAAAGAAAAAAATTATAATAGGAGAGGAGTAAATTATAAAGTTGCTTAAAACTGCATGCTCTATCTGAATCATTAAAGAAAACAATTGGATTTAGTATCCCTTTAACTGAAATAAAGCAACTCTGAAGATCAGGGGGGGGGGGGGTGATAAATCTCCCAGGGCAGAAAATGGCTGTTCAGAGCAAGACTGAGTGGTGCAAATATGGAGTCAAGTAGTTTAATCATTTTTAATAGTTTGTACATTACTGGGTTGACCCAAATTTTAGTGAAAGAAATATAGGCAAGAGGAAAAAAACGTGCTAAGTTGTATTTATCCAGTACAACGTGGTACTATTGGGAGCTCTTTTAAAATAGAGATTTAAAAAAGGGTTCTAGAGCTGCAGCCACATTGAGACTGTAAATTTGGTGTAATAGGGTAACTAACATACTTCACAACATTTAGAAAATCCCAAAACCCGGATGTTGTTGGCGCTCAGGGCAATGGTATCTGATTTTGTAATTTGATATTGTTATTTTACTCATCAATAGTGTGATCTAAAGAAGAGATCATAAGTAGTGTGTCACACTCTCATAGTGTGAACTGCTTTACTGCAGGGCAGTTAGAAGCTCTAGTGTAAAAAAAAAAATGGAACTATTTTTCAATAATTAGTTTTAGTGGTAGGATTGTGGACATTTAGTGTAAAGGTATTTATATGGGTAGACGTTTGCACATGCTCTTCATAGTTCGTAGAACTGTGTTTTTATTTCTACAGTATAGACACTGCGTACTTTGTATTACATACAAGCCGTCGCCCGTACTTTATTTTTCCAGGGCCGTGCCTGCACAATGCATTACAGTCAACGGGGTTACAAGAAATAAAAATGCATTTTGGTTTGTAAAGTCGAGAGTTTATAATTCATCATGAAACAATGGAGGCATACATGTCAGGTGAGGGCAAGTTTGCCCAAAAGAAACATGGTTACCAAAAGAGGTTCGAATCCTTGGATCGGTATTCAGCCTTGTCCAGTATGGGGTGGGTAGGTGGTTGATTACAGATCCTGAGAGACTGCGCGCGCGAAGAAACATTTGAAATCGGTAAGTAACAACGGACACAGGATAAAAATAATGTGTGTGGAGACAAAAGTTATTAGACAAGGCAAGCAGTGGTAGCGGATTATATGGCGTGTGCAGACTGTGTGAGAGAGTAGCACTGTAGTAAACAAATAAAGGTTGGCGTTAACATAACGTTTGCGCACGTCATCGTCCCCATCTGTTTACTAAACTGTGCAGATGACGTCATCAATAAATGAAATGACCCCAACCTGCAAGCTTCCCAATATTTTAAGTGACAGACAGATGTTGAGGTTATTCCCACCTCCACCTAGTCATAGGTGTTGTCATTCTTTTGAAATTTACCTTTTACTGCAATTCTGATGCTGATTTGTTGCACATGTGCAGTGACTCTCCTTCAAATACCTGCAGTGTAACCTAGGTTACAAAATGGCAGCACCCACAATTAAAGGGATATGAAACCCAAAACTTTTCTTTTTTGATTCAGTCATAGCAGAACTTTAAAAAAAAAAAAAAAAAAAAAAAGTTTCAATTTACTTCTGTTATCAAATTTGCTTAATTCCCATTTGTTAAAGATTACCTAGGTAGGTTTCTGGAGCAATACATGGTAGGATATAGTTCTGCCATGTAGTGCTTTTGTAAATGGATAACATTCTTGCAAAACTGCTGCCATAGAGTCCTCCCGACACACGTATGCTCCTGAGCCTATGTTCCTGCTTTTCAACAAGAGATACCAAGAGAATGAAGAACATTTGATAATAGAAGTAAATTAGAACATTGTTTAAAATGCATGTTCTATCTGAACCATTAAATATTTGTTTTGGCTTTCATGTCCCTTTAAAGGGGGGTGCATGGAATGCATTTAGTGTTTAACCCCCTAACAACTAGCGTTGTACTCTGTTCGGCGGCTGGGCTGATAACACATCTTTTTTTTTGTTAAAGGGTTAGCGCTTGCTGATTGGTGGCTAAATGCAGCCACCAATCAGCAAGTGCTACCCAGAGTGATGAACCAAAAATGGTTCGGCTCCTAAGCTTTTTCAAATAAAGATACTAAGAGAACGAAAAAAAAATTGATAATAGGAGTATGAGAAAGTTGCTTACAATTGCATGCTCTGTCTGAATCATGAAAACAAAATTGGGTTTGGTATCCCTTCAAGAAGTGTAAAAAGTTTTATTTTTCATTACATGTGTAATTGAAAGGGAATGGGAAGGACGCTGTGCGCATGTCCATGGAAGAAATGCTTGGTCTAATTTTCTCCGTCAAGATTTGCTACCTCCATGCGCGTATGCGTGTGATTATGTAGTTGCATTCCACACATTCTTTTGAAACATGTGGAGTGCGATTACATAATTATGCGCACAGAGGTAGCAAATCTTAATGCAGTAACAAATTGTGACAGAACACCGGATCTGTTAATACAATGGGGAAAGTTCACCTTCACTTTAACACATAAATAATCTGCAAGGTGACATAGTCTGGGCACTGCTTTAAAATAATAAGTGTATAAACACTCAATTGTTACAATTGTAACCAAGTTTTCTGGGCACTATCATAATTCCCAGGGCCCCATGAACTAAGAGGCGGACGGACAGCTTTTCAACTTGCGAAGCTGTCCGCCCGCCTTCGCCACATACGGGAGACGGATCTGTTCATCCACTGGCCCGTATGTATCATTACACACTCATCGGAGTGTGTAATGCCCACCCCTTCATTCGCGTGACCAATCGCACAACTGAAGGGGCTGTCAATCACCTAGAGCAAGCGAGCTCTCAGTGATTTTCCCTCTCCACCTCAGAGATGGCGTAGGGTGTAAAAAGCTGCTGCTTCTTACATTGCGGAAGAAGGTTCTCATATGCAAACCTGCTCCGGAGCAGCTCTCGCTGCTTCGTAAATGGAGCCCCCAATCTTGTTTTTTATAAAGTAGATGAAACTTTGTATAGTAACATTGAATATAGTTTTTATATCTGCTGCTTCTAATGATATTAGCGATTTTAAAGTGATAACAACATTGTTGTTAAAAAGTTATTATATTACCTATATCAGTAACAGACATACAGAGAGAATCAGCACATAATAATAATTTGTGTACTATAATCTAAGATATTTACAAGTAAAGACTGAAAAGTTTGCTAAAACTTTTCAGTTGTATCTTGCAAATAATGACTACGATACAGACACAATAAGATTGTAGACACAGCATTTCTGTGTTTAACTTACAATTTACCAGGTAGCCATCATTTTTTGTTTTTTACTTTATATTTCTAACACTAATAGAAATAAATTGAAATTCTAAGTTATGTGGATTTTTTGAAGATCTGCAGTTTATATTAGAATTAAGGACAACCATGTTTCCTTTATGAATAAACACATTCACAAAAAGGTACTAAGGATCGTACATCTGTTCTAAAGCCTTTTCTTAGTCGTGTACAATCAGGTCAGACATCCAGTCCACAAAGTGTATGAACAGGGGTCACTACAGCGTTATGCCAGAGTCTAAAAGTCTGATACACAAGCGGGATACCCAGAAGATAATGCAGCAGCAAACACAGTCCACTAGCCTAGTGGCCAATCTTACCGGACTTCAGTTAGCCTTCCCAGTGCACGGGTATGTATGTATACCTCTCCAAGTGCTCCTCGGTCTTCACCGGCGTGGCTCGGCGTCCTCGTGGATCAGCTGCGTACCTCTGACGTCACTGTGCTACGCCCCTTTACACATCGTACCTCCCCAGAGCCGATATCCGCGGATTAGCTGGCAAGGCAATAGATAAAATAAAGGCATCCGCAGAATCTTCTAAAATTCCAACTTTATTTTTCACAACGATAAAATACAGAAGAATGGCAGCAACATGCACACAGAAAGGTGGTGTGGCACTGATGGCTTACACGTTTCGGCAGTGAACCGTAGTCATAGCTTGCAGTACCTGGTGTCACACAGGTTTAAATAATTACACGTTATCCCATTAGAAACAACACCCTCTTCCCTAAGTGCAAGTTAACCCATACATCACCATCTATATACTAGACTACTAAATACCTAAACAGAGAGCGACTAGAGCAGATCAGGACATAAAATTAATCACCCACAATATAGTAGACATTAAGTCATACTATGAAGTTAATATACAGCATAGAGAGTACTTACTAAGTCAGGGGTCGACAAATTTGTTTAAAATTTAGGAGCCAGTAAGAATATTTAGGAGACAGTCATACTTTTAGGAGCCAGACAGTGGCATTTGTATAAATAAATATGGAGAATAATCTGAAAAAGTTATGAGCCAGGGGTAAAATTCTAGGAGCTAGTGGCTACCTGGCTCCTGGGTTTGTCGAGCCCTGTACTAAGTCATACTATGAAGTTAATATACAGCATAGAGAGTAATTACTACCTAACATAGAAATTCCCAGCTGGAATGAAAAAACACTGATGGTACAATGCAAGCAAGTGATAAGTACTATGATATAATAGGAAGATCACCATATTCCGAAATCAAACCACTTTGAGAGAATGCCTAGAGTATAATAGTGCAGAAATTATTGTAGAATCAGGAGGGCCATCCTCAATACAAAAAATATATATATATAAATAAATATATAAACATATGTGGGTCCACCCCAACATAGGAGATACCTACTACATATTGTACACTGTGTTGAACAGAAAGATTATTATTCAGAGGGATATAAATAAACATATTTTACTGCTATATGGCTCATATACTATGCTAAGAAATTACTATTTCCAAAAATTCATTATATCATATTTGGAATTGAGACCATTAGGAATCCTGGTTCCCAATGTGAAGATCCAAAATGCTTCTCTCAATTCCAAAATACGGTCGATGGAGACACCCCTTTTGGGCTTCACAATTTTTTCGATGGCACACTACGAAAAGGTGGCAAGGTTACCACCATGTGGGACCCCAAAGTGCTGTACAACCGGGGTGGTAGACTTTACCACCTTGAAGGAAGAGAGATGTTCTCTAATTCTGGTGTTGACATCCCTTGAGGTGAGCCCAACGTATTGGACTCTGCATTGTGTGCATTCTAACATGTATATCACGTATTTAAAAGTGCAATTGAGACAAGGTTTAATGCTATACGTTTTCCCAGTAACATAGCTAGAGAACATATTCGTAATTTTCGCATAGTCACACGGTTTGCATTTGGCATGACCACATCTGTACATGCCCTGATGCTTTAACCATGAACTTGCATTCCTTTCTTTAGCAGGCAGCATAGTGGGAGACAAAATGGATCCCAAAGTTGGACCCTTCTTATAGGAACATCTCCGTTCCTTTTCTACAGTCTCTACCAATTTGTTGTCCGCTTTAAGAATCTGGAAATGTTTATGAATAATAGAGCATATCTGTGTATGTTTTCTACTATGTGTAGTAACAAAGGTAACTCCTTCAAACCAATTTCTATTGTGGATATTAGAAGGATTAGTTTCTAGGAGATAAATTATTGTTATCATAAAACCACTATTTGCCTATGCATTGTTGTTTTTAAAGATATACCCATTTTTAATAATCTTTAAAGGGACAGTCTAGGCCAAAATAAACTTTCATGATTCAGATAGAGCATGTAATTTTAAACAATTTTCCAATTTACTTTTATCACCAATTTTTCTTTGTTCTCTTTGTATTCTTAGTTGAAAGCTTAACCTAGGAGGTTCATATGCTAATTTCTTAGTCCTTGAAGCCCACCTCTTTCAGATTGCATTTTAACAGTTTTTCACCACTAGAGGGTGTAAGTTCACATATTTCATATCGATAACACTGTGCTCGTGCACGTGAAGTAATCTGGGAGCAGGCACTGATTGGCTAGACTGCAAGTCTGTCAAAAGAACTGAAAAAAGGGGCAGTTTGCAGAGGCTTAGATACAAGATAATCACAGAGGTTAAAAGTATATTATTATAACTGTGTTGGTTATGCAAAACTGGGAAATGGGTAATAAAGGGATTATCTATCTTTTAAAACAATAAAAATTCTGGTGTAGACTGTCCCTTTAATAGTTATGTTTTAAAGCACCTAACACTAAGAAGGAAACATTTAAGTGCTTACATAGTATCTCTAGTTGTTTTTATGTGACATTAACCCTTTTATTTGACAAAAAAGAAACATTGAGAAATATATAGTTCAAATGTTGATTCTCATAGATTTGTATTCAAAGAAGTATTGGTCTATGAGCTTCAAAATACACAGTTTTCTATTCTAATAGAATAATAGCACATTTGAAACAATTTAAAAATAAATAAGTAGAGAAATATAACATTTAATTTAGATATATTTAAAAGGATACTAAACCCACATTTTTCTTTAATGAATCAGATAGAGCATTCAAATTTTAACCAACTTTCTAATTTACTCCTATTAATTTTTCTTCTTTCTCTTGTTATCTTTATTTTAAAAAAGCAGGAATGTAAAGCTTAGGAGCCGGCCCATTTTTGGTTCAGAACCTGGGTTACACTTGCTTATTGTTGGCTAAATGTAGCCACCAATAAGCAAGCGCTATCCAGGGTGCTGAACCTAAATTGGTCCGGTTCCTAAGCTTTACATTCTTGCTTTTTAAATAAAGATAGCAAGAGAATGAAGAAACTTTGATAATAGAAATAAATTAGAAAGTATCTGAATCATTAAAGAAAAAAATGTGGGTTTAGTATCCCTTTAAAGAAATAAATGGAAAATCAGAATTAAACTTTTATAATTCAGATTGTATTTGTGAATCATGATTTCTTTCCATGGATCATCTACTTACTATTGGGAATATCACTCCTGCCCAGCAGGAGGCGACAAAGAGCACCACAGCAAAGCTGTTAAATATCACCTCCCTTCCCTCCAACCCCAGTCATTCTCTTTGCCTAAAAATAGGAACCCCTAGGGGAACCGTGAGCGGGGTGCGCTGACAAAATATATATGTTGATAACAGATAGTAAAAGTGATTAATGTCTATGGACAAACCATATTAGTCCATATGAAGAAATGGTGCTATGTCTTTTGAAACAATAGAAATGTGCTGGCGGCGAGGCTCCTCTGAACTTCGGGTAGAAGGTGTCTGTAAATTAGAAATAACAAAGAGGGCGCCACATAGCATGATATTGTAGATTCAAAGCCAAAATAGGTGAATAATGTAAAGGCTTACCAGAGGTAATGGCACCGTATGATAACCGGTGCTGACAGGCAGGCTAACACTTTCAGTGGCTAGCACACTGGGTGGTCTCCGGCAAGCTGTACACAGGTGATGTTCAGCGTTTCTTTGATTGGCGTCTGTGCGGCTGAAACCTGAGACGCTGCGGTAGAGCAGATACTTTGATGCCTTATCCAGGAAGGCTCAAAGGGAGAACCAAGGCAAAAAACAAATGGACAACTTCCGTATAATTAAAATCAGTAAATTTTAATCCATAAAAACTGCTACGCGTTTCTAGACCATAAACCGGTCTTTTCTTCAGGCATACAAACAATGGATACAAATTTTTTAAAAATGTTTACCTAATATACAATTAAAAACGGAAGTTGTCATAGTTTTCAAAAAAGGACCAATGGGACATGAGTGAATGTTCTGAATCTTATTAATGTTGATTGGGCTCAATAGCCTGTGTGCTTCATTAACATTCGCAGCTAATATCCCAATGGAATGTTTTTGACTTGTACATCTTTGTCTGCTACATAAACTTGAATGTTTCTAAATAATACCTGCATTAAAATGTACAATAAAATGTTTGATTTTCAGATCTAAATACTATATGAATCATGTATGATTATGTTCATGCTTTATGTGATGTCATGTGAAAAAGAACATAAAATAGTTAAATAACAAATGTTTTGTATTTAAATTGACAGTGAAGTGGGTTAGGTTGTTCCGATTTGAACTATAAAAGGATATGCGTGGGAGTGTATAATGAAAAAAAGGATGGTATGTATTGATCATGAACCAGCAGTGTTGTTAAGGAAATAAAATAATAAAATTTGTGTCATATAGAATTGTAACATCTACGTCAAAATTATGCTCAATTTTGGCGTGACAGGCTATAAAAATTGGATATGATTGCAGTTTGCTGAAAAAACAAAAAACAAAATCCTGGCAATAAATGGCAACAAATGAATTATATTCTATCTATCACTCCGATTAGTGTGAGGGGCTAAAAATTGATATAATATAGACTTGGATAAAGCAAGACCTACAGCTGTGGAAATCAATACACAGAGGTTCTTAGGCATGCATGTTTAATAAAAACATGTACGTGTAAATAACTAGTATATGTATCTGGTATTACACTTCTGTAATAAATAATTCAAGCGAAAACTTTTCTTTGTTTGACTATTTTTGATCTCGTAATGTCTGAGCTTCTGTCAACCTACAGCTGTGGATATCTATACACAGAGGTTCTTCGGCATACATGTTTGATAAAAGTAAGTATGTGTTAGTATGAATAGCTAGTATTTCTGTGTGTGTCTCTGATGTTATGCTTCTATAATGGATAATTAAAGCGTAAAACTTTTCTTTGTTTAACTAATTTTCATCTCGTAATATCTGGGCTTCTATAACTAAAAAGGTGGATGAAAAATGTCTATTGAATATGTTCTTATTTTTTGTTTTTTGTTTGGAAAATTAATGACCAGTGAAAGTTAAGGATACTGTTGTTAAAATATTGGTATTAATATTTTGATGGTCTTGTTCTATGTGAAAATGTTTATAATGTTTATGCATGGAATAAGGTCATTCATTCGAAATTCCTGTTGTGAGAATTTATGGAAGCCATTCAATATAGTAGAAACTTGGTTTAAAGATCATCTCAGGGTATTAGAATTGATGTGATGTATTTTGAAATAAAGAGTGCAAAAAAATTAAACATGTTTAATGTCTAATGTGGTCCCTTTTGTCGGTGACTATTTGCATGATAATAATATTGTAAACTGGAATGTGTTAATCTGGTGCACCTAATGTAACCATGTTTCCATATATTGTTTAATAAAATGGAACATGTATTTGAACTGTTACATCGGTCTATAGGATATGTTTGATGTTTGAGTGATGAAAAATTGTATTGAATGTGAGCAAATTCCATTATATATGTATTGTAGAAAACTTAGCGTGCCCTAATGATAGCCATATTCTGCATAATTGTTGAAATATATGTGTCATAGGTCAAAGGTTTGATTGTTAGTTAAATGCCGCCAGATCCAGATTCGCGTTTAAACCATCAGGAAAAAGTGTTTTTAACTTAAAGATCCAGAAAGTTTCTCGTTGTCTGAGTTTGTTCGTTCTGTTATAATCCGCAGACCTAGGAATGAAATCTATGGGTGTGTATTTGTAAGTATATGGATTACCTTGGTGTTTGCTCAGGCAATGGTTTGGCACACTGTGTTTAATTTTGGTTTTCTTGCAGTTTTTGCAATTCCGCAAGTGTTCCCCCCACCTTGTTTTTACTTTTCTGCAGGTGAGGCCTACATATATAAACACAGTGTGCCAAACCATTGCCTGAGCAAACACCAAGGTAATCCATATACTTACAAATACACACCCATAGATTTCATTCCTAGGTCTGTAATAAAGTGACAGTAACGGTTTTATTTTAAAACGTTTTTTGTACTTTGTTATCAAGTTTATGCCTGTTTAACATGTCTGAACTACCAGATAGACTGTGTTCTGAATGTGGGGAAGCCAAGGTTCCTTCTCATTTAAATAGATGTGATTTATGTGACACTGAAAATGATGCCCAAGATGATTCCTCAAGTGAGGGGAGTAAGCATGGTACTGCATCATTCCCTCCTTCGTCTACACCAGTCTTGCCCACTCAGGAGGCCCCTAGTACATCTAGCGCGCCAATACTCCTTACTATGCAACAATTAACGGCTGTAATGGATAATTCTATCAAAAACATTTTAGCCAAAATGCCCACTTATCAGCGTAAGCGCGACTGCTCTGTTTTAGATACTGAAGAGCATGAGGACGCTGATGATAATGGTTCTGATATGCCCCTACACCAGTCTGAGGGGGCCAGGGAGGTTTTGTCTGAGGGAGAAATTTCAGATTCAGGGAAAATTTCTCAACAAGCTGAACCCGATGTGATTTCATTTAAATTTAAGTTGGAACATCTCCGCGCTCTGCTTAAGGAGGTGTTATCCACTCTGGATGATTGTGAGAATTTGATCATCCCAGAGAAACTATGTAAAATGGACAAGTTCCTAGAGGTCCCGGGGCCTCCAGAAGCTTTTCCTATACCCAAGCGGGTGGCGGACATTGTAAATAAA
Source organism: Bombina bombina (assembly GCF_027579735.1). NCBI lineage: Eukaryota > Metazoa > Chordata > Amphibia > Anura > Bombinatoridae > Bombina > Bombina bombina. Next base: position 96,230,764 of record NC_069499.1, read on the forward strand.
GAATGGGAAAGGCCCGGTATACCTTTCGTCCCTCCCCCCATACTTTAAAAAATTGTTTCCCATGGTCGACCCCAGAAAGGACTTATGGCAGACAGTCCCCAAGGTCGAGGGGGCGGTTTCTACTTTAAACAAACGCACCACTATACCCATAGAAGATAGTTGTGCTTTCAAAGATCCTATGGATAAAAAATTAGAAGGTTTGCTTAAAAAGATGTTTGTTCAGCAAGGTTACCTTCTACAACCAATTTCATGCATTGTCCCTGTCACTACAGCCGCGTGTTTCTGGTTCGATGAGCTAGAAAAGGCGATCGATAGTGATTCTCCTCCTTATGAGGAGATTATGGACAGAATCCGTGCTCTCAAATTGGCTAATTCTTTCACCCTAGACGCCACTTTGCAATTGGCTAGGTTAGCGGCGAAAAATTCTGGGTTTGCTATTGTGGCGCGCAGAGCGCTTTGGTTGAAATCTTGGTCAGCGGATGCGTCTTCCAAGAACAAATTGCTTAACATTCCTTTCATGGGGAAAACGCTGTTTGGCCCTGACTTGAAAGAGATTATCTCTGATATCACTGGGGGTAAGGGCCACGCCCTTCCTCAGGATAGGTCTTTCAAGGCCAAAAATAAACCTAATTTTCGTCCCTTTCGTAGAAACGGACCAGCCCCAAGTGCTACGTCCTCTAAGCAAGAGGGTAATACTTCTCAAGCCAAGCCAGCCTGGAGACCAATGCAAGGCTGGAACAAGGGAAAGCAGGCCAAGAAGCCTGCCACTGCTACCAAGACAGCATGAAATGTTGGCCCCCGATCCGGGACCGGATCTGGTGGGGGGCAGACTCTCTCTCTTCGCTCAGGCTTGGGCAAGAGATGTTCTGGATCCTTGGGCACTAGAAATAGTCTCCCAAGGTTATCTTCTGGAATTCAAGGGGCCTCCCCCAAGGGGGAGGTTCCACAGGTCTCAATTGTCTTCAGACCACATAAAGAGACAGGCATTCTTGCATTGTGTAGAAGACCTGTTAAAAATGGGAGTGATTCATCCTGTTCCATTAGGAGAACAAGGGATGGGGTTCTACTCCAATCTGTTCGTAGTTCCCAAAAAAGAGGGAACGTTCAGACCAATCTTGGATCTCAAGATCCTAAACAAGTTTCGCAAGGTTCCATCGTTCAAAATGGAAACTATTCGAACAATTCTTCCTTCCATCCAGGAAGGTCAATTCATGACCACGGTGGATTTAAAGGATGCGTATCTACATATTCCTATCCACAAGGAACATCATCGGTTCCTAAGGTTCGCATTCCTGGACAAGCATTACCAGTTCGTGGCACTTCCTTTCGGATTAGCCACTGCTCCAAGGATTTTCACAAAGGTACTAGGGTCCCTTCTAGCGGTACTAAGACCAAGGGGCATTGCAGTAGTACCTTACTTGGACGACATTCTGATTCAAGCGTCGTCCCTTCCTCAAGCAAAGGCTCACACGGACATAGTCCTGGCCTTTCTCAGATCTCACGGATGGAAAGTGAACGTAGAAAAGAGTTCTCTATCTCCGTCAACAAGGGTTCCCTTCTTGGGAACAATAATAGACTCTTTAGAAATGAGGATTTTTCTGACAGAGGCCAGAAAAACAAAACTTCTAAACTCTTGTCAAACACTTCATTCCGTTCCTCTTCCTTCCATAGCGCAGTGCATGGAAGTAATAGGTTTGATGGTAGCGGCAATGGACATAGTTCCTTTTGCGCGCATTCATCTAAGACCATTACAACTGTGCATGCTCAGTCAGTGGAATGGGGACTATACAGACTTGTCTCCGACGATTCAAGTAAATCAGAGGACCAGAGACTCACTCCGTTGGTGGCTGTCCCTGGACAACCTGTCACAAGGGATGACCTTCCGCAGACCAGAGTGGGTCATTGTCACGACCGACGCCAGTCTGATGGGCTGGGGCGCGGTCTGGGGACTCCTGAAAGCTCAGGGTCTTTGGTCTCGGGAAGAATCTCTTCTACCGATAAATATTCTGGAACTGAGAGCGATATTCAATGCTCTCAAGGCTTGGCCTCAGCTAGCGAAAGCCAAGTTCATACGGTTTCAATCAGACAACATGACGACTGTTGCGTACATCAACCATCAGGGGGGAACAAGGAGTTCCCTGGCGATGGAAGAAGTAACCAAAATCATTCAATGGGCGGAGACTCACTCCTGCCACCTGTCTGCAATCCACATTCCAGGGGTGGAAAATTGGGAAGCGGATTTTCTGAGTCGTCAGACATTACATCCGGGGGAGTGGGAACTCCATCCGGAAATCTTTGCCCAAATTACTCAATTGTGGGGCATTCCAGACATGGATCTGATGGCCTCTCGTCAGAACTTCAAGGTTCCTTGCTACGGGTCCAGATCCAGGGATCCCAAGGCGACTCTAGTAGATGCACTAGTAGCACCTTGGACCTTCAAACTAGCTTATGTATTCCCGCCGTTTCCTCTCATCCCCAGGCTGGTAGCCAGGATCAATCAGGAGAGGGCGTCGGTGATCTTGATAGCTCCTGCGTGGCCACGCAGGACTTGGTATGCAGATCTGGTGAATATGTCATCGGCTCCACCATGGAAGCTACCTTTGAGACGAGACCTTCTTGTTCAAGGTCCGTTCGAACATCCGAATCTGGTCTCACTCCAGCTGACTGCTTGGAGATTGAACGCTTGATCTTATCAAAACGAGGGTTCTCAGATTCTGTTATTGATACTCTTGTTCAGGCCAGAAAGCCTGTAACTAGAAAAATTTACCACAAAATATGGAAAAAATATATCTGTTGGTGTGAATCTAAAGGATTCCCTTGGAACAAGGTAAAGATTCCTAAGATTCTATCCTTTCTTCAAGAAGGATTGGAGAAAGGATTATCGGCAAGTTCCTTGAAGGGACAGATTTCTGCCTTGTCTGTGTTACTTCACAAAAAGCTGGCAGCTGTGCCAGATGTTCAAGCCTTTGTTCAGGCTCTGGTTAGAATCAAGCCTGTTTACAAACCTTTGACTCCTCCTTGGAGTCTCAACTTAGTTCTTTCAGTTCTTCAGGGGGTTCCGTTTGAACCCTTGCATTCCGTTGATATTAAGTTATTATCTTGGAAAGTTTTGTTTTTGGTTGCAATTTCTTCTGCTAGAAGAGTTTCAGAATTATCTGCTCTGCAGTGTTCTCCTCCTTATCTGGTTTTCCATGCAGATAAGGTGGTTTTACGTACTAAACCTGGTTTTCTTCCGAAAGTTGTTTCTAACAAAAACATTAACCGGGAGATAGTCGTGCCTTCTTTGTGTCCGAATCCAGTTTCAAAGAAGGAACGTTTGTTGCACAATTTGGATGTTGTTCGCGCTCTAAAATTCTATTTAGATGCTACAAAGGATTTTAGACAAACATCTTCCTTGTTTGTTGTTTATTCTGGTAAAAGGAGAGGTCAAAAAGCAACTTCTACCTCTCTCTCTTTTGGGATTAAAAGCATCATCAGATTGGCTTATGAGACTGCCGGACGGCAGCCTCCTGAAAGAATCACAGCTCATTCCACTAGGGCTGTGGCTTCCACATGGGCCTTCAAGAACGAGGCTTCTGTTGATCAGATATGTAGGGCAGCGACTTGGTCTTCACTGCACACTTTTACCAAATTTTACAAGTTTGATACTTTTGCTTCTTCTGAGGCTATTTTTGGGAGAAAGGTTTTGCAAACCGTGGTGCCTTCCATTTAGGTGACCTGATTTGCTCCCTCCCTTCATCCGTGTCCTAAAGCTTTGGTATTGGTTCCCACAAGTAAGGATGACGCCGTGGACCGGACACACCTATGTTGGAGAAAACAGAATTTATGTTTACCTGATAAATTACTTTCTCCAACGGTGTGTCCGGTCCACGGCCCGCCCTGGTTTTTTAATCAGGTCTGATAATTTATTTTCTTTAACTACAGTCACCACGGTATCATATGGTTTCTCCTATGCAAATATTCCTCCTTTACGTCGGTCGAATGACTGGGGTAGGCGGAGCCTAGGAGGGATCATGTGACCAGCTTTGCTGGGCTCTTTGCCATTTCCTGTTGGGGAAGAGAATATCCCACAAGTAAGGATGACGCCGTGGACCAGACACACCGTTGGAGAAAGTAATTTATCAGGTAAACATAAATTCTGTTTTTAACAACAGTATCCTTAACTTTCACTGGTCATTAATTTTCCAAACAAAAAACAAAAAATAAGAACATATTCAATAGACATTTTTCATCCACCTTTTTAGTTATAGAAGCCCAGATATTACGAGATGAAAATTAGTTAAACAAAGAAAAGTTTTACGCTTTAATTATCCATTATAGAAGCATAACATCAGAGACACACACAGAAATACTAGCTATTCATACTAACACATACTTACTTTTATCAAACATGTATGCCGAAGAACCTCTGTGTATAGATATCCACAGCTGTAGGTTGACAGAAGCTCAGACATTACGAGATCAAAAATAGTCAAACAAAGAAAAGTTTTCGCTTGAATTATTTATTACAGAAGTGTAATACCAGATACATATACTAGTTATTTACACGTACATGTTTTTATTAAACATGCATGCCTAAGAACCTCTGTGTATTGATTTCCACAGCTGTAGGTCTTGCTTTATCCAAGTCTATATTATATCAATTTTTAGCCCCTCACACTAATCGGAGTGATAGATAGAATATAATTCATTTGTTGCCATTTATTGCCAGGATTTTGTTTTTTGTTTTTTCAGCAAACTGCAATCATATCCAATTTTTATAGCCTGTCACGCCAAAATTGAGCATAATTTTGACGTAGATGTTACAATTCTATATGACACAAATTTTATTATTTTATTTCCTTAACAACACTGCTGGTTCATGATCAATACATACCATCCCATCCTTTTTTTCATTATACACTCCCACGCATATCCTTTTATAGTTCAAATCGGAACAACCTAACCCACTTCACTGTCAATTTAAATACAAAACATTTGTTATTTAACTATTTTATGTTCTTTTTCACATGACATCACATAAAGCATGAACATAATCATACATGATTCATATAGTATTTAGATCTGAAAATCAAACATTTTATTGTACATTTTAATGCAGGTATTATTTAGAAACATTCAAGTTTATGTAGCAGACAAAGATGTACAAGTCAAAAACATTCCATTGGGATATCAGCTGCGAATGTTAATGAAGCACACAGGCTATTGAGCCCTATCAACATTAATAAGATTCAGAACATTCACTCATGTCCCATTGGTCCTTTTTTGAAAACTATGACAACTTCCGTTTTTAATTGTATATTAGGTAAACATTTTTAAAAAATTTGTATCCATTGTTTGTATGCCTGAAGAAAAGACCGGTTTATGGTCTAGAAACGCGTAGCAGTTTTTATGGATTAAAATTTACTGATTTTAATTATACGGAAGTTGTCCATTTGTTTTTTGCCTTGGTTCTCCCTTTGAGCCTTCCTGGATAAGGCATCAAAGTATCTGCTCTACCGCAGCGTCTCAGGTTTCAGCCGCACAGACGCCAATCAAAGAAACGCTGAACATCACCTGTGTACAGCTTGCCGGAGACCACCCAGTGTGCTAGCCACTGAAAGTGTTAGCCTGCCTGTCAGCACCGGTTATCATACGGTGCCATTACCTCTGGTAAGCCTTTACATTATTCACCTATTTTGGCTTTGAATCTACAATATCACGCTATGTGGCGCCCTCTTTGTTATTTCTAATTCTCTTTGCCTACGTTAGAGCAAGGAAGTGGTAAAGTTAGGTGTTAAAAATAATAAAATCTTGCTTGAAGAATCTTCATTCTAAGTAGTGAAAGATTGTGCTGCTTTGTCCTAGGGTGTAGCCGTAGTCTATATCAGTATCTTTAGTCGAGCAGTGGTGGCTTTAGAGCAATGTGAACTCGTGGTGTATAATCGTCACTGCGCCTCCCATATATTAGTGCTGCCCTAACTTCTAAAGCTTGAGTAAGATTATTCAGTCTTTGCATTTTTTTCCACAGGTCCATGTGAGGGATCATGTCTCTCAAACCTAGTGATCTGCCTTGCTGCCGGGCAGATTCATAAAGATAAGTGCTGACTTTTTATTTTCTGGGAACGTTATACAGAATAAAAGATGGCACTTTAAAGTAAGTTAAACAACTACTGGGGCAAAAGAAAAATTCCCCTATGACTTGGAGGATCTTTTATTACGGGAACTAATATCAGGCACTGGGGACGAGTAGAGCAGGCTCAGAGGTGGTGTTTTTTACTTCAGTAATAATCCGAGGGCATTACTATACATTTGGCCGAATGGGAGGTTTTTCTTGTAATGCCCACGATGGACGGGGTTAACAGAAGCAGCAAATTTTGTTGTGCGCTTTCTCCCATACACTTCCTGTGTTCCGTAGCTTCGTCACAGTTTTTGTCAGGGTTGCGGATAAGGGACTTCAATTGACAGGAATAAAGAGGTTGAGTCCGGTTCATCTAACAGAGTATACACTCCGGTGTCAGTCAGGCAGGTAAGCACCTCAGCAAAGTTAAGGTGTAGAGGTGTCCAGAGTGTTTGTTTTTGCTTGTGTTACTTTATTATTTTGCAGAAAAATAAAGCAGTTTATTTTTAAAATTTAAAGGAACAGTAACGTTTTTGTTTGTGGGGTATTTTCTTAATAAAATATTAGTTATTTATCTATTTATTCTGTTTATTGGTGAATAAAGATGGACCAAGAGGCCCTGCAAGATATTACATGTTCTTTATGTTTTGATGCTAATGTGGAACCACCAATCCCTTTCTGTTCCTCATGTATTGAGAGAACTTTACATTACAGGGATAGACTTTTTTCTGAGCCAACATTGTCTAGGGCGGATGCTGTTCAGGAGTCTTCTGACAATGTTCAAGATATGCCGCAGCTTTCTCCTCATATGTCCGAAAATTTATCGTCCACACTTCTAGTGCCCTGCGCTTCCTCTCTTACTTCACCTGAAGTTAAGTTGCAAGACATCTCTTCCCTCATGTCCTCTGCGGTTTCTGATGCGTTGTCTGCTTTTCCCATGCTGCAGGGAAAGCTCAAGAGGAAATGTAAAGAATCAGTAAGTGAGTCATTGCTATTTTGAATGCCCCCTCCCAGAAGCCTGAGGAGGAGGATACTTCAGTAGCATCTGAGGGTGAAATCTCAGACTCAGACAGTGTAATTCCTTCTACTGATACTGAAGTTGTATCCTTCAGGTTTAAGCTAGAACACCTCCGTCTGTTACTTAAGAAGGTTTTAGCTACACTGGACGACGACAACACCACTGTCGTAGTCAATCCTAAGAAATCCAGTAAGCTAAACAAATATTTTGATGTACCTTCCATGGTGGAGGTTTTTCCTGTACCAGATCGAGCTACAGAGCCCCAAGGCAGAACATGCAGTGATCTGAGATGTCATCGCAGAAAATGCAGCATGTCTACAGGAAGAAAAGGACACATGCAGGAAATGTCAACAATTTAACTTTGCAATGCTGCTCCACATTTGGCTGTTCTCTTCAAACAGGGGTGTGCTTTGGCTGTACTGTGTATGTTTTTCTTATCACAGTGCATCCAGAGCAAAGTGCTGTTTGAAGAGAACAGTCAAATATGCAGTAGCGCTGCAAAGCAGCAGTGCATTTGTTTTCTAGCTCAAACCCACCCTTAGCCTTTCCCAGTCTGCAAAGCTGTTTTTTTTTCTGAATCTAAGACGTTCTTATGAGCAATGCACGTTTTTATTGCTATATTTCTATGTTAGACCAAAAGAAAAGGAAACATTTATTTAAGAGACATTTTTTACAATTTCTTTTGTCTGCAACTATTGCACTATATAATAAAACTTTAAAAATTACTTTATCCTCCAATTAACCAACGCATTGCAATTAAACTGGTGCTTTAGTGTAACTGCCTAATTTAAAGTTTATTTTTATTTAAAATTATGATCTGCAGCAAATTTTTAACTAAAAAAACTCATCACAGAAAGTGAAAAAAGTTCTGCCTCTGGGCTACAGAGATTATTGCTAAGGTATGGGAGAGACCGGGTATCCCTTTTTCTCCTTCCCCTATATTTAAGAAGATGTTTCCTATAGCAGATTCTATCAAGGAGTCTTGGCAGACAGTACCCAAGGTGGAGGGGGCAATTTCTAGGCTTGCTAACAGGACCACTATTCCCATAGAATATAGTTGTTCTTTTAAAGATCCTATGGACAAAAAATTAGAGGGGTTACTCAAGGAGATGTATGTACACCAGGGTTTACAATGGCAACCTGCGGTGTGTATTGCTAGTGCCCCTAATGCGGCGGCGGCATACTGGTTTGATGCGTTGTCAGATTCTATTCGGACAGACACTACCCTTGAAGAGATACAGGCCCTTAAAGTTGGCCAATTCCTTTATCACGGATGCCTCCCTACAGGTTATTAAACTGGGAGCAAAGATTTCCGGTTTTGCTTTGCTGGCCCGCAGAGCCTTATGGTTAACCCCTTAATGACCACAGCACTTTTCCATTTTCTGTCCGTTTGGGACCAAGGCTATTTTTACATTTCTGCGGTGTTTGTGTTTAGCTGTTATTTTCCTCTTACTCATTTACTGTACCCACACATATTATATACCGTTTTTCTCGCCATTAAATGGACTTTCTAAAGATACCATTATTTTCATCATATCTTATAATTTACTATAAAAAAAATTATAAAATATGAGGAAAAAATTGAAAAAAACACACTTTTTCTAACTTTGACCCCCAAAATCTGTTACACATCTACAACCACCAAAAAACACCCATGCTAAATAGTTTCTAAATTTTGTCCTGAGTTTAGAAATACCCAATGTTTACATGTTCTTTGCTTTTTTTGTAAGTTATAGGGCCATAAATACAAGTAGCACTTTGCTATTTCCAAACCATTATTTTTCAAAATTAGCGCTAGTTACATTAGAACACTGATATCTTTCAGGAATCTCTGAATATCCATTGACATGTATATATTTTTTTTTAGTAGACATCCCAAAGTATTCATCTAGGCCCATTTTGGTATATTTCATGCCACCATTTCACCGCCAAATGCGATTAAATACAAAAAATCATTCACTTTTTTACAAATTTTTTCACAAACTTTTGGTTTCTTACTGAAATTATTTACTAACAGCTTGTGCAATTATGGCTTAATTGGTTGTAAATTCTTCTCTGGGATCCCCTTTGTTCAGAAATAGCAGACATATATGGCTTTGGCGTTGCTTTTTAGTAATTAGAAGGCTGCTAAATGCCACTGCGCACTACACGTGTATTATGCCCAGCAGTGAAGGGGTTAATTATGGAGCATGTAGGGAGCTTTTAGGTATAATTTTAGCTTTAGTGTAGTGTAGTAGACAACCCCAAGTATTGATCTAGGCCAATTTTGGTATATTTCATGCCACCATTTCACCGCCAAATGCGATCAAATGAAAAAAAACGTTAAATTTTTCACAATTTTAGGTTTCTCACTGAAATCATTTACAAACAGCGTGTACAATTATGGCACAAATGGTTGTAAATGCTTCTCTGGGATCCCCTTTGTTCAGAAATAGCAGACATATATGGCTTTGGCGTTGCTTTTTGGTAATTAGAAGGCCGCCAAATGCTGCTGCATTTCACACGTGTATTATGGCTAGCAGTGAAGGGGTTAATTATGTAGCTTGTAGGGAGCTTGCAAGGTTAATTTTAGCTTTAGTGTAGAGCTCAGCCTCCCACCTGAAACATGAGACCCCCTGATCCCTCCCAAACAGCTCACTTCCCTCCCCCACCCCACAATTGTACCCGCCATCTTAAGTACTGGCAGAAACTCTGCCAGTACTAAAAGAAAAGCTATATTTGGGCTTTTTTTGTGTTTTTTATAGCATATTTACATATGCTGCTGTGTAGGATCCCCCCTTAGCCCCCAACCTCACTGATCCCCCACTAAACAGCTCTCTAACCCTCCCCCTCTGCCTTAATGGGCGCCATCTTGGGTACTGGCAGCTGTCTGCCAGTACCCAGTTTAGTAAAAAAGTTGCCTTTTTTTAAAAAAAAATTCCCTTTTCTGTAGTGTAGCTTCCCCCCCCCCCCCAAGACCAACCCCCCACCCCTTCCAGATCCCTTAGCTGTTAATTTAAACTTTAAAAAAAAAAATTTTGTTGCTTTTTACATCTTTATTTTTCAGCAGTGTAGCGGTCCGCTCCCGCCCCGTGCACGCGCCTGCCCGCCGCCCCCCGTGCACGCGCGCGCTCCCGTGCGCACTCCCGACTGACCCGCCCCCGATCCCGCCCCCCTTCCCTCTACTCTGCACATCGATGGCCGCCCACCCGCCTCCCAGGCTTGCTCCCACCCACCTCCCAGGCTTGCTCCCACCCACCAACGATACCGGCCACCGATGTCCGGTGCAGAGAGGGCCACAGAGTGGCTCTCTCTGCATCGGATGGCCATGGGGGGTTATTGCAGGATGCCTCGATATCGAGGCATCACTGCAATAACCGGAAAGCAGCTGGAAGCGAGCATGATCGCTTCCCGCTGCTTTCCAGACCAAGGACGTACGCCACACGTCCTCGGTCATTAACTGACTTTTTTTTGAGGACGTGTGGCGTACGTCCTTGGTCATTAAGGGGTTAAAATCTTGGTCTGCGGATGTGTCATCTAAGTCTAAGCTTTTTGCTATTCCCTACAAGGGGAAGACCTTGTTTGGGCCGGGATTGGCGGAAATAATTTCTGACATTACGGGAGGAAAGGGTCATTTCCTCCCTCAGGACAAGAGGAATAAGCAGAAGGGACGTCAGAGTAATTTTCGTTCCTTTCAAAACTTCAAGAATAAGCCTTCCTCTCCTTCTTCCAAGCTGGAACAGTCTAAGCCTTCCTGGAGGCCTAACCAGTCTTGGAACAAGGGAAAACAATCCAAGAAGCTTGCTATTGACTCAGGATGAAGGTTCTGCCCCCAATCCGGGACCGGATCTTGTGGGGGGCAGACTTTCTTTCTTCGCTCAGGCTTGGGTTCAGGATCCCTGGGCGGTGGACATCGTGTCCCAGGGATACAAACTAGAGTTCAAGACCTTTCCTCCCAGGGGCAGGTTTCTATTCTCAAGATTATCTGTAGACCAGACAAAAAGAGAGGCGTTCTTACACTGTGTTCAAGACCTTTCCGACCTGGGAGTAATAGTTCCTTTTCCAAGACAGGAGCAGGGTCTGGGATTTTACTCCAATCTGTTCGTGGTTCCCAAAAAAAGAGGGAACTTTCAGACCAATTCTAAATCTCAAAAGCCTAAACAAGTTCCTCAGAGTACCGTTCTTCAAGATGGAAACTATTCGTTCCATTCTTCCCTTGGTTCAAGAGGGTCAATTTATGACAACGGTAGATTTAAAGGATGCGTACCTGCATCTTCCCATCCACAAGAACCATCACAAGTTTCTGAGGTTCGCTTTTCTAGACAAACACTTCCAGTTTGTGGCTTTTCCATTCGTCCTCGCCACAGCTCCCAGAATTTTTTCAAAGGTTCTGGGATCACTGTTGGCGGTGCTCCGGTTGCGGGGCATTGCAGTGGCACCTTATCTGGGCAACGTTTTGGTTCAGGCGCCATCCTTTAAACAGGCAAAATCCCACACAGAAATGTTTTTATCCTTCCTGCGATCTCACGGATGGAAGGTGAATTTGGAATAGAGTTCCTTAGTTCTAACTACAAGGGTAGTTTTTTGGGAACCATAATAGATTCCTTATCAATGAAGATATTTCTGACAGAAGTCAGGAAATTAAAGATTTTCAATTCTTGTCTAGCGATTCAGTCCTCGGTCTAATGGTAGCGGCTATGGACATCATCCCGTTTGCCCGTTTCCACCTCAGACCTCTGCAGTTATGCATGCTCAGACAGTGGAACGGAGATTATGCGGATCTGTCTCCACGATTACATCTGGAACAGGAGACAAGGGATCATCTCTCCCAGGGAACCTGCTTCCTTAGACCCACCAGGGTGATTGTGACAACGGACGCCAGCCTACTGGGATAGGGAGCAGTCTGGGGCTCTTTAAAGGCTCAGGGGACATGGACTCGGTCGGAGTCTGTTTTACCCATTAAACATTCTGGAGCTGAGAGCAATTTTCAATGCTCTTCTGGCCTGGCCTCAGTTAGCCTCGGCCCGGTTTATCAGGTTCCAGTCAGACAACATAACTTCAGTGGCTTACATCAACCATCAGGGGGGAACTCAGAGTTCCTTGGCCATGACAGAGGTAGCCAAGATAATTCAGTGGGCGGAGACCCACAACTGCTGTCTGTCGGTGATCCACATCCCAGGAGTGGACAACTGGGAGGCGGATTTTCTGAGCAGACAGACCTTTCACCCGGGGGAGTGAGAACACCAGGTGTTTTCCAGCCTGATTCTCAAATGGGGACAGCCGGAATTGGATCTCATGGCATCTCAGCAAAATGCCAAGCTCCCGAGGTATGGGTCGAGGTCAAGGTATCCTCAGGCTGTACTGATAGACGCTCTGGCGGTACCTTGGATTTTCAGTCTCGCATACCTATGTCCCCCGTTCGCTCTTCTACCTCGAGTCATTGCTCAAATCAAACAGGAGAGGGCGACGGTGATCCTCTTTTCACCGGCGTGGCCTCGCAGGATTTGGTATGCAGACCTGGTGGACATGTCATCTCTTCCACCTTGGAGACTTCCATTGAGAAAGGACCTTCTACTTCAAGGGCCCTTCCTTCATTCAAATCTAGTTTCTCTGAAGCTGACTGCTTGGAGATTGAATGCTTAATTTTTTCCAAGCGTGGATTTTCAGAATCGGTCATTGAGACCATGATTCAGGCTCGTAAGCCTGTGACTAGAAATACTTACCATAAGATATGGTGTAAATATCTGTATTTGTGTGAATACAGAGGCTACTCTTGGGGTAGAGTCCGGATTCCTAGAATTCTGTCCTTTCTCCAGGAAGGTTTGGAGAAGGGTTTATCGGCAGGTTCCCTAAGGGGTTAAATATCTGCCTTATCTTTTTTGCTACATAAACATCTGGCGGACGTCCCAGATGTGCAATTATTTTGCCAGGCCTTGGTCAGGATCAGGCCTCTGTTTAAGCCGGCTACTCCTCCTTGGTGTCTTAACTTGGTTCTTAAGGTTCTTCAACAGGCTCCGTTTGAGCCTATGCATTCCTTAGATATTAAGTTGTTATCTTGTTGCTATTTTATCTGCTCGTAGAGTTTCAGAGCTCTCGGCATTACAGTTTGAGTCTCCTTACCTTATTTTTCATTCAGATAAGGTAGTTTTGCGTACTAAGTTAGGGTTTCTCCCTAAGGTGGTTTCAGATCGGAACATTAATTAGGAGATTGTTGTTCCTTCCTTGTGTCCTAATGTTTCTTCTCAAAAGGAACGTCTGCTACACAAACTGGATGTGGTGCGTGCATTGAAATTCTATTTACAGGCGACTAAGGATTTTCATCTTCTGCTCTGTTTGTTGTCTTCTCTGGGAAACGTAAGGGGCAGAACGCTACGGCTACTTCTCTTTCTTTGTGGCTGAAGAGTATCATCCACTTTTCCCATGAGACTGCTGGACAGCAGTCTCCTGAGAGAGTTACGGCTCATTCTACGAGGGCTGTTTCCTCTTCCTGGGCATTCAAAAATGAAGCTTCTGTGGAACAGATTTGCAAGACTGCAACTTGGGCCTCTCTTCACACTTTCTTCAAGCAGTTGTGCCTTCCGTTTAGGTTCCCTGTCTTGTCCCTCCCTTATCATCTGTGTACTCGGGTATTGATTCCCAATAGTAATTAGATTATCCGTGGACTCACCGTGTCATTAGAAATAAAACAATATTTATGCTTGTTCTCTTAAGGACAGGTTTGTTGGTATGTTATAAACTTCAGACACCTATGCACCTTGTTGCTCTCCTTTGCTTCGGTCGAATGACTGGGGTTGGAGGGAAGGGAGGTGATATTTAACAGCTTTGCTGTGGTGCTCTTTGCCGCCTCCTGCTTGGCAGGAGTGATATTCCCAATAGTAATTAGATGATCCGTGGACTCACCGTGTCAAGAAATGAATACATTTATCAGGTAAGCATAAATTTTGTTTTAGACATTGCTGTCCATTTAAATGCTTGATAAAACTTAAATACATATTTTTATATAATTTATATAATGTGTGTGTAATAAGTATAGTTTTAGTTTAATAAAATACACAATTATCTATTGTTTTCTAGAAAATGGCCTCTTGAAGCTGAAGGCAGCAGAATCTATTTTTCATTTTAAGAAATACTTTCCAGACGATGAAGAGGAGCAAATGACTTAAATTGATGATATAGGTTCATTGACTGCACGTGACATATCCAAGCCCTGATATTGTACTGTAAAGTACCTTAAATTTTTTGCAAAACTGAAGTTACTTAAGGATTCACAAGTAAGTTATTGACCTCCCAAAACTGTTTTTAAACAAAAAGGAAATAGAATTGCTGTTGATCACATTGAGTTTAGAAGCACCTCTATGTTGATAGACAGGAGCAAAATACACAATTCACCAGGTTTAAAAAGCTCACTCTTTCTCCATTATTTTTGTGCCTCTGCTCAGGGCAGGTTCTGTAACGCTGTATTATTTTTTTTACTCACTTTGGGCTAATATTAGAGAATTTTAGGATTCCTAAATTATCCCTCAGATAATCTTAGTTTATTTTTTTCTATTAATTTCTTTTAATTTTATAAATCACTGGATTGTAGTGATTTTACATCGTGTGATATGAATGAGGAAATTACTTAGCTACTTGATCTCTGTATTTTTTTAAATTTATATTTATTGAGGAAACATACAACACAAGCAGTACACCCAATATGTTCATGGCATGAGTTACAAAACAAAGAGTTTGAGGGGAAAAAAAATCTTTATTTGAATGTAAGCTTAGACCATTTTTGGTTCAGCACCTGGGTAGTGCTTGCTGATTGGTGGCTACATTTAGACACCAATCAGAAAGTGCTACTTAGGTTCTGAACCAAAAATGGGCCAGCTCCTATGCTTACATTCTTGCTTTTTCAAATAAAGATACCAAGAGAACGAAGACAAATTGATTATAGGAGTAAATTAGAAAGTTGCTTAAAATTGCATGCTCTATCTGAATCATGAAAGTTTAATTTTGACTAGACTTTGGGCGCCATGTACTAAGGCGTCAATTTTTTCGCACAGACCGTATCAAAATAACCTGCCGGCATTCGCACCATGCGGATGGCACTTCGTTACATGAATGTACTAAAAACCAAGCCGTAAAATTTCGCGTCTATTGTGTGTCGAAGACAATCGGATTATTGATAACTTTGAAGCTTCGTTCGGCGCGAAAGAGCAAAGTTAAGAAGCAGTCTGCGACCTGATTGGTTTAGTTCTTTACCCACGTGACGATCTAGGTGTCATAATCGTCAGACAAGCGGCAACATCTGGCTGTTGACATGTATAAGAATGTGCATTTTCCCAGAAATCTTTTCGGTATTCACTTTGACAAGAGGGCTTGCTCCGGAGATTCTGCTACTTCTAAGAATGAACCGGTGGCAAAAAAGTGTAAGGCTGCCAACAGTTTTAATAGTCCGGGTATGGCTTGTGAACGCGCTGTCATAGGTTCCAGGTATTCTGCTATTTCATAGTAAAGTTCCATAATAGCTTCTCTGTCCAAACGGAATCTCTGGATAATCTCTCGATCAGAAATGCTTTCCAAACCCATACGTGTAAGGAAAACTCTAGGGACTCTGATTCTTCTACCTCTCCTTCTTTGCAAGTTGTCAACCGGTGCCTGTATAGCCCTTCTTCCTCGTAATTGAATTAATCGGAAAAGAAACATGTGTAAAAGTGTCTCCATCTTCATTCAGTGATCCAAAAACCAATAATGCTACAATAGTAGTCTAGTCCTTTCACTTAAGTACTTCTACCTGGCGTCAGGTTGAGACGCCCTATAGTTTTCTATTGTATTCGCTACCTAAATGGTCGCGAAGCAAATCACGCGAAGTTACAGTGAAAGTTGGAGCGGACGGATTAGTTGTAACATTCATAATTTCCGATTACAGCGAATTTACGTGCGATCGAACATCTAGTAAGTGGAAAAAGGCTTCGGAACGATCAGTTGCGTAAAATTACGATCGCTGATGAAAATAGTGTTTTTTCGACCAGATTGCAGATTGGTACATACGAAAAGCAGATCGTGAGCGAATTTTGACGCGGAAATACAGACGGTCACTTCGAAGCTTAGTACATGGCGCTCTATTACTTTAAGTGGAGACACCTTATTCTCATTGCGCCATATAGAGATGTTAACTATATAGGTCCTCTCACTTGGTTGAAAACACAAACAAAACAGAAAATAAACAGCATAGCATATCAAACAATAAAATCTACATTAAACTATAGAGCAGTATTATATATGAAGAGATGGGACATCACACATTTTTATGAGGCTGATGTGAATAATGGTAAAACAGCATAGGAACTACCTCAAATTGTTTCTAATACTGTTAACAAAGTAGAATGAAGTGAACAGCCAGGCACTTGTCATTCAATGTATAAGCCAGCGCACATTTGGTCTGAAGTTATAGATTTACCCTTTTTAAGACAAGTTGACTATGCTACCAGTGAAATAGAAAATGGGTGACACCATCCAAACACCTACGTTATAAAAATTTGACCATCTCATTCCAAAAACAATAATTAAATGGATACTGAACCCAACATTTTTATTTTATGATTCAGATAGAGCATACAATTTTAAGCAACTTTCTAATTTACTCCTATTATCAATTTTTCTTTGTTCTCTTGGTATCTTTATTTGAAAAAGCAGGACTTTAAGCTTACAAGCCGGCACATTTTTTGTTCAGCACCATGGATAGCGCTTGCTGATTGGTGGCTGCAAGTAGTTACTATAAAAAAACTGATAAACTTCAGTCATCTGTCACCCATAGCCTCTCATCACACCTGCAATTTATTTACATATCTATACTTGAGCACAAGTGGCTAATTGGACAACCAGCAAAGTTGATTATGCCCAGATAGGGCTATTCTCAAAACCTACTTTTAAGGAGTACATTGACTGGAGTTGTGTTATAGATGATTATTAACAATATTTCTTTTTTTACAGTATCACAATGTCTACTTCCAAGCTGGATAGTGAGCAGAGCTTGTATGTGTACATGCAGGAGTTTCGTCATCAATTTGTCAATCAAAGCAGTGAGGAAAGGACAAGTCATATAGCACAGCGAATAAATTTATGCAAACAGCTAAGGAAAGCCCAAATTGGTACGTATTTGTGATCTGCCTCATTTTACTCATTGGCGTGGCTGGTGCCAATACATTGTCTCCATTAAAAAGGGAAATATTTTCAGGCAAGCAGACTTAAAGGGACAGTCTACACCAAAATTGTTATTGTTTAAAAAGATAGATAATGTCTTTACTACCCATTCCCCAGCTTTACACAACCAATATTGTTATATATATATATTAATATACTTTATAACATTTAAACCTCTAAATTTCTGCCTGTTTCTAAGCCACTACAGACAGCCTCTTATCACATATTTTTTTTTATTTGCTTTCAACAACAGGAGACTGCTAGTTCATGTGCCTGATACTGCAATAATTGGCTAAAATGCAAGTCAATAGATAATGAATAAAAAGTACTATGATCAGGGGGCTGTCAAAAGAGGCTTAGATACAAGGTAATCACAGGTAAGAAGTATATTACTATAACAGTGTTTGTTGGTTGTGCAAAACTGGGGAATGGGTATTAAAGGGATTATCTACCTTTTTAAACAATAAAATGTTTGGAGTTGACTGTCCCTTTTAATTGTAAACTGTTGCAGGAACAATCAATTTAAAAGGGCTGGGGTGCCTATCAACCACCACCCAAAGGAAGGTTCATTTCTACTGCTGCCTCCTTTATACATGTTTTTTTACAACCATTACTGTAGTATTGACATTTTCAGTTTCAGTGGCAGAGTCTATGGGTAAACACATCTATTTCAAATGTTCAAATAAAAGAAATAACACTATCTGTAAACAATTTTAATACAGTCCAGCAGGTAAAATGGATAATTGGGAAAACATTTTAGCATGCAGTGTCCCTTTATTACATACATATTTGAATAACAGTTGTCATTACGTATATGTTTTTATTTTTGTTTTGCAGATGCCTGGTCTAAGAAATACAGAGATGGGGAACTAATGATGGAAAAAATCCTAGAATTTAGAAACGGTATGTTATGTTATAGCTAAACAAGAAGTCAGCACTTTTTTGTGTAAAATGTAATTGTTTTATGCTGTAAAAACCTTGTTGAATACGACCCCAGCAGTAAGTGGATCAAGGCTCTGTTATCCTGCAAACATCTTACGTGGTATTTCCAGTAGTCAATCCTTCTAACAGGGTAATTCAGTGGTGAGTCACATGCAGCCCCCCATTCTTTCTTTTATAGCTTCAAATATTTCTCATTTTTACTCCCAATAAATCACCACCACCCCTTCACTGCTCCCTTTACTCATCTCTCGAACACACACTTTGTTTAGTTGTAACAGAGTATTCTTGCTCAGGGATTAAGGGCAAAAAGGGTTCATTAATGTATGTTGCAATGTTTGTTTGTTTTTTATATATAGGTATAAGATTTATTTTAAATGTTTTTTCTTTTTCATGGTTCAGATAAAATGTACAATTTTAAACACTTTTTCAATTTACTTCTACTATTTACTTTGTTTCATTCCTTTGGTATTCCCACTGCTGGGAACTAGTTGGAAGCACAGGATAAGACAATAGCATGAAGCACATAGGAGCAACCACCAATCAACAGCTTCTGAGCCTACCTAGGTATCATTTTAAACAAAGGATACCAAGAAACCAAATTAAATGAGTAAATTGGAACATTGTTTAAAATAACATGCTCTATCTGAATCGTGAAACAAAAAAAAAGGTTTTTATGTCCCGTTAACTTTGAACACAAAAGTACTGTTTAACATGCTTTTAACATTTATTTTGTTAGCAAAATTTTCATTGTTTTGCAGTCTGGGATAAATAAATAAATAAATAGGATCCTGCGCTGTGTAAACAGTAATTTGGCAGCACGGTCAGAGCTCTGAAATCTGCAGGTTCAGCTTCAGTCTCTCTGGGGATACTGGGGAGGGAGGGGGGGGGGGAGGTAAATCACAATTTCCATGAAGAGATGCAAATATGAATAACTACATAATATGACATTTTGTGGAATTTGTTTGTATCTATTATATGTTTATATACTGTACATATTTCTCTTTCTTTCATGTAATTAGCAAGAGTCCATGAGCTAGTGACGTATGGGATATACATTCCTACCAGGAGGGGCAAAGTTTCCCAAACCTTAAAATGCCTATAAATACACCCTCATCACACCCACAATTCAGTTTTACAAACTTTGCCTCCGATGGAGGTGGTGAAGTAAGTTTGTGCTAGATTCTACGTTGATATGCGCTCCGCAGCAAGTTGGAGCCCGGTTTTCCTCTCAGCGTGCAGTGAATGTCAGAGGGATGTGAAGAGAGTATTGCCAATTTGAATGCAGTGATCTCCTTCTAACGGGGTCTATTTCATAGGTTCTCTGTTATCGGTCGTAGAGATTCATCTCTTACCTCCCTTTTCAGATCGACGATATACTCTTATATATACCATTACCTCTGCTGATTCTCGTTTCAGTACTGGTTTGGCTTTCTACAACATGTAGATGAGTGTCCTGGGGTAAGTAAATCTTATTTTCTGTGACACTCTAAGCTATGGTTGGGAACTTTGTTTATAAAGTTCTAAATATATGTATTCAAACATTTATTTGCCTTGACTCAGAATGTTCAACATTCCTTATTTTTCAGACAGTCAGTTTCATATTTGGGATAAATGCATTTGTTTCAATCATTTTTTCTTACCTTAAAAAATTTGACTTTTTCCCTGTGGGCTGTTAGGCTCGCGGGGGCAGAAAATGCTTCATTTTATTGCGTCATTCTTGGCGCAGACTTTTTTGGCGCAAATTTTTTTTTTTTTTTTCTGTTTCCGGCGTCATACGTGTCGCCGGAAGTTGCGTCATTTTTTGACGTTTTTTTTGCGTCAAAAATGTTGGCGTTCCGGATGTGGCGTCATTTTTGGCGCCAAAAGCATTTAGGCGCCAAATAATGTGGGCGTCTTTTTTGGCGCTAAAAAATATGGGCGTCATTTTTGTCTCCACATTATTTAAGTCTCATTATTTATTGCTTCTGGTTGCTAGAAGCTTGTTCACTGGCATTTTTTTCCCATTCCTGAAACTGTCATTTAAGGAATTTGATCAATTTTGCTTTATATGTTGTTTTTTTCTTTTACATATTGCAAGATGTTCCACGTTGCAACTGAGTCAGAAGATACTTCAGGAAAATCACTGCCCAGTGCTGGAGCTACCAAGCTAAGTGTATCTGCTATAAACTTTTGGTATCTGTTTCTCCAGCTGTTGTTTGTATTGCATGTCATGTCAAACTTATTAATGCAGATAAAATTTCCTTTAGTACTGTTACATTACCTGTTGCTGTTCCGTCAACATCTAATTTTCAGAGTGTTCCTGATAACATAAGAGATTTTATTTTTTAAATCCATTAAGAAGGCTATGTCTGTTATTTCTCCTTCTAGTATACATAAAAGTCTTTTAAAACTTCTCTTTTTTCAGATGAATTTTTAAATGAACATCATCATTCTGATACTGATAATGGTTCTTCTGGTTCAGAGGTTTCTGTCTCAGAGGTTGATGCTGATAAATCTTTGTATTTGTTCAAGATGGAATTTATTCGTTCTTTACTTAAAGAAGTATTATTTGCATTAGAAATAGAGGATTCTGGTCCTCTTGATACTAAATGTAAACGTTTTAAATAAGGTTTTTAAATCTCCTGTAGTTATTCCAGAAGTGTTTTATCTCCCTGATGCTATTTCTGAAGTAATTTCCAGGGAATGGAATAATTTGGGTAATTTATTTACTCCTTCTAGACGTTTAAGCAATTATATCCTGTGCCATCTGACAGATTAGAGTTTTTTGGGACAAAAATCCCTAAGGTTATGGGGCTGTCTCTACTCCTGCTAATGTACTACTATTCCTACGGCAGATAGTACTTCATTTAAGGATCCTATAGATAGGAAAATTGAATCCTTTCTAAGAAAAGCTTACTTATGTTCAGGTAATCTTCTTAGACCTGCTATATTTTTAGCGGATGTTGCTGCAGCTTCAACTTTTTGGTTAGAAGCTTTAGCGCAACAAGTAACAGATCATAATTTTATAGCATTATTATTATTCTATAACATGCTAATAATTTTATTGGTGATACCATCTTTTGATATCATTAGAGTTGATGTCAGGTATATGTCTCTAGCTATTTTAGCTAGAAAAGCTTTATGGATTAAACTTGGAATGCTGATATGTCTTCTAAGTCAACTTTGCTTTCCCTTTCTTTCCAGGGTAAATAATCATTTTCGTTCCTTTCCTCACAACAAGGAACAAAAGCCTGATCCTTCATCCTCAGGAGCGGTATCAGTTTGGAAACTATTTCCAGTTTGGAATATATCCAAGCCTTATAGAAACCTATAGCCAGCTCCTAAGTACCTATGAAGGTGCGGCCCTTATTCCAGCTCAGCTGGTATGGGGCAGATTACGTTTTCTTCAAAGAAATTTGGATCAATTCCGTTCTCAATCTCTGGTTTCAGAACATTGTTTCAGAAAGGTACAGAATTGGCTTCAAGTTAAGGCCTCCTGCTAAGAGATTTTTTTCTTTCCCGTGTCCCAGTTAACACAGCAAAGGCTCAGCATTTCTGAAATGTGTTTCAGATCTAGAGTTGGCTGGAGTATTTATGCCAGTTCCAGTTCTGGAACAGGGGCTGGGGTTTTATTTTATCTCTTCATTGTACCAAAGAAGGTCAATTCCTTCAGACCAGTTCCGGATCTATCATTATTGAATCGTTATGTTAGGATACCAACATTCAAGATGGTTACTGTAGGACTATCCTGCCTTTTGTTTAGCAAGGGCATTATATGTCTACAATAGATTTACAGGATGTGTATCTGCATATTCCGATTCATCCAGATCACTTTTAGTGTCTCAGATTCTCTTTTTAGACAAGCATTACCAGTTTTGTGGCTCTACCGTTTGGCCTAGCCTCAGTTCCAAGAATTTTTTTCAAAGGTTCTCGGTGCCCTTCTTTCTGTAATCAGAGAACAGGGTTTTGGTATTTCCTTATTTGGACGATATCTTGGTACTTGCTCAGTCTTCTCATTTTCGAAGAATCTCATACGAATCGACTTGTGTTGTTTCTTCAAGTTCATGGTTGGAGGATCAATTTACCAATCAGTTCATTGATTCCTCAGACAAGGGTAACCTTTTTAGGTTTCTAGATAGATTCAGTGTCTATGACTCTGTCCTTGTCAGACAAGAGAAGTTTAACATTGATATCAGCTTGTCAAAACCTTCAGTCACAATCATTCCCTTTGGTAGCCTTATGCATGGAAATGTTGGGTCTTAGGACTGCTGCATCAGATGCGATCTCCTTTGCTCGTTTTCACATGCGACCTCTTCAGCTCTGTATGCTGAACCAATGGTGCAGGGATTACTCAAAGATATCTCAATTAATATCTTTAAACCGATTTTACGACACTCTCTGACATGGTGGACAGATCACCATCGTTTAGTTCAGGGGGCTTCTCTGTTCTTCCGACCTGGACTATAATCTCAACAGATGCAAGTCTTACAGGTTGGGGAGCTGTGTGGGGGTATCTGACGGCACAAGGGGTTTGGGAATCTCAGGAGGTGAGATTTCCGATCAATATTTTGGAACTCCGTGCAATTTTCAGAGCTCTTCAGTCTTGGCCTCTTCTGAAGAGAGAGTTGTTCATTTGTTTTCAGATAGACAATGTCACAACTGTGGCATACATCAATCATCAAGGAGGGACTCACAGTCCTCTGGCTATGAAAGAAGTATCTCGAATTTTGGTTTGGGCGGAATCCAGCTCCTGTCTAATCTCTGCGGTTCATATCCCAGGTATGGACAATTGGAAAGCGGATTATCTCAGTCGCCAAACGTTGCATCCGGGCGAATGGTCTCTTCACCCAGAGGTATTTCTTCAGATTGTTCAAATGTGGGAACTTCCAGAAATAGATCTGATGGCTTCTCATCTAAACAAGAAACTTCCCAGGTATCTGTCCAGATCCCAGGATCCTCAGGCGGAGGCAGTGGATGCATTATCACTTCCTTGGAAGTATCATCCTGCCTATATCTTTCCGCCTCTAGTTCTTCTTCCAAGAGTAATCTCCAAGATTCTGAAGGAATGCTTGTTTGTTCTGCTGGTAGCTCCGGCATGGCCTCACAGGTTTTGGTATGCGGATCTTGTCCGGATGGCCTCTTGCCAACCGTGGACTCTTCCGTTAAGACCAGACCTTCTGTCTCAAGGTCCTTTTTTCCATCAGGATCTGAAATCCTTAAATTTAAAGGTATGGAGATTGAACGCTTGATTCTTGGTCAAAGAGGTTTCTCTGACTCTGTGATTAATACTATGTTACAGGCTCGTAAATCTGTATCCAGAGAGATATATTATAGAGTCTGGAAGACTTATATTTCTTGGTGTCTTTCTCATCATTTTTCTTGGCATTTTTTTAGAATACCGAGAATATTACAGTTTCTTCAGGATGGTTTAGATAAGGGTTTGTCCGCAAGTTCCTTGAAAGGACAAATCTCTGCTCTTTCTGTTCTTTTTCACAGAAAGATTGCTATTCTTCCTGATATTCATTGTTTTGTACAAGCTTTGGTTCGTATAAAGCCTGTCATTAAGTCAATTTCTCCTCCTTGGAGTTTGAATTTGGTTCTGGGGGCTCTTCAAGCTCCTCCATTTGAACCTATGCATTAATTGGACATTAAATTACTTTCTTGGAAAGTTTTGTTCCTTTTGGCCATCTCTTCTGCCAGAAGAGTTTCTGAATTATCTGCTCTTTCTTGTGAGTCTCCTTTTCTGATTTTTCATCAGGATAAGGCGGTGTTGCGAACTTCTTTTGAATTTTTTACCTAAGTTGTGAATTCCAACAACATTAGTAGAGACATTGTGGTTCCTTCATTATGTCCTAATCCTAAGAATTCTAAGGAGAAATCGTTGCATTCTTTGGATGTTGTTAGAGCTTTGAAATATTATGTTGAAGCTACTAAGTCTTTTTTATTTGTTATTTTTTCCGGTTCTAGAAAGGCCAGAAAACTTCTGCCATTTCTTTGGCATCTTGGTTGAAATCTTTAATTCATCTTGCCTATGTTGAGTCGGGTAAAACTCCGCCTCAGAGGATTACAGCTCATTCTACTAGGTCAGTTTCTACTTCCTGGGCGTTTAGGAATGAAGCTTCGGTTGTTCAGATTTGCAAAGCGGCAACTTGGTCCTCTTTGCATACTTTTACCAAATTCTACCATTTTGATGTATTTTCTTCTTCTGAAGCAGTTTTTGGTAGAAAAGTACTTTAGGCAGCGGTTTCAGTTTGAATCTTCTGCTTATGTTTTTCATTAAACTTTATTTTGGGTGTGGATTATTTTCAGCAGGAATTGGCTGTCTTTATTTTATCCCTCCCTCTCTAGTGACTCTTGTGTGGAAAGATCCATATCTTGGGTAGTCATTATCCCATACGTCACTAGCTCATGGACTCTTGCTAATTACATGAAAGAAAACATAATTTATGTAAGAACTTACCTGATAAATTCATTTCTTTCATATTAGCAAGAGTCCATGAGGCCCGCCCTTTTTTGTGGTGGTTATGATTTTTTTGTATAAAGCACAATTATTCCAATTCCTTATTTTATATGCTTTCGCACTTTTTTCTTATCACCCCACTTCTTGGCTATTCGTTAAACTGAATTGTGGGTGTGGTGAGGGGTGTATTTATAGGCATTTTAAGGTTTGGGAAACTTTGCCCCTCCTGGTAGGAATGTATATCCCATACGTCACTAGCTCATGGACTCTTGCTAATATGAAAGAAATGAATTTATCAGGTAAGTTCTTACATAAATTATGTTTTTTCCCCTTCAATATAGATATCCAGTTGCAGAATAAACGCATAGAAGAAAAGCAGAATGAGGTTTTACAAATCTTCACACGGATAAAGGACAATGAAAACGAGGAAGCAGACCTGGCTAAGCACTTGCAGAGTTTAAAGGATGAACTGAATCACAAACGAGAAAGTAAGTCTCGTTGTGCTTTATTGTAGTGAAGGGTTTTACAAAAGCATGTTTGATAAATAATGTAAAACAAATGTATCCATATTCTAGTTGCCCTAGCCAATAAACGGGCTAATAGGGACCGGCTGAAGGAGCTGCAGAAATCCGCAACTATGTTCAAGGACCGGCTTGGACTGGAGATCAGAAAATTGCGTGGTGAGTAACTGTTAGATGTCAGTATATGGCCGGGTTATAATACAATATATTTAATAATTATTCTTTGAAACAAACCCCCAATAAAATGCATATACAAAACAATTAAAATTAATATAACTTCCTAAATTCTTTATATTAGTTAAATTTATAGACACATTGAATTATATTTCTAGAAAACCAGTTATGACTCAAACTATACAAGTTTAAACTGTTACAATATTCTTTACAAAGCAAACCAAATATACCTTTAGAATTAACCTTATTCACAATTGAATTGCATTACATCACCACAATGAAATATCACAGTATTGGTCACTAACTTAAGAGTGCCTAGTTAAACTATATAACAAGATGCTTTAGCAGCCAATTTCTCTGAGCTGAAATAAACTCTTTTTAGCTACAATTATTTAAGCTCTAAAATATAATATAGTTACAAATAACTTAATGCACACCAGAAAGATTGACTTACAATAATGGGCCTGACTAAGAAATATGCAACACAAATGATATTTATCTAGTAAATAAATTACTTAGAATATAAGAGTGACTAGTTAAGACTACACAGGACTATGAATGCTAGCTAAAATACAAAGTGCCCTTTTAAATCTACTAACTGCAATTAGTTCTAGTTACCAAATACCTTTGATTTAAAAATTATACATATATTTATCAATCGCGTATACTTCACCAAAAATAACCAAATCAATATTTCAGCTTGCGGAACTTCTTGTTTCACCTCATATGAAATAAGGGTATTGCAATATGGATAATAAAAAGTAGCCCAATTTGCTTAAAGTGACTGTGTCCCAATTTGGCAGCAGTTATTCAGTCACCAGTTCAGCAAATAGTCAGCCAGACAGTTTCTATCCTTTGCATTCCATCTTCTTTTAATCATCTGTGAAACAATATGATAGGCCTTTCAGAAGCTTGTCTGTGATTTGCCCTTGCGGAGCTTGTCCCTGATTCGCCCTTGGATCTGAACATCTCATAGGTTATTTTGTGAAACCCCTCCCTGAGCAGCCAAATGCCTTTTGGCTGTAATACCATTTCTGATCTATAGGTGGCAGCAGACACCCAGGAATGCAGCCCCACCATCAAATATTTCTAACAGTTTAATTATTTAACCTTAAAATGTTTATCCAACATATCTCTTATATTAATGAATCATATGTTTCATATATGGTCCGCACAGTGTCATCTTCACTGATCATTTTTTAATGAAAAAAAGTTTTTTATTGATTTTTCAACATTTTACATGTATAAAATCAGACCAACTGTGTTACAATTTCAATTGATTTCCAATTCTTCTTACCACTAAATACTTTGACTAAAGGTATGTAACAAAAAGACCACCATACAGCAGACAATAAGTAATGAGTAGATAAGCTCAGCACGACCGTTAGTTGACAGTCCTATCCTTAAAACCCTTTATTACTCTATTTAGAACCTCCATGAAGGAGGACCCGGCTCAGCATGTACGACCTGTAAATCATCTCCAGATCCCCTGGCCCTTCTATCTATTTCTGGCCTCGATGTACATTATCCAGGGCTCCCACATTAGTAAAAACTGTTCTTTATTATCTAAAATATCTGCGGAGGCGCTGCTCATTAGTAATAATAGTCAACTTTATTCTTGATTATCAAAAAAGAGGGTACTGTGGTCTTCCAGTACCTTGCAATAGTTAGCTTGGTTACAGTGCAAATCAGCGCTACTAATTTGTTTGCTTTTCGGGATAAATTTGATAGAGGCTCATGTAACAGTGCCTGAGATGGAGTTAAATTAATTTGCCTATCCAGGATTTCACCCAGGAGCTCTGATGTTTGGGACCAAATGCGTGAAACATGACAACAGTTCCACCACATATGTGCATATGTGCCGCTTTCATTACAACCGCGTAAACAACTTGTGTTCGCGCACGCTGCATGAATTCTCGAAGGGTGGAAGTACCATCTATAAGCTACCTTGATAAAGTTTTCCTTTAAATGCGCACAAATAGAAAAGGAAGTGCCAGACTTCAAAACTTTTCAGCGGTCCATGTAAAATTAAATTCCGTCTCCCATTTTATCATAAATGGTAATTTATTAAGCTTGGGTGGGGTATTAAATAGTATATATAAGTTGGAGATCGCCCCTCTCATCCGTTCAGTGGCTAAACATAGTCTCTCTAGATAGGAACTAACGGTTGGCTGGTTTTGTCCTAAAATTTCATCTACTCTCGCTCTTAATTGCAGGTAATGAAACCAGCTCTCTCTCTCTTGTTTATTTAAATCGGCATATTGGTGGAATGTTAATAGCTTGGTGCCTACTAGGGTATCTG
Organism: Bombina bombina; assembly: GCF_027579735.1. Classification (NCBI taxonomy): domain Eukaryota; kingdom Metazoa; phylum Chordata; class Amphibia; order Anura; family Bombinatoridae; genus Bombina; species Bombina bombina. Next base: position 96,258,424 of record NC_069499.1, read on the forward strand.
CAATGCGGTACAGGCCTTTATTTGCCCACTTCTTCACTGATCATTTTAAGACCAAACGTGAATATAATCCACTTATAATATATTAAAATGCGTTTTAAATCATATTTTCTATGAAACGATTTAAAAGGATTATACTATCTACATCATGGATTTAATTACATTTTAAGTTATTATCTTAATATGACATACATACCTTAAGATCGGCAAACATATGTCATTTTCATATAATTATATCTACATTGGATTACTACTTTCATATCTGTATATTTCTTTTTGAGTGTATAAAACATGGGATATTATTTAAAATACCAATTATATATGTACTTATTAGATGCCTGAAAAATATAAAGAAATAGGTTATTAAAATTGGACAGTGACTGTATTGCTACTTATTAAATTCAGCAAGTATTCATATTTAATGTTATACAAATATATAATCTCTTATCCATTATTTTGTACCTATTATTTGATAGTCTGAGGCACATATTAAATATTTGAGAATTATACATTTTTATACAGTATTTAAAATTATATGTATTTCAAAAATGAATTTAAACAGCTACAATGTAACATGTTTAGCTATTTAGCTATTTTTTTTTACATCTAGACGTAACGTCTAGAATTTGTGGATTCAACACGGCAGGGGCAATTTAACACACTTCTTCATTTCTTCCAAACTGGCCTTTCTGAATCTGATAATTCATCAAAAGTAATCCTCAGACATCATGTCTCTTGGCATATGCTTCTCTTTAAAATAACTTGCCTTTTTCTAATTGAAACAAATGTTTATTTCTTTGTTCTTTTTGCGATAACTATGCAAACAATTTAATTTATGAATGAGAGAGGGGAGTTGGTTTATACAGCCAAGAATTCTTTGGCAGAGAAAATATAACTGCTGTAACCAGTTTCATAAATAAATTAATCATTTGGTGTAGACAGCCATACAGGGAGTGCAGAATTATTAGGCAAGTTGTATTTTTAAGGATTAATTTTATTATTGAACAATAACCATGTTCTCAATGAACCCAAAAAACTCATTAATATCAAAGCTGAATAGTTTTGGAAGTAGTTTTTAGTTTGTTTTTAGTTATAGCTATTTTAGGGGGATATCTGTGTGTGCAGGTGACTATTACTGTGCATAATTATTAGGCAACTTAACAAAAAACAAATATATACCCATTTCAATTATTTATTTTTACCAGTGAAACCAATATAACATCTCAACATTCACAAATATACATTTCTGACATTCAAAAACAAAACAAAAACAAATCAGTGACCAATATAGCCACCTTTCTTTGCAAGGACACTCAAAAGCCTGCCATCCATGGATTCTGTCAGTGTTTTGATCTGTTCACCATCAACATTGCGTGCAGCAGCAACCACAGCCTCCCAGACACTGTTCAGAGAGGTGTACTGTTTTCCCTCCTTGTAAATCTCACATTTGATGATGGACCACAGGTTCTCAATGGGGTTCAGATCAGGTGAACAAGGAGACCATGTCATTAGATTTTCTTCTTTTATACCCTTTCTTGCTAGCCACGCTGTGGAGTACTTGGACGCGTGTGATGGAGCATTGTCCTGCATGAAAATCATGTTTTTCTTGAAGGATGCAGACCTCTTCCTGTACCACTGCTTGAAGAAGGTGTCTTCCAGAAACTGGCAGTAGGACTGGGAGTTGAGCTTGACTCCATCCTCAACCTGAAAAGGCCCCACAAGCTCATCTTTGATGATACCAGCCCAAACCAGTACTCCACCTCCACCTTGCTGGCGTCTGAGTCGGACTGGAGCTCTCTGCCCTTTACCAATCCAGCCACGGGCCCATCCATCTGGCCCATCAAGACTCACTCTCATTTCATCAGTCCATAAAACCTTAGAAAAATCAGTCTTGAGATATTTCTTGGCCCAGTCTTGACGTTTCAGCTTGTGTGTCTTGTTCAGTGGTGGTCGTCTTTCAGCCTTTCTTACCTTGGCCATGTCTCTGAGTATTGCACACCTTGTGCTTTTGGGCACTCCAGTGATGTTGCAGCTCTGAAATATGGCCAAACTGGTGGCAAGTGGCATCTTGGCAGCTGCAAGCTTGACTTTTCTCACTTCATGGGCAGTTATTTTGCGCCTTGGTTTTTCCACACGCTTCTTGCGACCCTGTTGACTATTTTGAATGAAACGCTTGATTGTTCGATGATCATGCTTCAGAAGCTTTGCAATTTTAAGAGTGCTGCATCCCTCTGCAAGATATCTCACTATTTTTTACTTTTCTGAGCCTGTCAAGTCCTTCTTTTGACCCATTTTGCCAAAAGAAAGGAAGTTGCCTAATAATTATGCACACCTGATATAGGGTGTTGATGTCATTAGACCACACCCCTTCTCATTACAGAGATGCACATCACCTAATATGCTTAATTGGTAGTAGGCTTTCGAGCCTTTACAGCTTTACAGACAACATGCATAAAGAGGATGATGTGGTCAAAATACTCATTTGCCTAATAATTCTGCACTCCCTGTATATATATATATATATATATATATATATATATATATATATATTTGGTATGTAAAGGGAACTTTAAATATTAGATACATTTTATAGCATAGTATTCAAGTTAATCCCCTACTCCATCTTGTTATGGGGATTTTAGTGTTGAAATCTGCATTTAGTGTTTAATGTACCTTTCATGCACAGATTGCTGATATATTTTTTTGATTGTCATATTCTTTGTCTGTATAAAAATTATGTGTCTAACTATGCAATACCCATGGCTAAATGCCCAGAAAGATAACAGGGATGCGCAATTCCTATCTCCCGACGCCCGGGACATGCAGTTTTGTGCGCCGGACATGTGTTTTTTTGTTGTTGTTGTTTTTTTTACAATTAGCCCTGCTGTGGGCAAGCCGACCACAGCATGGGTAAAGTTTTTTTTTTAATGTAATTTTAATAGCGGCCAGCGGGGGTGTTGCGGTAGTGGGGAGAAGTGAACTGAGTGTCTTGAGGGCAGAGTGAGAACGGGAGAAAAAGCCCTCGTACAGCAAATGTTTGCAGCCTTTGTGAATTGCGTACAACTCTGTGACAGTCAGCAGACAGGGTAAATATACAATATGGAATGTGCAGGTCCTGCAGGAGCGAGTTGTTTATCTAAGGAACACGACAATGATCTTATAAAAACTTCCAGAAGTGCTGAAAATAGCGCTTAAGTTTCTATGCTCTTCTGCTCTTTAAAAAAGTTGAGTCGCTCTTTTTACACAAAGCGAGTCACTTCTAACCGGTAGTAACATCACTGAGGGACATAGAGGTAAATATATTCAGGAACAAGAAAATGGTTTAATCAGACTAAAACACAAGGAAACGAGTTTGTATACAACGATCATGAAAGAAGTGTCTGCTCTCTGGCCCCGGGTAAGAGTAGAATGTAGAAATCAGGGAATTCATTAGCAAGAAGTTGAGGGAAAAAATATGCAGATATTAAACAGAGTGAGGTTAATAAAGGATGTGACACACTTTACTAGAGCGAGTTGTTCCTATGAAGAAACGCAGGCTTCTGTAGAGAGGGGTGGGCGGTAGTTAGGAATTCTGAGCGGCCACTTTAATTTCAAGCTTTCTCGGCATCCTGGCAGACTTTATCTGCTGCATGTTCAGAGCAGGCGTGCTTAAAACAGATGCTTGAAATTAAAGTGGCCGCTTAGAATTGCTAACTAACGCCCACCCCTCTCTACAGAAGCCTGCGTTTCTTCATAGGAACACGACAATGATCTTATAAAAACTTCCAGCAGTGCTGACAATAGAGCTTAAGTTTCTACACTCTTTAAAGAAGTTGAGTCGCTATTTTTACACAAAGCAAGTCGCTTCTAACCGGTAGTAACATCACTGAGGGACATAGAGGTAAATATATTCAGGAACAAGAAAATTATTTAATCAGACTAAAACACAAGTTGTCATAAGATCATTGTCGTGTTCGTCAGATAAACAACTCGCTCCTGCAGGACCTGCACATTCTATAGTCCTGTATAGAAGTGAAGACAGGAAGCAGGAATCCCTGCAAATGCAGGCTATTTAGCATTATGTACACCCTCTTTGCACAAATAATATATGTACTTCTGTCTGAAATGTGTTTTATATATGTATGTGTGTGCATATGTGTGTATGTATATATATTTTTGTGTTTATTTATATATGTACTCTATATGCATGTATAAATGAGTTTATGTATGTGTGTGTATGCATGTATGAGTGTGTGTGTGGTGTATGTATCTGTATGTATTTTATGTATATGCATGTGTATGTATACTATATGTATGTATGTGTGCGTGTGTGTGTGTGTGTGTGAATAGATGTAGATAAGTGTGAATGTATTACGACCGTACTTAAACTCTTACCTGAGATAGTGGTTTGATAGGTCAATTGCTTTTTTAAAATAATAAAAAAAAAAAATACATTAAGCAGTTTTTAAAAAAAAAAAAAATACACATTGCCAAATAGAATAAATGCTGTACTTTCTGTATGAAAGTAGAAAATATTTGAATTCACTGTCCCTTTAATATATTTCTGGCCCATCAGTTTCTGCTACAGGCTGTTAGCATAAGGCTCCTCCTCTAGCTCCTGCCAAATCCTGTGTTTTAAGATAAGTTTGGTTGCAATTAATACATGTATACAGATACTGTATCAGTGAACACATATACTGTATAGGTGCAAACATATACTGTATGAGTGCACACATATTCTGTATCAGTGTACATGTATTCTGTATCAGTATACTGTATACTGTCAGACACTGTCCCTTAGAGAAAAACCTGATTAAAATTATTTTGTGAATCAGGATAAGTAGATTGGGCTCCTTTAGTCCATTGGACAAGTAGTTTTAAAAAAAAATCTAAAATTTTAAAATTCCACATCCCTGAGATAAGCTTGATAAATATACCTTGTTAAAAGCAGGTTTGTTTATACTTTCCATCAGTTTTAATATTCTCTTATCAGAATAGTACTATTTTAATTTAACTAACTCATTATTTTATAATTAAAGGGACAGTAAACTCAAAATGAAACTTTCCTTCCTAAGATAGGGAGAGTCCACGGCTTCATTCCTTACTGTTGGGAAATACAACACCTGGCCACCAGGAGAAGGCAAAGACACCCCAGCCAAAGGCTTAAATATCCCTCCCACTTTATCATTACCCCAGTCATTCTTTGCCTTTCATCACGTTATGAGGTGGCAGAGAAGTGGCAGAAGATTCAGAGAATCCTTAAAAGGGTATCTGTCCTTTGAGAGAGGACTGGAGTTTTAAGTAGTCATGTCAACCTCTCAGTGAGAGTATTGATGAAAGTTAGAGTCTGGAGATGCAGGGAAAGTTTTTCTGCGAAACCATCCAGACTACTGCTAACAGCTCCTAAGCAATCGGTGTTGCTGAGTTTCACTGCCTGCTTTCTCTCACTCAAGTCCTTGTCAGGAGCGCTTCTATAACACTGTCACACTTGAGAGGCTGTGTTCTGTTCCACAGCATGGATCCTCGAGGTAAGAGCGTTTCAATTTTTACACATAAAACACTATAACAGGGTCACAGCGTGGCTCCTTTGTACCTTGATAGGATACAGGGTTAATATCCTCTGAAGGGAGTTTATTGAACAGTTGGGGTAAATTAATCAGTGTATTAATTATTTACATGCTGCTTTGTGTGATTTTTTCCTGGGCTGATAGACTGTGTGTTTTTGGCTGGAACAAACAGGTTTCACTTTTAAGTTTCACTTTCGTTTTTATAAGTGTTGCACAGCTCCTATTACTTGCTGTACTTGTAATAACAGGGGAAGTACTGTCTTGCACTCCATGTGACCGAGTATGGTCAATGTTCATTTCCTCCATTCCGACTGAAACTTGAACCTGAGGAGAGCGTTTCCTCTGTTAACTGTCTGGGTCTAGGAGGTGGTGAGTGCCCCAGCCATTGGGAGTATGAAGGTGCAGTTTTCTATAATAAAAAACATTTTTATTTGTGTCTTCCTGTGGGTATAACCTGAGCTATGGAGGACTTGCACATGTTAGAAGGTACTCCTTCTGTACAAAATCATACCTATTTATATTGTGAAGAGGCCACAGTTTTCCTATCCACTCAGTTATGTTCCACATGCCTAACAGCATTTTAAAGTCTAAGAAGGGAGACAAGCTTGCTAAGGCTCTTAGTCCCTCAGCGTCCCGTGAGATTACTACCCTTGCTACACATGCAGTTCCCCGTACCATATCTAATCCTCCATCCGGAGGGGGCCTTCTTCCTGCGGACTTTGCCGCACAATTACAAACGGCGGTGTCTGCGGCCCTCAGGGCATTACCTCGCTCTAACAAACGCAAGAGAAAGGTTCAACATAGCTCTCCTGACCCTGATTCATCTAAATATTTATCCGATTTAGCTATTATGTCCCAGTTATCCGATGATGCGTTAACCTCTGTAGCCTAAGAGGGTGAACTTTCTGGGTCGGAGTCCTTAGCGTCTAAGCCTCCTGCTGTGGAGGAACCGTCCTTTAGATTTAAAATTGAGCACTTGCGTTTTATATTTAAGGAGGTCTTGTCTACATTAGAGGTTCCAGAGGCCGTGCTGCCTGAAGAACCTATGATACCTAAATTAGACAGTGTTTACGAAGACAGGAAAGTTCCTTTGACTTTTCCTGTGCCGGTTAAGATGGCAAACATTTTTAAGAATGAATGGGAAAGAATTGGTTGTTCCTTTTCCCCCTCGTCTACTTTTAAAAAGTTGTTCCTGGTCCTGGACTCTCAACTGGATTTGTGGGACTCCATTCCTAAGGTGGATGGTGCTATCTCTACACTTGCTAAACGTACTACTATACCTCTTGAGGATAGTTCTTCATTCGGAGAGCCGATGAATAAGAAAATGAGGCGGCCCCCGACCCGGGATCGAATCATGTAGGGTGCAGACTGTCTCTTTTTTTCAGACGCCTAGTTCAAGGACGTACAGGATCCGTGGGTCCTTGAGGTGGTATCTCAGGGATACAAGATAGGTTTCAAATCTCATCCGCCATGGGGCAGATTCCTTCTCTCGAATCTGTCTACCAGACCAGAAAAGAGGGATGCCTCATGATCCCAAAGAACTTTCTGCCCATTTCTGGACCTAAAATGCTTAAACAAATTTCTCAGTGTCCCTTCCTTCAAGATGGAGACGATAAGGTTCATCTTTCCTTTAATTCAGGAAGGCCAGTTTATTACCACTATAGATCTGAAGGACGCTTACCTTCATGTTCCAATCCACAGGGAACACTTTCAGTTCCTGAGGTTTGCATTCCTAGACCAGCACTTCAAGTTTATTACCCTTCCGTTTGGCCTAGCTACTGCTCCAAGAATCTTAAGAAAGTTCTGGGGGCTCTTCTAGCCGTTACCAGAACTCAGGGTATTGCAGTAGCCCCATACTTGGATGATATTCTGGATTTTAAGTTTAAAAACTGTCTAAAATCTAAGTTTCAACTGCCCCACTATTTTTTGGGAAACTGCGAAGGCAGTTCTCAGGGGGGAGATTTTAGCTTATTGCATAAATAGGACAAAGAAATTCAAACTTAGGGAAAAGGAAATCTTGAAGTCAGTATCTAACTCATACAATTATCACCATTTAGAGAAAACATCTGAGAGTTGGGCACAATATACCCGAGCATTAAAGGAAAGGGACTCTTTTCTCCTTCACAGGTCATCTCAGAAAGATTTCAGGCTAAATTATTTAGATTTGAAATAAAACCGGAAAACTTAGTCTAGTCAAGAGGGATAAAGGCTCATCCTTGATTGACTCCCTACATGAAGAAGGTAAAACTTTAACAATGCCAGAAGAACTTCTGAACATCTTCTCAAACTATTGCCAGGACCTGTACTCCCTTAAAAACTCAAATAATTCTGAGCACGAGGATTTCTGGAGTAAAATATCCTATCCGACACTAGCATCTGAACTAGTTGAAACTCTCAACTCTCCTATCTCTGAGCTCGAAGTGTCTAGAGCAATCCAAGATTTTTCTTTGAATAAAGCCCCGGGCCCGGACGCCCTTATCCCCGGTAATTGTGTCACACTTAACCTTACTTTATAATGATATGTACATTAAGGGCAACCCGCCCTCCCCCAGCTTTGCTGCTTCCTGCACTACTCTAATCCTTAAGCAAGGGAAGGATCCTGATAAGAAGGAATCATATAGGCCCATAGCCTTGCTGATATTTACCTCTAGCATTAGCATTGATGCTTCAATCTCTTCTACCTAGTATCATTTATAAGGACCAGGCAGGATTTATGTTCAAACAAAATCCTCAGCTAAAATAAGGGAAGTTTTTCTTACCATAGACTACTTTAAAACCAGGGAAAGGTTGGGGAGTGGAGGGGGAGGGGACATCTCCGATTCAGCATTTATTTCAATAGATGCTGAAAAAGCTTTCAATTCAGTTCACTATGATCATTTACTTCACTCCCTTCAACGCTTTGGCCTCCATGGTAGTTTTTTTAAATTGATTGATAATTTATATAATACAGCCTCCACAAGGATGCTAGTTAATGGTATGATCTCTTCAAAGATATCACTTAGAAGAGGAACCCGGCAGGGATGCCCCCTCTCTTCTCTTCAACCTCTCCATCGAACCTTTTGCTATTTTTGTCAGACACCACCTTGAAGGGATTAGGATAGGCAAAAAGGAGTTGAAAATAGCTTTATATGCTGATGATATTCTTATATATATTACAAATACTCACATTAACATCCCAAAACTTCTCTCAATTATTGATCAGTTTGGCTCTTTCTCTGGATATAGGGGGAATACAAAATCTGAATTTCTGTGGATTAAGCAATCCAATGAGTCTCTTGCAAATATACCATTCAGAATAGTTTCTGGATCTTTTAGGTACCTGGGCATCACAAGCTCTTCTAACCCGGATACTTGGTACAGTTTTAATATTTTTCCAGTGTTGAATAAAATCAAAGAGAGCTTGAAAAACTGGCAAAACCTCCCCCTCTTTCTGACAGGCCGAATAGCCCTGTCTAAGATGGTCTGTCTTCCTAAACTTCTCTATGTTCTTCAGAATACTGTGCGTCTAGTTATGCATTGGATTTTCTTTAGAGACTATGTCACTGACAATGAACTTGAGAGAAGTGTAACTCTAGCTCATTACCTAAAGAAGTGAAAAAATTGAGAACTATATTTAACTCACTCCAGGTCTGGTGGAGAGTCTGTAAACTCTTTGACTTAGACCACAGGATATCCAAATATATGCCATTGTCAGGTAACCCTCAATTTCAAGCAGGACTCCAATTATCACCCTTTCAGAGGTGGAATAGTCTAGGTCTAGGTAATGTTTCCCAATTGCTAGACTTTGATAGGAGGTGCATTAAAACCTTTGGTTCCCTTAGGGGGGAGTTTAATCTCCCTCAAAAAAGATTTTTATGCGTATCTACAAGCAAGGCATCTTGCACTTAAATTAACAAGTAATTTCGGCTGGAACTGGACATTGGGGAGCATTGAGAAATGGCTTGTTTTAGTTAAAAATGGATTCATGTCAGTTTCCCCTTGTTATCAAGCCCTGAGCTCCTTAAAGGGTACCCTCAACTTGGAAAAGATCTCTTCCATATGGGCCACAGCTATATTGCAAAATGATGTGGATACTAGTCTTACCCAATCCTCAATTCTTGAAGTAATGCGAACCACTCTTTCCTCCTCTTGGAGAGAATCCCATATTAAATTACTTCTTATGACCTACTTCACTCCTGAGAGAGGTTTTAGGTGTGGAAATTCCAACTATAACTGCTGTCCCAGGTGTTCCTTGCTCTTGGCTAAACTTGTACATATGTTATGGGATTGCCCAAGGATTAAACATTTTTTACTTAAAATACTGGCTTAGTAAAACTTTAGGGATCTCCCCTTTGACGTTAACAATGACACATATACTGTACTTATAGAAGAACCCGAAGAATCGGCAGGTAAATATAAAAATTGTCAATATGGCTATTTTAGCAGCTAGATATGTAATCCTAAAAAAATGGAAAGGGAGAGCGACCCCCAGTATTCCAGAGGTTAAGAATTGTCTCTAAAAACAATGCATTCTTGAACAGATGGATACCAATTTAAATGATGAACATGACATTACTGCATTTTTCTTGAAATTGTCAGTTTTTATTAAATTTCTCCCTCCTAGTGAAATCGGCCATTTAATCTACCCATTCAGAAATTCAGAACTTGTGCTGCTGGGTCTATGGTAATAGGTCTGCTCCCCCCATCCCTTCTTTCCACCCCTTTTTTTTTGTCTCTTGTCTTGTTTGGTTTTGTTTGGTTGAGTTGGGTTTTTTTTTTGTGTCTCGTCTCTTTTGGTTATGATTTATTATATCTTGTCTCTCTGTTTGGCTTAGTCCGGACCTTCCAGTCTGGCCTTATTGGGCCTGGTCTGGTTTTGTTTCATTGCTGTTTCTGGACTTTGGCCAAGTGTCTTATGATGTTGTATTAAGTAAACAATAAAATACTCCAACAGAGTACTATAAAGATAATTGGAGACACAGTTGAGTTTATATAATGACTAGGACTTTATGCAGGTTAGATAAATAACTTTCATGTGGAGCTCTGTTTTCTATTTAGAGGAAGAGTATCAAGGAGAGGTATTATACTGTACTTTGGTTAAAAGTACAGAAGGATGCATTTTCGTCATGTTATAAAATCTTTAGACTTTGAGGATTTCTGCACTGTAGTAATTGCCCTCATCGTCAGGTGCATTTTCTTTTTTTTTTTCTTCTTTTTTGGTTCAATGAAATTTTTTAGGCACCCTGCGAGGTGCTCCCTTTTGCTTTTCTCTGCTTGTCTTTATGTGATCATATATGTACTGTATAAATCAAAGTGTATACTCTGTTGGACTCTAAATAAAGAAATTTATTTTAAAAAAAAATATATATATTCCCTTTCTGAATCATTAAAGTTTAATTTTGACTAAAATGGTTGCATTATCTCTCAATAAAAAAGAAGAAAAGAAAATAAAAAATAAGCAAAACATGTTTAAATGGTGTTTGGGCAAAATAAAGATTTGTGTCCAAAAAAAAAAAAGTTCTCAACATTTTTGGAATACAAAATAGTCTTTACCTGGCCTAATGCTGATTGTTTTCCTGTGTTGGACTATCAGTGGTGAGGAGTGCCGACCACTTGATTTCTTTGACATTGGCACATACAGGATAGACAAAACATGGAAGTAGTAGTATTCTATATGATTTACTACAGTGTAAGCTTTAGCAAATGTATTATTATGACTTTATCACACGTTAAACATAAGTACGTCTTTATCTTCCAACAGGTGAAAAGCTGCAGTTTGTTTTCAGATGCATTAACCCTAAAGACCCCGATCAGCCGTTCTCATGCATAATTTCATTAAATGAACAAGGAGACTATGAAGGTAATTTGATGTTATTTAAGGAACATGCAAACATGAGCTTCCTTTACGTAAATACAACTTTACATTCTTTAAGAATTCATTTTGTGCTGAATAAAGCTGTATCTGTTAGTTTAAATAGCTTTTAAATATTTATAGTATATTATATTAGATCTTTGTATTCAAAACTGCAGCAGAAAATACCCTTTTAATTGGGATAGGCTCTCTCCAACACTAGGTTTATTTCTTCTGCTGCCTCTTTTGTAAAAGCTTTTCTATAGTGATTACTACTGTTCTGAAATTTGCAGCTATTTAAAATGCTACAATAAAGGTTATTTGTAGTCAATTTTTTATACTCCAGTAGGTAAAATGGATCATTGGGAACTCATAAAAGGGGGGAACATTTACAGGAGAATGTCCCTTTAAGTATAGGTTATAAAGTGAATAATCTAACCACTGGTTATAAAAAACATTAAACCGTATTATCAATACTTATCAAAAATGTGCTGTTATTATACCATGTTCTGTAATACGGCTTTAACGTGCTTCAGTGTAGCACAAAGTATACAGCCCACACTCATAAGGTTCAGGGACACCTTATCCCACATTCGCTGCGCAGAAAACAATGTTTCAGTATATTGTTATACTGTAGTATATTGTGCGGTTTCTGCACAGTATAAAAGTGCATTGATGTTCTACTGATCTTTATAAGGAGTGGGCTGTTTTTATCTGAGCTACAAGAATGCAGAGTACCCTTGTTCTAATTATATTCTGGGTGAGATATTGTATAGCACACAACAAATGCCATTTATTGGGTATTACATTTATCTATTACACATTTTCAACTTTATTTCATGCTAAGTGTCAGTCTATAAGGCTGTTAATCACAACAGAGCCCTATCCAGAAAACTGACCTTTAAAGCACTGTCAAACTTGTATAAAACTGGTTCTCCTCAGACATGCATGTTTGTACTGCCAATGTTTGTCTTAGGGGATGTCATGGTGTGACTGAAATACTATATAGGGGTACATTTATTATCCCTGCAGGTAAACAGGTTCACAAATAATGAACCTGTCCAACTGCAATCACCACTTGTGATGTTTAATTGCAGGGTGAAATTTACCATTGCTCAAGAGGATTCTTATGCAATGTCAGCCCTGCTGCAGCACAACCAATTGCACTAGAGCAGGGCATATCAATCACCCCGAGCGAGTGTCAGGGTGATTGATCTCGCCACTCCTGAGGTAACGGAGAAGAAAAAAAGAAGCGCTTTTAGCTTCTTAAATACATCTTTAGGTGAGCCAGCTCCACATAGCCGATAAAGCTGCAGACTACGCTGGCAATCTGCAAATAAATAATTATATATAATTCCTTCTGTTTCTTGCCTCTGAATAGAATTGTGGTTATTTAAACAAACTTTATGAAACAGCAATCCCATTTGTAGAATGTATTTTTGCTTTTGTTTTTCAGTCACAGCGTCTGACCCGCCGTTAGATTGCCTAGCAGAATTTCAGGAGAAAGTGAGAGAGACAAAAAACTTCTCTGGATTACTTGCCAACCTCCGAAAGGCTTTCACCACATTGGTTTCTCAAGTTAAATAACTTATTTATTGTTCTCTATTATTGTTTTATTGTTTCTTTTTACTCTTATAAATAATATAATAATGCTATAAAATGCTCAAGTATTTGGTAGCAAATATCTGTATTTTACTATTGTAAAAATAAATCTGACACTTTTAGCATGTTTTGTGTCCATCTTTGTGTGGTTTGGGGGTGGGTTAGCATTGGTAATTACTGTATTTATTCAAAAGTTACAATTTAAAGGACCATTAAATACAGTAGAAATGCATAACAAAAAGTTTTTGAAAGTTTTCCAAATTTACTTCAATTTTCTGTCTCTTGACAGCTGTCAGCCAATCAGACTCATATACACTGTGAACTAAGTTTTATTCTTCATGTTTAAAAACTCACTTTGAGGTAACATTATGTTTTCTTCATAGATGGAAAGAATCCACAGCTGCATTCATTACTTTTGGCAAATAAGAACCTGGCCACCAGGAGGAGGCAAAGACACCCCAGCCAAAGGCTTAAATACTCCTCTCACTTCCCTCATCCCCCAGTCATTCTTTGTCTTCCGTCCCAGGAGGTTGGCAGAGAAGTGTCAGAAGTTTTCGATGGTTTCTTATGGAGAGTAGTGCTCTTCCGCATGGGACTAGAGTTTTAAGTAGTCCTGTCAGCCTCTCAGTGAGAGCATGGGTGAAAGTTAGAGTCCGGAGATGCAGGGAGAGTCTTTCTGCGAAACCATCCCGACTCATATTAACAGCTCCACAAGCAATCAGCGTTGACGAATTTCACTGCCTGCTTTTTTCTCTCAAGTCCATGGCAGAAGCGACGCTACTATCTGTCACCCTTGAAGGGCCGTGTTCCATGGCGTAGATTCTGGTAAGATCGTTTCATTTTACTTTCATCATGGATGTATTGTAATTTCAACTGTTTATCTGAGAGGGGCTACAACCTTTTCGGGGATAACTTTAACATAGGGTCTCAGTGAGGCTCCTTTTTGTATCTAGGAATCAAGGGTTAATATCTCCTGAGGGGGATTATTAAACAGGGGGGGGTTTATAATCATGTTTGTTATGTGATTCTGTCTGCTACTGTGTAGTGTTGCTTCGGCTCATGGCTATTTTGGAACATAACGGACTATGTCTAGTGACGCAGCCTTTTCAGTCGGGTGCGCTTTTGCATGGACTGCACGGTTTACCTTGTGACTCCATTTCCTTTTTCCTAACCGCATGGCGATGGAGAAATCCTGGTCCGCTGGTGTCTGGTTCTCTGGAGACGGCAGTGTCCCAGTTATGGAGGATTCTTGGAGACGGATGTCTCTGATTCTGACTCTACTTCTTGCGAAGAATATGAATTGGCCCGGGTGATACATGCCCATCAGTTATGTTCCGAATGCCATTTTAGAGTGCTCTGTTCCTCGGGATCAGGGAATCGGGTGCCCACTGAGCCATCCGTCTCTGGGGATTCTATTTCTCATGAAACGAGTTCCTTACCATCAACTCTCACTACGCATGCAGGTACCAAACAATACTTATCCTTTCTAGGGAGTGTGGCCTGTTTCCACCGGAGGTTATGACACGGTTCCGCATGGCTATATTTTTGGCCCTGGCACATCTGCACCTCCCAGGAGTGTGCTTACGATATTGTCCGCATTTCGTTAACCGGGCCTCGTCAGGCATCGAATCCCCTGGTCCAGTTCAGCCTTCCGGGGGAGCGACTGCCCCTGAGGCCTCAGGGGGTCAACCTTTGGGGCGGGTGTTTTCTTTTGTCCCGGTGGAGGTATGTTGCACCTTTCCTTATAGACTGGCGCTCCTTCGTGTCTTACGAAGGCAGGTTTTTGGCGTTGCTGGAGGATCCCACTCTTAATGAATCTGGGGATACTGAGTCTTACTCTTTGACTGGCTTGCATACATAGACATAAGGGGATGAAGTAGCCTTCTTATAGTCTTTGTTATTTGTGTATACTTTTCCAGTTCTGAGCTTGGAAGTCTCGGACCACTGTTGGGCTGGTCCTGCGGGCCTGTCTGTTCTTCCTGGGCGATAACCTACGGGTTGCCTTATCTTTTATTTTCATCCGGTGAGGATGATTTTTATTTGGTCTAAAGCTCATGTTGTGGTGTGATGTTTCCTTTGGGAACTTTCCTCTCTGGTATTGATACTCGCGATTTTGTAGTCGCACTGTTTATAAAAGTCTGTCTGACTGTTCTTTAGCCCTCCATTATCGGGGGAGACTCTATGTGGCCTTGACAGTGCTGGGGCCATTGGTTTCAGGCAAATCCTTCTTTCTTTGAGGCCTAGTTCAGACACGTGGCACCTTTTTATGTCCGGTTGGTCCGGTGAGGGCGCTTAGTGTGTGGTTGTCTTGTTTTATTTTACAAGCTTCAACTAGCATCCTGAGAGGACATAAGGGTCCGTGGTTGCTTAGGGACATGGGGGATTGGTTCAGTCCTCATTCGCCTTTCAATCTAGTGGGCCGGGACTCCGTTGAGATCCGCAGCGAAATGCTCAGTCGTTTCCGAATTTTTCGGGAGCTAGAGTGTTCCTTCCCGTTGTGGGTTGGAGGCTTGGGAATTTAGGTCCTTCATACCGCCATTCTTATGGTTTTGCCTTTCATGGTCTCTTTGGAAGTGTCCTTTTAGGACTTGTTCCTTTTAGAGTTTTTTTTCCTTTGGGTCAAGACTTTCTGGATTTCGTCTGGTTTTTCTGGCGGCTTTGGCCGCTTAAGTAGGAAGTGAAGGCCATGAGGATCTGTCTTCCTTCGGGAGTTAGTCGTCTCCTTATCAGGGGCGATAGGAGGTGTTGTCTCTTTTTCCAAGCTTTTTGCTTAGGGGATATTTTTCTACCTGGGTTCGGGATGCTTTGCCTTTTTCTCCCTTGGGTGTGGTCCTCTGGAACGTTAATCTGAAAGGATTATGGAGACTAGCCTTTCTTTCTACTCTCTTTCGGGTGACTCTGTTCTCATTTTAATTTCCCTTAGTGCTGCCCTTGGGGCCTTTGGGCGCTAGAGAAATTGTGTGACTTTGTTGTGGATTAATATCTTGCTGGGGGGTGTTGACCTCCAGCTAAGGGTGTTCTCTTCCCTTTGGGCTGGGAATTACGAGTGAGTCCTCTACCCGATCTCCGGGTTTCCCGGTTCTCATCCCCCGTGAGGTCTGATTGCTTCAGACGGGGTATCTTGTGTTCCCTGAGGGTGTCGTTCGTTCTAGGACGATTCTGGGTCCCGAGTTCTTGTCTTGGATCCTTCTTGGATGTCTGGAGACTTTTTTTGAGGACTGGTTCGGGACGACCCAGTTTTTTTCAGGGACCCTATGTTGCGACATAGGGGCTAGCTCATTGGGCTTGCAAGCAGGTAGGCCAGAGTTCACATCCACCTTCGGGTACTGGTTATAAACTTTAAGGACTGACTTCGGACGGAGTGTGCTCCTCTATGGGGAGTTTTTTTTCTCTGTTGGGTCAACAGTGGAGTCTGGATGATTTTTCATTCAGTCCGTATTTTGATTATACTATGGCTTCATGTTTTGTGGACATGTACACTGTTCTTATCTGTGCCCTTCCCTTTGGAGGGGATAGTTTATCTTCCTTATGAGTTGGGGTTTCCTCTCTCTGGAGGGTCTTTGTCTTGCCCTGTGTGTAGGAGGTTGCATTAGGTGGCTTATTTTTGTAAGGGGCAGCATCTGCTGCTCTGTGGGCTCTGTTCCACCTGTTGGAAATTGATCTCTCTACGTAGAGACTGTCTAAGAGTTGTGACAGGTCTTCCTACGGATCTATTGCACTTTTCCCTTTTCCAGGTCCTAGGGGGTTCTCCTTGGGAGTGCCTTATTTTGGAAGAGCGTATTGGGTTGGCACCTGAGCTCTGCTGGGGTGGGTGAGTCCCCCCCCCCCTTTTTCTTTCAATTCCCTGGGGGCTTGTGGTTGGGGTCTTTCTGTCCAGTCTGTCGTTTGGGCTGGGCTGGTGTTGGAGCAGGATCTGAGATCTGTTGCTCTGCTATTTCGTCCTCGGAGCATTCGAGGTACAGTAAGCCTTTTTGAGGTTTCTCCTTTCTCCACATTCAAGATTTGTGGGAAGGACTGGCGGCTCTTAGCCTGCGACGTTATCCGCTGGTTAGTGGATGCTTAGCAATCTGAAGGATCCTATCTTCAGCTGCTTTCTACTTGCCCTGCAAGTATTTAAGTTTCAGAGTCATTTTTAGATGACTGCAGCGTGCAGTGTTTTTGCTTCAGGTGTTGTTCGTCAGACCTATCTGAGCTTGCTGCACGAGGTTTCGTTCTGAATATTTCGGTATTCTGAGATACCTTTTCTGCGACTTGGGAACCTTCGTCTTCAGTTTCTTTCTAGAGTGTGGTTGCACTGTGTTAGGGGAAGATCCTCTCTCTGTTTCAGACTCCTGGCCTTATCCCGTGGTTTCTGTATTTCTGGGGTCTGGGCGTTGCCTCCCCTTGTTTCTACGTGACTGGTTGGGTCTCTGTTAGCCTGACTCGTTTTTTCGTGTTTTTGTTATGTGTTTTTATTTAGGACTCGTTGTGCCCTTTTTAGGTTTTTTTTCTGGAGTTCCTTATGCTAGCTGGAAGCTAGCTCAGCATTCTAATGCACTGTTGCTACTCTGTACTGTAGCAAACCGAGGGTTGCAAGTTTGATCCATGGCGAGGTCTACTCAGCCTTTCCTCCTTTCGAGGTTGATAAAATAAGCAGCGCCTTGAGTCCCTTAAGGGGGATTAGCCGCGCTTTACAAGTACAATCATATTTTCTCTGTGCCTTTTTCTTCTTTGTGGAAGAATCCGGTAGTTTGTTCCCTTTCTTTAGTAAGGGGTGTGTTGTTTGGAGACCGACTGCTGAGGACGGTGTCTCTTGGAGGCTGTTGACTCAGTCAAGTCTAGTTCCTGCGGTCTCTAGCAAGGCTTTGGACTATCTGCGGTCAGGGTCCTTGGGCCTTTTCTTTTTCAAAGTAGTTCTTGGGTTCACCCTGGTATTTCTTCTACTGCTCCTTGTTCCTCGGCAGAATGACTGGGGGATGAGGGAAGTGGGAGGAGTATTTAAGCCTTTGGCTGGGGTGTCTTTGCCTCCTCCTGGTGGCCAGGTTCTTATTTCCCAAAAATAGTGAATGCAGCTGTGGACTCCATCTGAAGAAAAGAAAATTATCAGGTAAGCATAATTTAAGTTTTCACCCAAGTGAAATCACGTTGCAATATCTTCTATTTTGAAAGAGAGAGATCCTTCTTTTCTAACAAGGGGCTTCATCATTCCTGATTTTTGATGACTGCAATACAATGTAATGTATTCACTGTATATATGGCATACAGAATCTCTTAAATGAAAGAGAGGGTTTCCCTCATTCAAAGGATGGTTCTCGAGATAGTAGGTGATTCCTGTAGATCCGTATTCACCTGTCTTTTGGGTGACTTGCTGTGCTCAAAGTTCTAAAATAGACCATAGTTCCCCTATCAACATCAAAATGGAGCACAAGGGGAGTCTAATATTAAAGTGGCAGTCACCTGATAGCATATGTATTTAGTCCCCTTGTTGATAGACCTTTTTTTTTTTTTTTCAAACGAGACACTTTTCGTCTTTACAGCTGCCCTAAATCACAATTACTTCACAACAATGGTCCTATTTAGGGGAATCCAGTGACACTACCCAAAGCCTCTCTATCCCCTAATAAAGAAATATGGCATAAGACCCCCTCATTTGAAAGTGCAAGATCCTGTGAATCAAATAGAGGGGGTTTCCCGTCCTTATAGATGCCATATAATTGTAAATGCACTTAAAGGGACATTAAACACTTTGAGATGGTAATATAAAATGATAAATTGTATATATAAAACAACTCTGCAATATACTTTCTTTTTTTTATTTTATCCTCTTTGCCTGTAATTCCATTCTGAAATTGTGAGCTTTTCAGTTCCTGTTAGAAATTGAAGTGCAGAACACTGTTAAATCCAGCACAACCATTGGCTGCACACTCTAGTGACCTATTTATAACGGTCCCTAATTGGCCACAGCAGAGAAGGTAACACAAATTACAACATGGCAGCTCCCAGTGTTTTTTAGACACTAAAACTTTACACTTATTTTGTCACTTTTTAAACAACTAATGAAACTTTAAAAAATACATCTACATGTTACTCATGGACTAATCTTTTCTTTGAATGCATCATTCTATCTAGCATGTATTTAGTGTTTAATGTCCCTTTAAGGTTTCTCAAAAGAGACACAACTGTGTCAAATTTTACGCACTAATGAAACCCCCCAGCAGCACATTTCAAAACCTTTTACCACTTGACAACCCTTTCAGACTGATTTATTTTGGCTATTTGATGGTTTTGTTTGCTTAAAACGGAAAAAAAAAAATAACCATAATTGCATACGAATTTTCCTAAAATCTTAAAACAGTGCACAAATCATTCTTTCAAATTGTGAAATATACAAAAATAAATCTAATCTTAAGAATGTTAAAATACTTGTTTAGGTATTATTAAAAAAAATGTCATATTTACGAAAAAGGTAGTTAAAAGGAAAAGTCATGAATTGATCTTGTCCTTCCATAAGGCAGGGAGAGTCCACGACTTTATTCCTTCCTGTTGGGAAATACAACACCTGGCCACCAGCAGGAGGCAAAGACACCCCAGCCAAAGGCTTAAATATCCCTTCCACTTCCCCTATCCCCCAGTCATTCTTTGCCTTTCGTCACTATAGGAGGTGGCAGAGAAGTGTCAGAAGATTTGGATAGCCCTGTAATGGGTATGTTCTCTTCAAGAAAGGACTGGAGTTTTTTGTTTTTCTTTTTCAAGATACGATGAGTCCACAGATTTCATCCTTACTTGTGGGATTACGCCTCCTGGTCAGCAGGAGGAGGCAAAGAGCACCACAGCAGAGCTGTATAAATTGCTCCTCCCAACCCAGTCATTCTCTTTGCCTGTGTTAGTGATAGGAAGAGGTAAAGTGAGGTGTTAGTTTAAATTCTTCAATCAAGAGTTTATTATTTTTAAAGTAGTGCCAGTGAGTGCTACTTTGTTCTGGGGTGTAGCCTAAACCAGATCAGTCTCTACAGTAGGGCATTTGGTGGCTTTAAAGCAATAGGAACTGGTGGGACATAATTCTCACTGCGCCTCCTATACATATTTGCTGCCCTAAATCCAGATAGCCTAAGCACATTTAACTCAGGCTGATCTTTGTCCACAGGGAAATGGAAGGGCGAAGACCTCTGAAAACTTGCTGGACTGCCATGCTGTCGCGCAGCATTCCAGGTAAGTGCTAACTTTATTATTTCTGGGGACACATTCTCTCAGAAGAAAGTGAGCACTGCATTTCTTACAAACGTCTGCTTCATTAGTCACTTCTCAAGAGCTGAGATATGTGAAAGGGCTCTGATTGTGTTGGGACTGTTTCACATACACTGGGGATGGGACTCAACATTGTTATTTTACTCCCGGTAGTGGTATTATCTAATAGGCAAACCGGGTGATGGCTAGTTTTTATGTTATGGAAACATAAGTAAGAATGGCGTAACTCACCTCTCCCGATATCGGTATTATACTTCTGGCCGATTGGGAGGTATGTTTTTCAGAGGGTCATAGCGATGTCTTAGGCCACATGCGGTTTATAGTGTTTATAACATTAGAAAAATACATGAGATAAAGGGCTCCATCTTGGAGTTGGCCGTCCGGGAGTTATGGTCTGATACGCCCACGATGGGCGGGACTTGGTGTAGTTCTATGCAGGCGGCTCCATTTTTGTTAAATTGCCGTCCGAGTGTTTCAGCCTGATACGCCCACGATGGGCGGAGCTAGGCTATGCTACAGAAAGCTTTGCCCGCCCTTTTTATGCTGTTCCAGGAGCGCATTGTGAATCTGATGGGCTATTAGCTGGAAGTATTGCGTACCTTTTCGGTCAGTCTTACTTTAGCTGACACAAGGGTCATCGGTTGCAATCATAGTCTGCAGTTGATACGCTGTTTACTGTATCCTCTGGTTTGTAGTTAAACATATTAACAGCCCTACTGCATTGGGTTTCATATTTACTGTAATGGCTCAAATATGGGGTATCTCTACTCATTAAAAAGACAGTAGTGTTTTTCTTTCATTCATTATGACTTGGAATGGAACAAAGGTACATCTAAAATATCGTTCCTTTTCAGTTAAAGAGACAGTACCGTTTTTTTGTGGGGTTCCTTTTATTGATATATTCCACTGTTTACTGTATAATACAGCTTGGCACTTAAAAGGGAACAAGTGTACACATGTCTATTTACAGCAAGGTTAACATAATACTTGAATAATTTCTGACACAGAAATAAGAGGATTTAAATATTACACTCTTTTTATTTCTGCAAGTTAATATAGAGGAAAAATGTTATCCTTTTTAAAATTTAGAGAGACATATTTTCCTGTGTTAAATTTGGTTGTACATACTGTTAAGGTATATGTAAGGTTAATGAATATATATATTTTAATCATATATTTTAAGGTTAATTAACATATATATTTATTCAAATCTGACTGGTCAGTAGAAAATGATTAATTTCTTTCAGACAAACTGACTTCAATCATGTTTAAACTCTCCCCCACTGAGCATGTAAAGTTATTCGAAAGGCAACATTTGCTCTTAATTGGAAGTGCAAACTCATGTTCAGCTCTTCCCCATTTAGTATACAACATTGCATAACACTCTCTGCCCCACGCAGTGTATGAAGACGAAGTGTCTGGGGAAAAAAGCTGAAGATACAGGCATATTAAGGAAATCATGGCTGCCTGTTAAATGGCCCCTGCTGTGCAATGCTAACACTGAAATATACAAAATGTAGATATTGCGTCTGGGGAGGATAACTCACAGTGAAAACACATGCTTTAAATTATACTCTTGGGAACCATTGCTAAAAGACAGCATAAATAAAGATAAATACATTTTGAAAAAGAAATAACTACATTGATAATTTTGCAGATAAACATATCAAATAATGCCCCAGACTATATTGAATATATATCTGGGAGATAGATTGAAATCTGTATAGATTGAATAGCAATTGTGATAATCCCATGTTTGGATGATATATAACATGCTTTCCTATTTTCCAGATGGAGCTAAAAAAATAAAAAGATAAATACAAGATACTGCATAGAAGTGAATGTGTATATATATATATATATATATATATATATGTGTGTGTGTGTGTATTTTGAAAGCATAAAATATCTCAACCTCTGTGTTTTTAAGAATATGAATAGATATTTGTGGACTTGGAAAGAAATAATTAATGACACTTATTTTTGTTTCAGATCTACTCAGACAGGATTCATGTATCCAGGAAGAAATGCACAGAAATGTGAAACATGCTATATTTGTGTGAACACAAATATAACAGATGTATAAATGCCATTAATTTAAAAATAATTAACAGTATTAAATTGCTTTAATATAGTATAATGCTAAAGGCATACTGTGTTTCATGTCAAATTGATCAGAATAAATAATGTGATATAATACAGTACATATAAACAGAACTTATTGATGTAAGGAAATTATGACAGTTATTACATAGTTTGAAGAAATATTTTTTTTTCACTGCTTGAAATGTTTAAATGTATTGCTGTGTTGTGTGTCTGCTGCCACCCGGTGTTATGATGCGAGAATTGCAGCCAAGAGATGATTGGTTGTTGCAAGGATGCATCTCCTTGATAACATACATTCACAAGGTGAACCAATCAGCAGGGACAAGCAAGAGGGCCATTCCGAGACAAGGTTTCCGCTTGGGCATTTCCAAACTCACCAGTGATTGAAAAACTTATATAAGCTTAATGCAAGATAGATAAAAGACAGATTTCTGCTGAGCTAAACTTGTAACTGGTTCCTGTTGGGCGTGAAATACCATTTACTCAAGCAAAGCTGATCTATTCTTCTCACTGACTGCAAATTATACTTATTGGTATTTTCTGAGGTGAAAATATTCCTATCAAGGAATATTGGATATCGATTTGGTACTCTTTTTGGTAATGTATTAAGAAATTGTAGTTAAGCAGATTTAAAGAAGCAGTTTGTATTTCAAGTTAGTATTTCATAAGCCTGTGTAGTGTTGAAAGTTTATTTTTGTATGCTAAGGAATTCATTTAAAGCATTTGTCCACTGTAAGAATACATGTACTTTAGTACCCTAATTAGAATTGTATTTCTGGAGATTAGTAGCTGTGATATTTTAGTCTCATTGTGTTAATTTTGAATGAAAGGATATTGTAAATCAGGCTAACTTTAAAGGTAAACTTTTATGAGCTTGGTAAAAAAGTATAGACTGTCCTATTGTTTAAATTAGCGCTGTTAGAATTGTATTGGTTGGGTATTTAGCTGTTAAAGATCTTAAAATCTCATTGTACTAACAGGGTGAACTTTTACTGTGAATAAGATAGATTTTTTTTTATGAATGTTGCATAGCCTATTTGAACGGTTTTAAACACATATAGTGTTGACTCATATTCTAATTCTCACAAATGTTATGTATCAACATGTTCATAGTTATTTACTAATAATAAAGAATTCAGATATTTATATTAATTTCGTTGTCTTAGTAGAAGTATATTGATTGTGGGTTCAGTCTAAAGAAAGATTGTTAAATATATTCCCTGCCATATACTCACACATTGTTTGGAGAATACTGCTAAGATTTTTATAAATATACTGACATATTATATGGAGGCATTGCGTGAGATATTATAAATAATTATCATATTGATATAGTATATTTGTGGTAAATAGAAATTATTATAGAAGAGAGAAACATTTTCATATTTCGAATTGATATTTTGAAAATATAGGTTTTTTTTTTTGAAAATTTAAATATTGATTTTTGTGTTCAAGATTAATACAGGTGGCCCTCGTTTTACAACGGTTCAATTTACACAGTTTCAGAATAACAACCTTTTTTTCCAGTCATGTGACTGCTATTGAAAAGCATTGAGAAGCAGTGCATTTATTAAAATAGCCAGTAGGTGGAGCTGTCCGCTTGTGTTGTAGCAAAGCGAAGCAAGCTGAAATTAATCAGTTTAACCAGACCTGAGCTATCAAGCAGATTTCAAAGGAACAAGATCTTCCTGTCTATAAATCAGTCCAGATTGGAATGCATAGAAAGAACTGTTTTGCAGAAAAATGCAAGTGAAGTCTGTTGTGTGATTATTTTATTAGGTTTATAATGCTGTTTAGCAAATGTTTTTGTTCATTTAACTTTGTTTAATTAAATATTCTGTGTTGTGTGATTATTTTATTAGGTTTATAATGTTGTTTAGCATTTAAAGTCTTCATTTAAAAGCGTTAAAAATAAATGTATTAGGTGTTACTTATGACAATTTTGAGAGGGGCCTGGAACCTATCTCCATCACTTACAATTGACTTACATTATAAACTGGGTTTCAATTTACAAATGTTTCGATTTACAACCATTCCTTCTGGAACCTAACCCCGGCGTAAACTGAGGGCTACCTGTATTAATATTTTGAAATATTATTAAAAATTACATTTTTGAAAAATTAATAAAAATATAAATTTTTCATATTTAAAAAATAATTAAAAATATAAATTTTTCATATTTCAAAGTTCATAAAAATATTAATTTTTCATATTTCAAAATTCATAAAAATATTTTTCATATTTCAAAATTGGTCAAAAATATTAATTTTGTCATATTTCAAAATTGATATTGATCTTTTGAAGATATATAAAAAAAAAATTCCTCTCTCTTATTGGTCAAAATTGTATTTGTGTTTTTATCTTATTAAGTACAACACTCAAATAACGATGTCTTCAGCAAAAAGTAATGCTAGCATTTCTGTACAAGACGAAATTGTGCCCTCCCCAAGGTCCTCTGTCAATGAAGTGGTTCAGAAAAAAACGCTCAAATTAGAAGCCATGAACCACATCATAAATAGACTTGACATTGAGGACGATGTCTCCATGTATATTAATGAGTGTAAAGATAAGGCAAGGCCAAAGATTTAGTTAAAGATATGTGGTTTAAAGATGGGGAATTATACCAAATGTTACTGCAACTTAATAAATGCACGGAACTTAGGGGGCGTGATGAATTAATTTTCGAAACTTGGCCGATCCTAATGTATTTGAGCTGTGAGATGTCTAACCAAATGGCAGGACAGAACAGACAATTAGGGCGGCTAAGGGATGAAAATGATTCATTACGAGAATTTCAAGATGCCTTTATTCAGGCAAAGGTAGAGGTTTTCCACGCTAACCAAAAGACTTCTAACTTAAATAAATATAATCAGGAATTAGTGGCTGATTTTAAAGCTTTCAAAGAAGAAAATGAAAAGTGCCAAGATGAAAATAAAACTTTAAAAGCTAGATATCATGAGGCTGAAAAAGCATACGAGCAGGCAATAAATAAATTACAGAGACAAATTAGCAGTTATAAGGACTGGGACAGAAATGAGTTTCAAGATACCAGGCGGGAGGATAGACAAAGATACCCAAACTATAGCCCTAATTCAGGCCCAGAGGTAACTTTTTCCCCTAGGCAATTACATAACTCTGGGGGACCAGAAAATTACGCCTCAGATGAAAGGCACTCTAGCTTAAACAATAAGTCCCCAGTAAGATCCAGTGATGTACCAAATAAAGTGTATGACACTCCCACAATAATTAAATTCCTAAAGAATACAGTACGCCCATTTTCTAAAGGGGGGGTCACTTCCATAATTGACCACTTAGAGGCCTTTGAAAACGCTTTATCTATAATAAGTGTTACAAACGAGCAGTTAAAAATTGAATTTCTACCCTGGGTCTTTGAAAGTAAACATCACAAATTCTTTGCTTCACTAAAGGATATGAATATTCATTCCTGGAGTGAAACAAAACGACAATGCAGAAAAGAATTCGGACAACATCGCATTAAAACGGCAGCGAGAATAGCTGTTTACGGTTTAAAATGTAGTGCGAATCAAAGTCTAATCTAGTTCCTTTCTGTATTGAAGAATGCGTACAGCATGGCTGAAGATGATCCCATATTTGAAGGCTCAGAATTTGTCAATTTATTTTTTGAAGCACTGCCCACACCCATCAAAATTAACTTAGCTAGAGATTTTGACAAGAACTGCTCATTGGAATGGCTGATCAAAGAGAGTACGAAATTATACTCTATTCAGCAGTCAAGCGAACAGGGGGATAGAAGGGAGAAAAAGCCCAATCCTAAAATAGTGGCCGAAACTAAGATGTCACCTAACCCCCTAAATTTGGAGTCTAAAAAGAAAACCTACGTGGAAGTGGCCAGAGAAAACGGGCCATCTCCACAAAGGTTTAACTCTACCCCTCTCCCAACACAGGATGAGGCGCAGAGAGACTATAGCCAAAGCGGGGGACATAATCAGGCGAATAATTGCGCCCAAAGAGAATACCCACAGAATAATGGGTACCCCCGCAAAGGTAGATACAATAGACGGCAAAGGTATTCTCAGGATAACCAGACACCCCAAGTAAATAATGCTCCCCAAAATAATAATGCTGAACAAATTGCACCCCAGGGGCAACCACGCCAAGAAAGAAATAGCGGCTCTGATTCTGAGGGGAACCGATGGTCCAAGAATCATTATTATGGGGCATCAAGGGATAGGCCCAGGAGTAGGGGTGACTTGTACAATCAAGTAGATCAGCTTAGTACCCAGCTAATTCGGTTGAGCGAACAAGTCGCTAATATGAGTAAAAAACTTACGGCTCAGCAACCGAACAATACTTTTTTAGTGGTCAGCAGTGGACCACAGGCACAGTCATACATACTGCGGTATCACCTGAAAGGGAGGGGAGAGATATACGAAGTGTAATAATAAATATCAATGATACTAATCATGTTCTCTCCCCACAGACCGGAAACGGACGATTTAGCCGTGATGACAAGCAACCTCATCCGGGAAAAATTAACAAATCTCTTCCTTTGCAGCACTCTCTTAACCTTATTTCCACAGATGCAGTACACAAGAATCCAGCCGACCCTGTCATGGAGGAGGCCGGTAGGTATGAAGCTTCCTCTGCACGGGAAAACGTGGCGAATTCAGATAACACGTGCCGACGCCCACAGATGTATGAGAATGCCAATTTTATGTGTGAAATGGTAGAAACTGCAGGGAGATATGATGTATTGGCTGAACTAGAAGATTCAGTCTCCAACCCTATCGTGAGATTAGTCGATACTGGGTCTCAGGCAACTATTTTATCCCACAGGTACTACACACAGCTAAATGAGCTAACACCCCACAAACCTAAAATAAAAGAATTTGATGGCTCTCTAATAGGAGTTGGGGGTGATTCTCTAAAAGTGTACGGTACGGCCTGGTTAAAATTGAAATTGGGGAACAGGGTCATAAGACACCCTGTCATTATAGTGGATCTGCCAACTGATCGTTTAATTATTGGTAGTGATCTCCTGAAGCGGTTAAGCACCATAATTGATTGCATAAATAATGTAATTTGGTCACAAGTTAAAAGGCCTATCAATTATGAGAAATCTGGTATATCTCGCCCCCGACATAATTGTCACATAGTGGAAGAGAAACCAGATGCTGTGGAGATTCATTTCAGGAATAACTGTACCTGAAATCACTATTTTACAGATAGATGATCATACTCCTTTAAGTGGCTCTGATGGTAATACTTTTAAAATTCCGCCTGGAAAGATAGCGAATATTTCCCTAGATGACGATGTATTAACCATATCTCTCCACAAGGGGGGTTATAAAATCCCTAAGGGGGAAGGCCACGCTCAATACCTCACAGGGATTGAGAGAGTTAAAGAGGATCTATTTATCCCTATACAAGTGCATGACCTTGGTAAAACCAAGTATGCTAAATTAAACTTAAAACAGGAAGCTAGCTATATAAGCGAAGGCTTATTAGCGCAGATAGCTGAACCTAAAGTGATTAAATATCTTTCTCCCCAAGACCACTGTGTCAACGACCTGGATAACAGGTCTGAAAGCTATAACATCACAGCTAAGTGCTTATTATCTATCTCTATAGGAAATAAGTCAGTGAAGCACCTGTTTTTAGTTTTAAATACTCCTCATAATCAAATATACATTGGCAATGATATCTTACATAGATATGCCATACAAATAGATCTGATTAACTCTTGGCTCTGGAGTAGGTTAAAGGGGGACCCTGAAGTATTTCAGGATGAAAGTGCAGCCCTGAAATCAAACCAGCAATTGCCATATGCTGTGAATATGCAGGTGTCTAGCGATGTTGTAATTCCTGCCGGGGCTGATAAATTTCTTTTACCCTTACAGGTAAAGAGAGGTCAGAAATTAAAAACTTCTTAAACACTAATTTGCCTCTCCCATAGAATACAAAATCTGGGTGTCACAGTGACCTACACTCCTATGGTGAATATTAGAACTGTTCCAATACATATTATTGTGCATAACATGACCCCACAGGATATAACATTATCCAAGGGAACTACCATAGGATATGCACTGGAATCAAGTTATTACACTTTTGGATTCCAGAATAATGTAATTGGGCTGATCCCTGAAGGATACTTAACTAACGAACAATTAATAGAACAATCCTTTGCATCTATGCCAGAGGGTCTATTTAATATTCAGTCTATTTATCCCTTCAGCTCAGAGGAAGGCATCTGTAAAATTGAAGAAGCCTCTCTAGTGTTTGATCAGCCAATCAAACAGCAAGATTACCCCAATTCCCAGAGTCATGGGGGCAATGTAAACTATAATCAAGGGGATCTCACCTCTAGGTTGGAAGAAGCCTATGAAATAGGACAGCCTGAAATCTTTCCAGGATTTCAACAAATAGTCGAAGAGCAAATATCCTTAGCTAATGGCTGTTCCAGCGATGATGAACGCCAACTGCTGCGAGAACTCCTGTTGGAGTACAAGGATATTTT
This sequence comes from Bombina bombina, assembly GCF_027579735.1. Lineage (NCBI taxonomy): Eukaryota > Metazoa > Chordata > Amphibia > Anura > Bombinatoridae > Bombina > Bombina bombina. Next base: position 96,287,231 of record NC_069499.1, read on the forward strand.
CGCTAGGGATTCTTACGACTGTGGTACTACAGACTTGCACATTGCAAGGATACAAACAGATCCCAATGCACCACCTGTCTTTGTTAAACAATACAGACTTCCCTTAGCCTCATGTGATTCTCTTGCAGAAATCATAAGGAACTTGGAAGAAAGGGGTATCATACGACAGGTGCACAGCTCTTATAATAATCCTATTTCTTTCATGTAATTAGCAAGAGTCCATGAGCTAGTGACGTATGGGATATACATTCCTACCAGGAGGGGCAAAGTTTCCCAAACCTTAAAATGCCTATAAATACACCCCTCACCACACCCACAATTCAGTTTTACAAACTTTGCCTCCGATGGAGGTGGTGAAGTAAGTTTGTGCTAGATTCTACGTTGATATGCGCTCCGCAGCAAGTTGGCGCGGACTTTTTTGGCGCAAATTTTTTTTTCTGTTTCCGGCGTCATACGTGTCGCCGGAAGTTGCGTCATTTTTTGACGTTTTTGTGCGTCAAAAATGTCGGCGTTCCGGATGTGGCGTCATTTTTGGCGCCAAAAGCATTTAGGCGCCAAATAATGTGGGCGTCTTTTTTGGCGCTAAAAAATATGGGCGTCATTTTTGTCTCGAAATTATTTAAGTCTCATTATTTATTGCTTCTGGTTGCTAGAAGCTTGTTCACTGGCATTTTTTTCCCATTCCTGAAACTGTCATTTAAGGAATTTGATCAATTTTGCTTTATATGTTGTTTTTTTTTCCACATTGCAACTGAGTCAGAAGATACTTCAGGAAAATCACTGCCCAGTGCTGGAGCTACCAAGCTAAGTGTATCTGCTATAAACTTTTGGTATCTGTTTCTCCAGCTGTTGTTTGTATTGCATGTCATGTCAAACTTATTAATGCAGATAAAATTTCCTTTAGTACTGTTACATTACCTGTTGCTGTTCCGTCAACATCTAATTTTCAGAGTGTTCCTCATAACATAAGAGATTTTATTTTTTAAATCCATTAAGAAGGCTATGTCTGTTATTTCTCCTTCTAGTATACATAAAAGTCTTTTAAAACTTCTCTTTTTTTCAGATGAATTTTTAAATGAACATCATCATTCTGATACTGATATTGGTTCTTCTGGTTCAGAGGTTTCTGTCTCAGAGGTTGATGCTGATAAATCTTTGTATTTGTTCAAGATGGAATTTATTCGTTCTTTACTTAAAGAAGTATTATTTGCATTAGAAATAACAGAATTTATGCTTACCTGATAAATTACTTTCTCCAACGGTGTGTCCGGTCCACGGCGTCATCCTTACTTGTGGGATATTCTCTTCCCCAACAGGAAATGGCAAAGAGTCCCAGCAAAGCTGGTCACATGATCCCTCCTAGGCTCCGCCCACCCCAGTCATTCGACCGACGGACAGGAGAAAATATATATAGGAGAAACCATATGACTGTAGTTAGAGAAAATAATTCATCAGACCTGATTAAAAAACCAGGGCGGGCCGTGGACCGGACACACCGTTGGAGAAAGTAATTTATCAGGTAAGCATAAATTCTGTTTTCTCCAACATAGGTGTGTCCGGTCCACGGCGTCATCCTTACTTGTGGGAACCAATACCAAAGCTTTAGGACACGGATGAAGGGAGGGAGCAAATCAGGTCACCTAAATGGAAGGCACCACGGCTTGCAAAACCTTTCTCCCAAAAATAGCCTCCGAAGAAGCAAAAGTATCAAATTTGTAAAATTTGGCAAAAGTCTGCAGTGAAGACCAAGTCGCTGCCTTACATATCTGGTCAACAGAAGCCTCGTTCTTGAAGGCCCATGTGGAAGCCACAGCCCTAGTGGAGTGAGCTGTGATTCTTTCAGGAGGCTGCCGTCCGGCAGTCTCATAAGCCAATCGGATAATGCTTTTAAGCCAAAAGGAAAGAGAGGTAGAAGTCGCTTTTTGACCTCTCCTTTTACCAGAATAAACAACAAACAAGGAAGATGTTTGTCTGAAATCTTTAGTAGCCTCTAAATAGAATTTTAGAGCACGGACTACGTCCAAATTGTGTAACAAACGTTCCTTCTTTGAAACTGGATTCGGACACAAAGAAGGTACAACTATCTCCTGGTTAATATTTTTGTTGGAAACAACTTTCGGAAGAAAACCAGGCTTAGTACGCAAAACCACCTTATCTGCATGGAACACCAGATAGGGCGGAGAACACTGCAGAGCAGATAACTCTGAAACTCTTCTAGCAGAAGAAATTGCAACCAAAAACAAAACTTTCCAAGATAATAACTTAATATCTACGGAATGTAAGGGTTCAAACGGAACCCCTTGAAGAACTGAAAGAACTAGATTTAGACTCCAGGGAGGAGTCAAAGGTCTGTAAACAGGCTTGATTCTAACCAGAGCCTGAACAAATGCTTGAACATCTGGCACAGCTGCCAGTCTTTTGTGAAGTAAAACAGATAAAGCAGAGATCTGTCCCTTCAGAGAACTTGCAGATAATCCTTTCTCCAAACCTTCTTGTAGAAAGGATAGAATCTTAGGAATTTTTATCTTGTTCCATGGGAATCCTTTAGATTCACACCAACAGATATATTTTTTCCATATTTTATGGTAAATTTTTCTAGTTACAGGCTTTCTAGCCTGAATCAGAGTATCTATTACAGAATCTGAAAACCCACGCTTTGATAAAATCAAGCGTTCAATCTCCAAGCCGTCAGTTGGAGGGAAACCAGATTCGGATGTTCGAATGGACCCTGAACAAGAAGGTCCTGTCTCAAAGGTAGCTTCCATGGTGGAGCCGATGACATATTCACCAGGTCTGCATACCAAGTCCTGCGTGGCCACGCAGGAGCTATCAAGATCACCGAGGCCCTCTCTTGATTGATCCTGGCTACCAGCCTGGGAATGAGAGGAAACGGTGGGAATACATAAGCTAGGTTGAAGGTCCAAGGTGCTACTAGTGCATCTACTAGAGTCGCCCTTGGATCCCTGGATCTGGACCCGTAGCAAGGAACCTTGAAGTTCTGACGGGACGCCATCAGATCCACGTCTGGAATGCCCCATAATTGAATTATTTGGGCAAAGATTTCCGGATGGAGTTCCCACTCCCCCGGATGGAATGTCTGACGACTCAGAAAATCCGCTTCCCAATTTTCCACTCCTGGGATGTGGATTGCAGACAAGTGGCAGGAGTCATCCTCCGCCCATTGAATTATTTTGGTCACTTCTTCCATCGCTAGGGAACTCCTTGTTCCCCCCTGATGATTGATATATGCAACAGTCGTCATGTTGTCTGATTGAAACCTTATGAATTTGGCCTTTGCTAGTTGAGGCCAAGCTTTGAGAGCATTGAATATCGCTCTCAGTTCCAGAATGTTTATCGGGAGAAGAGATTCTTCCCGAGACCATAGACCCTGAGCTTTCAGGGGTTCCCAGACCGCGCCCCAGCCCACCAGGCTGGCGTCGGTCGTGACAATGACCCACTCTGGTCTGCGGAAGCTCATTCCCTGTGACAGATTGTCCAGGGTCAGCCACCAACGGAGTGAATCTCTGGTCTTTTGATCTACTTGAATCGTCGGAGACAAGTCTGTATAATCCCCATTCCACTGTCTGAGCATGCACAGTTGTAATGGTCTTAGATGAATTTGTGCAAAAGGAACTATGTCCATTGCTGCAACCATCAATCCTATTACTTCCATGCACTGCGCTATGGAAGGACGAAGAACAGAATGAAGTATTTGACAAGAGCTTAGAATTTTTGATTTTCTGACCTCTGTCAGAAAAATCCTCATTTCTAAGGAATCTATTATTGTTCCCAAGAAGGGAACTCTTGTTGACGGGGACAGAGAACTTTTTTCTTTGTTCACCTTCCATCCGTGAGATCTGAGAAAGGCTAGGACGATGTCCGTATGAGCCTTTGCTCTTGACAGAGACGACGCTTGAATCAGGATGTCGTCCAAGTAAGGTACTACTGCAATGCCCCTTGGTCTTAGAACCGCTAGAAGGGGCCCTAGTACCTTTGTGAAAATCCTTGGAGCAGTGGCTAATCTGAATGGAAGTGCCACAAACTGGTAATGCTTGTCCAGAAAAGCGAACCTTAGGAACTGATGATGTTCCTTGTGGATAGGAATATGTAGGTACGCATCCTTTAAATCCACGGTAGTCATAAATTGATTTTCCTGGATAGTAGGTAGGATCGTTCGAATAGTTTCCATTTTGAACGATGGAACCTTGAGAAATTTGTTTAGGATCTTGAGATCCAAAATTGGTCTGAATGTTCCCTCTTTTTTGGGAACTATGAACAGGTTGGAATAAAAACCCATCCCTTGTTCTCTTATTGGAACTGGATGAATCGCTCCCATTTTTAACAGGTCTTCTACACAATGTAAGAATGCCTGTCTTTTTATTTGGTTTGAAGATAATTGAGACCTGTGGAACCTTCCCCTTGGGGGTAGTTCCTTGAATTCCAGGAGATAACCTTGAGAAACTATCTCTAGCGCCCAAGGATCCTGAACATCTCTTGCCCAAGCCTGAGCAAAGAGAGAAAGTCTGCCCCCCACCAGATCCGGTCCCGGATCGGGGGCCATCCCTTCATGCTGTTTTGGTAGCAGTGGTAGGCTTCTTGGCCTGCTTACCCTTGTTCCAGCCTTGCATTGGTCTCCAGGCTGGTTTGGGTTGTGAAGTATTACCCTCTTGCTTAGAGGATGTAGAATTAGAGGCTGGTCCGTTTCTGCGAAAGGGACGAAAATTAGGCTTATTTTTAGCCTTAAAAGACCTATCCTGTGGGAGGGCGTGGCCCTTTCCCCCAGTGATGTCTGAAATAATCTCTTTCAAATCAGGTCCAAATAATGTTTTACCCTTGAAAGGAATGTTAAGCAATTTTGTCTTGGAAGACACATCCGCTGACCAAGACTTTAGCCAAAGTGCTCTGCGCGCCACGATAGCAAACCCTGAATTTTTCGCCGCTAATCTAGCTAATTGCAAAGCGGCATCTAAAATAAAAGAGTTAGCCAATTTAAGTGCTTGAACTCTGTCCATAACCTCCTCATACGAAGATTCTTTATTGAGCGACTTTTCTAGTTCCTCGAACCAGAAACACGCTGCCGTAGTGACAGGAACAATGCATGAAATTGGTTGTAGAAGGTAACCCTGCTGAACAAAAATCTTTTTAAGCAAACCTTCTAATTTTTTATCCATAGGATCTTTGAAAGCACAACTATCTTCGATAGAAATAGTAGTGCGTTTGTTTAGAGTAGAAACCGCCCCCTCGACCTTGGGGACTGTCTGCCATAAGTCCTTTCTGGGGTCGACTATAGGAAATAATTTCTTAAATATAGGGGGGGGAACAAAAGGTATGCCGGGCCTTTCCCACTCCTTATTTACTATGTCCGCCACCCGCTTGGGTATAGGAAAGGCGTCGGGGGGCACTGGAACCTCTAGGAACTTGTCCATCTTACATAACTTTTCTGGAATGACCAAATTGTCACAATCATCCAGAGTAGATAATACCTCCTTAAGCAGTGCGCGGAGATGTTCTAATTTAAATTTAAATGTCACAACATCAGGTTCAGCTTGTTGAGAAATTTTTCCTGAATCTGAAATTTCTCCCTCAGACAAAACCTCCCTCATGGCCCCTTCAGATTGGTGTGAGGGTATGTCAGAACAGTTATCATCAGCGTCCTCTTGCTCTTCAGTGTTTAAAACAGAGCAATCGCGCTTTCTCTGATAAGTAGGCATTTTGGATAAAATATTTGCTATGGAGTTATCCATTACAGCCGTTAATTGTTGCATGGTAATAAGAATTGGCGCACTAGATGTACTAGGGGCCTCCTGTGTGGGCAAAACTGGTGTAGACACAGAAGGGGATGATGTAGTATCATGTTTACTCCCCTCATTTGAGGAATCATCTTGGGCAATATCATTGTCTGTGGCATTACTGTCCTTACTTTGTTTGGACACTATGGCACAATTATCACATAAATTTAAATGGGGAGACACCTTGGCTTTCATACATATAGAACATAGCTTATCTGATGGTACAGACATGTTAAACAGGCTTAAACTTGTCAACAAAGCACAAAAAACGTTTTAAAATAAAACTATTACTGTCACTTTAAATTTCAAACTGAAAACACTTTATTACTGAATATGTGAAAAAGTATGAAGGAATTGTTCAAAATTCACCAAAATTTCACCACAGTGTCTTAAAGCATTAAAAGTATTGCACACCAAATTTCAGAGCTTTAACCCTTAAATTAACGGAACCGGAGCCGTTTTTACATTTAACCCCTATACAGTCCCAGCTATATGCTTTGCTGAGACCCAACCAAGCCCAGAGGGGAATACGATACCAAATGACGCCTTCTATAAGCTTTTTCAGTGATTCTTAGCTCCTCACACATGCATCTGCATGCCTTGCTCTCCAAAAACAACTGCGCATTAGTGGCGCGAAAATGAGGCTCTGTCTATAACTAGAAAAGGCCCCCATCTGAAAAAGGTGTCCAACACAGTGCCTGCCGTTTTTTTTAAACAATCCCCAAGATTATAATAACCATTAATAGTTAGAATCTGCATAATATGCCTAGTAAAGCAATCGTTTTAGCCCAGAAAAATGTCTACCAGTTTTTTAAGCCCTTTTGAAGCCCTTTATTCTTTTATTTAACTAAGAAAATGGCTTACCGGTCCCCATGAGGGGAAATGACAGCCTTCCAGCATTACATGGTCTTGTTAGAAATATGGCCAGTCATACCTTAAGCAGTCTGCTAACTGTTTCCCCCAACTGAAGTTACTTCATCTCAACAGTCCTGTGTGGAAACAGCAATCGATTTTAGTAACTTCTGCTAAAATCATCTTCCTCTTACAAACAGAAATCTTCATCTTTTTTCTGTTTCAGAGTAAATAGTACATACCAGCACTATTTTAAAATAACAAACACTTGATAGAAGAATAAAAACTACAATTAAACACCAAAAAACTCTTAACCATCTCCGTGGAGATGTTGCCTGTGCAACGGCAAAGAGAATGACTGGGGTGGGCGGAGCCTAGGAGGGATCATGTGACCAGCTTTGCTGGGACTCTTTGCCATTTCCTGTTGGGGAAGAGAATATCCCACAAGTAAGGATGACGCCGTGGACCGGACACACCTATGTTGGAGAAAGAGGATTCTGGTCCTCTTGATACTAAATGTAAACGTTTAAATAAGGTTTTTAAATCTCCTGTAGTTATTCCAGAAGTGTTTAATCTCCCTGATGCTATTTCTGAAGTAATTTCCAGGGAATGGAATAATTTGGGTAATTTATTTACTCCTTCTAGACGTTTAAGCAATTATATCCTGTGCCATCTGACAGATTAGAGTTTTTTGGGACAAAAATCCCTAAGGTTATGGGGCTGTCTCTACTCTTGCTAATGTACTACTATTCCTACGGCAGATAGTACTTAATTTAAGGATCCTTTAGATAGGAAAATTGAATCCTTTCTAAGAAAAGCTTACTTATGTTCAGGTAATCTTCTTAGACCTGCTATATTTTTAGCGGATGTTGCTGCAGCTTCAACTTTTTGGTTAGAAGCTTTAGCGCAACAAGTAACAGATCATAATTTTATAGCATTATTATTATTCTATAACATGCTAATAATTTTATTGGTGATACCATCTTTTGATATCATTAGAGTTGATGTCAGGTATATGTCTCTAGCTATTTTAGCTAGAAAAGCTTTATGGATTAAACTTGGAATGCTGATATGTCTTCTAAGTCAACTTTGCTTTCCCTTTCTTTCCAGGGTAAATAATCATTTTCGTTGCTTTCCTCACAACAAGGAACAAAAGCCTGATCCTTCATCCTCAGGAGCGGTATCAGTTTGGAAACTATTTCCAGTTTGGAATATATCCAAGCCTTATAGAAACCTATAGCCAGCTCCTAAGTACCTATGAAGGTGCGGCCCTTATTCCAGCTCAGCTGGTATGGGGCAGATTACGTTTTCTTCAAAGAAATTTGGATCAATTCCGTTCTCAATCTCTGGTTTCAGAACATTGTTTCAGAAAGGTACAGAATTGGCTTCAAGTTAAGGCCTCCTGCTAAGAGATTTTTTTCTTTCCCGTGTCCCAGTTAACACAGCAAGGCTCAGCATTTCTGAAATGTGTTTCAGATCTAGAGTTGGCTGGAGTAATTATGCCAGTTCCAGTTCTGGAACAGGGGCTGGGGTTTTATTTTATCTCTTCATTGTGCCAAAGAAGGTCAATTCCTTCAGACCAGTTCCGGGTCTATCATTATTGAATCGTTATGTTAGGATACCAACATTCAAGATGGTTACTGTAGGACTATCCTGCCTTTTGTTTAGCAAGGGCATTATATGTCTACAATAGATTTACAGGATGTGTATCTGCATATTCCGATTCATCCAGATCACTTTTAGTGTCTGAGATTCTCTTTTTAGACAAGCATTACCAGTTTTGTGGCTCTACCGTTTGGCCTAACCTCAGTTCCAAGAATTTTTTTCAAAGGTTCTCGGTGCCCTTCTTTCTGTAATCAGAGAACAGGGTTTTGGTATTTCCTTATTTGGACGATATCTTGGTACTTGCTCAGTCTTCTCATTTTCGAAGAATCTCATACGAATCGACTTGTGTTGTTTCTTCAAGTTCATGGTTGGAGGATCAATTTACCAATCAGTTCATTGATTCCTCAGACAAGGGTAACCTTTTTAGGTTTCTAGATAGATTCAGTGTCTATGACTCTGTCCTTGTCAGACAAGAGAAGTTTAACATTGATATCAGCTTGTCAAAACCTTCAGTCACAATCATTCCCTTTGGTAGCCTTATGCATGGAAATGTTAGGTCTTAGGACTGCCGCATCAGATGCGATCTCCTTTGCTCGTTTTCACATGTGACCTCTTCAGCTCTGTATGCTGAACCAATGGTGCAGGGATTACTCAAAGATATCTCAATTAATATCTTTAAACCGATTTTACGACACTCTCTGACATGGTGGACAGATCACCATCGTTTAGTTCAGGGGGCTTCTTTGTTCTTCCGACCTGGACTATAATCTCAACAGATGCAAGTCTTACAGGTTGGGGAGCTGTGTGGGGGTATCTGACGGCACAAGGGGTTTGGGAATCTCAGGAGGTGAGATTTCCGATCAATATTTTGGAACTCCGTGCAATTTTCAGAGCTCTTCAGTCTTGGCCTCTTCTGAAGAGAGAGTTGTTCATTTGTTTTCAGATAGACAATGTCACAACTGTGGCATACATCAATCATCAAGGAGGGACTCACAGTCCTCTGGCTATGAAAGAAGTATCTCGAATTTTGGTTTGGGCGGAATCCAGCTCCTGTCTAATCTCTGCGGTTCATATCCCAGGTATGGACAATTGGAAAGCGGATTATCTCAGTCGCCAAACGTTGCACTTGGGCGAATGGTCTCTTCACCCAGAGGTATTTCCTCAGATTGTTCAAATGTGGGAACTCCCAGAAATATATCTGATGGCTTCTCATCTAAACAAGAAACTTCCCTGGTATCTGTCCGGATCCCGGGATCCTCGGGCGGAGGCAGTGGATGCATTTTTCACTTCCTTGGAAGTATCATCCTGCCTATATCTTTCCGCCTCTAGTTTTTCTTCCAAGAGTAATCTCCAAGATTCTGAAGGAATGCTCGTTTGTTCTGCTGGTAGCTCCGGCATGGCCTCACAGGTTTTGGTATGCGGATCTGGTCCGGATGGCCTCTTGCCAACCGTGGACTCTTCCTTTAAGACCAGACCTTCTGTCGCAAGGTCCTTTTTTCCATCAGGATCTGAAATCCTTAAATTTAAAGGTATGGAGATTGAACGCTTGATTCTGGGTCAAAGAGGTTTCTCTGACTCTGTGATTAATACTATGTTACAGGCGCGTAAATCTGTATCTAGAGAGATATATTATAGAGTCTGGAAGATTTCTTGGTGTCTTTCTCATCATTTTTTGGCATTCTTTTAGAATACCGAGAATTTTACAGTTTCTTCAGGATGGTTTAGATAAGGGTTTGTCCGCAAGTTCCTTGAAAGGTCAAATCTCTACTCTTTCTGTTCTTTTTCATAGAAAGATTGCTATTCTTCCTGATATTCATTGTTTTGTACAAGCTTTGCTTCGTATAAAACCTGTCATTAAGTCAATTTCTCCTCTTTGGAGTTTGAATTTGGTTCTGGGGGCTCTTCAAGTTCCTCCGTTTGAACCTATGCATTCATTGGACATTAAATTACTTTCTTGGAAAGTTTTGTTCCTTTTGGCAATCTCTTCTGCCAGAAGAGTTTCTGAATTATCTGCTCTTTCTTGTGAGTCTCCTTTTCTGATTTTTCATCAGGATAAGGCGGTGTTGCGAACTTCTTTTGATTTTTTACCTAAAGTTGTGAATTCCAACAACATTAGTAGAGAATTTGTGGTTCCTTCATTATGTCCTAATCCTAAGAATTCTAGGGAGAAATCGTTGCATTCTTTGGATGTTGTTAGAGCTTTGAAATATTATGTTGAAGCTACTAAGTCTTTCCGTAAGACTTCTAGTTTATTTGTTATCTTTTCCGGTTCTAGAAAAGGCCAGAAAGCTTCTGCCATTTCTTTGGCATCTTGGTTGAAATCTTTATTTCATCATGCTTATGTCGAGTCGGGTAAAACTCCGCCTCTAAGGATTACAGTTCATTCTACTAGTTCAGTTTCTACTTCCTGGGCGTTTAGGAATGAATCTTCGATTGATCAGATTTGCAAAGCAGCAACTTGGTCCTCTTTGCATACTTTTTCTAAATTCTACCATTTTGATGTGTTTTCTTCTTCTGAAGCAGTTTTTGGTAGAAAAGTACTTCTGGCAGTGGTTTCAGTTTGAATCTTCTGCTTATGTTTTTCATTAAACTTTATTTTGGGTGTGGATTATTTTCAGCAGGAATTGGCTGTCTTTATTTTATCCCTCCCTCTCTAGTGACTCTTGTGTGGAAAGATCCACATCTTGGGTAGTCATTATCCCATACGTCACTAGCTCATGGACTCTTGCTAATTACATGAAAGAAAACATAATTTATGTAAGAACTTACCTGATAAATTCATTTCTTTCATATTAGCAAGAGTCCATGAGGCCCGCCCTTTTTTTGTGGTGGTTATGATTTTTTTGTATAAAGCACAATTATTCCAATTCCTTATTTTATATGCTTTCGCACTTTTTTCTTATCACCCCACTTCTTGGCTATTCGTTAAACTGAATTGTGGGTGTGGTGAGGGGTGTATTTATAGGCATTTTAAGGTTTGGGAAACTTTGCCCCTCCTGGTAGGAATGTATATCCCATACGTCACTAGCTCATGGACTCTTGCTAATATGAAAGAAATGAATTTATCAGGTAAGTTCTTACATAAATTATGTTTTTAGGTGTTCTTAGGCCCAATGGACAATGGCGTTTGTGTGCTGATTTAAGACAGCTAAACAAACGAGTGTACATGTCTGGCTGGCCTGTGCCATATATTGACCAGTGCCTAGCGCAGATGCAGGGATCTAAAATATTCACTGCAATTGATTTTGTGCAGGGATATTGGACCATAAAGGTACATGAGGAGGACCAGTATAAGCTGGCATTCTCATTCCAAAAGGTCCAGTATGCTTTTAAGAGACTTCCTTTTGGATACATAAATTCTGGACATGAATTTGCTATATTCATGCATCAGGCTATGCCTGATGCACTGGAAACGGGGACCTTATCTTATGTTGATGATGTTTTAATCAAAAGCACAGACTTTGAAAAACACATCGCAGAGCTTAAACACGTCCTCAGCCAACTTAAAAGGGCAGGTGTCAAATTAGCCCTACAAAAAGCTCAATGGTGCCACACTCGTGTAAACTTCTTGGGACATGAAGTTACTTCTGAAGGGTTAAAGGTGGAAGCTATAGTAAATTCTAAAAACCCAACTAACTTAAAGGAATTGAGATCATTCCTGAGTATGACGAATTATTCTCGCAAATCCATTGATAATTATGCAGAATTAGCTAAACCACTACTACTTCTTCTAAAGAAGGATGTGAAATGGCACAGGAGTGAGTCTCAAGAGACAGCCATCAAAGAGCTGAAGAGAAAACTCACACAAGCACCTTGTTTAGCATACCCTGAAGGTGGTTAACCTTTCTACTTAGAAACAGGGTACACAGATGTAAGCATGAGTGCTGTTTTATACCAAAAGCATGATAATTTAAACAAATCCATTGCTTTTGCGAGCAAAAATCTATCCCCAGTAGAAATAAAGTTTAGCGATTGCGAAAAAGACCTTTTATCTACTGTATGGGCTCTACAAAATTTCCGCACCTATATACAGGGCGAGAAAATTATTGTAGAAACGTCCCACCAGCCTTTGCTATATTTGAAAGAGAATAAGAAATGGGAACTTGTCAAATAGCCGCATAACAGCGTGGACTCTTTCCTTACAAGGCTGGCCATTAGAAATTCACTACAAGCAGAATAAAAACAATCCAGTTGCTGAGCTACTGTACTACTGTACTGCTAGAGATCCTAGGGAAGAATTATCAGAAGATGATTTTCTGGAGGAGCAATTGCTTTCCCCATATAAAATGTACAATGAGAACCATTGTCAAACATTACCTTGGGTATATGTTGATGGTTGTTCTTACCATGCCACTATTGATAATGAGCGCAGATTAGTCGCTGGCATTGGTATAACGTGGACAAATGGATTCTCAAATATATCTGTAGATTTCAACATTTGACCAAGATCCAGTCAAGTTGCAGAACTAACTGCTGTTTTCAAAACCATTGAAATGGCTATTGAACATGGTATTCATGAATTTGTGATCATAACTGACTCAAATTATGTGCGTGACAGTTTTGTTGAATACCTGCCAACTTGGAAAAGAAATGGCATGCAGAAAAGCAATAACAAACCAGTCAAGCATGGCAAGTTGTTCTGCGAGATTGATAATCTGGTGGTATCCAACGATTTAACCATACACTGGAAAAAGACCAAGGGTCACTCCAGGGTTCTAGGCCCAGATAAGGAAGGCAATGATCTTGCGGATTCTTTAGCCAAACAAGGAGCCATAACTGGAGAACTCCTTAATATTGACCACTTAATGTGTACAATTCAGGTAGAAGCCATTACCAGGAACCAGGCAAAACAACAGAGTGAACCTAACCTGGTACAATGGAGTCAGGATTCGCCTAGTGAGGACCTGATCGCTAGTCAAAAAGAAGACCCCATTGTAGGCATCTTCTATAAACACATAGAAGATCCAGAAAGCAACCCCATATCAAAAGATGACTGTATTGACAAAGAAGATCTTAGAATCTTAATAAATTCCAGATCACAATTCAAGTTACAGGATGGTTTGTTTGTTACCCATTCAGCAATGGGTAGTGCCCACCAAGTTCAGAGGTCTAATGCTTCAACATGCCCATGATGCTCCCACATCTGTTCATCGTGGTGCCAAACTCACGTATGAAATATTGCGTGATTATGCTTTTTGGCCACACATGTTGAAAGATGTTCAAACCTACTGTCAAGGGTGTCTAATCTGTCCACAGTTTCAACCCACTGCGCCAACACATAGAGCGCCATTGCAGAAAAGGGGGATGGTAATGCCATGGTCAGATATACAAATTGATTTTATTGGTTCTTTAACTAGGTCATCAAGAGGTAACAAATACATGTTAACCGTGACATGTCTGTTCACTAAATAGGTAGAGTGCAGCATTGCTCATCAACCATGTATTTTCCAGATTTGGTTTGCCCCAAAGAATCGAATCAGAACGGGGAACCCACTTCACTAGCGAAGTGATGACCAAAATGTGGAAAATACTAGGGGTAAAAAGAAAGCTCCATATTGCTTATAGAGCTGCCTCAAGTGGTGTTGTAGAGTGTTACAACCAGTCCATTGTGAAAATCCTCAAAAAGTTTGTGAGTGAAATGGGTAAAGACTGGGATAGAAAACTACCTCTAGTCCTAATGGCATTAAGAGCAACTCCAAGTAGTGCTACCAAGATGTCACCTTTTGAACTGATGACTGGTAGAAGAATCGTTCTACCTCAGCATCTGCTGTACCGTACATCAGACCAAAACTTGATAAACGCTGCCAATACACATCAATATGTGGAGAACCTAAGAAAGCACCTGCAATATGCCTTTGCATTTGCTCAAAGGAATTTAGAAATAGCTGCAACTGCCACTAAAACCTATTATGATCTCAAAACGTCCAAAAAAGAATATGAAATAAATGATAAAGTTTATCTTTATAACTTTGGAAGAGACCAGGTTAGGGAAAGTAAATTTCTTCCCTCATGGAAAGGTCCTTTTGTCATTGCTGACAAAATATCTCCAGTGGCCTATAAAATAAGGATCCCCAAAAATGAAAGTTTCATAGATAAATGGGTCCATATCAATCAATTGCGGGCATGTCATCCCAGATCCCAACTACAAGGCATAGAGGGAGAATGAAGTGTCATATCCCCAAATGCACTAAAGACCTACTGTAGTTTAAAGATGACTAGCTGATAAACATGAAGGCTCAAAAGTGACAGACTATCTACATATAAGACTGTCTATGGTGTGTACGATCAATATCCGAACCGAATACCATTGACTTCAAGCCAATTTAAATACATGTGTCCTACATCTATTTAAAATTGGAAGGGGGATTTATGTCAATGTATCTGTAAGGTTAATAAATATATATATTTTAATCATATATTTTAAGGTTATTAAACATATATATTTATTCAAATCTGACTGGTCAGTAGAAAATGATTCATTTCTTTCAGACAAACTGACTTCAATCATGTTTAAACTCTCCTCCACTGAGCATGTAAAGTTATTCGAAAGGCAACATTTGCTCTTAATTGGAAGTGCAAACTCATGTTCAGCTCTTCCCCATTTAGTATGCAACATTGCATAACACTCTCTGCCCCACGCAGTGTATGAAGACGAAGTGTCTGGGGAAAAGAGCTGAAGATACAGGCATATTAAGGAAATCATGGCTGCCTGTTAAATGGCCCCTCTCTCTTGGGAACCATTGCTAAAAGACAGCATAAATAAAGATAAATACATTTTGAAAAAGAAATAATAACTACATTGATAATTTTGCAGATAAACATATCAAATAATGCCCCAGACTATATTGAATATATATCTGGGAGATAGATTGAAATCTGTATAGATTGAATAGCAATTGTGATAATCCCATGTTTGGATGATATATAACATGCTTTCCTATTTTCCAGATGGAGCTAAAAAAAAAAAAAAGATAAATACAAGATACTGCATAGAAGTGAATGTGTATATATATATATATATTTATTTTGAAAGCATAAAATATGTCAACCTCTGTGTTTTTAAGAATATGAATAGATATTTGTGGACCTGGAAAGAAATAATTAATTACACTTATTTTTGTTTCAGATCTACTCAGACAGGATTCATGTATCCAGGGAGAAATGCACAGAAATGTGAAACATGCTATATTTGTGTGAACACAAATATAACAGATGTATAAATGCCATTAATTTAAAAATAATTAATAGTATTAAATTGCTTTAATATAGTATAATGCTAAAGGCATACTGTGTTTCATGTCAAATTGATCAGAATAAATAATGTGATATAATACAGTACAGGTGGCCCTCGTTTTACAACGGTTCAATTTACGCCGTTTCAGAATAACAACCTTTTTTTTCCAGTCATGTGACTGCTATTGAAAAGCATTGAGAAGCAGTGCATTTATTAAAATAGCCAATAGGTGGAGCTGTCCGCTTGTGTTGCAGCAAAGTCAAGCAAGCTGAAATTAATCAGTTTAACCAGACCTGAGCTATTGAGTAGATTTCAAAGGAACAAGATCTTCCTGTCTATAAATCAGTCCAGATTGGAATGCATAGAAAGAACTGTTTGCAGAAAAATGCAAGTGAAGTCTGTGTTGTGTGATTATTTTATTAGGTTTATAATGCTGTTTAGCAAATGTTTTTGTTCATTTAACTTAGTTTAATTATATATTCTGTGTTGTGTGATTATTTTATTAGGTTTATAATGCTGTTAAACATTTAAAGTCTTCATTTCAAAGCTTTAAAAAGAATGTATTAGGTGTTACTTATGACAATTTTGAGAGGGGCCTGGAACCTATCTCCCTCACTTCCTATTGACTTACATTATAAACTGGGTTTCAATTTACAATGGTTTCGATTTACAACCATTCCTTCTGGAACCTAACCCCAGCGTAAACTGAGGGCTACCTTTACATATAAACATAGAACTTATTGATGTAAGGAAATTATGACAGTTATTACATAGTTTGAAGAAATATTTTTTTTTCAATGCTAGAAATGTTTAAATGTATTGCTGTGTTGTGTGTCTGCTGCCACCCGATGTTATGATGCGAGAATTGCAGCCAAGAGATGATTGGTTGTTGCAAGGATGCATCTCCTTGACAACATACATTCACAAGGTGAACCAATCAGCAGGGACAAGCACGAGGGCCAATCCGAGACAAGGTTTCCGCTTGGGCGTTTCCAAACTCACCAGTGATTGAAAAACTTATATAAGCTTAATGCAAGATAGAGAAAAGACAGATTTCTGCTGAGCTAAACTTGTAACTGGTTCCTGTTGGGCGTGAAATACCATTTACTCAAGCCAAATTGACTGCAAATTATACTTATTGGTATTTTCTGAGGTGAAAATATTCCTATCAAGGAATTTTGGATATCGATTTGGTACTCTTTTTGGTAATGTATTAAGAAATTGTAGTTAAGCAGATTTAAAGAAGCAGTTTGTATTTCA
Organism: Bombina bombina; assembly: GCF_027579735.1. Lineage (NCBI taxonomy): Eukaryota > Metazoa > Chordata > Amphibia > Anura > Bombinatoridae > Bombina > Bombina bombina. The sequence goes on from NC_069499.1 coordinate 96,303,971, forward strand.
AGTTAATATTTCATAAGCCTGTGTAGTGTTAAAAGTTTATTTTTGTATGCTAAGGAATTCATTTAAAGCATTTGTCCACTGTAAGAATACATGTACTTTAGTACCCTAATTAGAATTGTATTTCTGGAGATTAGTAGCTGTGATATTTTAGTCTCGTTGTGTTCATTTTGAATGAAAGGATATTGTAAATCAGGCTAGCTTTAAAGGTAATCTTTTATGAGCTTGGTAAAAAAGTATAGACTGTCCTATTGTTTAAATTAGCGCTGTTAGAATTGTATTGGTTGGGTATTTAGCTGTTAAAGATCTTAAAATCTCATTGTACTAACAGGGTGAACTTTTACTGTGAATAAGATAGATTTTCTCCAACATTGGTGTGTCCGGTCCACGGCGTCATCCATAACTTGTGGGAATATTCTCTTCCCCAACAGGAAATGGCAAAGATCACAGCAAAAGCTGTCCATATAGTCCCTCCTAGGCTCCGCCCACCCCAGTCATTCTCTTTGCCGCTGAACAAGCAGCATCTCCACGGAGATGGTGAAGAGTATGTGGTGTTTAGTTGTAGTTTTTTATTCTACTATCAAGAGTTTGTTATTTTAAAATAGTACTGGTATGTACTATTTACTCTGAAACAGAAAAAGATGAAGAGTTCTGTTTGTGAGAGGAGTATGATTTTAGCAGCAGTAACTAAAATCGTTTGCTGTTTCCACATAGGACTGTTGAGATGAGATAACTTCAGTTGGGGGAAACAGTTGGCAGACTTTTCTGCTTAAGGTATGACTAGCCATATTTCTAACAAGACTGTGTAATGCTGGAAGGCTGTCATTTCCCCTCATGGGGACCGGTAAGCCATTTTCTTAGTCTCAAACAGAATAAAGGGCTTAATATGGGCTATAAAACTGGTAGACACTTTTATTGGCTAGATCGATTGCTTTATTTGGGCATTTTATACAGCTTGATGTTGAAATTCACACTTTATAAACTTTGGGGAACGTTTTTTTACGTCAGGCACTGGTTTAGACACCTTCCCAGTCAGGAAGGGCCTTCTCTGTAGTAGGCAGAGCCTCATTTTCGCGCCATTATTGCGCAGTTACTTTTGAGAGCAGGACATGCAGTTGCATGTGTGTGGGTCTGAAAGTAGTTGAAAAGGTTCCTAGAAGGCTTCATTTGGTATCGTATTCCCCCCTGGGTTTGGTAAAGTCATTTTAAGGGTTAAAGGTCTAAGATTTGGGGTGCAATGCTTTGAATGCTTTAAGACACTGTGGTGAAAATTTGGTTAAATTTGAACAATTCCTTCATAGTTTTTCACATATTCAGTAATAAAGTGTGCCCTGTTTAAAATTTAAAGAGACAGTAACGGTTTTGTTTTAAAACGGTTTTTGTACTTTATTGACAAGTTTAAGCCTGTTTAACATGTCTGTGCCTTCAGATAAACTATGTTCTGTATGTATGGAAGCCAATGTGTCTCCCCCTTCAAAATTGTGTGATAATTGTGTCATAGCGTCCAAACAAAGTAAGGACAGTACTGCCACAGATAGTAAAGTTGCCCAAGATGATTCATCAGATGAAGGGAGTAGACATAGTTCTACATCATCTCCTTCTGTGTCTACACCAGTTTTGCCCACGCAGGAGACCCCTAGTACTTCTAGCGCGCCAATGCTTGTTACTATGCAACAATTGACGCCAGTAATGGATAACTCCATAGCAAATATTTTTTTTTATTATTTTTTTTTTTTTTCAAAACAAGCTTTATTGGAAATAAATAAAGACATTGTACATTGAGCAATAATACAAAGAAAACAATTTGTGGGAGCGCAACGCGCAGAACCACATTACAAAAATCTTAGTACAAAGATGGAAAGCTTGACATTTTAATAATTATTTGTTGGTCAATTCTTTATGTAATATAAAATAATACGTGATATACCGTCTCAATCTATCAAGACACTCTTGGGAAAGGTAGAAGAGTAAGAAGTTGTGGGTGGGTGGGTGGGGGAAAGAGGGGAGAAAGAAAAAGAAAAAAAAAATAGGGAATAGCAAGGGTCTGGACATAGCCTTCAGAGAGAGGGATAGACTCCCTTAAATTTCACGCTGGGGCAGGAGACCAAACGGCCATCATTAGTTCATATGTCACCATTTGGTTACACTTGAAATAATGCAGTTTTTCCATAACCAATAGGTCATTGACAGCGGCACGCCAATCAGCCAAAGCAGGTACTTCTTTTGACTTCCACAATCTGGGGATAAGCTTCTTCGCACCGGTAAGCATAAGTAAAAGGAGAGCGCGGCTATGTGTGGCTTTGATACTGGGGAGATGTAAGAATAGCAGGGTCTCGGGGGTGTTGGGTATGGTTGTGTTCAATTTTTCTGATATTTCCTTCATAACCGCCTCCCAGAAACTGGAGAGGCTGGGGCAAGACCACCATATGTGGACAATGGAACCCTGTTCTCCTCACCCCCTCCAACATGTGGCACTAACCGCAGGAAAGAGCTGATGAAGTTTTGCAGGGGTATAATACCATCTGGTCAATAGTTTAAGGTGTATCTCCTGTACAGTGGCTGATACCGATGACCTCTTGGTCAGGGCAAAGGCTCTAAGCCAATCGTCCTCCTCAACTACACTGCTAAGCTCTCTATTCCATACCCTAGTATATGTAGGCAACTGAATGTCTGGTGGAATGAGTAAGAGTTTGTATATCTTTGAGATCAGTCTTTTAGGTGGAGTGTTTTCGGTGCATAGGGATTCGAAAGGCGTCAGGTTTCTAAGAAAATTGTGTTTTTGTTTGTGGGTGAGTAAGAAATGAGAAAGTTGGTGGTATCTTAACCAGGAGGAGAAAACAGGGCCAATCTGTTCTCGTAGTTTTTGCTGTGATAGTAATCTGCCACCCTCTTGTGCGTAATGCAAGATTCCTACTCTTAATCTGTAGGGAGAGCTCACGCGTCTACTGAATTCATAGTATGGTAACTCTGGGTTTTCTATTATGGGAAGCATTGGCGAGACAGGGGACGACATGTGTGGACTCGTAGCTATCAATTTGTCCCACACAGTCAGTGTTTCATGTATTATGTAGTATTTTTGTATTGGCCTGGGGCATTTATTTGTAGTGATCCACGCCAAGGATCCAACATTATTTAGTTGTAGAATTTGCCCGTCTATTCCGACCCATTTTTTTTGCATGGTGTTCTGAGACCATTCAGTCAGTCTTTGTAAAAAAATGGCCCTCCTATAAGAGGCTAGGTCTGGGAAGCCAAGTCCTCCCTTGTCTCTAGGGAGATACAGTGTCCTTCTGGGTATTCTCGGTCTCGTACCCTTCAATATAAACTGTTCTATGGTGCTTTGGAGATGGGGCAGGAAGTCGTTTGGTAGTCGAATCGGGAATGTTTGCATTACATACAATATTCGTGGTAGAATATTCATTTTAATGAGGCCTATCTTCCCTAACCATGAAAGTGATTTATTACTCCAAGAGGACAGGTCATTGACTATCTCTTTACGTAGGGTCAAGTAATTGTTTTTAATAATGTCAGAGGGGCTTGCAGAAAGATATATACCAAGGTATTTCAATTTGGTGGGAGCTATTGTCATCTTATAGCTATTGGACAGGAAGTCTATATGTTCTGTAGGGGCATTTATATTAAGAAGCTCTGATTTAGTTAAGTTTAGGTGAAAATTAGATAGCTTGCCATACTCATTAATCTCTTTCAGGAGTTCAGGGACAGATGTTTCAATATTCGTGAGTGTATAGAGAACATCATCGGCGTATAAGGCCTGTTTGTGTTCCTCATTTCCAATGTGTACTCCCTTGATGTTTGCATTATTTCTAACCTTTTGAGCAAGCGCTTCTATCGAGAGAGCGAATAATAAGGGGGATAGGGGGCAACCCTGTCGGGTCCCATTGGAAATGTCAAATCTATCCGACAGAATACCGTTCACTCTAATACGTGCGTTCGGGGCAGAGTATAATGCAAATGCCATGTTGGTGAAAGCTGGACCGATATTCATTGTTGACATGACTCGACGCAGGAAGAGCCAATCGACCCGGTCGAAGGCCTTCTCCGCATCAGTCGCTAGAAGGGCCATTGGTACTCTTTCAGTTTGGGCAAAATTAATAATTTGAAAGACTTTGGTGGTGTTGTCTCTTGCCTCCCTACCGGGCACAAAGTCCACTTGGTCAGAAGAGACAAGAGAAGGGATATACTTATTGAGGCGATTCGCTAAAATTTTTGCTAAAATTTTGATGTCCATGTTCAGCAAGCATATGGGTCTAAAATTCGCTGGGGAGGTAGGGGGCTTACCGGGTTTGGGTATAAGTGAGATATGTGCTTCGAGCATTGTGCCAGCCAAAATGGGCTCTGTTATCAGGCTGTTGAACAATTGAAGCAGCAGTGGGCTTAGTGTTTTACTGTAGAATTTATAGTATTTTAGTGAGTAGCCATCTGGGCCTGGGCATTTACCGCTGGGGAAGTCTTTAAGGGCTTTAGAAAGCTCTAAGGCAGTGATGGGCTCGTCTAAGCTGTTCTTTTGATCGGGGTCTAGTCTTGGTAGTTCAAGGTCTGTTAAGTATTGATCTATGAGCTGGATTTTAGCGTCTGTTGTGACTGCGCATTCCCCATGGTTAAGCTTGTGTGGGATATTATATAATGCTTTGTAATACGTGTGGAAAGAATTTGCAATTTGTTTGCTACTTTTCAATGTTGTGCCATCAGGGTTCTGGAGACTGTGAATATATGTTTTGAGCTGTTTTCTACGGGTCGCTCTAGCTAGCAGTTTCCTCGGTTTATTGCCTCCCTCATAGTACTGTTGTTTTATTGCTAAAAATTTACGCTGAAAGGACTCTCTTAGGTGGGCCTGAAGTTCCCTCTTAGTGTCTTCTAATTTATTCTTAGCCTCCATGTCCCATGGGGCATTTTTGTGTGCCGCTTCAAGCTGTGTAACAGTGTTCAAAAGTTGGGTGCATTTTAGTCTGTACTGTCTGTTAAGGCGGGCTCTGTGTTTAAGGAATTCTCCCCGGATAACACACTTATGGGACTCCCAAAAGTTTATTATTGAGGTCTGCGAGGGGTCGTTATGTCGTAGATAATCTGTAAGGGATTTTTGGATTTCAGAGCTTATTGCAGGGTTGTCTAGTAGTGTATCGTCAAGTCTCCATATATATGTCGTGGGCGGAAGATCGGGCCACTGAACTTCACATGTGACCGGGGGTGGTCTGACCAAGTAATCGGGCCTATAGTGCAAGATGTTACCATATCAAGTCCGATAGAGTCCGTAAGAAAATAATCTATTCTAGAGTATTTGTTATGTGGAGGGGAGTAGTATGTGTAGTCCCTAGTTGATGGATGTAGTGTCCTCCAAATATCGTGTAGGGCGAGACTTGAGATTGTGTATTTGACTGATTTGAGAGTTTTAGTAGGGGTACTGTCTGACCCATTGGATGTGTCTAATGACGCTTCCATGGATATGTTAAAATCACCCGAAAGGAACACTGGTCCCTTCGCGAAGTCCAAAATGAGCCTCGCAATCTTGTGCAAGAATAGGTGCTGTTCTGTGTTCGGGCTATAGAGAGTAATAAGGGTGATCGGGTGATCATATAATGTTCCCGTTATCAACAGGTATCTGCCCTCTGTGTCCTTTTCCACATGTGCAATTTTTAATGGGACTGAATGGTGTATCAGTATCCCCACTCCCCCCTTTTTAGAGAGGCCTGACGCAAACAGGGCTGTGGGATATTGGGCGTTAAACCACTTTGGCTCCCTGCCCCTGCGGAAATGTGTCTCTTGGAAGAAGAGTATATGGCTATGTAAATTCTTTAGGGCTCTGAAAGCTATAGACCGCTTACCTGGGTTGTTCAAACCTTTGGCATTAATAGTGGTTAATGTGAGGCCGTGAGATCCGAACTTGCTATATTGGTGGTTCATTCTGAAAGAAAGAAAAAAAAAAAAAAAGGGAGGAGGAGAAAGTTTTGGAGGGGGAGGATGGGTGAAGGGGAAAGGGAAAAGTAGGAGTTATAGATTAGAGGTAAAGAGTAAGTGAAGCAGGTGTCTTGTAGCGAACAAACAAAACACGGAAGGTCCGTTAATGGTTGTCTACATAGATTTAGTAACCTTCTAAATAACAAGTAACAAACAAAAGAAATTGGGGTTGTAACCCCCAGGCAAATGCAACAATTGAAATATATAATAACTCTTGGTGGCGGATTTTCCACGTTTTCAAGAGTTGTCGTACAGTAGGCACAGAACAGTGGGGCATGGATGGAGGAGGATGAGGTAGGGTAGGGTGGGGTGATTCAGATGAAGGGGGGGGTAGATGGTGGGGGTGAGATGCAATAGGTGCCCGCAAACCAATTATATACATCTAAATCTCAGCACTGAACACACTAACATCGGGGTATTGTAAGTAATCAGGGAGATGGTAGTAGGTATGTCAGTACCGGAAGGGATATTTCTAGTGGCCAACAGATATTGTCTAACTGCTAGGGTACAGTAGTTTATTAATCTAAATAGCAGTGTATCAACTAGTTGAATAAGGATTTGGATAGTCTGGTAAGATGGGCGTACTGAAAAATTGCCAGCCAGTTAACTATTGTTAGCCTTTAAGTCTCAGTAACAACCCTCTGATGCCACGTTCCTCCAATTTCACAGAGATAAAGCATTGTATGAGTGAATGCAAGGAAGGTGCCGTGGGTGATCGCAAGTCAGTTATACACCTCTAAATTTAAACATTGTACATATTAACGTTATGACATTGCAGCTAATCAGGAAGATGACATTAAGTGCGCCAGTGCCAAGAGGGATATTTCTAGAAGGCCACAGATAGTTTAGTAAGCTAAATAACATTATATCAACAGGTTAAATAACATTTTGAATAGACTGGCAGGGTGAGTGAGTTGAAAATTATCAGCCAGTTAATTATTGTTAACAGTTAGTTCTCAGCACTGACATGCAGTTATTTTGATCCTGAAAATTAGGGAGAGATACATAGCAATGAAAACATAAGTGTAAAGAGGAGCTTACCCAATGTCCCGGAACCACCTCTCAAACATTTAAACTCAGCAATTAGCTTAACTAAACAATATTCTAACTACGGGTTGAGTAACATTTTGGTTAAACAAGTTGGGCGGGTAAACCAGAAATCTTCTCAGAGCAAATGTTAAACCAGAGTCTCATAGACTAGGAGGCCCGGCTGGAGGACCCAGGGGTCACATCCTGGGTATGCTGCAAGTTTTCCAATGCTAGGCAGTCGTAGAATGATTGGACATCTTCTCCTGCTTTGTATATTGCTGTCTTATTGTTATGTGTTGCCACTATAGAGACTGGGAAGCCCCAGCGGTAAGGGACCTTGTGGGCCCTCAGATTAGTTGTTATGTGTCCCATGTCTCTCCTTTTCTGTAAGGTTGTTGGGGATAGGTCTGAAAATATCTGGAGCTCCTCACCCGCATGTTGTACCGGGTGATTGGTACGGGTGTACCTTAAAATTTCTTCCTTGTCTTTGTAATTAAGGAAACGGACAATGATGTCTCTGGGGGGCGCTTTGGGGGGTGGTTTCGCCCTAAGCGCTCTGTGAGCGCATTCCAACATTATCTCTGGAGAGGAAGGGGTGCCTTTCAGGGTACGGAACAAACTCTGCAAATATCCTTCTATTGCAGGGGGATGTACAGATTCCGAGACCCCCCTGATTCGCAGGTTGTTCCTGCGCCCTCGATTGTCCAGGTCCTCTAATTTGTCAGATAGTTGCTGTAGTACCTCTGCCTGGCCTTTGATTTCAGTGTCCATAAGCTGAGTGGTGGCCAGGGTTGTCGCTTGCGTGGTTTCAACCTGTGTGACTCTGGTGTCTAGAGTGTTAATGTCCTTTTTAAGTTCGTTAAAGAGGGTGCGCATTTCTAATACAGCATTTTTTATGTCCTCTTTTGAGGAAAGGTGGCGCAGGTCCTCTTTTGTGATTTGCTGTGTCGCCTGCATCTCCGTATCTTGTGGTGTATCCCCTTTACCGGGCACTGTAGCTCCCACTGTGTCAGATGGGGGTGTAGTGTTCAGTCCCACTTGTTTCAGATATTTATTCAGGGTGCGCACTGGGGTATGTGTGATAGCCTTGTTTTGCTTCTTACAGGGCATCCCTCAGGCTACTCCCTATCAATGAGTAGGGGTCTAGGGTAACCAGGGGTGCAGGCCTACTTTTGACAATGTTGTTAGGGAAAGCATCAGAATGTAAAAATAAAGAGGCAGGTTGAAACCAGTCAGGTCACTTCTAATTAGCAACTTTCAAATGCTGCTTGGGTACAGTGTACAATAGAGAATGGCGGTAAAAATTATCCTGGGCCCCAAGAACAAAGGTAGTGATAATGTGGCAAATTTGCAAAGAAGGGGTACACTAAAAGTGTCGTGAGGGTGCCAGCAGTGTTTTACAGGATGCACTCCAACTCATGCGACTCACAGGGGCATCTTTTATGTCCTTTGCAGGTTAAATCAAATCCCAAACCAATCCTGTCTTCTGTTTGTACCCTTTAGGTATTAGGAATGGCGTGACAGGTATAAGTGCGGCGAGGCCTACCTCTCTGGCCTGGGTATGAGTGGGTAATGTGTGCGCGGTATTCCGCTGTTTTAATTATGTGGGGCAAGGTGGAATCAGAAGGTCCGTGCTTCAACCAGCACATAAGTTCTCAGGTCTCTAAGCAGAATTAAGACCGTCACTCATCCCTCAACCCCCGTAGCCATGTGGGAAAGTATGCATGCAAAGGGACTATTTGCTTACCGGGTTTACTTTATATCGCGGCACCCGGTGTCCCGGAATCAGAAGGCCTAAGGGCAGCGATCCTCCACTTGACGAGCAGGCAAACAGGCAGACGGTAGGTTACTTGATCCTGACAGTCCCCTCAAATCTTTGATGTTAGGAGCTCCGTGTGCCTGTATATCTCTGATGGCCCACACAATGCTCAGGGGGAACAGAAAAGGCGCGGTTGCGCCCTCTTCGTCTATCTCCCACAATATGTTGAAAATCAAGGTCTCAGGGATTATTTTCGGTTGCGGGACACTTAAAGATGTAATATCCTCCTATATGGGTAGATTTTGAAACATTCTGTGCCTTTTATCGTAGTTGCTATGCCTGAGGGTTCAAGAGCTCTCCTTCTACACAGCCATCTCCCTGCGTGGCTTGGCTCCGCCCCCCCATAGCAAATATTTTATCCAAAATGCCTGCATTTCAGAGAAAGCGCGATTACTCTGTTTTAAACACTGTAGAGCAGGAGGGCGCTGATGATAATTGCTCTGTCATACCCTCACACCAATCTGAAGTGGCCATGAGGGAGGTTTTGTCAGATAGGGAAATTTCTGATTGAGGTAGAGTTTCTCAACAGGCAGAACCTGATGTTGTGACATTTAAATTTAAATTAGAGCATCTCCGTGCACTGCTTAAGGAGGTGCTATCTACTCTGGATGATTGTGACAACCTGGTCATTCCAGAAAAATTGTGCAAGATGGACAAGTTCCTAGAGGTTCGGTGCACCCCGACGCTTTTCCTATACCCAAGCGGGTGGCGGACATAGTGAATAAGGAGTGGGAGAAGCCCGGCATACCTTTTGTCCCCCCTCCTATATTTAAGAAATTATTTCCTATGGTCGACCCCAGAAAGGACTTATGGCAGACAGTCCCTAAGGTCGAGGGGGCAGTTTCTACACTAGCCAAGCGCACTACTATTCCTATTGAGGATAATTGTGCTTTCAAAGATCCTATGGATAAAAAATTGGAGGGTTTGCTTAAAAAGATTTTTGTACAGCAAGGTTACCTCCCGCAACCTATTTCGTGCATTATTCCTGTCACTACAGCAGCGTGGTTCTGGTTCGAGGAACTAGAAAAGTCGCTTAGTAGAGAGACTCAGTATGAGGAGGTTATGGACAGAATTCACGCACTTAAGTTAGCTAATTCCTTTATTTTAGATGCCGCTTTGCAGTTAGCTAGATTAGCGGCGAAAAATTCAGGGTTTGCAATTGTGGCGCGCAGAGCGCTCTGGCTAAAGTCTTGGTCAGCGGATGTATCTTCCAAGACAAAATTGCTTAATATCCCTTTCAAGGGTAAAACCCTTTTTGGGCCAGAATTGAAAGAGATTATCTCAGACATCACTGGGGGTAAGGGCCACGCCCTCCCACAAGATAGGCCTTTCAAGGCCAAGAATAAGTCTAATTTTCGTTCCTTTCGCAATTTCAGGAACGGACCGGCCTCCAACTCTGCAGCCTCTAGACAAGAGGGTAATGCTTCACAAACCAAACCAGCTTGGAAACCGATGCAAGGCTGGAACAAGGGTAAGCAGGCCAAGAAGCCTGCTGCTGCTACCAAAACAGCATGAAGGAGTAGCCCCCGATCCGGGACCGGATCTAGTAGGGGGCAGACTCTCTCTCTTCGCTCAGGCTTGGGCAAGAGATGTTCAGGATCCCTGGGCACTAGAAATAGTTTCTCAGGGTTATCTTCTGGAATTCAAGGAACTACCCCCAAGGGGAAGGTTCCATATGTCTCACTTATCTTCAAACCAAATAAAGAGACAGGCATTCTTACATTGTGTAGAAGACCTGTTAAAAATGGGAGTGATACACCCAGTTCCAACCGTGGAAAAAGGAATGGGGTTTTACTCAAATCTGTTTGTAGTTCCCAAAAAAGAGGGAACTTTCAGACCAATTCTGGATTTAAGGATCCTAAACAAATTTCTCAGAGTACCATCGTTCAAAATGGAAACTATTCGAACGATTTTACCTACAATCCAGGAGGGTCAATTTATGACTACCGTGGATCTAAAGGATGCGTATCTACATATTCCTATCCACAAAGATCATCATCAGTTCCTAAGGTTCGCCTTTCTGGACAAACATTACCAGTTTGTGGCTCTCTCATTCGGGCTAGCCACTGCTCCAAGGATTTTCACAAAGGTACTCGGGTCCCTTCTAGCGGTTCTAAGACCAAGGGGCATTGCAGTGGCACCTTACTTGGACGACATTCTGATACAAGCGTCGTCTCTTTCAAAGGCAAAGGCTCACACAGACATCGTTCTGGCCTTTCGCAGATCTCACGGATGGAAAGTGAACATAGAAAAAAGTTCCCTGTCTCCGTCGACAAGAGTTCCTTTCTTGGGGACAATAATAGATTCTTTAGAAATGAAGATTTTCCTGACAGATGTCAGAAAGTCAAAACTTCTAAACGCTTGTCAAGTTCTTCACTCTGTTCCACGACCTTCCATAGCTCAGTGCATGGAAGTAGTAGGGTTGATGGTTGCAGCAATGGACATAGTTCCTTTTGCGCAAATTCATCTAAGACCATTACAACTGTGCATGCTGAAACAGTGGAATGGGGACTATACAGACTTGTCTCCAGTGATTCAAGTAGATCAGAAGACCAGAGACTCACTCCGTTGGTGGCTAACCCAGGATCACCTGTCCCAGGGAATGAGCTTCCGCAGACCAGAGTGGGTCATCGTCATGACCGACGCCAGTCTAGTGGGCTGGGGCGCGGTCTGGGACTCCCTGAAAGCTCAGGGGCTATGGTCTCGGGAAGAGTCTCTTCTCCCGATAAACATTCTGGAACTGAGAGCGATATTCAATACTCTCAGGGCTTGGCCTCAACTAGCAAAGGCCAGATTCATAAGATTCCAATCAGACAACATGACGACTGTTGCTTACATCAACCATCAGGGGGGAACAAGGAGTTCCCTGGCGATGAGAGAAGTGACCAAAATCATAAAATGGGCGGAGGATCACTCCTGCCACCTATCTGCGATCCACATCCCAGGAGTGGAAAACTGGGAGGCGGATTATCTGAGTCGTCAGACATTCCATCCGGGGGAGTGGGAACTCCACCCGGAGATATTTGCCCAGTTGACTCAATTATGGGGCATTCTAGACATGGATCTGATGGCGTCTCGTCAGAACTTCAAGGTTCCTTGCTACGGGTCCAGATCCAGGGATCCCAAGGCGACTCTAGTGGATGCATTAGTAGTGCCTTGGACCTTCAACCTAGCTTATGTGTTTCCACCGTTTCCTCTCATTCCCAGGCTGGTAGCCAGGATCAAGCAGGAGAGGGCCTCGGTGATCTTGATAGCTCCTGCGTGGCCACGCAGGACTTGGTATGCAGACCTGGTGAATATGTCATCGGCTCCACCATGGAAGCTACCTTTGAGACAGGATCTTCTAGTACAAGGTCCATTCGAACATCCAAATCTAGTTTCCCTCCAGCTGACGGCTTGGAAATTGAACGCTTGATTTTATCTAAGCGTGGGTTTTCGGATTCTGTAATAGATACTCTGGTACAAGCCAGAAAACCTGTAACTAGAAAAATTTACCATAAAATATGGAAAAGATATATCTGTTGGTGTGAATCCAAGGGATTCTCATGGAGTAAGATCAAAATTCCTAGGATCCTTTCCTTTCTACAAGAAGGTTTGCATAAGGGATTATCAGCGAGTTCTCTAAAGGGACAGATTTCTGCTTTATCTGTCTTGTTACACAAACGACTGGCAGCTGTGCCTGATGTTCAAGCTTTTGTTCAGGCTTTGGTCAGGATCAAGCCTGTTTACAGACCTTTGACTCCTCCCTGGAGTCTGAATTTAGTTCTTTCAGTTCTTCAAGGGGTTCCGTTTGAACCTCTACATTCCATAGATATCAAGATGTTATCTTGGAAAGTTCTGTTTTTGGTTGCTGTTTCTTCTGCTAGAAGAGTTTCTGAGTTATCTGCTTTGCAGTGTAATCCGCCCTATCTGGTGTTCCATTCAGATAAGGTTGTTTTGCGTACTAAACCTGGTTTCCTTCCAAAGGTTGTTTCCAACAAGAATATTAACCAGGAAATAGTTGTGCCTTCTTTGTGTCCGAATCCAGTTTCAAAGAAGGAACGTTTGTTACACAATTTAGATGTAGTTCGTGCTTTAAAGTTCTATTTAGAAGCAACAAAGGATTTCAAACAAACGTCTTCTCTGTTTGTCGTTTATTCTGGCAAGAGGAGAGGTCAAAAAGCTACTGCTACCTCTCTTTCCTTTTGGCTGAAAAGCATCATCCGATTGGCTTACGAGACTGCCGGACGGCAGCCTCCTGAACGCATCACAGCTCACTCTACTAGGGCTGTGGCTTCCACATGGGCCTTCAAGAACGAGGCTTCTGTTGATCAGATATGTAAGGCAGCGACTTGGTCTTCCCTGCACACTTTTGCCAAATTCTACAAATTTGATACTTTTGCTTCTTCGGAGGCTATTTTTGGGAGAAAGGTTTTGCAAGCCGTGGTGCCTTCTGTTTAGGTAACCTGATTGGCTCCCTCCCTTCATCCGTGTCCTAAAGCTTTGGTATTGGTTCCCACAAGTTATGGATGACGCCGTGGACCGGACACACCAATGTTGGAGAAAATAGAATTTAGGCTTACCTGATAAATTACTTTCTCCAACGGTGTGTCCGGTCCACGGCCCGCCCTGGTTTTTTAATCAGGTTTGATGAATTTCTTTCTTTAACTACAGTCACCACGGCACCTTATAGTTTCTCCTGTTTTTTCTCCTGTCCGTCGGTCGAATGACTGTGGTGGGCGGAGCCTAGGAGGGACTATATGGACAGCTTTTGCTGTGCTCTTTGCCATTTCCTGTTGGGGAAGAGAATATTCCCACAAGTTATGGATGACGCCGTGGACCGGACACACCGTTGGAGAAAGTAATTTATCAGGTAAGCATAAATTCTGTTTTTTATGAATGTTGCATAGCCTATTTGAACGGTTTTAAACACATATAGTGTCGACTCATATTCTAATTCTCACAAATATTTATGTATCAACATGTTCATAGTTATTTACTAATAATAAAGAATTCAGATATTTATATTAATTTTGTTGTCTTAGTAGAAGTATATTGATTGTGGGTTCAGTCTAAAGAAAGATTGTTAAATATATTCCCTGCCATATACTCACACATTGTTTGGAGAAACAATAACTCCTGCTAAAGCGGTGCCTGTTAGGAGTTTGGTGACACCGGTCAATCCATACCACAATTTTCTACACTATAGTGTCCAAAATAATCTATGACTCACAGGCAGTGCTCTGCGGTTCCTTGTAAAGACTTTGCTTTTGATGTTCATAGCGATGTCTTGTTACAGCAATGTTAATATGTTATTGAGTTGTTTCTGCACGACAGAAATAAAACATTATTTGAAATTTTTTTTTTGTTTTTAATAGTTTTTTATTTGAGAATTGAAGGCATACATGAAATGTAAAGCAATATAACACACCATTGATGAAATACAAATACCATATTATATGAAGTTTCTATACATTTATATATTCTTAAAAGAAAAATTTACAGGTATAGTGTATTCATCAAATGCCTGATGTTCATTTACCCTCTTGCCGGACACATGAGGCCACTTTTGGACTTGTATATCCCCTTTCTAGCTATTGACAAAGTATAAAATATAAACTCCCCTAGTTATAAGCATTGGCCACTCTTGGACCACCAGGAATAAAAATACAATAATAGTGGGGAGAGTTTGGGGGAGGGACAGAAAGGATCACTCTTGGACCCTAACTGGCATCTTATATTAAAGGGACAGTCTAGGCTAAAATAACTTTCATGATTCAGATAGAGCATGTCATTTTAAACAATTTTCCAATTTACTTTTATCACCAATTTTGCTTTGTGCTCTTGGTATTCTTAGTTGAAAGCTTAACCTAGGATGTTCATATGCTAATTTCTTAGACCTTGAAGGCCACCTCTTTTCAGAATGCATTTTAACAGTTTTTCACCACTAGAGGTTGTTAGTTCACGTATTTCATATAGATAACACTGTGCTCGTGCACGTGAAGTTATCTGGGAGCAGGCACTGATTGGCTAAACTGCAAGTCTGTCAAAAGAACTGAAATAAAGGGGCAGTTTGCAGAGGCTTAGATACAAGATAATCACAGAGGTTAAAAGTATATTATTATAACTGTGTTGGTTATGCAAAACTGGGGAATGGGTAATTAAGAGATTATCTATCTTTTAAAACAATAACAATTCTGGTGTAGACTATCCCTTTAAGAGCAGGTAAAGAACCTGGACCCAATATATAACATGTGAAAGTGGTCCCTGTAAGGATATAAATATATATAGCCCTTTTTACCTCTGTTGTGAGGAATATAGTTATATGTACATGGATCTAATATAAAAAGAAAATTGATTAACACTCTAGTTGTCTAATAAAAATCTTCATTCTTATTGAGATGCTTTATGATATGCTAAAGATATAAGATCTGGGAATGTTCATACTATTAAGTTATTGCTGAGCATCTGCTAGTCTCACATCCCTAGAGGTGAGCTAATCCATATTTATATTTAAACCAGCAAGATTCAATAGTTAATAGTTTCTGTAGCTAACTGGGGGTTGCCTAGTGTTATATGGGAGCAGTTAAGTTTTATAGGGCTCCACAACCTGAACTGTAGCCATCTAGGGAAATTCTGGATCTTGAGGAGTGTTATGATGGGGCTGAAACTAAGGACCTCGTTACATATAACTCAAACCAGAATGTGTAGTTATCCTCATGGCTTTTTCTAGAGTATAAGGGAGAGTAATAATCCATTGTTTTCTAGGAGGGTAAAGTAAGTGATTTTACCAGGAGCTAAGGCATATAAGCAGCCACAATATGATTATATATTCAGGGTAAAAATTTCAATAGGTTAGGATAGACAATCTTAACATTTAAAAGTCTGTAACCCTTAAGCCCCCTCCTTTCTCAAGAGCTTAGTGACATAAAAATACGAGGGATATAAGTAATACGCTACACTAAGTTCCAGACATGAAACTAGCAGTGAGCATTTGCGATTCCTAGCAAAACTACCAAATCTTGTGAGCCATATACATGTGAGACAAGGTTTAAGCATTTAAGCAGAAAATAAAAATATATGGACCAAAAAACTAGTAAACAAAAACGGCTACAGAATTAACAGTAACAGACTTTGCCCTGTAACTATATGCATATTAACGCAGGGCACCTCCACACAGGGTTAAACATTAAATAACTGTTCTGAATAAGCCGATGCATAAACAGTCCTGAGAAGATGGATCTAGCCGATTCCTTGTGTACATACTCTCACATACTGGAAACAGTCTAGAGCAATGCCTGGAATGGGCCCAAACAGACCCTCTCTCCTCCCAAGCATATTACCTTTACCGACTAGCAAGTCATGGAGAGCTCCCGATCTATTATGTCCGCAACTCATAGCCTTCTGCGTGTGTAGTGAGAAAGAAGTGGGATTGCGGTAGACCTCTTTGTAAATATTAAGCTCCGGATCCACTTTATCTGAATCTGGCTTCTTGAGAAGCAAGCCGATCTCCCCCGGAGGCGCCTTCCCATGGCTCGACCAGGCGCTTCAGCCGGATCCTCTGGCAGTGGCGTAGTTAGGGATCCCAGGGGCCTCTGCTTCCATACCCCCTTCCCGTAGCGTTGATCTCTCAATATCCCGACACCAGGGCTCTCAATTGCCACGACAACCTCAAAGTCCCCCTCTGGCTTCTCATTATGAGTTTGAAGTGTGAGGCATGTCGGTAGGTTTCTGTAGGCATATGGGACCTCTGCAGAGGGCTCCGGGCTTTTGCAGGTAATCTCCATCTGATCTCGAAGTGGGTCCGCTGTTGGGGGACAATTGTAGGTAGCCAATAGTATAGAATCTAGCTTCCGCTCCAGTTCCATGAAATGATTGCTTATTAGTTGCAAGATGGCATTTTCCCATTTGGTAACTGCATCCATAGTGAAAACAGGGTGTTGCCAGGCCTGTATTAGTTCTTCCGTTTCTAAGACCACTATGTTTCTAGAATGTCACTTAGGGTCCCGGTCAACAATGAACAGATTATTCACTAAAGTATCAAATGTACTCTATAACCCAGTTACCTGGGGGGGTACTCTTGCGGCAGCCCAAGTCACGCTGCAATGAAAATTAAGACGACAATCTCCTGGGTTGAATAGATCCACGTGGCTTTTCTGAAGAGCATAGGCTAGGCATGCAGTCGGATATCAGCTCCAAAGTTCCACTGCTAGCATGCAGCTTATATCTATTATCAGGCTAGTAGATTTGAAAAGATTACTAGTAGGTAAATATACATTTTTTCTGTGTAAATTTTATTAAGAGAATTGCAGCTTTTTTGTTTGTTAAATCATCCTTTGTGACGTAGATTTAAAGAGACAGTAACGTCTTGTTCTATGTGCGTTCTGTTAAATGACTTTCAGATGTTTATTTGTTAGTTCATCCTTTATAACTGAGGATGCAACAAACGCACTCAAGAATAGTTGTTGTCAAATTTGTTTTTTCCTTTTTGATCCTACTCCCTCTTCGGCGATTGCTGTTTGGGAGTCTGTTAACATGGCCACAAATTTATTTTATTGTTTCCAATCGAAAGTTTCCTGCTTTTCCTTCATATTCCACTCTGGGTTGAGGCATTCTATTTCTTTGACTCGAGGTAAAAGCATTGCTAGAGGAATTGTTTTTCCATGAGGTTCTTCCATGTTTCTGAGGCTCTCAGCTTCAGACGGAGCGGTACCTTAGGCATTCCCTATATTTTCAAGACTGTTTTTCATTGCCGACTCAGCTAAGGAGACTGGGCGACATTCCTTAAGGGGAAGGTGTAGTTGTCGACTTCACTATAAGAACTTCTCTAACTTTAGAGGGTAGTCCTATTAATCACGCACCAGGGTTTACAAGGGCAACCTTCTGTGCACTTTGTTTCCGTCGCTAGTGTACCAACATTTTGGTTTGTGGCACTGTCTGATGCTATTCAGTCAGTAGCTTCTCTGGATAACATCCAGGACTTGATAAAGGTTTTCATATGGCTGATTCCTTTATTTCTTTTTCTTCCCTTCCAGTTTTTGGGACCTTATGGTTGGAGCCTTGTTTTACAGTTCTATATTCTAAATCTCCTTGCTAGGAGCTAACTTTGTAGAGACCTGGCTGTTGTATGGAAGACAGCATGGAGAACGTGTCCCGGTCCGGAATTGGATCTTGTGGGGACTGACTCTCCGTTTTTCGCTTAAGTTTGGTTTTAAGCTCAATTGCTTTTCTCCCAGAGGCAGTTTCTGCTTTCCATCTTGTCTGAAGATTAGACAAAGAAGATTCGTCCTTGCTCTGCAGGAGATCTCTTAGGCCTGGGGGTGATGGTTCCAGTTTTAATACTGGTCCAGGATCTGGCTCTCGTAACACGGGAATCCTCAAACCATTTTGTGAAAAGGATTCTGTCCCTCAGGAGGGGTACTTTTTTTGTGCCATTCCTCTCTTAATCCTGGTGGGTCATTTTATGACAACGGTGGATTTAGGATCAGTTGCCTTCATATGTCATTCACGAGAATCGTCTCAAGTTTTTGGGTTTGACTTTCTGGACAAACTCTCCTTTCGATATTGCCATAGTTCTGAGTTCGTACGGAGACTCTGGGATCGCTATTGGCGATGCTTTAGTTATGAGACATTGCAATGGCGCTCTATCTGGCTGATGTCCTATTCCCAGCGTCATTCTTGCAACAAGCAGGATTTCCTCGGACATGGTGTTATTCTTCCCGTGATCCCATGAGAGGAAGATGTCTTTGGACAAGTGTTTCTTAGTCCCGAGCTCATTGGTAGTTTTTTCTTAGGAATCATGTCTGGTTCCATATCTATGTAGGATTTCTGACTTAGGTCAGGAAATTAATTCTATCATTTTTTGCCTAGTTCTTCAATCCTCCTCTCGGCCTTCAGTGGCTTAGTACTTAGGTGTAGTCGGACGGGTAACTCAGCGTGCTACGGTGCTGTGGCTGAACGTTGTGACAACCCAAGGGTTGCAGCTTCGATCTCCGGTGTGGTTTTCTCTGTGTTTCATCCTTTTTAGGTTGATCAACTGAGCACTTGTGTACCTTACAATTCCGTTTGTTGCTTCCACTTCTGGTCTATGCAGTTGAGCATACTCAGGGACAGGAGACTATGCGGATTTGTCTCCTCAGTTAGTCTCTGGATCATTTATTCCAGGGAACTTGATTTAGCAGTGTGTTCTTTTTCTAGACTTCCTGGTACTCAGAGCGAGCTCAGGGCTCTTCTGGTCTAGTCTCAGTTGGCTTTGGCCCGGTTTCATCTTTTTTAAGACGGACAATATGTCCACGCCAAGTTAGAACGAGGTGTTCCTTAGTCAGGGCTGAGGTGGTCAAGTTTCTCCAGTGAGCAGCAACTCATTATTGCTATCTGTTGACGGTCCATATTCCAGGGGTGGACACTTGGGATTTTTGAGTAGACAGATTTTTCATCAGAGAGGAGCTTCATCTGGGAGTATTATCCAACCTGATTTTTATATGGGATCGGCTGGAGTTGGTTCTCGTGGCATTGGGTCAGAATGCCAGATTTCTGGGTTACGGGCCCAGGTGTAGGACACCAGTCCGTGCTGATAGTTGCCTTGGAAGTTCTTTGGTCCTTCAGCTTAGAATGTCTATCTTCTCCAATTGTGCTGCTTTCCGGGTGGTTGTTCAAACCGTATCGGAAGGAGCATCAGTGGTCCTCCTCGCTTCTGCGTGGCCTCACAGGATTTGCTATGCTGCTCCGGTGGACATGTCATCTCTGCAACTTGGATTCTTCTGTTGGGGAAGGACCTTTTATTCAGGGTTTTTATCTCCCATCCAAGTCTAGTTTCTCTGAAGCTGATTGATTGGAGATTGTACGCTTGATCCTATGCAAGCGGGGACTCTCTAATTCGGTCGTTGATACCTTTTTTCAGGCATGTAAGTCTGTAACTAGGAATATTTACTTTACATTAGGGTATTAATATTTTTATTGGTGTGAATCCAAAGGTTACTCTCGGAGTAGAGTTAGGATTCCCAGGATTTTTATCTTCCCTCCAAGTCAGATTAGAGAAGGATTTTTTTCAGTGAGTTCCCTAAAAGGTTGGATCTCTGTTTTATCTCTTTTGTTACTCATGCGTCTGACACACGTCTCTGATGTTAAATCCTTTTGTCAGGTCCTGATTAGGGTCAGGCCTGTGTTTAACCCACTTGCTCCTCCATGGAGTTGAATTTCGATCTTATGGTTCTTTCAGAGGTTCCATTGAATTTTTGTATTCCATAGATATTGAGTTATTATCTTGGAAACTTTTTTTCCTGTTACTATTTCGTTTGCTCGATGAGTATTTGTGTTTTCGACATTTCTATATAATTTTCCTTGCCTTATTTTTTATGCGGATAAGGTAGTGTTATTTACTGGTTCTTGTTTTCTTTCTGGGGTTGTTTCAGAGAGAATTTTATTGGGACATTGTTGTTCCATCGTTGTGTTCTAATTCTTCCTCTCGGAAGGAACGTCTGCTTCATTATTCAGATGTAGTCTGTGCTTGAAGTTCTACTTACAAGCTACTAAGTATTTTATGAATTCGATACCTTTGCCTCGGTTGAGGTTGTTTTTGGGAGAAAGGTTCTTCAAGCAGTGGTGCCTTCAGTTTAAGTTCCCTGTCTTGTCCCTCCCGTTTCATCCGTGTACTATAGCTTTGGTATTGTATCCCACAAGTAAGGATGAAATCTGTGGACTCATCGTATCTTGAAAAAGAAAAGGAAATTTATGCTTACCTGATACATGTATTTCTTTTTCGATACAATGAGTCCACTGCCCGCCCTGTTCTATTAGACAGGTTATTATATTTTTTGTTAAACTTCAGACACCTCTGCACCTTGGCTTTTCCTTTCTCTTCCTAACTTCGGTCGAATGACTGGGTTGGGAGGGAAGGGAGGAGATATTTATACAGCTCTGCTGTGGTGCTCTTTGCCTCCTCCTGCTGACCAGGAGGTGTAATCCCACAAGTAAGGATGAAATCCGTGGACTCATCGTATCGAAAAAGAAATACATTTATCAGGTAAGGATAAATTTCCTTTTTTTTAATTAAGTTCACACACTGACAGGTAGAGTTACAGCGACATTACAATTCATATTATGGAATGAGCACATGTTGAATATCGATACAATATCAGTAATGGCACAGTTGCTATCATAAAATACAAAGAGAAACTACAACTTCTTTTCATAAAGCATAGTACATATGAAATCTACAAGTTTGAAATTAAAGCAATGTTATATGGAATAATCCATGCATCAAGGGTTATAGCAAAATTGGTTGAATATCATCTCATATTGCACCTGCGCTTCTTAGTTTTTTAATATTCATACAGTAACACAGAACATAACAAACAACACAAAACAATAAAATAAAGCAACACTGTCCTCATGGCCGTCCCAACTAGTCTTGCAGTCTTTCCTTTTATTTTGACAGAATTAATCAGCCTCAGTGATATATTTGGTAATAGTAGTCGGGCTAAGCAAAGTGTTTTGTAGTAGGGTTAGAAATTGCATTAGAGGGGTCTATAACAAATCTAGGCCTATTAACTGAGCGAGTGGTGCCATAGTTTGAATACAGAGACTATTCATTATGCAGGGTCATTATATGAAGTCAAATTTTACAGTGGTTAGTCGAGAACAAGCATATTGTCAATAGCAAGAATAGGCACAGAAAAACCAAGCAAATCATAAATTCTACAATGACTGCCTATATAATGGCTGGCTTAAACTATTACGAGAGATGTCCGAGAATTCCTTTGGAACAGCCATGATAACAAGACTATAACAATATTAAACAAAACATTATTTACAAATATATTTCAATGTGTCTAATTTTTTATTTATTTTAATTTTCAAAAGAGCTTTATTAATAAAAAGTGAACATAGACATCATAAACTGAATATACAGTGAGAATAATACAAAATAGTATGACAACGTATTGCTTCAATATAATGTTTGTAAAAGACCCATAGTATACATCGTATATATCATCTTTAGCATATTATATTACTCTCTTCACATCAGTGTATGTCTTGCAGGGCCCAGTTTTAAACTATATATACCTCTCATGTGTCGTTATTTAACCTGTTTGGGCAGGTGCAATGAAAGGGTTAAGGGGTGGCGGTAAGAATCAGGGAATAAAGGGAAAGAAAAAAAAGAAAAAGCCAAAACTGAGCTTACTTTAGGAGGAGTTAAAACAGATACTAAGACTGAGACTAGGTCACTTATGGATGCCATTTTATGCTTTATATGTTACTTGTGACAACATTTGCAAGGGGCATAACACATGCTGCTGTTTATGTTTGAAGATTATCGTTTCGTCTATTGCTAAACTGTCTGTATGGATCTGCAATCTGTAGCGCCTACAAATATAAGATGCTGCTGCTGTTCAACCTGGAGATTAGTATGTAAACATAGAACAATCCACCCTTCCTAGGCCCTGGCCGCAGGCCATGTTGGTGAAATATCATATGCGACACTCCATCACTTGTGTGCTATTGCGCATTATTCAGAAAGTATGCAGTTAACAGTAAATTTTAACATTACGATCTAAACTCATATATAATAGTTGAGCTTGTCAATCTTCATCTGAGTAGTAATTTTATATATATTTACATATATCAACACTAACATTCATAAGGTATCAAAAACCCCTACCGTATTTGCAAAACACCTAGAAGGCTTAAATAGTTGCTGAAAGCAATTGTAAAGTCAAATAAACAGAATTAAACGGAGAACTTAATATAACCACTAAACCCTACAAAAAGGCAAACACAAACAGTATGTCTAGGAGAAACCGGCATATTTCACATGGCAAGAGCCAAAAGTTCTTATGATCAGTTTCTAGGTTTTACCTGCTGCAAAGCAATATTGTTTATATTGGCTGGCTCTTTTTGTGAGCAGGGCAACAACTTACTATGAGTTTGTGTGTTTCTGTGCGAGAGATTAATGAGAAAGTTCATGCTTGGTATGGTTCCTGTGTGAGCTTTAGCTGATGTCTCTGCCGGAAAGTATGAAGCCTGCACATAGTTGCATATTATATGGAAGCCCTCCTGTTGAGAGCTGTTCACCTTGAGGAAGCCATATGGAGTGATAGCGGTATAACCAGTCTCTAGGATATAGGATATATTGTGAAAACAGAGGGTGCGCTCCACCACCCCCACCATGCCGAGTTGTTGAAATGTTGCCATCCGAGCTGATGTTCCCCTGGGTCTGTTGTTGGTTTGGAGCCATCTTGGAGGTATGGAGAGTCCCAGCTGAGAGTCCATTTTCTTCTGCGTCTTTGCCAATTTAGCTGCTCCCGCAGGGTTTATCAGGGTCGACTGCTCCACAGGTAATGCATAAGAAGTAAGGCTAGCGCAGTCTCTGATCTCCTTAGATCCCGCTGTGGATTTATCATCATGCTCTGAAGTGGATAGTTTAGGTGTAGGTTGCTGCCATAATGGATTCATCTGTTGCGGCAGTATGTCTTGCTTGTCCTCTTGCCGAGTCTCACCAGGTAGTGTTGTTGCATAATTTGGGGATGCGGTAGATTGAAGCCCGTTGTGAGGTGTATGTGGGTTCCGATCTGCTTCAATAAGCTGCAGCAGTCGATCATATGGGGCTTTGCGAATTAGACAGTGCATAAGGTTATCAAATCTCTCAAAAAACTTGTCCAATCTTGTTAGTTGGGTTCTCCCCTCCATTCTCACAGCTTCTGAGTGTATAGAGGCAAATCTTCACACTATGACCAATGCTGGCGGGTTAAGTGTTATCCAGTTAAGGCTAAGTACCGAGGGGAAGGCGCCGCCTGTAATGTCCCTTAATGTCCGATTCCAAGATCTGGCATCAAAAATACAGCCCCAAATTTCTTGTTAAGCTCTAATAAGAGCAACGTATTGATATAGAGTTCAATTTCTGTAAGAAAGCTGTAGGATGGTGCTTAGAATCGGCGGATTCAAAGCTTATCAGCCGGAGCTCTAGAAAAGTGAGACCGCTCAGGATCGCTGTACGGACACGCCCCCGTGTCTATAAATTTTAACTAATATAAAGAATTTAGGAATTTACATTTATTGTATTGTTTGGTATATGCTTGTTTATTGGGGGTTTATTTCAAAGGATAATTATTAAATATATTGTATCATAACCCGGTCATATACTGACATCATATTGTATAGAATTTAAGCGTAATAAAGCATCACACAGGATTACAATGTTATAGATAGCTCTCCATTATTATGACAGATATAAACATTAGGTAACTCACCATACCGTAAAGTACAAGCAAGCTAGGAAATAACTGCACATATAATTTAGCCAACCCCTATACGGATTATGAGCAAGCGGAGCTCAAGAGAGCTTGGCATGTTTGTGAATAAAAATGTATGATGTGTAAGCCTAACTTGGTATAGACATATCAGTAACATTAAATTTTGCAGAGGTAAATAAAACGTAAGAAGTGACTCAATTGTCTTGTAGGGCCGGTTACTGTAATGCACCAACATGTCTGGGGAAAGCCACCACTCACGATGGAAAGGTAGCAACCAATCATGCAGATGAGAGTCAAAAAAGCTGTTCATGCTAGTGGGCTACCAATCAGTCTAGTGCATTCTCTTTAACAATAAAGAGAAAGTACATGCAGGGTCTAAAATAATACTAGGCAGAGGCATCTGCTATACCCGCACTCTATACTAAGAGCAGTGATGAACTGGAAAAATTATATATTATTTGATGCCAGGGTGGATAGTAGGATGCATGTCTACTTCGGTAGATAGACAAACCTCCCTGTGACTAGAGTTTCCCCTTTTGTCCTATATCACAAGATAAAGAGCACGTTCCTAAAATTGCCCCATGGTGATTTCCATCAGTCGCCAAGATTCTGTTATAAACAATACTTCAAGCGTTTCACACACCAACACCGAGAAGGTCGAGCCAAGCCCAGACATTTCCGCAATCAGCAGCTGTACATTATGCTCTGATTCTGAGCTGCCAAAATCGTTCTCCTCTGCGCAACGTTCAAGCGAAGCCTCTGTGGCCGGAGGAAGCAAAAAAAAGGCCCTCAGCAACATCTCCAAGTTGGAGCGATATGACTGTGTTGTGAGCAAGCGCTCCAAGTTCCCCTGTACAGCACAAGGAGGTGTCGGTCCGTCGAACCTGTCTGCAGACAAGAGGTAATCTTTTAAAGGGTAAGCTGCGGATCTGCTATCTGAGACTTCATATGCTGAGATAGGTATCCGTGAGTGTTCAATGTCCAGAAGTTGCAATTCTAAAGCAGGGTAGTTGTGTCGCAAATTAGTTGGAGCCGCTTCAGGGAAGCAAGATTGTCCCCTGTCCTGCACCATTTTTATTAGATTCTCACAGCTACTGAGTTGATGATCCAGTTTGGGTGCGAATATTGCTAGTAGCTTTATAGCAATATCCTTTTCTGGATCCATTGCCTCGTGGGCAGCAAAGGTAGACACAGTCTGATATATAATTCCAATACGTAAAATGTCTTCCGGGGTAGAAATGATCTGATTCCTTCTATCTACTAAGGTTTCCCAGACACTTATTTGTCAAGGGTGAGGTAGATGGCATTAAATAGAGGCTGCAAATTGGCTTTTAACAGAGGGTTTCTTCAGAGCACAAGAGTTCTGCAGCCATCTTGAGGCGCTGCCCACCGGAAGTCCAGGACTGGAGTTTTAAGTAATCATGTCAACCTCTCAGTGAGAGTATTGATGAAATTTAGAGTCTGGAGATGCAGGGAAAGTTTTTCTGCGAACCCATCCAGACTGTCGCCTAACAGCTCCTGAGCAATCAGTGTTGATGAGTTTCACTGCTTGCTGTTACACACTCAAGTCCATGTCAGAAGCGTCGCTGCAAGGCTGTCACACTTGAGGGGCTGTGCCTGTTCCACAGCATGGATCCTGGAGGGTAAGTCCTTTATGCCTCGATAGGATCAAGGGTTAATATCTCCTTCAGGTAGATTATTTGAACAGCTAGGGGTTATTTATAACTGCTTTAATGTGAGAGTTTTTGGGCTCATAGACTGTGTGCTTTTGGCTTGGAACAAACAGGTTTCACTTTAGTTTTTGAGTGTTGCGCAGCTCATAATAGCTTAGCACCTTTATCATAGCAGGGGAAGTCCTGTCCTATGCACCAAGTGACCGAGTGCAGTCTTCATTTTCCTATGATCCTGCTGCTGGCATCACTCCTAAGGAGAGCGTTTTCACGGTTAGCTGTCTGGGTCTAGGAGGTGGTGAGTGCCCCAGCCATTGGGATTATAAAGGTGCTGTTTTTTTAAATTAAAAGTGTTCATTTCTTTCCAAAGATATGGTGAGCCCACGGATTGAGTAATTACTATAGGGAATATCACTCCTGGCCAGCAGGAGGAGGCAAAGAGCCCCACATTTAAACTGTTCGGTATCACTCCCTCACCCACAACCCCCAGTCATTCTCTTTGCCTTCGGTGCATGGAGGAGGTAAAGTTTAGGTATCTGAAGAAAAATGTTGATTTCATCTACAAGCAAGTTCTGGGGTATATTCCACTTCATTCCTTGCAGTCGGGTAGTGGTGGCGGAGCAGGTAAGTACTTTTTCTTCCGGTTAAGGAGACCATGCACTTAACAAATTAAAAGACACTGTTTTTTTTTTATTGGGACATAGATAATCCTGTTGTATGGGTTACACTGGGGCATGAAGCAGGCACTGTAGCATGTGTGAGACTAACATTTAAACTCTTTTAAAAAGAATGGGTAAATATTTTTATTGGCTTTATTTTCTGACACTTACTTACTTGATAAAACAATTCAAGTTTAAACTGAAAGTAAGGCTGACTTTTCTATTTCAGCAGCTTATTCATTTCCCCATTGCTTTAAAATAAAACAATGCAACATTTTAAACTGTCCGGTTTGAAAAAAAGGTTATTTCTGGTACTCCGTGTACCAGAAATAACTATTTTTAGTGCCTCTCTGTGTCGCAGCAGTAATTTGAGCTCAAGAGTTGCGGTCATACCGGCTTTACTTCATAACGTTTCTGAGGGAAAAGTTGTTTTTCTCCATTTCTGGTCTTAATTTGTAGCGGTAAGGCACCTCAGTAATTGAGGTGTGGGGTTGCCTGAGGGGTATTTTAGAAGTTCATTTGATGTTTATTAAATGCTTTTTCTTAACTTTTCTCACATAATTTTAGCTGGGGATTGATCCTAATTTAGGATCAAATTTAAAGTGTATTTTTTTATTAGCTTATTTTCACTGAATATTAAAATCTTTGAAACTTATCTGTACAAGTTTATTTACTGTTTCACAACATGTCTGATATGGAGCAAGAGCATGCTCTCATGAATTCATGCTTGTTATGTTTAGATGCACAAATTGCAGCTCCTATGCAATTTTGTTTTTTATATGTCAAGAAAACCTTGCAAAATAAAGGTAACATTTTTAAGCCTGTCTCTCAGGATGATGCTGTTAAAATAATACCTCAGCTTTCTTCTGCTATGTCCCAAGCCTCAATTGCATCAAATGCAGTGCTCTGCAGTTCCTCTATAACTCCTAGTGGAGTTTATTTAAAAGCAGAAATTGCTGCCCAGGTATCTTCAGCGGTATCTGCGGCATTAGCTGCCATTTCCAGATTACATGGAAAACGCAAGAGGATATTTAGAAATTCAGAAAGTAAGGTGCCTGTCCTCAGTTCTGCTTCCCAAGTTGCCCTTTCCCATGTCTAATGAGGAGGATACATCAGGACTTTCTGAGGGTGAAATATCAGATTCGGACAGTATAATTCCTTCTTTTGAGACTGAAGTGGTATCCTTCAGATTTAAGCTTGAACACCTTTGTGTATTGTTAAAGGAGGTTTTAGCTACTTTAGATGACTCTGATATCCCTGTCACTCCTAAGAAATCTAGTAAACGCAATAGTTTATTTGATGAACCTTCCACTTCAGAGGTTTTTCCTGTGCCAGACCATGCTAGGGAGATTATCTCACAGGAATGGGAGAAACCAGGGGTGTCTTTTTCTACGTCTCCCATTTTTAAGAAAATGTTTCCTGTCGAGGACTCCATTAAAGACCCTTGGTATACTGTACCCAAAGTTGAAGGGGCCATTTCCACTCTGGCTAAGAGAACCACTATTCCTATTGAGGATAGCTGCTATTTTAAGGATCCGATGGACAAGAAGCTGGAGGCTTATTTGAAAAAAGATTTATGTTTATCAAGGTTTCCAATGGCAACCTGCGGTGTGTATTGCCACTGAGACTAGTGTGGCTTCTTAATGGTTAGACGCCTTGTCTGATTCTCTTCAAGTAGAGACTTCCTTGGATGAAATTCAGGATAGGATTAAAGCTCTTAAGTTGGCCAATTCCTTTATTGCAGATGCCATTTTACAGGTTGTTAGACAAGGAGCTAAAACTTCTAGTTTCGTTGTCCTAGCCCGCAGGGCATTATGGTTGAAATCCTGATCTGCGGATGTTTCCTCTAAAGTCAAGCTTCTGGCGATTCCTTACAAGGGCAAAACCTTGTTTGGACCCGGTTTGGCAGAAATTATCTCTGATATTACGGGTGGAAAAGGGTCTTTTCTACCTCAAGATAAGAAGAATAGGCCTAAAGGACTTCAGAGTAATTTTCGTTCCTTTCGTAAATTCAGAAGAAAGCCTTCCCCTTCTTCTTCCAAGCAGTAACAATCCAAGTCTTCTTGGAAACCCAATCAGTCTTGGAACAAGTGGAAACAATCAAAGAAATCCGCAGCTGATTCCAAATCATCATGAAGGGTTTGCCCCCGATCCTGGATCGGATCAGGTGGGGAGCAGACTTTCTCAGTTCTCTCAAGTCTGGATACACAAGATGTCCCAGATCCCTGGACTGTGGACATAGTATCCCAGGGTTACAAATTGGAATTCAAGATGTTTCCTCCCAGAGGCAGATTCCTTCTCTCAAGATTATCTGCTGACCAGATAAAGAGAGAGGCATTCTTGAAATGTATACAACATCTTTCCTCCCTGGGAGTGATAGTTCCAGTTCCAGTTCCAGTGCAGGAACAGGGTCTTGGGTTCTACTCCAACCTATTTGTTTCCGTCCCATTCTAGATTTGAAGTGTCTAAACAAGTTTCTCAAAGTTCCATCCTTCAAGATGGAGACTATACGCTGCATTCTTCCTTTAGTACAAGAGGGTCAGTTCATGACAACCATAGACCTAAAGGATGCATATCTTTATGTTCCTATTCACAGGGACCATCACAGATTCTTGAGATTTGCCTTTCTGGACAAACATTTCCAGTTCGTGGCCCTTCCATTTGGTCTAGCCTCAGCTCCCAGAATTTTTTCAAAGGTTCTGGGGGCTCTTTTGGCAGTGATCCATTCTTGTGAAATTGCTGTGGCACCCTACCTACACAACATATTGGTTCAGGCGCCATCTTTTCAACAAGAAAAATCTCCCACAGAGATATTGTTGTCTTTTCTTTGTTCACACGGATGGAATGTGAATCTGGAAAAAAGCTCCCTTTCACCTGCTACAAGAGTAGTGTTCTTAGGGACCATAAGATTTTTCTGACAGAGGTCAGGAAAAACAAAATCATTTACTCTTGCCTCTCTCTTCAGGCTACCTTCAGTGGCTCAATGTATGTAGGTAATCGGTCTGAGGGTGGCTTCCATGGACATCATTCCTTTTGCTCGATTCCATTTGAGAGCTCTCCAGTTGTTGCATGCTCAGACAATGTAATGGCGACCATGTGGATCTGTCTCAGAGAATAGAGTTAGATCAGTCATCAAGGGATTCTCTCCCATGGTGGATTTCTCAGGAACACCTTTCTCAGGGCATATGCTTTTAGAGACCTTCCTGGGTGATCATGACCACGGACGCCAGCCTGCTGGGCTGGGGAGCAGTCTGGAACTCATTAAAAGCTCAGGGCCTTTGGAATGGGAGGAGTCTGCTCTTCCCATCAACATATTGGAGTTGAGGGCGATTTATAAAGCTCTATTGGCTTGGCCTCAGTTGTCCTCAGCCCAGTTTATCAGGTTCCATTCAGACAATATAACCTCTGTAGCTTACATCAATCACCAGGGAGGAACTTGGAGTTCCTTAGCCATGCAAGAGGTTACTCGGATTCTTCAGTGGGCAGAGACCCACAATTGCTGTTTATCTGCCATCCAAATTCCAGGAGTAGACAACTGTGAAGCGGATTTCTGAGCAGACAGTCTTTTCATCCCAGGGAGTGGGAACTCCATCCGGAGGTGTTTTCCAGCTTAGTCCTCAAATGGGGGGTGTCGGAGTTAGATCTGATGGCGTCTCGTCAGAACACCAAGCTTTCAAGGTACGGTTCAAGGTCAAGAGATCCTCAGGCCACTCTGATAGATGCTCTGGCGGCTCCTTGGGTTTTTGGTCTAGCATACCTGTTTCCTCCGTTTGTGCTTCTTCCACAAGTTATTGCTCGTATCAAACAGGAGAGAGCATTGATAATTCTAATAGCTTCTGCATGGCCCCATAGGATCTGATATGCAGACCTAGTGAAAATGTCATCTCGGCCACCTTGGAGGTTGCCTCTGAGGAAGGACCTTCTGACTCAGGGTCCATTCCTCCATACAAATCTCATTTCTCTGAAGCTGACTGCTTGGAGATTGAACGCTTAGTTCTGACTAAGCGGGAATTTTCTGCGTCGGTCATTGAGACCATGATCTAGGCTCGCAAGCCTGCTCCTCGAAAAATTTACTATAAGGTATATTACCTTTATTGGTGTGAATCAAAAGTCTACTCTTGGAGTAGGGTCAGGATTCCTAGAATTTTATCTTTTCTCCAGGAAAGCCTGGAGAAAGGGTTGTCAGTCAGTTCTCTGAAAGGTCAGATTTCTGCTTTATCTATTCTTTTACATAAGCGTCTGGCAGATGTGCCAGATGTTAAATCTTTTTGTCAGGCCCTTGTCAGAATCAGGCCTGTGTTTAAACCTGTTGCTCCTCCTTGGAGCCTTAACCTTGTTCTTAAGGTTTTGCATCAGGCTCCGTTTGAGCCTATGTATTCCATAGATATTAAGTTGCTTATCTTGGAAGGTTTTGTTTCTTTTTGCTATCTCTTCTGCTCAGAGAGTATCACAACTCTTGGCTTTGCAGTGTGATTCCCCCTACCTTACCTTTCATGTGGATAAAGCGGTTCTTCCTACTAAATTGGGGTTTCTCCCTAAAGTGGTTTCCGATAGAAATATTAATCAGGAAATTGGTGTTCCTTCTCTCTGTCCTGATGCTATATCTCTGTGACTGCCAAGTTCAGCCTGCTGTCATATACCTGCACTATACCTTTAAGCTATACTCTGCCCAACCTCACCTGCCTATTTATTTCACCTTTTCCCATGGAGGTTCAGTCTCATATATCTTTTTCCTCCATTACAGCTTCTCCCTCGTGTGGTGGCTCGCATCAAGCAGGAGTGAGCATCTGTGATTCTGATTGCTCCATCGTGGCCATGTAGGACATGGTTTGCGGATCTGGTGGGGATGTCCTCATCTCCTCAGTGGAGGTTACCTTGTCGCAGAGATCTGATGATCCAGGGTCCCTTCGTTCATCAAAATCTAGATTCTCTGTGGCTGACTGTGTGGAGATTGAACGCTTAGTCTTAGCCAAGAGAGGGTTCTCTGAGAGTGTTATCGACACTCTGGTTCAAGCTTGTAAGCCAGTTACTCGTCGTATCTAACATAAAGTGTGTAGGACTTACTTGTACTGGTGTGAAGAGCATGGCTTTTCCTAGCATAAGGTTAAGGTTGCCAGAATTTTATCTTTTCTCCAGTATGGACTGGAGAAGGGTCTATCTGCTAGTTCCCTGAAGGGAAAGATATCGGCCCTGTCGATTTTACTGCACAAGAGATTGGCTGAGCTTCCGGATGTGCAGTCCTTTGTTAAGGCTCTGACTAGGATCAGGCCTGTGTTTAGATCTGGGGCTCCGCCTTGGAGCCTAAATCTTGTTCTTAGTGTTTTGCAGCAGGCTCCGTTTGAGCCTATGCATACTGTTGACATTAAATTGTTGTCTTGGAAGGTTTTTTTTGCTGGCTATTGCCTCTGCGTTTCTGAGATTTCTGCTTTACAATGTGATTTCCCTTATCTTGTTTTCCATGCTGATAAGGCGGTTTTACGTACTAAATTAGGGTTCCTCCCTAAGGTGGTGTCGGACCGTAACATTAATCAAGAAATTGTTGGTCCTTCCTTTTGTCCTAATCCTTCTTCAGCGAAGGAACGCTTGCTTCACAATCTAGATGTGGTTATTGCCTTCAAGTTCTATCTTCAGGCTACTAAGGAATTCAGACAATCTTCCTCTTTGTTTGTAATTTATACAGGGAAGCGTAAGGGGCATAAGGCTACTACGACTTCCCTATCTTTCTGGTTGAGGAGTGTCATCCGCTTAGCTTATGAGACAGCGGGGTGACAGCCTCCTGAGAGGATAACGGCTCATTCCACTAGAGCAGTGGCTTCCTCCTGGGCTTTTAAGAATGAAGCCTCTATGGATCAGATTTGGTCCTCCTTACACAATTTTTCTAAATTTTACAAAATTTGATGTGTTTGCTTTGGCTGAAGCAGCTTTCGGGAGAAAAGTTTTGCAGGCTGTGGTGCCCTCAGAATAGGGTCCGCCTTTTTTTTGGTAGACACTAGGCAGGACTGGTTTTAGGCTGGGCTCGCGCTTCTGATCAGCTTAAGTCAGGGCAGAAAATAGGTAGCCAAATACGGGGAGGCGAAAACAAACCTAACCATAGGATACTGTGGGAGCTCACAGGTAAGTTAGCACATCTATTATCTGAACTGCCCTCTTTTTTCATTTCACAGCAATGCTTTAAATTGTGTGATCATACCTTTAAAAGAGAAGTTATTTTCCAACTTGCCATAATTAACCCACTTTTTTTAATCATCGATTAAACCTGTGAATGGATGTCTGCTTGATTTTTTTACTGTTGAACTTGAAGATAGGAAAGGCAATATAATGTACAGCTTACACACTGTAGTATAATGTAGAATGCTAGTTTGCTAAAATATAAAATTCCAGCAGCTTGGGAGTCACATTGCAGAATGGGGATGTGTAAGAAGTACAGATTATCTATCCATCTATCTAGAGTACCCCGTTTTGCTAATGGAATCAGCATGTCACTTACTGAGTCAGTGTTATTAACCTTGCTACAAAATATTTGCAGATGAGTAAACAAATTGGAAGTAAGATTGATATTATCTGTCCTTGCAAGTTATAGCAGTTGATAAATGTCCAATTTAGAAGAAGATACATATGTCTAATTTAGAAGAACGCCAAAATGTTAACCCAACCACGCGTTTTGAGCCAGGGAAAGGTGTATCTATGTAGATAGATATGTTTTATTATTCATCATCAGTAACATTCTAAGAACTGTTGGATTTATCAAGCTGTTTAATGTCATCACAGGTATTTATTTATTTTTCTGTTTTAAATTGTGAACCCACTGGCTTTTACACATATGAGAATGTAGGAGGGGGGAAGGAAAATTGCTGGTTCTCTCCTCTGCTGCCATCCAGAAATTCATCACTCATGTGCTGCTGCTTTATCTGAAAAGTTGTTTAGGCTTTCAATGGCATCACTGCATATTTAAATTTCCCAGCCAGGCTTCTGCAGCTTTGGCAGCCAATCCCCAGAGTTTTTGCAACCTTTCCCTCCTCTACCATCTCCCCACGTGCAGTTCTGGTAGTTAGAGAAGCGGAGTTTGTGTTTGTCATTGTGTCTCTGTATCTGTATGTATATATCGGTATGTCACTGTATCTTTGTGTGTCTGTTTCTCTGTATCTATCTATTGGGTACTTATGGAGAGCGAACTGATCACCCGTGAGGGTCTCAAGGCGCTGTATGTGTGTGTCTGTGTCTAGTGTGTCTGTGTGTGTACGTATGTGTGTATATATATATATGAAAAAAGGAGAATATCTGCGCTCAGGGATGTGCAACTGGAAAATAAGGTATGTACCTGGACACAAATGCACATTAATTGTATAAATTATTCTTACACATGTATGTATAGTATATTGTGTAGTAATACAATATATATGTGTAATAATACAATATAGACGTGTTGGAATAAAAAGTATCACTGAGATACAAGCCTAGTCCAGTGCAATAAGTCTTTTTAGCCTGTGGGCTGTGTACAACAAAGTCAGTTTGTGACAAAACTTGCAACAGTTCCCAAGTGCCTGTATATTCTCTGATGCTTCTTCTGAAAAGAGAGAGTCCTCTTGAACAAGTGGATCCTCCCTGTGGGTGTCTGAAACGATAAGGGATAGAGAAGCGCACAAGAAAGGCACCCCTAGTGAAGCCTGTTTGTACCAATAATGTGGACAGTACAAAATAAAAATGAACCACTCACGTGATTTAACCTCATTCGTTATGAGGTATAGATAAGACACTTGTTATAGCTGTTATAGTCGATGTCTCCTTTTGCTCTCCCTTTCACCTTCCCACTTTGATCCTTCAGCTCCTGGATGGTCTCTGTATCTCCAGAGTGTGAAACTTAATCCAGTATCGGTGCCAGGATACGTGTGGGGTATACAGGGGCAAGCATGAACCGTAGTACATGAATTGTATTTAAAAGTAACAAGTTTATTTATACATACAATATCAAGTAAACACACAATTAAATATTGAATAATAAAAAGCCAGATCGTCTGGCTATAGTAGAGTATGCAGCACGAACGGTTGGGGCCAGTATATGTTATTTGTACTTAGCACTTCCTCCGTTATTTAGTTGCTGATAGTTTTATGGAAGACTAGGCCCACTCCACACCTGGTTGCACTTAGACACGATCACACAGCTCTGTGTGATACAGTGTACTGTGTACTCCCGGTGTCAATCGAGTTTAGGGCCGTACGTGTGGCGGGGGCGGAGCCTTATGCGTTTCGCAACACGATTGGTTGCTTCGTCAGAGGTAGGGGCCACCCCCCTCCTATCTGCCTTATATAGCGTACAGTGGCTCAATGTTCAATACAATTACATAGTCGCCGCCATCTTTGTTTCTGGCAAGCACCCATTTGTTCTCTATGCACTTACATAAAAAGCTGATTGATATCTTAACTTTTCTTATGCCGGATAGTATTATTTGCAAACAGGACATCCTTGCAACACAAGTTTCCCATCTGTGATGTCCTGTATTTTAATCCTTACATTAAGTTTTTTCATTATTTACTTGGTTCAATAAATAGCTGTAAATACATGCAAATACTGTTATTAAAACACAATATAAATCCAATTCTGTCACCTGTTTGAACGAAGTACATACAATGTGTAGTTAATCATCAATTTTCTTATATGTTTTCATATTGTTCCCTAGATTATTGCTGTATTTTGTATAAGCATTTAGTGCTTCAAATTATTTAGGTGTGTATAACATATCACCTCATTAGGTATGAGCCCACTAATTTTACTTTATAGGTTTAAAACAATTATTCTCCCTTATTATCAATAGTAAAATTATTACTAAAACTTCACTTATAATTTAAAATAAAAATTGATTAAATATATATATATGTTTAAAAACAAATGGAAGAAAATTTCACATACATAAAACATAAAATCAACGCATGTAGCCAAACTTTAGTAAAATTAGACTTAATGGCATATGTGTAAAAACAATTGTGGAAAAAACTGTTGAATATAAAAAAAATTTGAATATAAATTTTTTTTAATCACAGATCTCTCTTTATCTATGTATTTATAAGTTTAATTATATGGTATAGGGGGTCACATAGAGGTTTTAGGAGCTAGAGGAAGGCTGCTAAGTCTATGTCTCTATTTAGTCCATTAGGTTCCAGTGTATTTAAAGCGACAGTAAACCTTAAAAATAATGTTATATAATTCTGCACATAGTGCAGAATTATATAACATTATATTATTAGCCAAACATTATTAAAACATAATTTCCCCTCTTAATTTAAAAAAAAGCGCTGTTTCACAGACCCGCTCTCTGCTCTCTGCTGAGCGGGTCTGTTATATTTACTCAGCGCATTTTTTTAAATTAAGAGGGGAAATTATGTTTTAATAATGTTTGGCTAATATAATGTTATATAATTCTGCACTATGTGCAGAATTATATAACATTATTTTTAAAGTTTTAAAGTTTACTGACACTTTAATGTAAAAATCCAGAACGTTTCCCTTTTCCTTAGTTCTAGCAGTCTACTACCCCCTCTGTTCCCTATATTCACTTGTTCTGTCGCTTTTATAAAAAAGTCATTTTTGTTTTTATTATGTACCTGACTGAAGTATTGTATAAGAGGAGTATTTAGACAGCTTCGATGTTCTTAATATGTTCCAGACATCTAGTTTTGAGGTTTCTTTTTGTGCGCCCTATATACCTTAGTGGAGTTTTGCACGTACACTCCAACATATATACTACATATAGACTTGCAATTGAGCAACTTTTCTATTGGGAATTTTTCCACTTCATCTGTTTTTATTGCAAATTTATTATATTCTTTAGAATGGTGTGTGTGTTCACAACATACGCAATTTTTTCTAAAGCATTTGTGAAAGCCCTTTATGACTGATGTAGTTATTTTATTATATATATATATTAAAAACAGAAAGGTGAAGAAAAAGTGCTAAAGGGGTCTCAGAAGGATAAAATGGATATAAAATCCAATTAAAAAATAGTCTTGGCCAGGTATAAAGTGTTGGACTCAGAACAAAGCTGTAATCAATGATTTGTTGAGGACAGCATAAAGGTGCCGAGTTCAGATACTTAAAACTCAATTTTAATTGACATACGTAAAAATCACAATAAAAACCACAACAAGACACTTTTAAATAACCTACAATACAACTAATTAGTTGTTTACAGTTGTTTTCTCTGGGTCCGGGATAACTGGCTTAGACTAACTCGTAGAAAGTATGTGAAAGTCAGTTCCCGGATCATTTAACCAAAGTGAGCAGAGAGAAATTGAGGATTCCAATAGAGAGTACAAACTACAAAGTAAAAAATATAAAATAAAAAATACAAAGTGCAAAATACAACTCTGTGTGTGTTTTTTTTAAAGGCACAATGTTGTGTATTTGTCCTAATTAGAACATGTAAAAAAAATCGCATTAAAAAAATTCCACTAGTATATCCTTCCTGTAAAATAATAAGCCAAAAATTGATGCCTATATGATAAATAGCTATATTAAAAACGTGCGGTAAATGAAGGATCAGTAATACAACCTTACTATTAAATCCTTACTATCGTCCGGATAAAAAATGGAGGTACTTATCTGTATAAAACTTTTTCGTTGGTGTATAAAATGGAGACCATATGGTTCCCTTGTATTTTTTTCCTCAGTTGTAGCAATCTATCATTATTCCATGATTTTGGTATTTGCTCAATAGCTTTAATCGTGAATTCATTGGGGTTTTTATTATGGAATTCCTCAAAGTGTCTACTCAGACCATATTCTGACGTTTCTCCTTCAATGTTTTTCACATGCTCTAGAAGTATAGTTTTTAGAATTCTTTTCGTTCTACCAATATAGATTTTTTTGCAACTGCACTCTATTCGGTAAACAACATATTGTGATTTGCAATTCATGTATGATTGAATTTGGATTTGCTTGGTACTGTCATTAATAATCCATTTGTTTTCTTGTTTATCTCCACTTGTTCGTTTACAGCATTTACAGTTCTTCCTCCCACATTTTTAGAAACCTTTCACAAATTGATTGTTTATTTCTTCCCCCTTCGGTTTACTTGTTATTAGTTTTGTTGGGGGCTAGAATGTTCTTAAGGTTTAGTTTTTTTTTTATAAGTAACCAGAGGTCTCTGTGGTAAATGGTTTCCAAGAACTGGATCTTTCTTTAAAATGTGCCAATGTTCATTTAGAATGCTTTCAATTTGTTTTGAAGCACAATTATAAGTAGTGATGAATCTAGGGGTTATGTCTTTGTTTATAGCTGGTTCTTTAGTTTTCCTCTTTTGTTGAAGCATTGTCTTTCTTTCCATTGTTCTTACTTTATTGTATGCGTCTGTAATATCCTTTCCGTTATAACCTTTTTCTTTAAATTTCTCCTTTAGTACGGTTGAGGATTTTTCAAAATCATCCCCTTCTGTACAGTTTCGTTTTAGCCTCTGGAACTGTCAAAATGGTATGTTTTTTTATCCATTTTGGGTGATGGCTGCTTTGGGCATGAAGATAACCGTTTGTATCTGTTTCTTTGGTGAATAATTTTGTGCTGATCCTCTCCTCTTTGAGAAAAATGGTGACATCTAAGAAGTGTATTTGATTTTATCCCATTCTTTTGTGAATTTGAGATTAAAGCTGTTCTGATTGATCATTTCCACATTTTATTATTAAATAATTTTAACATTCATATTTGATAGTGGTATCAAATATAAACAATAGAATATAGCAGCTTTAAGGTATCTCACCAACATTTTGTTCTGGGAAATAAAAACATACCCAATTATTGGACAGAGCTTGAAACACACCCTTAACACTTTTTACTTTTGATATATATATATATATATATATATATATATATATATATATATATATATATATATATATATATATATATATATATATATGTGTATGTGTCTTCATTCAATTCAGAAAATAGGTCCACCAAAATAATCAGCTCCAGGCCCATTAAGCCCTGAAACTGGCCGCATCACTAAAGTGCATTGTGGCAGTCAAAATCTAGATAGGAGAAACCAAGTGGAGGTGGGGGAAAAAACAACAGTCTACGCACGTGACGTTGCATAGTATACGCAACGTGCATAGCCAGATTCAGTTTTCTTTTTCCTCGCGGCGCTGAGCTTTCCTGCCCTGTTCTCTGTCCAGCTGTGGGGGGCAGGGCCAGTGCAAGGATTTTTGTCTACACAGGCGAAGATGCATTTGGACGCCCCCCCCCATCCCCACCAAAAAAAAAAAAACACCCATACAATACCACCAACCCTCCTCAAGCCCCCCTCCATACCAAGTTAATTTTATTTACGCTCCAATAAACCAACTTATTTTTCTTTTACATAAAAAACACGTTTGTGGTTTTGTAAAGTGCATTTTATTAACAGTTGTTCAACAAAATAAGTGTGTAATAATGCCAAATAAATAAACTCATTTATCTATAGGTCTACTCTTTTTAGTATTTAATTTGGAAGAGAACAATAAAAACAATTTAAAATTATTAGCATGTGATGTCCATATATAAATATAGCACAGATTAAACTTCTGCATATGTTTGACATAGAATAGAAGTAGAATACTAACTACACTCTCCTGTTGTGTGGACTGGATAATTTTAAAGATTGGGTCAATATAAAACTATTCTGGGGGGGTTTCACTTTGACAAAATTATCTGGTAACCGTTAAGCTAATAAAGCAAGCTCAAGCATTATTCCATGATCCAGTCATCCATTTTAAATATTATAAATAGTGCTAAGCACTGAGCAGCTATAAGCTACTAAATGAACTCAAGACCCTTTGCACGGTTTTGCACCTTGCCCAAAATACAACACAACACATCTTTAAAAAAAAAAAAAAAATTAAAAAAGAGACAACAGTTTTCTGATAAAACTCAAAATCTTAGCCATTCATTTTATCACTATGTTCATTTTAACATTACTAGAAGACAGCCAGGAATCAAAATATTTGTAACTCAAAAGAATGAACCATTGCAAAATGCCAATGCAACATTATTTTTTAATAAAAAAAAAAAAAAATGAGGTACATTTATATGGGTTTCATAATGAGGATTTTCAAATGTAAAGGTTCAGAATTTCCAGATACAAATATAATGTATTTCCTATGAGATATGCTTTTCATGTTTTAACTTGCAAAGAGGTTGTTCTATTGGACCCATTTGTCCAAGTGCAAAATTTAATTACTATCGTCTTGGTAATGCCTTATTATGCCATCAGAGTTAAAAAGGAATTTTTGAGCATGCTACTTATTTTGTTCTCTGCTATATGCCTATATCAGTGCATTAATCGTTGGCTCAAGACCAGCTGCCTTTTACACATGTTTTATGAAAATAATAAAACACCATTTATCCCATTCAGATCCATTCAAGATTTTCCAGCCAGCTGTAGACAGACAGACAGCAGAAGTGACAGATAGTGCTGCCCGCAGCCCACCCACCCCCTGGCCCCTGACCCCCCATCATTCACCAGCCTGGCCAAGTGGCCATTCAAGATTTTCCTACCTGGCTCACTGGCTGTACTGATGGTCGAACGACACTGTGGACCTCCTGGACTGGTCAACTCGTCTGTGGGCTCGTGACTGAGCTGCCTGCAGCATGATGCCTGTCACGCGGTGGATGGAGTCTGGAGATGTGTCACCTTCCCTCTGCTTTCTCCCACTCTCAGTCAGAGTGAGTGAAGTCACGCGTGAGGCAAGTGAGCTCCACCTCAGCGCACCTCGTTACCAGTCCAGTCCTCCACTGACACGGTCGGTCACAAACAATCACAATACACATGTGCACTG
This sequence comes from Bombina bombina, assembly GCF_027579735.1. Lineage (NCBI taxonomy): Eukaryota > Metazoa > Chordata > Amphibia > Anura > Bombinatoridae > Bombina > Bombina bombina. The sequence continues at coordinate 96,344,145 of NC_069499.1, forward strand.
ACTCGGTCCGGACCTCCCCCATGATTAAAGCATAAGCAGTGAGAGTCAAGACTGTATAAGGCTATCTCCTATGCCGGGCGGCCGGGCCAGCACACTGTGTGGGAGGGAGAGGAATGGGACGGGAGGCGGCAAATATGACAGTCAGACTCAGTGAGGAGGCACACAGGCAGGCTAGGCAGCAGCGGTCAGTCAGCACTCTGCAGGTCTCCCATCCGATCTCAGATGCAGATCAGACTCAGCTGCTCAGGAATGTAAAAATTTTTTTTTTTAGGCAGCTGACTGTCGGCACCGCTCTTAGCGCCCCCCTGCTGGTGTGCTCTAAGGCGGCTGCCTATAACTAAACGCCGGCCCTGTGGGGGGGATTGACACCATGAGTTACCGCACCGGGTGACACCAACTCTAGTGATGCTACTGTGTAGATGTAAGCTTGCAATTGATTTGCCATCTATGTAGACAGCAGAATGTTAAAACTTTCCATTATACTGTGTATATATATATATATATATATATATATATATATATATATAATTATTTTATTATTTTATTTCTTTCTTGGTGGTGAGAGTCTATGATTCCTTAAATAAAAACAGAGAAGCGCTCAACCTGGGAACGAACAACAGCATAATAGCTTGTTCTATGGCAAGTTACCACCCAAGAAGCAGCCTCTTTTTGCTTAACATGTGCTTTTCACAGAGAAGATCTGTCCTGTAGAATATCAGTCTGATCCTGAATTAAAGGGACAGTCTAGTCCAAATGAAACTTTCATGATTCAGATAGAGAATGTAATTTTAAACAATTTTCCAATTTACTTTTATCACCATTTTTTCTTTGTTCTCTTGGTATTCTTAGTTGAAAGCTAAACCTAGGAGGTTTATATGCTAATTTCTAAACGCTTGAAGGCCCCTCTTCTCTCAGGTCATTTTGGCGGTTTTTCACCACTAGAGGGTGTTAGTTCATGTGTGTCATATAGATAACACTGTGCTCATGCACGTGGAGTTCAGGTGAGCCAGAACTGAAATAAGGGGGCAGTTTGCAGAGGCTTAGATACAAGGTAATCACAGAGGTAAAAAGTGTATTTTTATAACAGTGTTGGTTATGCAAAACTATGGAATGGGTAATAAAGGGATTATCTATCTTTTTAAATAACAATAATTCTGGTGTAGACTGTCCCTTTAACAGTGCAGTCCTGCCCCAAAATACCAGGCAATCCCTCCCTGAACGAGAGAAACAGCAGAACCCCAGACATACGTTTCGGCCTATTGTGGGCCTTGTCAGTGAGGTGCAGACATATTCCTCTAGCCACACTGAGTAACTGGTCTATGATTAAGGCTACGGCCGAAACATGTCAGACAGAACTGCTGCCTAAGCTGAATGTTACTACGTTTTTTCCTTTTAATATTTGTTGAATAAACTTGGACCTTTTAAACTGAAGAAAGTTTTTTGCCGGCGGCTCAATTCATAACCTTTCTCTAAATAACTTTTCCCTACTAAGCTGAGCACTTTCGGGTCCAGACAGAAACCAATGTTGGACAGCTCTACATTGTCATTGGTGGTGAAGCGGTCACGAAGGTAGAGCAAGGGGCAGGATCTACAGAATATGTTGAACGCACCTGACAGCGTGGGACTCCGAGAGACTGTAGAGAAGGACAGGCAAGCTTCTCCCCATAAAGGCTAAGTAGGTAATCTTCCGGTCCGTGGAGCACCTCTTGTCTCTCACTGTGCTGCAGAAGCGGTCGATGGGATCACAAATCGTAGGATACACAGAGTTTCCGGATGTAAGTTTTTACCCTTACCGTGGGGAGAGCACAGCGTTCATCCCATGCAAACACTCAGGTACTATGTACGTTACATAGATGACGTGTTCCTGGTGTGGGGAGGGAATGAGGACGAGTTAAAGCAATGGGTGTCATGTTTGAACTCCATGTACTGTCCCATTAGATTTAAACTTGAATACAGTGAGACAGTAATTCACTTTTTGGATCTTAATATCTTTAAAGTTAAAGTTGATGAGTGCTGTACTTTTGGTACATCACTATATAAAAAGTTAACAGATCGTAATTCACTGTTGGAAGCTAGTAGTTTCCACCCTAGACATCAGAAAATGGGTATAGTTACATCTCAGCTCACTAGGGTCATCCGCAACAACAGTGATGTACCCACTATGTTGGAATAACTGAATGAGATGGAGATGAAGTTTATAAAAAGGGGTTATGATGGTGCGATGGTCCGAGACACCAGACAGAGGTTACTGGAAGGTACTATGAAGAATATACCAAAAGCACAAAATGAGTTAACACCACAGCTGAACTTTGTAAGCACATATACTCCAATGAGTCGAGAGCTGACAAGATCTGTACACCAGCATTGGGCTATCTTAGAGACGGATGCTACGCTCCCTTTCCATGGGACCAGGCCACAACGTATGGTACATAGACGGGCAGATAATCTGTGAGATCTACTGGTAAAAACGGATCCAGTTGGATGTTATCAGAGTGAAACTTCACTAAAATCCTCAAGCAAAGGATGCTTTACGTGTGGAAATTGCACGACTTGCAATAGCATGATGAGGGGCAAAATGTTTCAACACACTAATCAACGCTACACCATCCGCCATTGACTAACTTGTACCAGTACACATGTTATATACATGTTGATTTGCCCGTGTTCCCTGGTATATATTGGGAAAACAATTACAAGCTTCAGAGAAAGGATGGCGAATCATCGTTGTGCCATTCAGGAAGCCTTGAAAACAGGTGATTCGGAGCAGCCGGTGGCATGCCATTTTGCACAATGTAAACATAGTGTCTCCAGTATGAGAACTATGGTAATTGATCATATTCCGCCACTATCCAGGGGAGGTAACAGAGCAAAACGACTTCTCCAAAGGGAGACAAAGTGGATTAATACACTTGATACCCTAATACCCAGGGGACTCAATACTTACCTCGATTTCGGACCATTCAACACCAAATAACCCATAGACTGACTATGCATTTATACTATCTAACCACTCCGGTATGCACCAGCCTATATAAGGATCCTACATGAATTTTCATTCTAGTGGGTACACACGAGTTTCTATTCATAGAACAAGAGGCATGAAGGAATGGTTTAAATTTATATATGGTATATTATTTGTATATAACGGAGTAATTTGTGCTATCCTGAAGTGTTAATTGGTTAAATACAAATTGTGACAATTGTTCTGTATATAGTTGCAATGGGAACGTAGAGTTTATGTAACAAAATTAAATTTGATTTTAATCACTGGTGATAGGTCCGCATTTTCATGTTTGGCATATTGGTAGTGTGTTTGTCAGAAGGAATGGTTTTTGCTGATTCTTTGATGTTGGAGCACTGTTGTGCCTTGCCAGGTTGTTTTTGTTGAAGCACCTTCCCTTTAACTGACACTTACAGTTATGTCATACGCGATTGCGGGCTCATTCTGTAAGCTTTGTGTATGCGGCTACTATGGTAACCCTTAGCCAATCGAATCACGATGAAGCGTCACGCTTTAGCATGATGACGTCATCGAGGGTCGATGCGATGTGGCGACCGGGCTTTTTTTAAAATATGTATATAAGGTGGGTATTTGAGGTATGGTGTTAGCAATTCTTTTTTGGGGATATGTTTAGTCCGTGATTCTGATGCTTGGCAACATTTGACAAAGGTGTTGTAACAACACCGAAACATTATGTTCGTTATTTGATGTCTTTTTAAGATGAATTAAAGATTTTGCATATTGTGCTAAAGACCAGTGAGTGCCTTTTTTCAAAGAGGACTGTTCACATTATTAGGAAGTGCACCCTGGCGGCTGTGGTTACATCGTAAGACTGTGCTTATCTCTTCTGGGAAGTTTTATATATATATATATTTATTATTTTATATATATATATATATATATATTTATTATTAATTTTTCTGGTGGTATTATTACCTGACAAATTCCTTTCTTTCTTGGTGGTGAGAGTCTATGATTCCTTACTTTGTTTAGAATTCATCACTAGTTTTCTAATCCTCCCTCCTAGTTTTCTAATCCTCCCAGTATTTTATATAGCCAGAAATAGGAGGAAATAGTAAGAAAGATAGTAGGGTAAAAAAGGTGCAAACCAGAACTGCCACCATTAAGAAAAAATGGGTGGGTTTGTGGACTCTCACTAACAAGAAAGAAAGGAATTTATTGGGTAAGAATAAATTATGTTTTCTTTCTTAAGGTGGTGAGAGTCCACAATTCCTTACTGTTGGAAACTAATACCCAAACTGTGGAGTCCATAAGGAAAATGGTTCACAAAAAATAAAGGCAGGCACATATTTACCAGGAACCAACCTCTTGAAGGACCTTCCTACCCAAAGCTGCTTCCACTGAAGCAAAAGCATCAAACTAATACAATTTTGTGAAAGTATGCAAAGATAACCAGGTTGCAGCCTTGTAAATTTGCTCTACCAAAGCCTCATTCCTGAAAGCTCAAGATGTTGAGACTGAATGTGTAGAATTAGCTGTAATTTTTTAATGCAGCGAGTGACCTGCCTCCAAATAAGACCAATGACTCAAACTCTTTAACCATAAGGCTAAAGAAACTAAAGTGGCCTCCTGAAGCGTGACTGAAAACCGAACAAAAAAGCTAGAAGACTGATGGAAATCTTCAGTAGCCTGCAAACATTTCAGTGCCCTAACTACATCCAAATTTTTCAGTAATCTTTTTTTTAGATGACTTTGTATTTGGACATAAAGAACCACAACCTCCTAATTGTTTTCTGTGGAAACTACCTTCAGTAGAAAACAAAAGGTTCGGAAAACAGCCTTTGCCTGGTGAAATACCAAATATGGTAGATCACAGGAAAGAGCTGACAATTCTGATACTCTCCTAGCTGTGGAGATAGCTAATACAAATCAAAACCTTCCAATATAACAACTGAATAATCAGATTATGCATTGGTTCAAATGGCGGATATTGCAAAACTCTGGGAACCAAATTCAAACATAGAGGGAAAATAGGCTTGATGACTGGTCTAATTCTAATTAAGGTCTGAATATCTGAAAAGCAAGCAAGTTTCCTAAGCAATAAAACCTAAAGGGCTGAGGGGGCGTGTCCGAGCTGTGTTCTGGATAGGACACATTTTCTGTGGGCTCCAGAGGAATCTTTAATAATCCGCCGGTTATTATCTTTAAACAGCAAGAATAGAACATATCATCTAAACACCCCACAGTACTGGCTATTGTGGCACTATATTTTCCTATTTTTAGCTGTTTTCATTACACTGGAGGTCTAGATCGGAGTTCAAGGGCCTATGGCGGTGGCCTACTTTTCCTAGGCAATCACCTTCCCCCCGGGTAGAGCCGGGTGATCAGTGCTGTCAGAGTAACCTGACTTACTGAGTCTCTACGACCCATCATCATCATACAGCTCTAACGGATCAGAGGGCTGAACCTGCATACCATTAACAGCGGGGAAAAAGTTAAAACTTGTTTATAAAATATTTGCAACAAGCAGTGGATGTCCAACATGGCGGAGGAACACAACCAGCTAAACCACGAGGAACTTATGGCAAGATTCACTGCACGCATGTTAAAGCTGATAGATGGAGCTCCATATGAATATTTAATGAAGCGCTTGGAGGTAGAGCAGGAGAGTAAGATACCCACTACTGTTCATTTACCGGGACAAATCCAGACAGGCTCAATTATAACTGACCCCTCTCCTACTACACAGGAGCTGTACGGAGCGGTACACGCACAGAAGGCAGACACACTTCTCGCAGCACATAGGGGTAAAACACAGCTCACACACCGGCAGACCTACACACCAAGCAAGAATTATAAAGAGCAGCACGAAGAGGAGTTTTGTAAAGTGGAACTACCCCTGATGATTACAGATCCCCAGGAACCTCAAAGCCAGATCACTAGTGTCGCAGCACAAATAGCAGCAGAGAAGGGCACAGCAGCGTGGTCTCAGCATAAAGTAGATACCGGGTCAGGTTTCACTAAAGTGGGGATTTCAGAGATAGCACCCAAGACTGGACCATTATATGGAACTCATCACAAAGTAAGAGACACAGCACCAACCTTAAAAGATCACGGCTACATGTGGACTCACTCTTCTAAGATACTCGGTAGCAGGCTTAGAGCACCAGAGACATTGTCCAGTTTAACAGGTCCTTTAGCTCTAATAGCCACACAAAACACTATTGGGAACTTTATCTCTCTGATCAAGTTGAACTGGCTTGGTAGTCGCTGCATAAAAACTCATACCTCTATCGCCTACTATGGCCAGCTGGACACAGGGGGTTAACTGGAGGTAAAGTGCTCCCATCATCCACCACAGTTGCTGCTTATGGCAGCTGCCTGTCAGAATGATTTTGTGGCAAAGTGTTCAAAATATGTTGTTAGGTTTGGGATGTATATGTTAAATTACGAGAAGCTTTAATAGTTCCACACTGTTCCTAGTTTAACCTTGTTTATCTGTTGTGTTATGAACATCGAGTTTGTAAGCTTTATTTGATGTATAGCAATATTAGCTTAAGATCCTGATCAGCTTGGTACATTAACTTGTTTTTAACATACCCTGACCAGACAGAGCCAGTGCACATCGTAACATAACAGAAATTTCTTGCTTTCAATGTGAAATATATTTTATCCTCAGACCACTAGATGGCAGCATATTCATATCAGATTAATTTGGTCATACAACAATGCAATCAGAGCGACAAGACTAGCTTCCTTCCATCCTCATACTCACATTATCACCTCTATACCTACTGCATCACAACTTACTTTACACTGCAGGTAATCCTTTTATTTATTAGCACATCTCAGAACACTGCCATCTGATCCTGTTTTGGTTTTTAACATACCTGTATTATAGCATTTGGATTCTATAGTAGTTTGTTTTTTTGTTTGTTTCCCCATGATTATATAACCCCTATATCATTTCTCACATAACCCAAGGACCCAAGAGAGGTCTATTTGTTGAAGGGGCAGAATTGAGGATATTTATCATATGTTTTAAACTAAAAGGAAAATCTCTTTGAATGTATCCAAGTTATGTTACTGTGTAGGTTTTATCTTTGTTCTTAGTTTCATGTGCCTGTTAGTTTATCCATCTCTTGACTTGGAAAATCTGAAAATGTAACACTTGCAGGTGTAGCCTACACAGAATTATTTGTATTATGTTCTGCTCATGATTCCTCAATAAAAAATGATAAATAAAAAAAACCTAAAGGGCTGAAATATGACCCTGTAGAGTACTGGCTGATAAGCCCTAGTCTAAGCCATCCTGACGAAAGATAAAAGGAATTCAAACAAAATGCCACACATATCCCCTATCAAAACACCAAGATAAATACACTCTCCACATTGTGGCATATCTTCCTGGTGACAGGCTTGCAAGCCTGAATCTATCCTAGAGATAGAACTAAGCTTTCAGTCTCCAAGCAGTCAATTTTAGGAGTTGAAAATTTAGATCTTCTGTTTGAGGGACCTTTCCTCTGAATGTAAGGTCTGCCTCCCAGTTGTTGACTCCAGGAATGTGAATTGCTAATATAGTGCACTGATGAGACTCTGTCCAACTCAAGATACGAGTTTGTGAACTGCAGGTACCTCCTTGATTGATTTAGTCTACTGCTGTGACATTGTCCAACTGAAAATGAATGATAAGAACCAATGAAAGAAGAGGCCAAGCCTGAAAAAGCTCTTAAGATCGCACAGAGTTACAAGACTTTTATTAATCTCGCCTTCTAAAGTGACCAAAACTGAGATCTCCGAGAACCCCTGATTGCTCTCAACCTGACAAACTGGCGTCCGTGATAATTATTTCCCAAGACTGACTTAGAAACACCATTCCCTGAGATATCTAGTGGCCTTATTCTGCTTGGATTTATTCCAGACTGTATTTAGTTTCCAGGTGGAATCTGCAGAACTCGACTTCTGCATAGAGAAAGATTTCAGATTCCTGGACTGTAGAAAGGAACAAAATCTATTGCCTGATTTGCCCATGGCTCAAGACTTTTTATTCTGGGGCAAAAATGACTCTCTCCCCCAACAAGACATATCCTTTGGTTAAAATCGTGGACTGCTGACATGATATCAAAAGCACCTGTCTATTGAGGACCGCCAAGGCCGTATTTTTCGCATTAATATGAATGATCGCATTGCAAATAAAGGAATGCACCATCCGCAAACAACAAAAACACTCCTGAATATTTTCCAAGGGCAATTCCACTTAAACTAATTCAGCTAAGGAATCACTCCAAAAAGATGGTGCTCCTGCAAAACAAGAGATCCCAACAGCTTGTTGGAAAAAAAGGACACCCTTGAAAAATCCCCTCTAACAGCACTCAGTGCTGGGGCAATAAATATATATCAAAATTTTTGCTTACCTGATAAATTTATTTATTTCTTGACACGATGAGTCCATGGATTATCTAATTACTATTGGGATATATCTTTCCTGCCCAGCAGGAGGCGGCAAAGAGCATCACAGCATAGCTGTTAAATATCACCTCCCTTCCCTCCCACCCAAGTCATTTGACCGAAGCAAAGGAGATAAAGGAAGTAACAAGGTGCAGACGTGTCTGAAGTTTATAACATACTAACAACCTGTCTAAATAACAGGGTGGGCCATGGACTCATCGTATCAAGAAATAAATAAATCAGGTAAGCATAAATTTTGTTTTCTTTCTAATGACACAATGAGTCCACGGATCATCTAATTACTATTGGGATTTAATACCCAAGCTAGAGTACACAGATAAGGGAGGGACAAGACACGGAACCTAAATGGAAGGCACCACTGCTTGAAGAACCTTTCTCCCAAAAGCGGCCTCAGCTGAGGCAAAAGTGTCAAATTTATAGAATTTGGAAAAAGTATGAAGAGAGGACCAAGTTGCAGCCTTGCAAATCTGTTCCGCAGAAGCTTCATTTTTGAATGCCCAGGAAGAAGAAACAGCCCTCGTAGAATGAGCCGTAACTCTCTCCGGAGGCTGCTGTCCAGCAGTTTCATAGGCAAAGCATTTGATACTCTTCAGCCACAAAGAAAGAGAAGTAGCCGTAGCTTTCTGTCCCTTACGTTTTCCAGAGAAAACAACAAAGCAGAAGACTGACGGAAATCCTTAGTCGGCTGTAAATAGAATTTTAGTGCACGTACCACGTCCAGATTGTGCAGAAATCGTTCCTTCTGAGAAGAAGGATTAGGACACAAAGAAGGAACAATAATTTGCTGACTAATGTTCCGGTCAGAAACTACTTTAGGGAGCAACCCTAATTTGGTACATAAAACTACATTACCCGAATAAAAAATAAGGTAAGAAGACTCATATTGTAAAGCCGAGAGCTCTGACACTCTACAAGCAGAGCAACAAGAAACAAAACTTTCCAAGATAAGAACTTAATATCTAAGGAATGCTTAGGCTCAAACGGAGGCCCTTGAAGAACTAGATTAAGACTTCAGGGAGGAGTAACTGATTTGAACACAGGCCTGATCCTAACCAAGGCCTGAGAAAACGATTGCACATCTGGTACATCTGCCAGACGTTTATGTAACAAAATAGACAAGGCAGATATTTGACCCTTTAGTGAACGTGCCGATAATCCCTTCTCCAAACCTTCTTGGAGAAAGGACAGAATTCTAGGAATCCTAGCTCTACTCGAAGAGTAGCCCTTGGATTCACACCAATAGAGATATTTACACCATATCTTGTGGTAAATCTTTCTAGTCACAGATTTACGAGCCTGAACAATGGTCTCTATAACCTAATCCGAAAATCCCCGCTTGGATAAAATTAAGCTTTCAATCTCCACACAGTCAGCTTCAGAGAAACTAGATTTGTATGAAGGAAGGCACTTGAAGTAAAAGGTCCTTCCTCAACGGAAGTCTCCAAGGTGGAAGAGATGACATGTCCACCAGATTGCATACCAAATCCGGCGAGGCCATGCCGGAGCAATGAGGATCACTGACGCCCTCTCCTGCTTGATTCGAGCAATGACCAGAGGTAGAAGAGCAAACGGGGGAAATAGGTATGCAAGACTGAAATTCCGACTGGAACCTGATGAACCTGGCCGAGGCTAACTGGGGCCAGGCCAGAAGAGCATTGAAGATTGCTCTCAGCTCCAGAATGTTTATGGGCAAAGTCCAAGTTCCTTGAGCCTTTAGAGAGCCCCAGACTTCTCCCCATCCCAGAAGGCTTGCGTCTTGTCACAATCATCAAAGAGGGTCTGCGAAAGCAGGTTCCTTGAGGGAGAGATGATCCTGAGACAACCACCAAAGAAGAGAATCCCTTGTCTCCTGTTCCAGCTGTATTCGCGGAGACAAATCCGCATAATCTCCGTTCCACTGACTGAGCATGTCTAACTGCAGAGGTCTGAGGTGGAAACGAGCAAACAGGATGATGTCCATTGCCGCTACCATCAGGCCGATTACCTCCATGCACTGAGCCACTGATGGCCGAGGAGAGGACTGAAGCGCTAGGCAAGAATCGAAAATCTTTGATTTCCTGACTTCTGTCAGAAAAATCTTCATTGATAGGGAATCTATTATGGTTCCTAAAAAGATTACTCTCGGATTTGTAACTAAGGAACTTTTTTCCAAATTTACCTTCCATCCGTGGGATCGCAGGAAGGCTAACAACATTTCCGTGTGGGATCTTGCTTGTTGAAAGAATGGTGCCTGGACCAAGATGTAGTCCAAATAAGGCGCCACTGCAATGCCCCGCAATCGGAGAACCGCCAACAGGGATCCCAGAACCTTCGAGAAAATTCTGGGAGCCGTGGCAAGACCGAATGGAAGAGCCATGAACTGGAAGCGTTTGTCTAGAAATGCAAACCTTAGAAACTTGTGATGGTCTCTGTGGATGGGAACATGCAGGTACGCGTCCTTTAAATCCACAGTTGTCATAAATTGACCCTCTTGGATCAAAGGAAGAATGGAACGAATAGTTTCCATCTTGAAGGACGGTACTCTGAGGAGTTTGTTTAGATTCTTGAGATCTAAAATCGGTCTGAAGGTTCCCTCCTTTTTGGGAACCACGAACAGATTGGAATAGAACCCCAGACCCCGTTCCTGCATTGGAACAGGAACTATCACTACCAGGTCGGATAGGTCCCGTACACAGTGTAAGAACGCCTCTCTTTTTGTCTGATCTGCAGATAATCTTGAAAGCAGAAACCTGCCCCTGGGAGGAAAGTTCTTGAACTTTAGTTTGTATCCCTGGGACACAATATCCACCGCCCAGGGATCCTAAACATCTCGAACCCAAGCCTGAGTGAAGAAGGAAAGTCTGCCTACTACAAGATCCGGTTCCAGATCGGGGGCAGACCCTTCATGCTGTTTTTGATTCAATAGCAGACTTTTTGGATTGTTTCCCCTTGTTCCAAGACTGATTGGGTCTCCAGGAAGGTTTGGACTGCTCCTGCGTGGAAGAGGAAGTGGAAGGATTTCCCTTGAAATTTAGAAAGGAACGAAAATTACTCCGACATCCCTTTTGTTTATTTCTCTTATCCTGAGGGAGAAAATTACCCTTTCCTCCCGTAATGTCAGAATTTATTTCCGTCAAACCCGGTCCAAACAAGATCTTTCCCTTGTAAGGAATCGCCAAAAGTTTGGACTTAGATGACACATCCGTAGACCAAGATTTTAACCATAAAGCTCTGCGGCTAGCACGGCAAACCCCGAAATCTTTGGTCCCAGGTTAATAACCTGTAGGGAAGCATCCGTAATAAAGGAATTGGCCAACTTAAGAGCCTTTATCCTATCCTGGATCTCTTCAAGGGGAGTGTCTGTCCTAATAGAATCAGACAACACATCAAACCAGTATGCTGCCGCACTAGTGACGGTAGCAATGCACATTGCCGGTTGCCATTGTAAACCCAGGTGTACATACATCTTCTTGAGTGTTCCCGCTATTTTTTTGTCCATAGGATCCTTAAAGGCACAACTATCCTCTATGGGAATAGTAGTTCTCTTAGCCAGTGTGGAAATTGCCCCTTCCACCTTGGGTACTGTCTGCCAAAACTCCCTGAGTCCTCTATGGGAAACATTTTTTTAAATATTGGGGATGGAGAAAAAGGGATACCCGGTCTCTCCCATTCCTTAGCAATGATCTCAGTAGCTCGATCTGGTACAGGAAAAACCTCCACCATGGAAGGTACATCAAAATATTTGTTTAGCTTACTGGATTTCTTAGTATTAACTACGACCGTGGTGTCGCTGTCGTCCAATGTAGCTAAAACCTCCTTGAGTAACAAATGGAGGTGCTCTAGCTTAAACCTGAAAGATACAACTTCAGTATCAGAAGAAGGAATTACACTGTCAGAATCTGAGATTTCACCCTCAGATGCTATCGAAGTATCCTCCTCCACAGGCTTCTGGGAGGGGGCATTCAATATAGCAACAACTGCGTCAGTAACCTTGCTTACTGAATGTATGTTTCTTTCATGTAATTAGCAAGAGTCCATGAGCTAGTGACGTATGGGATATACATTCCTACCAGGAGGGGCAAAGTTTCCCAAACCTCAAAATGCCTATAAATACACCCCTCACCACACCCACAAATCAGTTTTACAAACTTTGCCTCCTATGGAGGTGGTGAAGTAAGTTTGTGCTAGATTCTACGTTGATATGCGCTCCGCAGCAGGTTGGAGCCCGGTTTTCCTCTCAGCGTGCAGTGAATGTCAGAGGGATGTGTGGAGAGTATTGCCTATTTGAATTCAATGATCTCCTTCTACGGGGTCTATTTCATAGGTTCTCTGTTATCGGTCGTAGAGATTCATCTCTTACCTCCCTTTTCAGATCGACGATATACTCTTATATATACCATTACCTCTACTGATTCTCGTTTCAGTACTGGTTTGGCTTTCTACTACATGTAGATGAGTGTCCTGGGGTAAGTAAGTCTTATTTTCTGTGACACTCTAAGCTATGGTTGGGCACTTTTATATAAAGTTCTAAATATATGTATTCAAACATTTATTTGCATTGACTCAGAATGTTCAACGTTCCTTATTTCAGACAGTCAGTTTCATATTTGGGATAATGCATATGAATCAATCAATTTTTTTTTTCTTACCTTAAAATTTGACTTTTTTCCCTGTGGGCTGTTAGGCTCGCAGGGGCTGAAAATGCTTCATTTTATTGCGTCATTCTTGGCGCGGACTTTTTTGGCGCAAATTATTTTTTTCTGTTTCCGGCGTCATACGTGTCGCCGGAAGTTGTGTCATTTTTGACGTTTTTTGCGCCAAAAGTGTCAGCGTTCTGGATGTGGCGTCATTTTTGGCGCCAAAAGCATTTAGGCGCCAAATAATGTGGGCGTCTTTTTTGGCGCTAAAAAATATGGGCGTCACTATTGTCTCCACATTATTTAAGTTTCATTTTTTATTGCTTCTGGTTGCTAGAAGCTTGTTCACTGGCATTTTTTCCCATTCCTGAAACTGTCATTTAAGGAATTTGATCAATTTTGCTTTATATGTTGTTTTTTCTATTACATATCGCAAGATGTCCCAGATTGACACTGAGTCAGAAGATACTTCTGGAAAAACGCTGCCTGGTGCTGGATCAACCAAAGTTAAGTGTATCTGCTGTAAACTTGTGGCATCTGTTCCTCCAGCTGTTTGTAATGAATGTCATGACAAACTTGTTAATGCAGATAATATTTCCTTTAGTAATGTTACATTACCTGTTGCTGTTCCGTCAACATCTAATTCTCAGAGTGTTCCTGTTAACATAAGAGATTTTGTTTCTAAATCCATTAAGAAGGCCATGTCTGTTATTCCTCCTTCTAGTAAACGTAAAAGGTCTTTTAAAACTTCTCATTTTTCAGATGAATTTTTAAATGAACATCATCATTCTGATTCTGATAATGGTTCCTCTGGTTCAGAGGATTCTGTCTCAGAGGTTGATGCTGATAAATCTTCATATTTATTCAAAATGGAATTTATTCATTCTTTACTTAAAGAAGTCTTAATTGCATTAGAAATAGAGGATTCTGGTCCTCTTGATACTAAATCTAAACGTTTAAATAAGGTTTTTAAATCTCCTGTAGTTATTCCAGAAGTTTTTCCTGTCCCTGATGCTATTTCTGAAGTAATCTCCAGGGAATGGAATAATTTGGGTAATTCATTTACTCCTTCTAAACGTTTTAAGCTATTATATCCTGTGCCAGCTGACAGATTAGAGTTTTGGGACAAAATCCCTAAAGTTGATGGGGCTATCTCTACTCTTGCTAAACGTACTACTATTCCTACGGCAGATAGTACTTCCTTTAAGGATCCTTTAGATAGGAAGATTGAATCCTTTCTAAGAAAAGCTTACTTATGTTCAGGTAATCTTCTTAGACCAGCTATATCTTTAGCGGATGTTGCTGCAGCTTCAACTTTTTGGTTAGAAGCTTTAGTGCAACAAGTAACAGATCATAATTCTCATAGCATTGTTAATCTTCTTCAACATGCTAATAACTTTATTGGTGATGCCATCTTTGATATCATTAGAGTCGATGTCAGGTATATGTCTCTAGCTATTTTAGCTAGAAGAGCTTTATGGCTTAAAACTTGGAATGCTGATATGTCTTCTAAGTCAACTTTGCTTTCCCTTTCTTTCCAGGGTAATAAATTATTTGGTTCTCAGTTGGATTCTATTATCTCAACTGTTACTGGAGGGAAAGGAACTTTTTTACCACAGGATAAAATATCTAAAGGTAAATTTAGGTCTAATAATCGTTTTCGTTCCTTTCGTCACAATAAGGAACAAAAGCCTGATCCTTCACCCACAGGAGCGGTATCAGTTTGGAAACCATCTCCAGTCTGGAATAAATCCAAGCCTTTTAGAAAACCAAAGCCAGCTCCCAAGTCCACATGAAGGTACGGCCCTCATTCCAGCCCAGCTGGTAGGGGGCAGATTACGTTTTTTCAAAGAAATTTGGATCAATTCAATTCACAATCTTTGGATTCAGAACATTGTTTCAGAAGGGTACAGAATTGGCTTCAAGATAAGGCCTCCTGCTAAGAGATTTTTTCTTTCCCATGTCCCAGTAAATCCAGCGAAAGCTCAAGCATTTCTGAAATGTGTTTCAGATCTAGAGTTGGCTGGAGTAATTATGCCAGTTCCAGTTCTGGAACAGGGGCTGGGGTTTTATTCAAATCTCTTCATTGTACCAAAGAAGGAGAATTCCTTCAGACCAGTTCTGGATCTAAAAATATTGAATCGTTATGTAAGGATACCAACATTCAAAATGGTAACTATAAGGACTATCCTGCCTTTTGTTCAGCAAGGGCATTATATGTCCACAATAGATTTACAGGATGCATATCTGCATATTCCGATTCATCCAGATCACTATCAGTTTCTGAGATTCTCTTTCCTAGACAAGCATTACCAGTTTGTGGCTCTGCCGTTTGGCCTAGCAACAGCTCCAAGAATTTTTACAAAGGTTCTCGGTGCCCTTCTGTCTGTAATCAGAGAACAGGGTATTGTGGTATTTCCTTATTTGGACGATATCTTGGTACTTGCTCAGTCTTCACATTTAGCAGAATCTCATATGAATCGACTTGTGTTGTTTCTTCAAGATCATGGTTGGAGGATCAATTTAACGAAAAGTTCATTGATTCCTCAGACAAGGGTAACCTTTTTAGGTTTCCAGATAGATTCAGTGTCCATGACTCTGTCTCTGACAGACAAGAGATGTCTAAAATTGATCTCAGCTTGTCGAAACCTTCAATCACAATCATTCCCTTCGGTAGCCTTATGCATGGAAATTCTAGGTCTTATGACTGCTGCATCGGACGCGATCCCCTTTGCTCGTTTTCACATGCGACCTCTTCAGCTCTGTATGCTGAACCAGTGGTGCAGGGATTATACAAAGATAACAGAATTTATGCTTACCTGATAAATTACTTTCTCCAACGGTGTGTCCGGTCCACGGCGTCATCCATAACTTGTGGGAATATTCTCTTCCCCAACAGGAAATGGCAAAGAGCACAGCAAAAGCTGTCCATATAGTCCCTCCTAGGCTCCGCCCACCCCAGTCATTCGACCGACGGACAGGAGAAAAAAACAGGAGGAACTATAAGGTGCCGTGGTGACTGTAGTTAAAGAAAGAAATTCATCAAACCTGATTAAAAAACCAGGGCGGGCCGTGGACCGGACACACCGTTGGAGAAAGTAATTTATCAGGTAAGCATAAATTCTGTTTTCTCCAACATTGGTGTGTCCGGTCCATGGCGTCATCCATAACTTGTGGGAACCAATACCAAAGCTTTAGGACACGGATGAAGGGAGGGAGCCAATCAGGTTACCTAAACAGAAGGCACCACGGCTTGCAAAACCTTTCTCCCAAAAATAGCCTCCGAAGAAGCAAAAGTATAAAATTTGTAGAATTTGGCAAAAGTGTGCAGGGAAGACAGTCGCTGCCTTACATATCTGATCAACAGAAGCCTCGTTCTTGAAGGCCCATGTGGAAGCCACAGCCCTAGTAGAGTGAGCTGTGATGCGCTCAGGAGGCTGCCGTCCAGCAGTCTCGTAAGCCAATCGGATGATGCTTTTCACCCAAAAGGAAAGAGAGGTAGCAGTAGCTTTTTGACCTCTCCTCTTGCCAGAATAAACGACAAACAGAGAAGAAGTTTGTCTGAAATCCTTTGTTGCTTCTAAATAGAACTTTAAAGCACGAACTACATCTAAATTGTGTAACAAACGTTCCTTCTTTGAAACTGGATTCGGACACAAAGAAGGCACAACTATTTCCTGGTTAATATTCTTGTTGGAAACAACCTTTGGAAGGAAACCAGGTTTAGTACGCAAAACAACCTTATCTGAATGGAACACCAGATAGGGCGGATTACACTGCAAAGCAGATAACTCAGAAACTCTTCTAGCAGAAGAAATAGCAACCAAAAACAGAACTTTCCAAGATAACATCTTGATATCTATGGAATGTAGAGGTTCAAACGGAACCCCTTGAAGAACTGAAATAACTAAATTCAGACTCCAGGGAGGAGTCAAAGGTCTGTAAACAGGCTTGATCCTGACCAAAGCCTGAACAAAAGCTGGAACATCAGGCACAGCTGCCAGTCGTTTGTGTAGCAAGACAGATAAAGCAGAAATCCGTCCTTTTAGAGAACTCGCTGATAATCCCTTATACAAACCTTCTTGGAGAAAGGAAAGGATCCTAGGAATTTTGATCTTACTCCATGAGAATCCCTTGGATTCACACCAACAGATATATCTTTTCCATATTTTATGGTAAATTTTTCTAGTTACAGGTTTTCTGGCTTGTACCAGAGTATCTATTACAGTTCCCACTCCCCCGGATGGAATGTCTGACGACTCAGATAATCCGCCTCCCAGTTTTCCACTCCTGGGATGTGGATCGCAGATAGGTGGCAGGAGTGATCCTCCGCCCATTTTATGATTTTGGTCACTTCTCTCATCGACAGGGAACTCCTTGTTCCCCCCTGATGGTTGATATAAGCAACAGTCGTCATGTTGTCTGATTGGAATCTTATGAATCTGGCCCTTGCTAGTTGAGGCCAAGCCCTGAGAGTATTGAATATCGCTCTCAGTTCCAGAATGTTTATCGGGAGAAGAGACTCTTCCTGAGACCATAGCCCCTGAGCTTTCAGGGAGTCCCAGACCGCGCCCCAGCCCACTAGACTGGCGTCGGTCGTGACGATGACCCACTCTGGTCTGCGGAAGCTCATTCCCTGGGACAGGTGATCCTGGGTTAGCCACCAACGGAGTGAGTCTCTGGTCTTCTGATCTACTTGAATCACTTGAGACAAGTCTGTATAGTCCCCATTCCACTGTTTCAGTATGCACAGTTGTAATGGTCTTAGATAAATTCGCGCAAAAGGAACTATGTCTATTGCTGCAACCATCAACCCTACTACTTCCATGCACTGAGCTATGGAAGGTCGTGGAACAGAGTGAAGAACTTGACAAGCGTTTAGAAGCTTCGACTTTCTGACATCTGTCAGGAAAATCTTCATTTCTAAAGAATCTATTATTGTCCCCAAGAAAGGAACTCTTGTCGACGGAGATAGGGAAATTTTTTCTATGTTCACTTTCCATCCGTGAGATCTGAGAAAGGCCAGAACGATGTCTGTGTGAGCCTTTGCCTTTGAAAGAGACGACGCTTGTATCAGAATGTCGTCCAAGTAAGGTGCCACTGCAATGCCCCTTGGTCTTAGAACCGCTAGAAGGGACCCGAGTACCTTTGTGAAAATCCTTGGAGCAGTGGCTAGCCCGAATGGGAGAGCCACAAACTGGTAATGTTTGTCCAGAAAGGCGAACCTTAGGAACTGAAGATGATCTTTGTGGATAGGAATATGTAGATACGCATCCTTTAGATCCGCGGTAGTCATAAATTGACCCTCCTGGATTGTAGGTAAAATCGTTAGAATGGTTTCCATTTTGAACGATGGCACTCTGAGAAATTTGTTTAGGAACTTTAAATCCAGAATTGGTCTGAAAGTTCCCTCTTTTTTGGGAACCACAAACAGATTTGAGTAAAACCCCATTCCTTGTTCCACGGTTGGAACTGGGTGTATCACTCCCATCTTTAACAGGTCTTCTACACAATGTAAGAATGCCTGTCTCTTTATTTGGTTTGAGGATAAGTGAGACATGTGGAACCTTCCCCTTGGGGGTAGTTCCTTGAAATCCAGAAGATAACCCTGAGAAACTATTTCTAGTGCCCAGGGATCCTGAACATCTCTTGCCCAAGCCTGAGCGAAGAGAGAGAGTCTGCCCCCTACTAGATCTGGTCCCGGATCGGGGGCTACTCTTTCATGCTGTCTTGTTAGCAGCAGCAGATTTCTTGGCCTGCTTACCCTTGTTCCAGCCTTGCATCGGTTTCCAAGCTGGTTTGGTTTGCGAAGCATTACCCTCTTGTCTAGAGGCTGCAGAGTTGGAGGCCGGTCCGTTCCTGAAGTTGCGAAAGGAACGAAAATTAGACTTATTCTTGGCTTTGAAAGGCCTATCTTGTGGGAGGGCGTGGCCCTTACCCCCAGTGATGTCTGAGATAATCTCTTTCAATTCTGGCCCAAAAAGAGTTTTACCCTTGAAAGGGATATTAAGCAATTTTGTCTTGGAAGATACATCCGCTGACCAAGACTTTAGCCAGAGCGCTCTGCGTGCCACAATTGCAAACCCAGAATTTTTCGCCGCTAATGTAGCTAACTGCAAAGCGGCATCTAAAATAAAGGAATTAGCTAACTTAAGTGCATGAACCCTGTCCATAACCTCCTCATACGGAGTCTCTCTACTGAGCGACTTTTCTAGTTCTTCGAACCAGAACCACGCTGCTGTAGTGACAGGAATAATGCACGAAATAGGTTGCAGGAGGTAACCTTGCTGTACAAAAATCTTTTTAAGCAAACCCTCCAATTTTTTATCCATAGGATCTTTGAAAGCACAATTATCCTCGATAGGAATAGTAGTGCGCTTGGCTAGTGTAGAAACTGCCCCCTCGACCTTAGGGACTGTCTGCCATAAGTCCTTTCTGGGGTCGACCATAGGAAATAATTTCTTAAATATAGGAGGGGGAACAAAAGGTATGCCGGGCTTCTCCCACTCCTTATTCACTATGTCCGCCACCCGCTTGGGTATAGGAAAAGCGTCTGGGTGCACCGGAACCCTTTAGGAACTTGTCCATCTTGCACAATTTTTCTGGAATGACCAGGTTGTCACAATCATCCAGAGTAGATAACACCTCCTTAAGCAGTGCGCGGAGATGCTCTAATTTAAATTTAAATGTCACAACATCAGGTTCTGCCTGTTGAGAAATTCTACCTGAATCTGAAATTTCCCCATCTGACAAAACCTCCCTCACGGCCCCTTCAGATTGGTGTGAGGGTATGACAGAGCAATTATCATCAGCGCCCTCCTGCTCTACAGTGTTTAAAACAGAGCAATCGCGCTTTCTCTGATATGCAGGCATTTTGGATAAAATATTTGCTATAGAGTTATCCATTACTGCCGTCAATTGTTGCATAGTAATAAGCATTGGCGCGCTAGAAGTACTAGGGGCCTCCTGCGTGGGCAAAACTGGTGTAGACACAGAAGGAGATGATGTAGAACTATGTCTACTCCCTTCATCTGATGAAACATCTTGGGCAACTTTACTATCTGTGGCAGTACTGTCCTTACTTTGTTTGGACGCTATGGCACAATTATCACACAATTTTGAAGGGGGAGACACATTGGCTTCCATACATACAGAACATAGCTTATCTGAAGGCACAGACATGTTAAACAGGCTTAAACTTGTCAATAAAGTACAAAAACCGTTTTTAAACAAAACCGTTACTGTCTCTTTAAATTTTAAACAGTGCACACTTTATTACTGAATATGTGAAAAACTATGAAGGAATTGTTCAAAATTAACCAAATTTTCACCACAGTGTCTTAAAGCATTCAAATCATTGCACCCCAAATTTGAGACCTTTAACCCTTAAAATGAAGAAACCGGAGCCGGTTAAAATTTTAACCCCTCTACAGTCCCAGCTACAGCCTTTGCTGCGACTTTACCAAACCCAGGGGGTATACGATACCAAATGAAGCCTTCTAGGAACCTTTTCAAATACATTCAGACCCACACACATGCAGCTGCATGTCCTGCTCTCAAAAGAAACTGCGCAGTAATGGCGCGAAAATGAGGCTCAGTCTACTACAGGGAAGGCCCTTCCTGACTGAAAAGGTGTCTAAACCAGTGCCTGACGTTAAAAAAAACATAATTTATGCTTACCTGATAAATTCCTTTCTTCTGTTGTGTGATCAGTCCACGGGTCATCATTACTTCTGGGATATAACTCCTCCCCAACAGGAAATGCAAGAGGACTCACCCAGCAGAGCTGCATATAGCTCCTCCCCTCTACGTCAGTCCCAGTCATTCGACCAAGAATCAACGAGAAAGGAGTAACCAAGGGTGAAGTGGTGACTGGAGTATAATTTAAAAGATATTTACCTGCCTTAAAACAGGGCGGGGCCGTGGACTGATCACACAACAGAAGAAAGGAATTTATCAGGTAAGCATAAATTATGTTTTCTTCTGTTATGTGTGATCAGTCCACGGGTCATCATTACTTCTGGGATACCAATACCAAAGCAAAAGTACACGGATGACGGGAGGGATAGGCAGGCTCATTATACAGAAGGAACCACTGCCTGAAGAACCTTTCTCCCAAAAATAGCCTCCGAAGAAGCAAAAGTGTCAAATTTGTAAAATTTGGAAAAAGTATGAAGCGAAGACCAAGTTGCAGCCTTGCAAATCTGTTCAACAGAGGCCTCATTCTTAAAGGCCCATGTGGAAGCCACAGCTCTAGTGGAGTGAGCTGTAATTCTTTCAGGAGGCTGCTGTCCAGCAGTCTCATAGGCTAAACGTATTATGCTACGAAGCCAAAAAGAGAGAGAGGTAGCAGAAGCTTTTTGACCTCTCCTCTGTCCAGAATAAACGACAAACAGGGAAGAAGTTTGGCGAAAATCTTTAGTTGCCTGCAAGTAGAACTTGAGGGCACGAACTACATCCAGATTGTGTAGAAGACGTTCCTTCTTTGAAGAAGGATTTGGACACAAGGATGGAACAACAATCTCTTGATTGATATTCCTGTTAGTGACTACCTTAGGTAAGAACCCAGGTTTAGTACGCAGAACTACCTTGTCTGAGTGAAAAATCAGATAAGGAGAATCACAATGTAAGGCTGATAACTCAGAGACTCTTCGAGCCGAGGAAATAGCCATTAAAAACAGAACTTTCCAAGATAACAATTTTATATCAATGGAATGAAGGGGTTCAAACGGAACACCCTGTAAAACGTTAAGAACTAAGTTTAAACTCCATGGCGGAGCAACAGCTTTAAACACAGGCTTGATCCTAGCTAAAGCCTGACAAAAAGCCTGGACGTCTGGATTTTCTGACAGACGCCTGTGTAACAAGATGGACAGAGCTGAAATCTGTCCCTTTAATGAACTAGCTGATAAACCCTTTTCTAAACCTTCTTGTAGAAAGGACAATATCCTAGCGATCCTAACCTTACTCCAGGAGTAACCTTTGGATTCGCACCAGTATAGGTATTTACGCCATATTTTATGGTAAATCCTTCTGGTAACAGGCTTCCTAGCCTGTATCAGGGTATCAATAACCGACTCAGAAAAACCACGTTTTGATAAAATCAAGCGTTCAATTTCCAAGCAGTCAGCTTCAGAGAAGTTAGATTTTGATGTTTGAATGGACCCTGTATCAGAAGGTCCTGTCTTAGAGGTAGAGACCAAGGCGGACAGGATGACATGTCCACTAGATCTGCAAACCAAGTCCTGCGTGGCCATGCAGGCGCTATTAGAATCACTGATGCTCTCTCCTGTTTGATTTTGGCAATCAATCGAGGAAGCAGCGGGAAGGGTGGAAACACATAAGCCATCCCGAAGTTCCAAGGTGCTGTCAAAGCATCTATCAGAACCGCTCCCGGATCCCTGGATCTGGACCCGTAGTGAGGAAGTTTGGCGTTCTGGCGAGACGCCATGAGATCTATCTCTGGTTTGCCCCAACGTCGAAGTATTTGGGCAAAGACCTCCGGATGAAGTTCCCACTCCCCCGGATGAAAAGTCTGGCGACTCAAGAAATCCGCCTCCCAGTTCTCCACTCCCGGGATGTGGATTGCTGACAGGTGGCAAGAGTGAGACTCTGCCCAGCGAATTATCTTTGATACTTCCATCATTGCTAGGGAGCTTCTTGTCCCTCCCTGATGGTTGATGTAAGCTACAGTCGTGATGTTGTCCGACTGAAACCTGATGAACCCCCGAGTTGTTAATTGGGGCCAAGCCAGAAGGGCATTGAGAACTGCTCTCAATTCCAGAATGTTTATTGGAAGGAGACTCTCCTCCTGATTCCATAGTCCCTGAGCCTTCAGAGAATTCCAGACAGCGCCCCAACCTAGTAGGCTGGCGTCTGTTGTTACAATTGTCCAGTCTGGCCTGCTGAATGGCATCCCCCTGGACAGGTGTGGCCGATAAAGCCACCATAGAAGAGAATTTCTGGTCTCTTGATTCAGATTCAGAGTAGGGGACAAATCTGAGTAATCCCCATTCCACTGACTTAGCATGCACAATTGCAGCGGTCTGAGGTGTAGGCGTGCAAAAGGTACTATGTCCATTGCCGCTACCATTAAGCCGATCACCTCCATGCATTGAGCTACTGACGGGTGTTGAATGGAATGAAGGACACGGCATGCATTTTGAAGCTTTGTTAACCTGTCTTCTGTCAGGTAAATCTTCATTTCTACAGAATCTATAAGAGTCCCCAAGAATGGAACTCTTGTGAGAGGAAAAAGAGAACTCTTCTTTTCGTTCACTTTCCATCCATGCGACCTTAGAAATGCCAGAACTAACTCTGTATGAGACTTGGCAGTTTGAAAGCTTGAAGCTTGTATTAGAATGTCGTCTAGGTACGGAGCTACCGAAATCCCTCGCGGTCTTAGTACCGCCAGAAGGGCACCCAAACAACTTTTGAGTGCACATTCAAGGAGCAGTAGCTGGATTCAAACCACAAACCTTCTGCTTGCAAGGTAGGTCAGCTAGCCATTAACCTTTGTGAAGATTCTTGGAGCCGTAGCCAATCCGAATGGAAGAGCTACAAACTGGTAGTGCCTGTCTAAGAAGGCAAACCTTAGATACCGGTGATGATCTTTGTGAATCGGTATGTGAAGGTAAGCATCTTTTAAATCCACTGTGGTCATGTACTGACCCTTTTGGATCATGGGTAAGATTGTCCGAATAGTTTCCATTTTGAACGATGGAACTCTTAGGAATTTGTTTAGAATCTTTAAATCTAAGATTGGCCTGAAAGTTCCCTCTTTTTTGGGAACCACAAACAGGTTTGAGTAGAACCCTTGTCCTTGTTCCGACCGCGGAACCGGATGGATCACTCCCATTAATAACAGATCTTGTACACAGCGTAGAAACGCTTCTTTCTTTATCTGGTTTGTTGACAACCTTGACAGATGAAATCTCCCTCTTGGGGGAGATAATTTGAAGTCTAGAAGGTATCCCTGAGATATGATCTCTAGCGCCCAGGAATCCTGAACATCTCTTGCCCAGGCCTGGGCGAAGAGAGAAAGTCTGCCCCCCCACTAGATCCGGTCCCGGATCGGGGGCTCTCGGTTCATGCTGTCTTTGGGGCAGCAGCAGGTTTCCTGGCCTGCTTGCTCTTGTTCCAGGACTGGTTAGGCTTCCAGCCTTGCCTGTAACGAGCAACAGCTCCCTCCTGTTTTGGTGCAGTGGAGGTTGATGCTGCTCCTGTTTTGAAATTCCGAAAGGGACGAAAATTAGACTGTCTAGCCTTAGCTTTGGCTTTGTCTTGAGGTAGGGCGTGGCCCTTACCTCCTGTAATGTCAGCGATAATTTCTTTCAAACCGGGCCCAAATAAAGACTGCCCCTTGAAAGGTATATTAAGTAATTTGGACTTAGAAGTAACATCAGCTGACCAGGATTTTAGCCACAGCGCCCTACGTGCCTGTATGGCGAATCCTGAGTTCTTAGCCGTAAGTTTGGTTAAATGTACTACGGCCTCCGAAATGAATGAATTAGCTAGTTTAAGGACTCTAAGCCTGTCCGTAATGTCGTCTAGCGTAGATGAACTAAGGTTCTCTTCCAGAGACTCAATCCAAAATGCTGCCGCAGCCGTAATCGGCGCTATACATGCAAGGGGTTGCAATATAAAACCTTGTTGAACAAACATTTTCTTAAGGTAACCCTCTAATTTTTTATCCATTGGATCTGAAAAAGCACAGCTATCCTCCACCGGGATAGTGGTACGCTTAGCTAAAGTAGAAACTGCTCCCTCCACCTTAGGGACCGTTTGCCATAAGTCCCGAGTGGTGGCGTCTATTGGAAACATCTTTCTAAATATTGGAGGGGGTGAGAACGGCACACCGGGTCTATCCCACTCCTTAGTAACAATTTCAGTTAGTCTCTTAGGTATAGGAAAAACGTCAGTACTCGCCGGTACCGCAAAGTATTTATCCAATCTACACAGTTTCTCTGGTATTGCAACGGTGTTACAATCATTGAGAGCTGCTAAGACCTCCCCTAGTAATACACGGAGGTTCTCCAATTTAAATTTAAAATTTGAAATATCTGAATCCAATCTGTTTGGATCAGAACCGTCACCCACAGAATGAAGCTCTCCGTCCTCATGCTCTGCAAGCTGTGACGCAGTATCAGACATGGCCCTAGTATTGTCAGCGCACTCTGTTCTCACCCCAGAGTGATCACGCTTGCCTCTTAGTTCTGGTAATTTAGACAAAACTTCAGTCATAACAGTAGCCATATCTTGTAATGTTATCTGTAATGGCCGCCCAGATGTACTAGGCGCCATAATATCACGCACCTCCCGGGCGGGAGATGCAGGTACTGCCGCGTGAGGCGAGTTAGTCGGCATAACTCTCCCCTCGCTGTTTGGTGAAATTTGTTCAAATTGTACAGATTGACTTTTATTTAAAGTAGCATCAATACAGTTAGTACATAAATTTCTATTGGGCTCCACCTTGGCATTGGAACAAATGACACAGATATCTTCCTCTGAGTCAGACATGTTTAACACACTAGCAATAAACTTGCAACTTGGTTATAATCTTTTTTAGCAAAAAACGTACTGTGCCTCAAAGAGGTACTAAACGATTAAATGACAGTTGAAATAATGAACTGAAAAACAGTTATAGCATCAAACTTTAAAACAACACAACTTTTAGCAAAGGTTTGTTCCCATTAGTAAAATAACAATAATTAAATTTGACATAAAAATTACAGAGCAACGTTTTTATTCACAGTCAATATAAAATTCTCACAGCTCTGCTGAGAGAATCTACCTCCCTCCAAAGAAGTTTGAAGACCCCTGAGATCTGTCAGAGATGAACCGGATCATGCAGGAAATATAAGAGTAACTGACTTGAATTTTTTGATGCGTAGCAAAGAGCGCCAAAAACGGCCCCTCCCCCTCACACACAGCAGTGAAGAGAAACGAAACTGTCACAATTAAAACCAAACAACTGCCAAGTGGAAAATAATGCCCAAATATTTATTCACTCAGTACCTCAGAAATGTAAACGATTCTACATTCCAGCAAAAACGTTTAACATGATAAATACTTATTAAAAGGATTAGTGACTTTTAACAGAGTAGTTCCGGTGAAATACCATCCCCAGAATACTGAAGTGTATACATACATGTCATTATAACGGTATGGCAGGATTTTCTCATCAATTCCATTCAGAAAATAAAAACTGCTACATACCTCAATGCAGATTCATCTGCCCGCTGTCCCCTGATCTGAAGCTTTTACCTCCCTCAGATGGCCGAGAACAGCAATATGATCTTAACTACTCCGGTTAAAATCATAGTAAAAAACTCTGGTAGATTCTTCCTCAAACTCTGCCAGAGAAGTAATAACACGCTCCGGTGCTATTGTAAAATAACAAACTTTTGATTGAAGTCATAAAAACTAAGTATAATCACCATAGTCCTCTCACACATCCTATCTAGTCGTTGGGTGCAAGAGAATGACTGGGACTGACGTAGAGGGGAGGAGCTATATGCAGCTCTGCTGGGTGAGTCCTCTTGCATTTCCTGTTGGGGAGGAGTTATATCCCAGAAGTAATGATGACCCGTGGACTGATCACACATAACAGAAGAAAAACGTTCCCCAAATTTTATAAGTGTGAATATCAATCAATCTTTATAAAAAGCCCAAATAAAGCAATCGATCTTGCCCATAAAAATGTCTACCAGTTTCATAGCCCACATTAAGCCCTTTATTCTGTTTGTTTTAGACTAAGAAAATGGCTTACCGGTCCCCATGAGGGGAAATGACAGCCTTCCAGCATTACACAGTCTTGTTAGAAAAATGGCTAGTCATACCTTAAGCAGAAAAGTCTGCTAACTGTTTCCCCCAACTGAAGTTATTTCATCTCAACAGTCCTATGTGGAAACAGCAAACGATTTTAGTTACTGCTGCTAAAATCATATTCCTCTCACAAACAGAACTCTTCATCTTTTTCTGTTTCAGAGTAAATAGTACATACCAGCACTATTTTAAAATAACAAACTCTTGATAGTAGAATAAAAAACTACAACTAATCACCACATACTCTTCACCATCTCCGTGGAGATGTTGCCTGTGCAACTGCAAAGAGAATGACTGGGGTGGGCGGAGCCTAGGAGGGACTATATGGACAGCTTTTGCTGTGCTCTTTATCATTTCCTGTTGGGGAAGAGAATATTCCCACAAGTTATGGATGACGCCGTGGACCGGACACACCAATGTTGGAGAAATCTCAATTAATATCTTTAAAACCGATTGTACGACACTCTCTGATGTGGTGGACAGATCACCATCGTTTAGTTCAGGGGGCTTCTTTTGTTCTTCCGACCTGGACTGTAATTTCAACAGATGCAAGTCTAACAGGTTGGGGAGCTGTTTGGGGGTCTCTGACAGCACAAGGGGTTTGGGAATCTCAGGAGGTGAGATTACCAATCAATATTTTGGAACTCCGTGCAATTTTCAGAGCTCTTCAGTCATGGCCTCTTCTAAAGAGAGAATCGTTCATTTGTTTTCAGACAGACAATGTCACAACTGTGGCATACATCAATCATCAAGGAGGGACTCACAGTCCTCTGGCTATGAAAGAAGTATCTCGAATACTGGTATGGGCAGAATCCAGCTCCTGTCTAGTTTCTGCAGTTCATATCCCAGGTATAGACAATTGGGAAGCGGATTATCTCAGTCGCCAAACGTTACATCCGGGCGAATGGTCTCTTCACCCAGAGGTATTTCTTCAGATTGTTCAAATGTGGGGACTTCCAGAAATAGATCTGATGGCTTCTCATCTAAACAAGAAACTTCCCAGGTATCTGTCCAGATCCAGGGATCCTCAGGCGGAAGCAGTGGATGCATTGTCACTTCCTTGGAAGTATCATCCTGCCTATCTCTTTCCGCCTCTAGTTCTTCTTCCAAGAGTAATCTCCAAGATTCTGAAGGAATGCTCGTTTGTTCTGCTGGTGGCTCCAGCATGGCCTCACAGGTTTTGGTATGCGGATCTTGTCCGGATGGCCTCTTACCAACCGTGGACTCTTCCGTTAAGACCAGACCTTCTGTCACAAGGTCCTTTTTTCCATCAGGATCTCAAATCCTTAAATTTAAAGGTATGGAGATTGAACGCTTGATTCTTAGTCAAAGAGGTTTCTCTGACTCTGTGATTAATACTATGTTACAGGCTCGTAAATCTGTATCTAGGAAGATATATTATAGAGTCTGGAAGACTTACATTTCTTGGTGTCTTTCTCATCATTTTTCCTGGCATTCTTTTAGAATTCCGAGAATT
Source organism: Bombina bombina (assembly GCF_027579735.1). Taxonomy (NCBI): domain Eukaryota; kingdom Metazoa; phylum Chordata; class Amphibia; order Anura; family Bombinatoridae; genus Bombina; species Bombina bombina. The sequence goes on from NC_069499.1 coordinate 96,372,496, forward strand.
TTACAGTTTCTTCAGGATGGTTTGGATAAAGGTTTGTCTGCAAGTTCCTTGAAAGGACAAATATCTGCTCTTTCTGTTCTTTTTCACAGAAAGATTGTAATCATCCTGATATTCATTGTTTTGTACAAGCTTTGGTTCGTATAAAACCTGTCATTAAGTCAATTTCTCCTCCTTGGAGTTTGAATTTGGTTCTGGGGGCTCTTCAAGCTCCTCCGTTTGAACCTATGCATTCATTGGACATTAAATTACTTTGTTGGAAAGTTTTGTTTCTTTTGGCTATCTCTTCTGCTAGAAGAGTTTCTGAATTATCTGCTCTTTCTTGTGAGTCTCCTTTTCTGATTTTTCATCAGGATAAGGCAATGTTGCGAACTTCTTTTAAATTTTTACCTAAGGTTGTGAATTCTAACAACATTAGTAGAGAAATTGTGGTTCCTTCATTATGTCCTAATCCTAAGAATTCTAAGGAGAAATCATTGCATTCTTTGGATGTAGTTAGAGCTTTGAAATATTATGTTGAAGCTACTAAGAATTTCCGAAAGACTTCTAGTCTATTTGTTATCTTTTCCGGTTCTAGGAAAGGTCAGAAGGCCTCTGCCATTTCTTTGTCATCTTGGTTAAAATCTTTAATTCATCATGCCTATGTCGAGTCGGGTAAAACTCTGCCTCAGAGGATTACAGCTCATTCTACTAGGTCAGTTTCTACTTCCTGGGCGTTTAGGAATGAAGCTTCGGTTGATCAGATTTGCAAAGCAGCAACTTGGTTTTCTGTGCATACTTTTTCTAAATTCTACCATTTTGATGTGTTTTCTTCTTCTGAAGCAGTTTTTGGTAGAAAAGTACTTCAGGCAGCTGTTTCAGTTTGATTCTTCTGCTTATAATTTCAGTTTTTTTCATTATAAGATTTAAACTTTATTTTGGGTGTGGATTATTTTCAGCGGAATTGGCTGTCTTTATTTTATCCCTCCCTCTCTAGTGACTCTTGCGTGGAAGATCCACATCTTGGGTAGTCATTATCCCATACGTCACTAGCTCATGGACTCTTGCTAATTACATGAAAGAAAACATAATTTATGTAAGAACTTACCTGATAAATTCATTTCTTTCATATTAGCAAGAGTCCATGAGGCCCACCCTTTTTGTGGTGGTTATGATTTTTTTGTATAAAGCACAATTATTCCAATTCCTTATTTTTTTATGCTTTCGCACTTTTTTCTTATCACCCCACTTCTTGGCTATGCGTTAAACTGATTTGTGGGTGTGGTGAGGGGTGTATTTATAGGCATTTTGAGGTTTGGGAAACTTTGCCCCTCCTGGTAGGAATGTATATCCCATACGTCACTAGCTCATGGTCTCTTGCTAATATCAAAGAAATGAATTTATCAGGTAAGTTCTTACATAAATTATGTTTTTCCTCTTACGCTTTCCCTGCAACATGGGAAAGGCAGACAACGCATCAGAAACTGCAGAAGACATGAGGGAAGCAATGTCTTGCAACGTAACTCCAGGGGGAGTTAGAGAGGAAGCGCAGGGCACTGCATGTGTGGGCGGTAAAAGTTGGGATGCTTGAGGAGAAAGCTGCGACATATATTGAACATTGTCAGACTCCTGAACAGCATCCGCCTTAGAAAATGTTGGCTCAGAAAAAAGTCTATCCTTATAATTTAAAGTTCTCTCAATACATGAGGAACAGAAAGGGATTGGTGGCTCCACATTGGCATCAAAACATAAAAAACAAGTGACATTTTGCAGGGCCTCTTGGTTCATTCTGACTCACAATGGATCAAATTAGAACTTAGATTTTTAATAAAAATTAAAACAGAAAAAACGTTACTGTCTTTTTAAAATTTAAACGTAACTTACTTTACTATGCAGAGAGGACTAAATAGCTACGCAAATACTGCAGAACACCTCCCACATCCCACATCCTATGACCCTGCAACATGCTCAGCCCTGGGTGCCACTGGCACTCACAGGAAGCTGTGCTGTCCCCAGAGCCACAAGCAGTTAACCCCAGACAGGTCTGGGTGCAAGAACCATAGGGAAAATTACAAAACAAATTAATACAACACACAGAGAATTAATTTGTTTTGTAATTTTCCCTATGGTTCTTGCACCCAGACCTGTCTGGGGTTAACTGCTTGTGGCTCTGGGGACAGCACAGCTCCCTGTGAGTGCCAGTGGCACCCAGGGCTGAGCATGTTGCAGGGTCATGGGATGTGTACCCGGTCCGGTATGAGAGTGCAGTTCCCTTCCATGTTTTGTATATGTCTAGGGTGGTTACATATTCCTGTGCACCATTCCCTTGTTTTCAGTTTGTTTGGATTTGAAAGCTTGCATTGTGTGGCTGTTTTAGGGTCTCAGGTATTGGAAAGGACCTTGACATGGTACCTGAGCTTGTCCCATTTGGCCAGATGCGGTGACTAACCTTTCCATTTTTGCTTTTAAATCTTAGCTGAGAGCTTGTGAGTGCTGGGTTTTCTCTGTGTGTTGTATTAATTTGTTTTGTAATTTTCCCTATGGTTCTTGCACCCAGACCTGTCTGGGGTTAACTGCTTGTGGCTCTGGGGACAGCACAGCTTCCTGTGAGTGCCAGTGGCACCCAGGGCTGAGCATGTTGCAAGGTCATAGTATGTGTACCCGGTCCAGTATGAGAGTGCCGTTCCCTTCCGTGTTTTGTGTATATATCTATTGGGTACTTGTAAAGCGCAAACTAATCACCCGTGAGGGTCTCAAGGCGCTATGGGGGGGGAGAAGAGGGGGGCTAAGGGAAGACGATTCAGTCGAAGAGTCAGGTCTTGAGGTCCTTCCTGAAGTTTGTAAGGGAGGTGGATTGTCTGAGGTGCAGCAGGAGGGAGTTCCATGACCTTGCTGCCATATAGGAGAAGGATTTTCCTCCAGCTGTTTTTTTCTTGATGCGGGGGATGACTGCGAGTGCTTGGTCTGCAGAGCGGAGTTGTCTGGAGGGGGTGTAGAAATTGACACGGTGGTTGATGTATTCAGGACCGATGTTGTGGAGGGCCTTGAATGCATGGGTTAGGAGCTTGAAGGTGATTCTCTTGTTGACGGGGAGCCAGTGTAGGTTCCTTAGGTGTTCGGTGATGTGGTTTTGGCGAGGGATGTCGAGGATGAGTCTGGCCGAGGTGTTCTGGATGCGTTGGAGTAGTTTCTGGAGCTTGATGGTGGACCCGGTGTAGAGTGCATTGCCGTAGTCCAGTCGACTACTGACGAGGGCGTGGGTGACAGATTTTCTAGTTTCAGTGGGGATCCACTTGAAGATTTTTCGCAGTAGGTGGAGTATGTGAAAACAAGTCGAAGAGACGGCGTTGACTTGACGTTCCATGGAAAGTGATGAGACGAGGATGACGCCTAGATTTTGTGCGTGGTGTGTTGGAGAGTGTCCGAGGGGTGTGGGCCACCAGGAGTCATCCCATGCAGATTTGGTGGGTCTGAGGAGGAGGATTTCGGTCTTGTCAGTGTTGAGTTTGAGACGGTTGTTGTTCATCCAGGTGGTGATTGCTGTAAGTCCTTTGTGGACATTTTTCTTGGCGGTGGCGGGGTCTTGGGTGAGTGAGAGGATTAACTGGGTATCGTCGGCGTAGGAGACGATGTTGAGGTTGTGTTGTCGGACGATGGCGGCCATGTAGATGTTGAAGAGGGTGGGGCTAAGAGAAGAGCCTTGGGGTACGCCGCAGCTGATTGCTGTGGGATTGGAGAAGGGTGGGAGTCTGACTTTCTGGGTTCTGTCACTGAGGAAGGAGGTGATCCATTCCAGGGCCTTATTGCGGATGCCAGCATCGTGTTGGCGCGTTAGGAGGGTGCTGTGGGCTACAGTGTCGAATGCGGCCGAGAGGTCTAGAAGAATGAGCGCAGCAGTCTCTCCTTGGTCGAGCAGGGTGCGGATGTCTGTGGCAGCGAGGAGGGCGGTTTCAGTGCTGTGATTGCTCCTGAAACCGGATTGGGAGGGGTCCAAGATGTGGTTGGTCTCGATGTGGTCGGTCTTATGTGGTCAACAAGTTGTGCGTTGATAGCCTTCTCGATTACTTTGGCTGGAAAGGGGAGAAGAGAGATGGGGCGGTAGTTTTTAGGATCTATGGGGTCAGCTGTGGGTTTCTTCAGCAGGGGTTTCAGCTCTGCATGCTTCCAGTCTTCTGGGAAGGTGCCAGTTTTGATGGAGCAGTTTATGGTGAGGCAGAGTTCGTGGGTGATGGTAGAACCCGCTTTGTTGAATATGTGGTGCGGGCATGGGTCTGAGGGTGCTCCAGAGTGGATAGATTTCATGATTCTGAGTGTGTCCTCCGTGGTGAGGGGGCTCCAGGTAGAGCGTAGAAGGTGGCGGGTTTGGGTGAGGTGGTGGTGGTGGGTGGGTCGGCGGTGAGTTCTGGAGCTCAAGGCTGTCGTAGATGTTGATGATCTTGCGGTGGAAGTAAGTAGCGATGTTGTCGCAGAGGTCCTGGGAGGGTGGGATGTCATTAGTATCACTGTTTGGTTTGAAGAATTCCTTGATGATTGTGAACAGCTCTTTGCTGTTGTGGGTTTTGGCGTGGATTCTGTCTACGATAGCGGATTTCTTTGTGGTTTTGAGGAGGTGGTGGTGGGTGGTGACGGCTTCTTTGTAGGTGGATTTGTCCGAGGGGGACTTGCTGGATCTCCATTTTACCTCTAATCGTCTGCAGTGGCGTTTGGAGTCCTGGAGGGTGGGGGTGAACCAGCTGGCCTTGTTGGTGGACTGGCAGGACGGTTTCTTGAGGGGGCGAGGGTATTTGCGCAGTCTGTGATCCAGCGATGTAGGTGGCGGGCAGAGGAGTTGGCATCAGTGGAGGTCACTGGGGGGACTTGATCAGGGTGGAGTGATAATCGGTAACATGTCATTTTTATTTCAGTAGTCACAACTTTCCAAACTCCACGACAGGATCCAGATCTGTCCGTAGCCGTTACATGAAGTCACCTTCGGAGTTCTTTCTCTCATACCAACTTCAACCTTTGCAGACAGGCTCCACCTCCTGCTAGTGATTCCACCTGCAAACCGCTATTCAGGAATCCCAAAGCTTGTGTATCCAATACAATGTAGCAAAATTCTGGTAGGGGACCAGTAATAAAAACATTTTTTTTTTATACACGTTAAAAAGTGCTTCACGCTGTAAAGACCAAGGTGCTGTAGCAGTCTTATGCATTTCGGCTATCCACCTTACTCATAGACCGTTGGATTGTGAAGCTTGGGTAAGATTGTTTTCCTCAGTGATGACCCCATAATGCAGCATTAGGGTACCTCTAGGCGAGGTAACTGCTTAACATCAACGCTTTACCAACACTGCATTTATTCTGCGTTAATCACTGCTGGCTTTATGTCAATGTACTCTGTTTTGCTTTATTAACTCTGACACTGCTGCTTGCTACCCCTGTCTTAAGTTTCTATATATAGATAATACTATGGGTATGATGTTATCCTTGTATATTGAGAAATATGGATACTTTATGTTTTGTAAAACATTTCATGACCAGACTAATTTGTCTACAACGGAAAAATGTTCCGATGTAAACAAATTAAAAGCACACGATCGTGCAATTTCAATGATGGGATCGGGTCAGGGGGCGTTCCTATGACGCTAGGCACATCCTCCATAACGCAATCGTATTCAGGAAGCGCGTTAACAACTACAGCCTAACGGCACTAAAGGCCAGCACAGTTAGGATGGCGTGGAATGTCCTTACGTTGGATAGGGGTTAATAAAATGTAATTGTTGCACTTTATATTGATGCTGCAATGTGCATCATACCCTTTTAGAATAACCTGACATTTTTTACTTTATGGGAATTTGCTGGCTAAGGTACCCTTTTTGTTTTATTCTGTCTTTTTTTATATTAATTATCAGGTACCTCCGTGCACCCCTGGGTGTATTATGTAGTTTGTATACATCCATCATTCTTATTAAGTGGCTTGTAGCTGGTGTATCATATTTTTTGTTACATACACATACATTTACATCATAATTTTAGTATAAATTTGTATTACCTACACAAATTTTGAACAAGCCATTTTAAGAGAAATTGAGAGTCTAGCCAAATATTCAGCAGTGTTTGTGTATGTGTGTCTGTTTTTCCTGTGCTTGATAGAGATTTCATGTGTCTGTATGGTCAATAGTTGCACAGGTAAAAATGTTTGTGCACACTGCTTAAAAATAAAAAATGAGGTGGTGGTATCATTAGCACTAGGATTTACAATTTTGCGAAGTATGCCTGTCTTAAACAGACAGTCTGCACCAGAATTTTAATAAAAAAAAAAAAAAAAATCCCTTTATTACAAATTCTCCAGTTTTTCATAACCAACACCGTTATAACACTTTTTACCTCTGATTACCTTGTATCTAAGCCTCTGCAGACTGCCCCTATTTCAGTTCTTTTGACAAACTTGCATTTTAGCCAAATGTGCTGACTCCTAGGTACCTCCACGAGCGTGAGCACAATGTATATGGCACACATGACTAACGCCCTCTAGTAGTGAACAATTTAAAAATGCATTCAGATAATAGACGGCCTTCAAGGGCTAAGAAATTAGCATACAAGCCTACCTAGGTTTAACTTTCAACTAAGAATAACAAGAGAGCAAAGCAAAATTGATGATAAAAGTAAATTGGAAAGTAGTTTAAAATGACATGCCCTATCTGAATCATGAAAGGTTTTTTGTTTTTGTTTTACTAGACTGTCCCTTTAAAGTGAATTCTGGCTGTTGTGTGACAAAATTACTGCTCTTATTTGCCTGCGTACCATAACGTACCAAAAATACCAAGGCAACACTTACTCCAGATTACTTTAATTCTAAGTAAAACAGTGCAATATATACAGTTCAACTTTGTAGAGAGGTCAGCATGATACACAAACATGTGCACTTCTCTGAAAAACTTCATGCAACAGCAGGAACTTTGGATCGGTTTCTAGGTTTTTGATAATTTAATATGATGATCTGTAACTGAATAAAAAGATCTGAACAAGGCAACACCCCCACCCCCCCTAAAAAAAAAAGTAATAAAAAACAAAAAAAAAACAAAAAAAACACCCCAACAACAAAATACATACATACACATACACACACACACACACTTTCTAAAGGTCCATATCAGAAAGAAGCTTGCCTTCTTAATTTTACAAAATAGAAGACAAATGTTATGTACAATTTACTCCAAACAAATTCAAAATAGAAAATTTAAAAGTAATCTTTAAGTAGCACTGACCAAGCTGATACAGCTAGGCTGGTTTTAAGCTGCAAATACTTTCCTATACAGAAAATTTAGAGGCAGAATGGCAGCCCTCTCTTTATGAGAGAGACACAAAAATAATAATAATTATTATTGGGGAATCGTTCAGACATCTAGTTGTTATTTTATTAAAATGAAGAATTGTACAAAAAAAAAAAAAAAATCAGGAGAACACACACACTCAACAAGATCACAGTTGTTGCAGATCAAACAGAAGTATTAACTTCAACATTAAACTTTTTTCTGCCAGAGAATGTTGCAATATATTGTGCGTTACAGTCCTGTTTGGCAGCCCAGGGGTTAAGAATCTAAAGAACTAAAAGATTGGACATAAAATAGGTATGTGAAAATAACACAAACTGTGTAGACAGATTTCTAAAGGTTTTCAGTTTTTATGTAATATAGTAACCCAGCGCTAGTGTCTAATCATCTAAGCTGTTGATTCAGCTACAGTAATACTGCATTCCATCCATACGCCTTCTTTTCCTAGACTGCTGTTGTTCAAAGAAGCGCTGAATATCTTCTGTCTGTACAACCTAAAAAGAAAACAAAAAGTGGTCAGTCATCAAATGCCTGTGTGTACACAAGCTCAACTTTTGTATGGGACCATTAAAATGGGAAAATAATTTACTTTGTTCTGATGGTATTTTTATTTAAGAGAATACCTAAGCAGGTAGCGTGAACATGAATGGAGAAATATGGCAGCCGTTTTGCTACACTGCTTTTGAGCACTAGATGACAGCAGTGTTTTTACTATATAAAATTGTTAAAACCATGCTTGCTAAACTGTTGCAACATAGGGGTCGATTTATCAACCACTTCGGCAGGCTTTCGCCTGCCTACGACTACAGGTTCTCACAAGAGAACCTGCACGCCATATTTATAACAAGCAGTGGTCATTAGACCGCTGCTTCCATACCCTTCGCTGCTTCTTATCAAATGACCTACAAAAAAAAAAAAAAATCATCATAGAATTTAAAACGTGATTCTTAGATAAAAAAAATTAAAAAAATCATTAGCTAAACGAGTATTGTGATCGACCTCTATATCTGTAATCCAACATTTCAGTTTGGACTATTATGTCCCTATAATTTATACCATATTTTAGTATTAAAAAATTCTATATACATAGAAAGCAATTAATAGTTACAAGTGTTGTATGAGCCCTGGCAAATAATGTTTTTTGAATAGCAAAGGGCTATTTTAGTTGGATTAGCAGCAGATACTATAGTCTTATGCAAAAGCTTACTAAATGGAACACAAAACACCCTGTAATTACTACACGCTTCTAGACCTTTTCTGACCATATCAGCTAAATCTAAACAACATTTTTAAAACAAACACCTTTCTTGCTGCAATGGTTTTTCAATAACTCCCCCCACTACTTGCCAATCAGGGCTTGCGCCTGAAAACAGCAAGACTAGCCATGGTCAATAGGTTCGTATAAGAATTGTTTTTCATTTATCTGATGAAGCAGCCTTGAGAGCTAAGATGCAAGGAAAGGCGGCACATAATGAAAGTAGAATTAAAAAAGTCCATAAATATCATTTTATATTAAAATATCAAGTTGGTTACTGTCCCTTTAATGTGAATGGGATAGATGTAGCTTAACACAGATAAAGTATTTAAAGCTCTCTCAGAGTAAAAGCATACAAACCAGCGAACTATAAACACATTCTGCTTACCTTTCCTTCTTCTGCAAATGTTTTCAAGTAATCCCGTAGCTCTGTTTTAAGGTCATTATATTCTGAAAAGATGCCATTTAAAAATCAGTAAAGAATGATGCATTTGTAACAAGGATACCTAAATGTTCTCTCTATATCAAATATAATTTTAACATCTTAAAAGGGACATGAAACAACATTTTTTTCTTCATGATTCAAATAGAAGTAAATGTAATTCTGTTCTATTATCTAACTTGGTTTCATCTCTTGGTATCCTTAGTTGAAAAGCATACCTAGGTAGGTTTCTGGAGCAGCAATTCACTGCTGAGAGCTAGTTGCTGATTGGTGGCTGCAAATATATGCTTCTTTTCATCGGCTCACCAGATGTGCTCAGCATGTTCCCGGTAGTGGTAACAAAGGATACAAAGAGAATGACGCAAATGGAAAGTTCTTTAAAATTGCATGCACTATCTGTATTATGAAAAACAAATTTTTCATGTCCAATTAAACTTATTTCATACGGAAAAAAAATAAGATATTAAAAACGGAGGGTAAAGCAAGTTTGTACTTAGTGAGCAATTCATGCTAGATCATCATCACCTAACACAGTGGGGCAAAAAAGTATTTAGTCAGCCACCAATTGTGCAAGTTCTCCCACTTAAGAAGATGAGAGAGGCCTGTAATTTTCATCATAGGTATACCTCAACTATGAGAGACAAAATGTGGAAACAAATGCAGACAATCACGGGGTCGATCCGATAAAAATCGTCGCCCGCAAAAGTCGGCGACGCCAATATTTGCGCGGGTTTGGTATCCTATATACGGCGTAACCTAGAAGTTACGCGCGTATATTTCTGCCGTCGCCCGTAGTTTTTTGGGCCATAGGCAGGTATACCAAACCCGCGCAGTTTGGTATCCAATATACAGCGTAAGGACTTACGTGGCGAAAATGGAGAAATCTTACTCCATTTTCACCTCGCCACAAAAAGCAGCCGTAAGAAGCCTTACGCTGACTATTGGAGCCCCGTAACTCCCTAAACTGGCTGCTAAAATAAACCTAACGCATGCGCAATGTCTATCTCCCTGTCAACCGCGATCCCCCGCCGCAATCCATAATAAAGTATTTAACCCCTAAACCGTCGCCATCTACATAAACTAACCCCCTACTGTGAGCCCCTAAAACCGCCACCATCTAACTGATTTATCCCCTAATGTGAACCCCTTACACCGCCGCCATCTATATTAAAATTATTAACCCCTAATTTAATCTACCTACCCCGCCGCCAGCTATATTATCTATATTAACCCTAAGTATATTATAGTTAATATAGTTATTACATTATATATATTAACTATATTAATCCTAATTATATTAGGGTTAATATAGTTAATATAGTTACTATAGTATTTATATAAACTATATTAACTCTATCTAACCCTAACACCCCTAACTAAATTCTTATTAAATAAATCTAATTCATATTATAAACTAAAATATTCCTATTTAAATCTAAATACTTACCTATAAAATAAACCCTAAGATAGCTACAATGTACATTATAGCTATGTTAGGGTTTATATTTATTTTACAGGTAAATTGTTAATTATTTTAACTAGGTATAATAGCTATTAAATAGTTATTAACTATTTAATAGCTACCTAGTTAAAATAATTACCCAATTACCTGTAAAATAAATCCTAACCTAAGTTACAAATACACCTACACTATCAATAAATCAAATAAACTACAAATATCTATCTAAAAATACAATTAAATAAACTAAACTAAACTACAAAAAAAAAACAAAACACTAAATTACAAAAAATAAAAAAAAGATTACAAGATTTTTAAGCTAATTACACCTATTCTAAGCCCCCTAATAAAATAATAAAGCCCCCCGGAATTAAGGTAGAAAAATCTGATTGGCTGATTGAATCAGCCAATCAGATTTTTCTACCTTAATTCCGATTGGCTGATAGAATCCTATCAGCCAATCGGAATTCGGCGGACGCCATCTTGGATGACGTCATTTAAAGGAACCTCATTCGTCGGGAAGTCGTCGTGCCGGATGGATGCTCCGCGGCGGAGGAGCGAACAAAGAAGATTGAAGATGCCGATTTGCTTGAAGACATCACCCGGATGGAAGAAGACTTCACTGCCGCTTGCTGGAACACATCGCTCGGATCGGATGAGGAGTTCGGCCCGGCTGGGTGAATACAAGGTAGGGAGATCTTCAGGGGGGTAGTGTTAGGTTTATTTAAGGGGGGTTTGGGTTAGATTAGGGGTATGTGGGTGGTGGGTTGTAATGTTGGGGGGTGGTATTGTGTTTTTTTTTGCAGGCAAAAGAGCAGTTTTCTTTGGGGCATGCCCCCACAAAAGGCCCTTTTAAGGGCTGGTAAGGTAAAAGAGCTTTGAACTTTTTTTAATTTAGAATAGGGTAGGGAATTTTTTAATTTTGGGGGGCTTTATTATTTTATTAGGGGGCTTAGAATAGGTGTAATTATCTTAAAAATCTTGTAATCTTTTTTTTATTTTTTGTAATTTAGTTTAGTTTATTTAATTGTATTTTTAGATAGATATTTGTAGTTTATTTAATTTATTGATAGTGTAGGTGTATTTGTAACTTAGGTTAGGATTTATTTTACAGGTAATTGGGTAATTATTTTAACTAGGTAGCTATTAAATAGGTAATAACTATTTAATAGATATTATACCTAGTTAAAATAATTAACAATTTACCTGTAAAATAAATATAAACCCTAACATAGCTATAATGTAATTATTAATTACATTGTAGCTATCTTAGGGTTTATTTTATAGGTAAGTATTTAGATTTAAATAGGAATATTTTAATTAATATTAGATTTATTTTAATAAGAGTTTAGTTAGGATGTTAGAGTTAGATAGGGTTATTATACTTATATATATATATATATATATATATATATATATATATATATATATATATATATATATATAATATAATAACGATATTAACCCTAATATAATTAGGGTTAATATAGTTAATATATATAATAACTATATTAACCCTAATATAATTAGGGTTAATATATATAATATAACTATATTAACCCCAATATAATTAGGGTTAATATAGTTAATATAGCTGGCGGCGGTGTAGGGGGATTAGATTAGTGGTTAATACATTTATTATAGGTGGCCGCGGTGTAGGGGGATGTAGATTGTAGGCAAAAGAGCAGTTTACTTTGTGACAAAGCCCCGCCAAAAGCCCTTTTAAGGGCTGGCAAAAGAGCTGTTACTTTGGGGCAATGCCACGCAAAAAGCCCTTTTCAGGGCTATTTGTAGGGTTAGACTTAGGTTTAGTGGTAGGGATAGTTTAGTATTTTAGGGGTTAAATAATTTAATATAGATGGCGGCGGGGTAGGGGGATTAGATTAGGGGTTAATAATTTTAAAATAGATAGCGGCGGGGTAGGGGCTCACTTTAGGGGGTAGGTAAGGTAGATGGCGGCGGTGTTAGGGGCTCACTTTAGGGGGTTATAGATTTAATATAGCTGGCGGCGGTTTAGGGGTTAATAACTTCATTAGGTAGCGGCGGGCTCCGGGAGCGGCGGTTTAGGGGTTAATACATATTTTATTGTTAGGATAGTGAGGGGGGATAGCGGATAGAGGGTTAGACGTGTCGGGCTACGTTAGGGAGGCGTGTTAGACAGTGCGGGTGATTTAGACTTTACTCAGGTTTTGTAGGCGCCGGCAGTTTCTAACGTGCCGCAAGCCACTGGCGACGCCAGAAATTTGTACTTGCGCAGATTTCTGGACATCGCTGGTTTGTCAGACTTACGGCACGTTAGCATCTGACGGCGACATATATGGGATAGTTCGAGTTGCGAGCTGAAACTGCGGGCGACGCGGGTTCCCTCGCTTGCGCCGCAAACTACGATCTATATCGGATTGCGCCCCACATTGTCCGATTTGGAAAGAATTTATTTGCATATTATGGTGGAAAATAAGTATTTGGTCACCTACAAACAAGCAAGATTTCTGGCTCTCACAGACCTGTATCTTCTTCTTTAAGAGGCTCCTCTGCCCTCCACTCATTACCTGTATTAATGGCACCTGTTTGAACTTGTTATCAGTATAAGAGACACCTGTCCACAACCTCAAACAGTCACACTCCAAACTCCAGTATGGTGAAGACCAAAGAGCTATAGAAGGACACCAGAAACAAAATTGCAGACCTGCAGCAGGCTGGGAAGACTGAATCTGCAATAGGCAAGCAGCTTGGTGTGAAGAAATCAACTGTGGGAGCAATAATTAGAGAATGGAAGACATACAAGACCACTGATAATCTCCCTCGATCTGGGGCTCCACGCAAGATCTCACCCCGTGGGGTCAAAATGATCACAAGAACGGTGAGCAAACATCCCGGGGGGACATAGTGAATGACCTGCAGAGAGCTGGGACCAACGTAACAAAGGTTACCATCAGTAACACACTACGCCGCCAGGGACTCAGATCCTGCAGTGCCAGACGTGTCCCCCTGCTTAAGCCAGTACATGTCCGGGCCCATCTGAAGTATGCTAGAGAGCATTTGGATGATCCAGAAGCGGATTGAGAGAATGTCATATGGTCAGGTGAAACCAAAGTAGAACTGTTTGGTAGAAACACAACTCGTTGTGTTTGGAGGAGAGAGAATGCTGAGTTGCAGCCAAAGAACAAAGTTACAGATAAGGGGAGCTGAGAATATATTGCGTGAATATTTGAATTTGTAAAGGTTTTTTTCGCTTTTATCTATGTGCATGAATGTGCATAAACTTGTGAAGTGTCAGAATGTTATAAAATTGATTGCATCATAATAAGCTATTAGTTCGATAAATTGGTAATTGCAAATATACAGTGACGATAATGGTTTCTAATAACACCCAGTAGTAATGAATATAAATAACAAAAAAGGCTTATTATCGTCACTGTATATTTGCAATTACCAATTTATCGAACACTTCACAAGTTTATGCACATTCATGCACATAGATAAAAGCGAAAAAAACCTTTACAAATTCAAATATTCACGCAATATATTCTCAGCTCCCCTTATTTGTACCTTTTTCAATTTTACACAGCTGATTGAAGGAACAACTGTATTTTTAAGGTTAGAGCAAAAAATCTCAACACATAACTTTAAGGTGCCCTCACTCAAAACTGTTCTTATCCTTTGCAACCAAAGAACACCATACCTACTGTGAAGCATGGGGGTGGCAACATCATGCTTTGGGGGCTGTTTCTCTGATCCGTGTACATGAAAGAATGAATGGGGCCATGTATCGTGAGATTTTGGAGTGCAAACCTCCTTCCATCAGCAAGGGCATTGAAGATGAAACGTGGCTGGATCTTAGCATGAAAATGATCCCAAACACACCACCCGGACAATGAAGGAGTGGCTTCGTAAGAAGCATTTCAAGGTCCTGGAGTGGCCTAGCCAGACTCCAGATCTCAACCCCATAGAAAACCTTTGGACGGAGTTGAAAGTCCGTGTTGCCCAGCGACAGCCCCAAAACATCACTGCTCTAGAGGAGATCTGCATGCAGGAATGGGCCAACATACCAGCAACAGTGTGTGACAACCTTGTGAAGCCTTACAGAAAACGTTTGACCTCTGTCATTGCCAACAAAGGATATATAACAAAGTATTGAGATGAACTTTTGATATTGACCAAATACTTATTTTCCACCATAATTTGCAAATAAATTCTTTCCAAATCAGACAATGTGATTGGTGGATTTGTTTCCACATTTTGTCTCTCATAGTTGAGGTATACCTATGATGAAAATTACAGGCCTCTCTCATCTTCTTAAGTGGGAGAACTTGCACAATTGGTGGCTGACTAAATACTTTTTTGCCCCACTATATGTACAACTGCCACTGCTGAAAACAAATCCTAATAAGTATTTACAAGCATTAAATGTAACCCCTTCCTGCCGTTAGGACCTTCCATGGCGTCCTAGCTACTGGGCTTTAGCTGTACTGAAGCCATAGGCGCTTCATGAATGGGATTGCGGGTTGGGTGCCTAGCGTCATAAGCACTCCCCCCTTGATTACGATCCCATCATTGAGTTAATGATTTCAATTTTTACTTATTTGTTTACATCAGAACTTTGTACCAATGTAGACAAATAAGACTCGGCAGGAAGGGGTTAAAGTAAAAAGGAACATACAAAAAAAATAAGTTCCCAAAGAGTGTCCCCTCTCTCTTTGCTATTCTCATTGCGATTAGGATTTGCCAGTGTTGGATGTGTATTTAATTTTAGGCCTTCATCAAATAAACCCTTACATTTTACTGACATGCCAAGGGTGCATTGCCATTTTCTGATGAGCCATTATTTAATGTTCAATCAGGGTCACCTCAGAGGCTATTTTGGATCTCTGAGATTCTAGTCATGCAAATGAATCCTATGAAAAAGTAACAGCAACCATCTGAGTTTGCTCAGCACATACATTAAACTCACGATTCATGTTTAAAATAACTTCCCGATATACTTTTACTATTATAATTACTTTGTGCGATTGGTATCCTTTGTTGAAAAGCATACATAGGTAGGCTATGGTAATTGGTGGCTACACACGTGCCTTCTGTATTTGGCTCACCCAGTGTGAGCAGCTAGTTCCCAGTAATGCACTGCTGCTCCTAGTTTCACTCTTCAAAAAGGATACGAAGAATACAAATCAAATTAAACAATAGAAGTAAATTGGAAAAAGTGGTTTAAAAAAAATGTAAGCTCTATATAATCATGAAATAATTTTGTTTGGGGATAGTTTAATGAATGCGTAATCTTTTAAAACCTAATCTATATAACTAGAATTGTGTATTTGGCAAACTATAGTAATAAAATGTTTGTTGCTGATATTGATAATGCCAGTGTTTGCCACTGTAGACTGAATTTATCAGATGTATGCTTGATTTGGGCCTTAATTCATAAAACCATGACAATGGAGTACAGGTAGTGCTTTCTGATTGGTGTCTAAATCAGCAAGCGCTACCTAGGTGCTGAACCAAACATGGGCCGGCTCGTAAGCTTACATTCCTGCTTTATGAAATAAAGATACCAAGAGAATGAAGAAACATTGATAATAGAAGTAAATTCGAAAGTTGCTTAAAATTACATGCTCTATCTAAATCATGAAAGAAAAAATTGGGTTCAGTGTCACTTTAACAATAAAATGGATCTTATACCCGACTTTTAGTCACTAGTTAGAATTTACTGATAATTACATGAATCATGAACTAGCAACCTGTTTATCTAGAAGAGCATGGCAATAAGTCAGCTACAGAGCACACTAATAGACTACATGACTTACCGCAGATGAGCTCCACCTGCTGCACTCGGTTCATGTTACTGAGAGCAGTCATTAGGGGATCTCTTCCCTCGCTTGCTTCATTTTTGCCTTTACTTTCATAAGCCAGAACGGTGTCACTTTCTTCCAACAGGAACACCACTTCAAGCTCAGCGTACATTTTCTATTAAACAGAATGACAGAGAATTTGTTTTATATCACACGAATGTGCTCATTGAAAATGTTTTATTACATTCTTGCTGCACCCTAAAAACATTATGAAAAATATATGTGCATAAAATCTAATTGCATTTAAATGGACATCGTACTGTAAAAAACCCCAAATATAGATATTTAAACTGCTTGAGTAGAAAAATCATTAGTGCAAATATTAAAATACAAATCTCAGGACAGATCCTCTCCCAGATTAAGCTGTAGAGCCATTACCACAGTCTATCAAGTAGTAGATGTTCAGCTTTATGCGCAAGAGGGGGGCGCAAGATTCTGCATATTTTTGCTTTATAAATTAAAAAGTTAATGTATTAAAAAAAAAATAATTATATATATATATATATATATATATATATATATATATATATATATATATATATATATATATATATATACACACACATATACACACACACTGATATACATCAGCTCAGAAAAAAACATGTTTGTGTGTAACAGATTTCCTTACTACTTGCAACCCCCTAATTCTGTGCTACACACAACTGTGTGATGTTATAATGAAGCAAACTGCTCACCCGCAGCACACATGCAGCAGGAATCCTACTGTGGCCATTCATTTAGAAAACTATGACTCAAGTGGGAGAAAACGCTATATTTCTAAGAGTGGTTTAATAAAAGAAATCCCAATAGATGTCATTTTGTCCGCCTTTCCTATAATTTAAAACTAAGGAGGCATGTCCATGAAAAAAAAAAAAAAAAAAAAAAAAGGCAAATCTTGCCAACAAATCTTGCTTTAAAACTAATTCATTTTGTATGCATATACTCTACAATGCAGTGATAAGCATATTTTATGTGAAGGTGCCATTCCAAGTGTAGTGTTTAGCTCTCTTGTGCCATTCTGTAGTAAATCAGTGATTTATATACGTACCATGCAGGTGTCACATGTGCACAGCTTGCTGCGCCAGTTGCCCAGCCAGTACACAGCGGTATCAGTCCTGTACCCTTGATGTATTTTATTCTCCTCAAGTTTACATGTGGCAACAGGTTTAGACTCGGTTTTCACAGGATGAGAAAGTTCTCCATTTGTACATTTCTAGACCCAAATAAAAGATCATTTCACATTTTTACCGTCAAAAACAGAAGCGTATCATGAAAATATAGCACTATGGCCTAAACATTTAAACGGTTTTCATAAATCTTTTTATGCTTTAGATGCCGTTTGGGCTTAAAAAAAATAAAAAGATTGCGCTAGATAGATCCAAAATCCATAAGTGGATTCCATAATTTGGATTAAAATAAGAGAATACCTCTTCAGATTTGGTGCTAGTAGATGGGCCATTATGCTGGTCAGCCATATCCTCTTCCTTAATATCTTCGGCCTTTATATTTAATCCATTTTCAACTTTTACATTTTGTTCTGGACAGTCGTCAACTTTAAGATCTTCTTGTTCCACTTCGGCAGGGGTAATTTTAGTCACAGTAGGAACTTTAAAAAGGAAAAAATCAAAAATCAAATTTTACCATTAAAATGATTCACTAAGCCATCCTATAACTATTTAACTAAAGATTACTGTGAATGAAATGGAATACCCTAAGGAAACATCAGTAAATTAAACATCTAACAGTTACTTCCTGTTTGGTTTCATTTCCAGGGTTTAGATCACATAGTGCTCTCAAGAGGATTAAGGTGCATGAAATGCCAAGAAAACCTCCAAGTTGTCAAGGAACTTCAGCAGATCAAGATTTGGGTATATTACGGATGAGGACATGTATTGCTTCACATATTTATGTTTGTTGACTCACATATGCTTAGATCATGACCTGCTAGAGATTGTCGGTTATACAACTAGTAGGATGAAAAGCGTTTAATCTATAGGGGCTGCGATATTCATAGTGCAAAATAAAAGCTTTATAAGAGTGTGTTGCAATCCTAGATTTCAGGATCACACCCTGGCATTAGTAAGTTTTGGTAATTTATGTACGACTTCTAATGCTGGACTATGAAAAAAATATTACCTGCCTTCTCTATTTCTAGTTAATAAAAAAGGTTTCCATCAGCATGAAAGAAAATGCTCTAAAATCTATTAAAAAAAAAAAAAAAAAAAAAATCAAAAATTTGAGAATCTATATAAGCCAGCTAAGCGGATTCCTAACATTTCATGTTCAGTCTGGTCAGGCTTATTCTCCAGCTGAATGTAATTCCCGATTGCCTTAAAAAGGGACATACTGTTAGGTCTATATTTCAAACATATATTGCTGTGTTTTGAGTTGAAAAAAAAAAAAAAAAAAAAAAAAAGGTGAGCATTAGAGTCCCAGTTGCACAGTATAAAACACTGCTAAGGAGCATTGTTATCATTCATGAACGCTAATGTTTTTCCTCCTGTTCCTGTAACCGTCTTAAAAGCCATTCTATTTTAACTCCTTAAAGTTGCCAGATGGTGAAGCTCCTCTTCATACTGGGGGACACCACCCTAGAGCACTGTGCATTAAAGGGACAGTCTACTTGGGCACCAGTTCTGTCACAGGGTGTGACAATACCGACGGCTTCAAGTGCAGGAGGAATACAATAACATGAGTAATAACTATTCTTTAAAGTACCTTGCAATTTAAACAGATTTCACCTGTACATGTTAAAAAATATTTTTTTGCATAGAAATGTATAACTGCCATTATTTGGGCAATAGATATAGATATATATATAGATATATAGATAGAGAGGATGAGGAGGATAGAGAGGATGAGGAGGATAGAGAGGATGAGGAGGATAGAGAGGATGAGGAGGATAGAGAGGATGAGGAGGATAGAGAGGATGAGGAGGATAGAGAGGATGAGGAGGATAGAGAGGATGAGGAGGATAGAGAGGATGAGGAGGATAGAGATATATATAGATATATATAGATATATATAGATATATATAGATATATATAGATATATATAGATATATATAGATATATATACACACACACATACATATTTACATCTTTAGAGATACAGAGCTATGTTCTACCTCAATGGAAAAAAAAAAACTTCTTGTCAAAATTTAATGGAGGTAGATCCAGTTGTTTTGACTGTAACCCAGCCTAAAATTTGTCACACTGCAAGAGAGGGAACAGCACTTTTTCACAGCTTAAAGTATTCACCAGATGGAATCCAAATTTTCAATTTCTGCATGAAATATACCTCCACATATCAGTGAGGGACTGAACATGTCGCACCCTTAGCCAAAATTTTAAAAGCAGGAAATCCGATCGCAAAATAAAACCAACGTTCCCATCTGACAATGAGGCCATAAAAGTGTAATCTGTAACGGCTGGTAATGCATAGCTGTCTCTTCTACAACTATATATTACATTCTTTTTAATAGGGTCACTAATATAATATTTAACACCTTATAAATAAAAATTACCTGCCAGCTGTGCAGCATAAGTCCACAGGAAGGAACAACGGTTCATACAAACTTGGCATACCATTTCCTGATAATCTGCGTCTTCAGGTGGAACTGCACCCAGATGCTAGGAAAGGAATGTTTATATTGCTTATGTGCACACACAAAACACACACACACACCTTGCTTACAGCACATAGAGATGGATTAATCTAAAAGAAAATATTTATAATTTAAAAACAGTAGCATTGTATGGAATCTCACAAAAGGAAAACACAAATAACTAAGTAAAATGACTAACAGACACATACATAAAATACATATACAATATTTAGAGAAGCAAAGTTGCCGTTTATTTCATTTCACACTTACCCTTCCATGGAACCAGTCTTCACAGACCACACACTGAATCATCTCATCGGGAACCTAAATAAGATTGCATTTAAGTATTAAGCATGTTCTCTTTAAACTACACATACTAAACTTTTAAAACAGAGCTCGACAAAACTGGACTTAGCAGGTAGGAATCTAAATTCTTAACGTGTTCAAAAAAGACCCCCCCCCCCCACCCCCTGCAAATTGTGTAGCCTAAAATGCTACAGATTTCCTAGACAAGATCATTTTCTTTTTTGCCTTTCTTGGAAACGTGGGATAAAGCACAATTTTTATGTAAAAGAAAGAGGCGTTTTAATTTTTAACCAAGTCTCTGATCTATACAGGAAAAGACCCTTCATTATCAGTTAGGTAATAATGCTTAGAATATTTTATTACCAGATATTTACATCTGAAGTGACAGAGTTTAATGTGAAATAAATAGTTAATTTCCTGCCCAAGACAACAACCAATAAAATAGCTTTGCATTGCACATGTTATATTAAAGCATGGATCGGCAAACCCAGGAGACCACTGTATTAAAGGGATACTACTTTAGAAAAAAAAACCCAATATGCTAAATAAAAAGAAACAGATTTGGTATATAAAAAAACAAATTACTTGTTTTCTTGCTAAATAAGCACTTAGAAATTATCAGTGTAGCCACTGCACTAAGGACGATGATGGAGAGGACATTCTGTCCTCTTCTGAGCATAGGTAGAACCTGGCTTTCTGTCACTCTAGCTTTTCTGATTAGTAAACTAGCTCATGTTACTCTAGAAGGTTTCTGACAACCCACTAGATATGCCTACCTGTAGAGACCCCAGCCCCCTTGTAGTGCTGTTACAGGAATTGATATTGCACAAATGAAGTTAAAAAAAAAAAAAAAGTAAAGTCCTTTTAAAATGATGAATAATACATTTCAATTATTTCTATTAAAGGGATAGAAAGCCCAAACATTTTCTCTCATGATTTAGATAGAACATAACATTTTAAACAACTTCCCAGTTTACGTCTATTATCAAATTTGCTTTATTCCCTTGTTATCCTTTGCTGAAGGAACATCATTGCACTACTAGCAGCTAGCTTTACACATCTTATTATCCAATCACAAGAGAGACAAATGTGTGCAGGCACCAATCAGCAACCAGCTCCCAACTAGTATAGGATATGTGCATATTATTTTTCAACAAGGGATAACAAGAGAACGAAGCACATTTGAAAATTGAAGTAAATTTAAAAGTGTCTTAAAAATTACATGCTCTGTCTGAATCATGCAAGTTTATTTTTGACTTTCCTATCCCTTTAAATATAAGCCACTGTTTAGTGTTTGTTTCATTCTTGGAATTAAAAAAACAAACAGAAAACAACAACAAAAAAATGACTATTTTATATCAATTTAAAATATATCTCACCTCATCTTCAGGATCAGGGTATGGTCTTTTGCAGGTACAATACAAGCCAAAGAAATTTGTATTATATTTGTTAGCAGCATTACACTTCTCCTTCTCCTAGAAAAGGAAACAATTGTTTATGTGTGTGACAGAGAGGAGATAGAGCTCCCCAGCAGACATCAAGTGTATTAACTCAGGGAAGCCAAGCAAACAGCATAAATAATTAATACATTAGGGCAGGGAAAGAGACAGGTGGCAGCCTTTTCTTAGGCTAGACCCCTGGCTGCAAAAATAAAGTGTGGGTGGCTGGATAACGCTTCAATGTGGAGAAAATAAGGTAAAATGTTCTTATAAATACAAACATTAATAAGAAATAATGCACTGTCCCTTAAACCCCTTGAGTGCTAATGACGGCTCAGAGCCATCATTAGCACTCAACTACCTTTTTTGCAATCTGGGGGCCCCCACCCGCTCCTACCCCGGCGATCGGGCCTGCATAGTGACAGGCATCGCCGGGGCTTCCCGTTACGTGCAGTGACGTCACCGCGCAACGACGCGACAACGTCACCGCGCAACGACGTCACCGCGCAACGACGTCACCGCGCAACTTTATATAAAATTGTCAATACAAAGTATAGGGAAAGGGGGAATGCTGCTTAGAAACCTGTATCTCAGGGATCTAAGCAGCTACAGACCCCCAAGACCCACCATTGGAAAGGTATAAGTCTTGTGGATCTGGGGGAAAAATAAAAGTCAAAAAACGTTTTTTGAAAATAGTAGAAAACAGAAAAATATTAAATTCAGCTTAGCACTCAAAAGGGTTAAGGTGCAAATCTCTCTGGCCACAGCAGGCTGTTTGTATTACACTACAAACCAAAAAGGTAATTTTGCTGAACATCTTTTAGTAACAGAACTATTTTGTTCAAATATAGAACAGTGTAAGTTTAAAAAGTCACAAATGTTCCATTGTACTTACAGGAAATAACTTGCACTCCATCTGTTTGAATTTTCCATTGCCACAGTCACAGCGAAAGTTCCTTTGTTTAAAA
This sequence comes from Bombina bombina, assembly GCF_027579735.1. NCBI lineage: Eukaryota > Metazoa > Chordata > Amphibia > Anura > Bombinatoridae > Bombina > Bombina bombina. The sequence goes on from NC_069499.1 coordinate 96,395,113, forward strand.
AATAAATATATATTATATGTAATTTATTAATTATATACGCACGGATGGAAACAAACATTTTTAAAGCGATCAATCAGTGGCTGTAAGTGATGCACTTTTATGGTTACACTATAGCCAGGTTCATGTTTTTTAATTTAATAACAAAAAGGCAACTAAGTTAACACACAGAAAAGAAATCTCAAGGTAGAAAACTAAATTGGACCATAGGTCAATGAAACTCATGTTTATGGTAACAAAATAAAGAGCTGAAAATAACTACTTTGAAGTTTATGCACGATATTAAAATGCCTAACCGTTCTATTCAATATATTTTTATAATCAGATAAATTGCCATTTAACAGTTTTTTTTGTGTTTTTTAATCTAGAGAGATGTATAATGAAGCTTCACTAATGTAATTATTAATAATGTACTTCAGATTGTTTTAAGAACAAGTAAAAAACATAATTTATGTAAGAACTTAACTGATAAATTAATTTCTTTCATGGTGGCGAGAGTCCACGATTTGTTACACATGGGATATACATTCCTACCAGGAGGCGGCAAAGTTTCCCAAACCTCAAAGCCTATAAATACCCCACCCACTCATATCTCAGTTTAACGTATAGCCGAGAAGTGAGGAGTAAAAAAGAAAGTAAGAAAAAGCCATAAAAAAACCCAACAAAAACAGAAAAAAAGGATGTGCTCTTTTAAAAAAACAACCCATAATAGGGAGAGGACCTCGTGGACCCTCGCCACCATGAAAGAAATTAATTTATCATCAGGTAAGTTCTTACACAAATTATGTTTTCTTTCATATAGGTGGTGAGAGTCCACGATTTGTTACCCATGGGATATAATATCCAAGATGTGGAAGTCCACGAGCAACAAAATAAAAAGGGAGGGATAAAATAAACCGCTTTAATCGCTGAAAAATTATATCCAAAATAAAGTATTTTAATAACTAAAAAAAAAAAAAAAAAAAAAAAAAAAAAAAACTTATAGGCAACAGAATCAAAGAGTGACCACTGCCTGAAGAACCTTTCTACCAAAAGCTGTTTTTGACGAGGCAAAAATATCAAAATGGTAAAATTCGGTAAAAGTATGCAAAGAAGACCAAGTGGCTGCTTTGCAGATTTGATGATCATCATCATGTATTTGTAGAGCGCCAACATGTTCCGCAGCGCTATGAACATGGGTGGTATATAAAAAACGATTACAGGGATCAAATGGGGAGAGAGGGGCCTGCCGAGAGTTGCACTGTTGTAGTCGGCTCTTATGAAGGTGAACTACAAACAGCTAGGCTCATAGGCTTACATGCTATGGGGTTTTAGGGAATAGCAGTGGAGATAGGAAGGTTAGTGTAGGTTGTAAGTCTTCAAGGAGCACTTGAAGCTTTTAAAGCTAGGGGAGATTCTTGTGGAACGAGGCAGTGTGTTCCATAAGATGGGAGCCAGTCTTGAGAAATCTTGTAGACAGGAATGTGAGGAGGCAACAAGAGAGGAGGAGAGTAGGAGATCATGAGCGGAGTGAAGGGGACGGGAGGGAGAGTATCTGGAGACAAGGTCTGAGATGTAGGGGGGAGCAGTGCAATTGAGGGCTTTGTGTGTCAGAGTTTTGCGTTTAATCCTGGAGGCAAGAGGAAGCCAGTAAAGGGATTGGCAGATGAAGAGCGACGTGCAAGGAAGATGAGTCTGGCAGAGGCATTCATTATAGACTGTAAAAGAGCTAGGCGGAAGCTAGGGAGACCAGAGAGGATAGAGTTGCAGTAGTCGAGGCGGGAAAGGATGAGAGAGTGAATTAAAATATTTGTTGTGTCTTGTGTTAAAAAAAAAAGGTCTAATTTTAGCGATGTTTTTAAGGTGGAAGCGGCAGGCTTTAGCCAAGGACTGAATGTGAGGAGTGAAAGATCTGAGTCACGTGTGACCCCAAGACATCGGGCATGTGAGGTTGGGGTAATGATGGAGTTGTCAACAGTTAGAGACATGGGGGGTGGAGATTTTGGAAGAAGGGGGGTGGGAAAATAAGGAGCTCAGTTTTGGAGAGATTTAGCTTGAGGTAGTGATCAACTGAAGCCTTAATCTTGAAAGCCCAAGATGTGGCAACTGATCTTGTGGAATGAGCTGTAATTCTTTGAGGTGGAGACTGACCTGCTTCCAAATAAGCTTTGTAAAACAGAAGTTTTAACCAAGAGGCTAAAGAAATAGCAGAAACTTTCTGACCGTTCCGTGAACCAGAAAAAATAAACGAAGTCTTTCAGAAATCTTTAGTGGCATCAACATAATATTTCAAAGCTCTGACAACATCCAAAGAATGTAAAGATTTTTCAGCATAATTTTTAGGATTAGGACACAAATGGGGAACAACAATTTCCCTGTTAATGTTGTTATAATTAACTTTTGGCAAAAAACTTGAAAAAGTAGTCCGCAAAACTGCTTTGTCTTGATGAAAAATCAAGTAAGTAGTTTCACAAGAGAGCGGATAATTCAGAAACTCTTCTAGCAGAAGAAATAGCTAAAAGAAACAAAACTTTCCAAGAAAGTAGTTTAATGTCTAAAGAATGCATAGGCTCAAAAGGAGGAGCCTGTAAAATCTGCAACTCTAGATTGAGACTTCATGGAGGAGAAATAGATTTAATAACAGGTTTTATTCTGGACAAAGCCTGAACAAAACAATGAATGTCTGGAAGATGAGCAATCTTTCGGTGAAACATTACAGAAAGAGCAGATATCTGTCATTTCAAGGTACTGGCAGATAAGTCTTTATCCAACTCATATTGAAAAACTGAAGAAGAATTCTAAATGTATGCCAAGAAAAATTATGAGGTGAACACCAAGAAAGTTTTCCCAACTTTAAAATACATTTTCCTGGAAACAGGTTTTCTTGCTTGAATCATAGTATTAAATTACAGAGTCTGAAAAACCTCTGTGACTAAGAACTAGGCGTTTAATCTCCACGCCATTAACTTCAGAGATTTTAGGTCTGCATGAAAGAAGGGACCTTGAGACAGAAGGTCTGGTCTTAGAGGAATCTGCATACCAAATACTGAGAGGCCACGCAAGAGCTATCAGAGGATTGTTCCATCTTGATTTTTGAAATCACTCTGGGCAGTAAAACTAGTGGAGGAAATATATAAGCATATTGGAATGACCAAGGGACTGCTAGAGCATCCGTAATTACTGCCATAGGATCCCATGACCTTGCAAGGTATCTGGGAATATTCTTCTTCGAATGAGAGGCCGTGATATCTATTTGTGGAAGACCCCAGATCTGAACAATTTGTAAGAAAAAAATCCTGAAAAAGAGAGATAATCTGCCTCCCAGTTGTCCACACCTGGGATGTGAATCACAGCGATGAGACAGGAATTGGTTTCTGCCTAAGAAAGTATCCGGGATACTTCTTTCATGGCTAGGTAACTTCGAGTTTCCCCTTGATGATTGACATAAGCCACTGTTGTGATATTGTCTGTTTGAAAACGAAGGTAAGGTTCATCCTTCAAAAGAGGCCAAGCTTGAAAGCTTTTAAAAGAGCACAGAGTTATAAGATATTGATCGGAATCTTAGTTTCCTGAACATTACAAACTCCCTGTGCAGTCAGGGACCCCCATACAGCTCCCCAACCCATAAGACTTGCATCTGTTGTGATCACAGACCAGGTAGGGCGAAGAAAGGAAGCTCCGTGAAGAAATTGGTGGTTTAGCCACCATGTCAGAGAAAAACCAACTGTTGGGATGCAAGAATATTAGTTGTGATATTCGAGTATAATCCTTGCACCATTGGCGCAACATGCAAAGTTGAAGAGGCCTCATATGAAAACGAGCAAAGCGGATCGCAACCTATGCTGCAATCATTAGGCCTAACACCTCCATGCACATAGCCACTGAAGGGTATGATAGAGACTGAAGGTTCAGGCAAGCTGAAACTAACATTATTTCGTCTCTTTTCTGTCAAGGAAAAAATCATGGACACGGAGTCTATTTGGAATCCCAAATAAGTGACCTTTAAGGAATCAAGAAACTCTTTAGAAAATTGATCCTCCAATCATGATTTTGAAGAAAGAACAATAGTTGAGTAGTGTGATATTCTGCTGGATGAAAAGATTGAGCTAGAACCAAGATATCGTCCAAATAAGGAACCACCACAATACCCTGCTCTCTGATTACAGATAGAAGGGCACCGATAACCTTTGAAAATATTCTTGGTGCTGTTGCTAGGCTAAACAGAAGAGCAACAAACTGAAAATGCTTTTCTAGAAAAGAGAATCTCAGAAATTGAAAATGACCTGGATGAATAGGGATGTGAAGATAAGCATCCTGTAAGTCTATTATGGACATATAAATGACCTTACTGAACAAAAGGCAGAATAGTCCTTATAGTTTCCATTTTGAAAATTGGAATTCTCACAAATCTGTTTAGAGTTTTCAGATCCAATATTGGTCTAAAGGAATTCTCCTTCTTTGGTACAATGAATAGATTGGAGTAAAAACCCTTTCCTTTTTCCGGAAGAGGAACAGGGACAATTAGTCCCATAAGCTCTAGATGTGAGACACGTTAGAAAAGCCAGAGCTTTTAACAGATGTTTTGGTACATGAGTTAGATAAAATCGTCCCCTTGGGGGTTTCATATTAAAACCAATTCGATATCCGAGAGATAATATTCTGAATCTAGGGATTTTGGACAGATTATTACCAAATTGTTTGAAAACGTTTTAAAATGCCCCCTACCAGAAGAACTGGGTTGGGGGCCGCACCTTCATGCTGTTTTCTGGACAGGATTAGGTTTCTTGAATTGTTTTGATTTATTCCAATTGGAAAAAAAGGTCTCAAATTAGAGCCAGGGGCTTTCGGAGAGGGGGAAGGCTTCTGATCTTTGTTTCAGAAAGTATAAAAACGATTTGGAGCCTTGAATTTCCCGTTAGATCTATAGTCTTCTTACCCTGAAAAGAAAGATAATAATCTCATTTTAGAGACCATATCAGCATTCCAAGATTTAAGCCATAAAGCTCTTCTAGAAAGCATAGCTAAGGACATAGTTTTAATATTAATCTTAATAATGTCAAATACCACATTGCAAATAAAAAGATTTCCCTCCTGTAGTAAATTAAGAATATTACAACATTCAGGGTCTGAAGATAATTGCTGAGCAAGATTAGAAAGCCAAAAAGTAGAGACAGCGGCTACGTCAGCAATAGATATAGCTGGCCTAAGGTCATAACGAGTATGTAAATAAGCACTTCTCAAAAAAAAAAAAAAATTCCTATCTAAAGGATCTTTGAAAGAAGTACTATCCTCTAAGGGAATCGTAGTACGTTTAGCTAGAGAAGAAATAGCCCCATCTACTTTAGGGATAGTTTAGCATAGCTCCAAATTGGCGACATGTAAGGGATACAATTTTTTTTAAACCTAGAAGAAGGGTTAAAAGAACTACCAGGTTTAGACCAGTCTTTAAAATATTAGAAACTGCGTTAGGAACAGGAAATATAAAAAAAATTATTTAACCTGTTGCAAGGAATATCCTCAGAAGGTTTAGGTTCTTCAATTTCTAAAGTGACTAAAACTTCTTTTAAAATAGAATTAATATGCTCAATTTTAAATAAAAAAGAAGATTTATCTGGTTCTGTATCAGATGAGGGAGCCTCAGAATCAGAGGAACTATCATCATGAGAAGATACATCAGTATTAGTCTGATCATTCCATACTTTACTAGATGATGGTAAAACATGGGCTGATCTTACACTTATTTGAAGGCGGAATTACAGTCAGGACCTTCTGAATTGAAGCAGCAATAAAAGTCTTCATTGCTGGGAGTACGCCATCTGCATCCATCTGTGAAATAGAAGGAGCATTTGAAACCATAGAGACATCATTAGAATGTGATAAAAACAATATACATGAGACACATAAATTTGCTGAAGATGGAACTTCAGAAGTTTTACAAAAAACCACACTTGGCTTTGGCAGAAAGATGTACAACAGACTCAGGTTCTTTGGTAGTTTCAGGAACAGAAGCAAGATGTTCCATTATGGCAAAAATCTAATAAAATCAATAATGTACAAAATAATAATACTCCTTTTTTGCTAAAAAAAAACAAACAAAAAAAAACCCTTTTTGCTTAATAAATAAATGTTACTAATAATATTAGATAAAGAGCACTTAATATAGCATTAAATTAAAGCCCCTATATTTAAAAATGAGGGTGAAAAGAATACCGGAGAGAAACTATTTAAATTAAGGAGGGCGCAAAATTTTCACGCAAAAAAAAAAAAAAAAAAAAAGCACACCAGGTGCAACTATGACGTCACCGGGAGCTCAATAAAGGCGCTCCTGTTAAAGATTTTTTTTTACTTCCCCCGGAGACCGTAAGTACCCTCTGATCCTTAACGCTCCACAATCAGGAAAGATAGGTATCTTAAAAGACCATAACGCTCCCCTTACAACATACTTAGAGAAAAAAAAAAAAAAAAAAAATAGTTGAAATGAAACAAACATGCTTGTCCCTGGGTCGCATATATAATAAATATAAGCATACACTTAACAAGTGCCCAAATAATCAAACATGTCTTATGAGAAAAAGCAATATACTTACCTGTCTTTTGCAGACACACGTCCACTAGAAGCAGACAGCCAACCAGTACTGAAAGTATATCAGCAGAGGTAGAAAATAGGACTAAGTTGATCTGTAAAGGGAGGCAAAAAAAGAAGATTTACTGCGACCGAATTAACAGAGAGCTTCAAAGAAGACTCCCAAAGGTTAAAACATGGTGTCTTAAGAGGTTTGGGAAACTTTGCCTCCTCCTGGTAGGAATGTATATCCCATGTGTAACAAATCATGGACTCTCGCCACCTATATGAAAGAAACATATTATACCAAACCAATAAAATACATGGGGTATGTCATTAATTTGTTTATTTTTGTATAAATATCACTAGATGGAGTGTATTTGTTGTTAACTACGCCCTGAAACGTCACTGAATAAAACAACTTGCCGCAGGTTTGTTGAAATATATTATATTATATATATATATATATATACATATACACACATACACATAAATCTGGGGTCATTGCAATTGAAACAACACAAAAACTATAAAACTATTTCTGTACACATATGCAGCCATATTAAAAAAAAAACCCTGTAAATTACCTCTTTGTATAGAGCTCAAAAAGATCATGTCCTTCATGACACTTATACGTGCAGGCTAAGCAGATGCCAGCAGGCTCCTCTTTATTAGGTGTACACGTATTACACGCATAAAGCGCCTGTCTCTTCACATAACCCTGTACAGGGCAAAGAAGAAAAAAGCTTTACATGGAGGCAAATGTGTAAACAGAAGCAAAATGTAATTACCGTCCCACAACTGTCCTTTGTAGGTACAAAGCTAGAAAATAGCATATTTTTTTCTTTTAAATACATTTTTTTTTTTTTTTTTTAAATGTACGGAGTAACTAACACGGGTAGGTACATGAAGCTGAAGTTAGCTCCTTATTTGGCCAGCTTCATATTCAAAGGTTGAAGTTAGCGTATTATTCACTCAGCATCTTATTCAGGTTAGCTTCTTATTCATGGAAGTAATTATTTTTAAAACAATTAGCAAAGTTAATGATATTAATCAGGAAATTTGGCACCATAATGTCCATTAATTTCAATGGGATATTCTAAATAAATAACCAAGCTTTTACTCTATTAAAATGATCTTGGCTCACTCACATTAGGCTCGTTTTATGCTAATTGGGCATCCCTCTATATAAAAAAGTTAAAATTAGGTTGAGTCAAATGATAGATTATATAATATGGCATCAAACCAGGCACCCTAGCATCCATGCATTTCAAAGGGAAATTCTGAATATGGAACAAAACAATTAAAAAATATGGCACAAAACATGGGACCCCAGAATCCATGCATTTCAATATGAAATTATAAATAAAGGAACTGAGTTTTACATACATAATAATAATGGAACAGTTTGATTAATTAGGATTCCAGGTTTGGTGTGATATTTTATGATAAATGTAATTTGGCTAAGGTTAGTTTGATCTTTTTTTCTATAGAGGATGCCAAATTGGTATAAAAGTGAGTGAGTCAAGATAATTTTAATACAGGAAAAGCTTGTTTCCTTATTCAGAACTTCCGATTGGAACCCATGGAAGTTCAGGTGACAGGATATTGGTGCCATATATTTACTGAACAATATAATTTGGCTCAGGCTACATTGAACTTTTTCCTAGAGGGATGCTCAATTAGTATAATAAAACAAGCCAAATCTTGGTGAGCCAAGATGGTTTTAATAGAGGAAATGCTCAGTTACTTATTCAGAATTTCCATTTGAAGTGCATTGGGTGTTAGATTTGGTGTCATATTTTATCATCAATATCATTTGGCTCAAGCTAGATTTAATAAATATATATATATATATATATATATATATATATATATATATATATATATATATATATATATATAACCAATTTGTATAAAACAAGTCTAATCTGGGTGAGCCAAAAGGTTTTAATAGAGTAAAAGCTTGGTTACTTATTCAGAATTTCCCATTGAAATGCATTGAGTGCCAAGTTGGATGCCATATTATATGATCAATATCACTTGGCTCTGGCTAATTTTATTTGTGTATATGGAGGGATGCCCAATTAGCATAAAACAAGCTAAATGTGAGTGAGCCAAGATGGTTTTTATAGAGTAAAAGCTTGGTTCCTTATTCAGAATTTCCTATTAAAAAGAAAGGAAATTATGGTGCCAGGTTTGGTGCCAAATTTCATGATTAATATATTAACTTTGCTAATTGTTGTTTAATAAATAATTACTTCCATGAATAAGAAGCTAACCTGAATAAGATGCTGGGTGAATAGAAAGCTAACTTCAATCTTCGAATAATAAGCTGGCCGAATAAGGAGCTAACTTCAGCATCATGGTAGGTACAGAGGGATGCAATTCCTTAGTAAATGTGCACTTGTTTTTAAAACTGAGACATGTGCTTTGAGGGACTGGAAGTTTTTCAGTGACATTGTGTGTAATGTTAACAGTGTGCACCAGTTGTGAAAAAAAAAAAGAGCATAAATAATTAGGGACAGAAGATGCGTCTCCTTGTACCTAAAAACATTTGGGTTTTTACAGCATATAAAACGATAACAACAGAAGTGCAGAAGGTAGGATTGCCATAACTACTCTACAAAAATACTGGACAACCAGTTGATCACTGTGATAGTGTGACATGTATAATGTCAAACTACAACCCCTCCCTAATACTCCACTGATTAGTGACACAAATGCATGGAATTTGCTCTGATTTGACTAAAAGTTACAGAAACAAAACAATGTAACCATATTTTATGTGTCTATTAACATAGATGAGCAATGATCTGACCCGTGTTTGACTGTAGGTAGTATAAAGAGCAAATATTTGTTTTTGAACCCCTTTGTGACAGAGCGCCAGTAGAATGAGTTTAAATTTTGTTCCAGGAATACATAAATTAGTTTTTAGCCCTAGTAAAAGAAAAGGAGGTTTCTGCAGATGGTGGTACTTAGTTGGTCTCTTAATTCAATGATTAGGCTGCCCTAGGCATAAATAATAATAATGCAATGTACATACTGGGTCACTTCTTCCTGGAACTATAGAACTGAGGCTCCTTTGGCCTATAAAATGTAATGGCCACTAGATTATTGGACAGGTTATTAGACAGCTCATTTAATTAGCTGATTATATGGTTAAATGCAGGACACACGACATCATTGACAACTACTTTATCAGACTTATTAAAATGTATAAGGTCCATCTGAATACCCAATGTTGGGAGCTTATTAGAATAAGCGGCGTTGTTAGCTTTGTTGCTCTAATATAACAATTTTGGTTGCATTTAAAAAAAACCTCAGTTGACCACATTGCAAGAGTGTTGTCCCCTGACATAAGGACTAATACCCCAATGTCTCATCGTTACCTCCGGGTACGAGCATTTCTCAGCATCACTCCCTCCTAGAACGGCGCAGGCCTCGTCTTGCAACGCATCATCCTCCTCCAAAACGTCTAGCAGGGACAGCACTGGCTCCTCATCACCGGCCGAATCGTCTAGGCTCCGCTTCTCACCCTGCTCGTTTGCCGCCATCTGCAAGATCAGAAAGCAGATGAGGAGGAGAAAAGAGGGGAACAACTTCCAGTTCACTTAGGCGGTAACAAAAACATAACACTCGTGACTTCCGGTGACGCTACCTGTGGTTACCATAGCAATGTTTAATCAGACAGCATCTCGCGGGGAAAATGTAATGTCTTGTTAACGTTTATCATAATGCTTCCTCAATAAAGAGGCTGTTAGACTCTGACTAAAATAAAACCTGATGTGCTATACCAGCTGTAAACTCCTAACACACACTGTATAATGCATATTAAAATTGAGTAGCAACTGCGCAATGTAACTATCCATATCTAAAATAGTCAGAACTATATAAATATGACGTTGAACGCCATTTAGGCGTCTAATGATATTGCCCCAAACCAAGATGGAACTGAAGAACTCCAGCATTTGGTAACGACGAAAGCAAGCAGTTTTTTGTCGTGTTTTGATGATGTCATCTTTTAGATGATCATGGAGGTGTACGCAGAGCTGGTTTCCAGGGATGGCAGTAAGCGCCCCTTTCAAGTTGGCTGTGAGCGGTCACTGAAGGGGCTGATAGCCGGGTTGGATCAACTGAAGAGCGATGTGTCTGTGGTGTTAAGCGAGTTGGTGATACAGGAGAAGGAGCAAAGCGTGGCGGGAGGAGCGCATGAATCTGCAGGTCAGCATGTGACACTGGATACAAATGTCAGCTCTCACTACCAGGGAGCATGAGACACTTTTATATTGACAAAGTCCAGCATTTATTCAAACAGGCCGGTATATCATCCGGTGGTTCAGTAACAAATGTGCAAAATTAAAGTGAATGTAAAGTCAGCTTGTTCTCTAAAGTTCTGCGTAACAGTGAATGTTAAATAACATGAGTTTAATTCATCAAATTTTTTAAAAAATTGTAATTACCGTGATTTTTATTGATTATAGCCTTGCACCCGTCATTGTAATCCTCCGCCCGGCATTTTCGCTAACTCTCTGTGATTGTATGCACGATCCTTACAACCAATTACTGGATTAACCACGGGGGGACCAAACCCCTTTCTGTGTCGTCACGCGTCCGTATTGCGCTTGCGTTAGACTGCTCTTCCTACGTTTTACTCAGAAGCTCGTTCACATTTCACATTTCGCGCATGCGCAATTGGATAATTATCGGACCTCATTCATTCAAGAAATCTTATAGCGCTAGGTAAGTTTATTTTAAAAGGGCTACGTATTCGACAATCACATATGAATAAATGGGGGATGAGGATCATATGCTTTGCTTCGCTACCCAACGATAGTATTCAGTGAATGTATTGATTCACTGAATACTATGTTGATTGACAGCGGAATCGGGGTTTGACGCATGCGCAGTGATTAGCAGAGACGGGAGCGCGCATTGCCACTACGTAAACAGCGGGTGGGACCGCTGTATACGTAATGTTGAACAGAATAAGGAAGTTTAGAGTGGGAGGAGCAGGTATAGTCAAAGATCGATATTTAGAAATGTATATAAAAATATTATTACACATTTTATGAGAAAATGAAAGTGGCGTTTTTTTTATTATACTTATAAACTATTGAATTATACTTTCCTAACATACAAAATTTACATTCACTTTAAAAAGCTCTGTTATGTTAGAGCATTTTATTGTTGCACTATTGCTTGCATGTAAATATTTGTTTAACCCACGCAAAGCTATTCAATGGAGTTGAAGGGACAGTAAACTTTAAAAAGACATAATACTCATATGCTAAATCACTTGAAACTGATGCAGTATAACTGTAAAAAGCTGACAGGAAAATATCACCTGAGCATCTCTATGTAAAAAAGGAAGATATTTTACCTCAACATTTCTTCAGCTCACCAGAGTGGGAGTAAGTGCTGTGTAAACAGTTATACTTCAGCTGCTGTCCAAAAAAACAATAAAAAAATAGCCAATCAGCAGTGCTGAGGTAATGCTTTGCCGTGATCTCATGAGATTTCTTAGAAAAGATGGGAGCTATATACACACATTGTGCTGCACAGTATATAAAAATAGTATTCAAAACAGAGGAGCTTTAATTCATGAAATTTTTAAATGATGCTTCATTTGTCAAATATTTACCATATAGCTATGTGAAAGTAAATCCTAGCGTTTTACAAACACTAGGATTTACAATTGAAACAAATAAAGGGCACTTTCATTCATGAAGTATAAGATACTTCATGTAGAAAGCTCATTTATTTGATTCAACCGATCGCCGCTCTTGCTCCTACAGCAGCGCATGGCTAAAAAAAAATAATTGTCTAGGAGTTGACGTTTTCAGCTCTTCACCAATAGCTGTGCGGTAAATCCGGCTCCCATGGGCGCCAAGCCAGATTTATCGCACAGCTATTGACGAAAACGTCACCTCTTAGCCAAATTTTTTTTTATCCGTGGGCTGCTGTAGTAGCTAAGAGCGGCGATCGATTGAATCAAATAAAGGAGCTTTCTACATGAAGTATCTTATACTTCATGAATGAAAGTGCCCTTTATTTGTTTCAATAGTAAATCCTAGCGTTTGTAAAACATTGTGCCGTTCCTCCGCCCGCATCTTACACTTTATTTAGCTGAGCGTTGACTAATACTACTTAAGCCAATCGTTGTGTGTACCTCGAGGCGTCCATATTTTAACCCCTTTGTGGCAGTGTAATAGTGTTCACATCAGAACAAAGTTTCTCAAAGGGCGAAGCTGCAGGATGCCATATATGGTAGGACGTTCCATGCCGTCGTAAAGGTTTTAAACAAGCACTCTGCAATAACATAGAGCAATGCTGCTGCAAAAATGTAGCGCTCCTGCTGTGTATTGTGCACCCTAGCCTGAAGCACATTATACAATTGTCAAAAAGCCAACTATCTCACTTATCTGTAAATGCACACTGTTTTTGTCACAGAGTGTGAGAATTACCTATGCTCCAAGATGGCGGTGCCCAGAATGAAGAGACAGGGCAACTGAAAGTGGTTTAAATTGAGCGGCAGGAAGTGGAGGGAAAGCAAAGCATAGCTACTGTAATTGTGCCCCCAGTTTAATGTCCTGGGACTGTACTGCTTATTCATTATAGAAGCATTTTACTAAATTTTTTAAACAGGGAAGGGTTCAGTTAACAGCTGAACACCTGAGACAAATACGAACTGATATGTTTTAACCACAATTTAACATGCCTTTGCCTCTAGTTTAGTATATTTTACTTTTGTGAGTTAAATATGTTTTGTGAATTTCAAACAAACTTCATCTGAATACAGCTGGCAATTAAAATCAGTGAGACCATCTTACAGTATTTCATGAGAATTGTGAGAGAGCTTTAGACATGTCCTGGGAACTCTCCTGCCCCCCCCAGCTTTCTGAAGCTGTCAGTTTTAGTTTACAATGGAATTTGTAAAATATACACATAAATATACTAAGTATGATCCTTATTTGTTAAAGTAACACAAACTATCAAAACAATTTATTATATTATCCGTTATTTGTAGAGCGTCAACAGATTCCACAGCGCTATAAACAAATGCAGAGTACAACAAAACAATTATAGGGATCAAATGGGTATAGGGCCCTGCCAAGAGTTGCACTGTTGTAGTCGGCTCTTAAGAAGGTGATCTTCAAATAGCTGGACTCTTAGGCATACATGCTAAGGGGGTTCAGGGGAGAGGAACTGGTATAAAGTAAGGTTAGCGTAGGTTGTATGCATCCCTGAACAGTAGAGTCTTTAGGGAGCGCTTGAAGCTTTTAAAACTAGGGAAGAGCGAGGCAGAGAGTTCCACAAGATGGGAGCCAGTCTGGAAAAGTCCTGTAAACGGGAGTGTGATGAGGTAACAGGAGAGGAGAGTAGGAGGTCATGAGCAGAGCGAAGGGGATGGGAGGGAGAGTATCTGTTGACAAGGTCTGAGATATAGGGAGGGGCATTGCAGTTGAGGGCTTTGTATGTCAGAGTGAGAATTTTGTGTTTGATCCTAAAGGCAAAAGGAAGCCAGTGAAGGGATTGGCAGAGAGGTGCAGCAGATGAAGAGCGACGTGTAAGGAAGATGAGTCTGGCAGAGGCATTTATTATGGATTGTAAAGGAGCTAGGCAGCAGGTGGGGAGACCAGAGAGGACAGAGTTGCAGTAATCGAGGCGGGAAAGAATGAGTGGATTAAAATCTTAGTTGTGTCTTGTGTAAGGAAATGTCTAATTTTAGAGATGGTTTTTAAGGTGGAAACGGCAGGCTTTAGCCAAGGAGGGAAAGAAAGATCTGAGTCAAATGTGACCCAGAGACATCAGGCATGCGTGGTAGGGGTAATGATGGAGTTGTCGACAGTTATAGAGAGATTGGGGGTGGAGGTTTTGGAAGAAGGGGGGAAAATGAGGAGCTCAGTTTTTGGAGAGATTTAGCTTGAGGTAGCGAGAGGACATCCAGGAAGAGATGTGAGAAAGACAGTTAGTGACACGGGTTAGCAAGGAAGGAGATGAGTCTGGTGCAGAGAAGTAGATTTGGGTGTCGTTGGCATACAAATGATATTGGAAACCGTGGGACTTTATTAGGGAACCTAGTGATGACGTGTAGATTGAGAAGGGGACAGAGCCTTGCAGTACTCCGACAGAAAATGGTGATGGGGCAGAGGAGGCCCCAGAGAAGGCTACACTAAAGGTATGGTTTGACAGGTAGGAAGAGAGCCACGAGAGGGCTGTGTCACAGATGCCGAAGGATTTGGAGCAAAAGAGGGTGGTCAACAGTGTCAAAGACTGTGGGCAGATCAAGGAGGATAAGCAGAGAGAAGTGGCCTTTTGATTTTGCTGTAAGTAGGTCGTTGGTAACCTTAACAATTGCTGTCTCTGTGGAGTGATGGGGAGGAAATCCAGATTGCAGTGGGTCAAGAAGGGAGTTTAACGTAAGGAAATGGGATAGGTGTGCATATACTAGTTTTTCGAGAAGCTTTGAGGCAAGAGGGAGGAGGGAAATTGGATGGGGAGGTAGGATCAAGGGAAGGTTTTTTGAGGATAGGTGTGACCAGTGCATGTTTCAGCGATGAGGGAAATATACCGGTGCTGAGGGAGAGGTTGAAAATGTGTGTTAGTATAGGGTTAAGGGGAGTAGCTGTGAGGGGATAGGGTCAAGGGGACAGGTAGTGAGGTGAGAGCGCAATATAAGTGCCAAAACTTCTTCCTCAGTAACAGGGAAGAATCGGCTAAATTTAAGGTTATGTGGGTTGTGGTTGATTGAGAGCATTTGAGGGGGTGAGAGAATGGAATTATGTTGAGAGCTGATTTCATTTCTGATTATTTGTTATTGAAGTGGCTGGCAAAGTCTTGAGCTGACAGAGAAGTTGTATTAGGAAGTGGGGGAGGGCGGAGGAGAGTATTGAAAGTGGAGAACAGGCGTTCTACAAATCAGAATTTGTAGAAACACTGCCATATACAAAATCTAAATGCATTACAATTCAAAACAAAATGCAAAGCTTAAATGTAATAAAACATGAGCCAATCTGAAGTGTAAAGTAATATAAAATACAAAGTGTAAAACAACTCATGATATACAGTGATGTATTGCACTGGGCATGTTTCAGATTTACATACAGAAATGCAGGAAATGCCCCTTAAAAAAAAGTATAGAAAAGTTTGCAAGTCAAGAATCCTGTGAGAGATCTCTAAGGGCTGCAAGATCATTTTAGATCACCTCTTCTGAGTGGAGAGGTTTATGGGAGGTATCTCTCATCTCTCCGGGACTTCCAGTTTCTGCACTTTTTTTTTTTTTTTTTTTTTAATAGAATTCAGTGATTTATTATAACAGGTATTTTTAAACACTTATTTTTCTATTTGTCTGGTGTTTAATTGTTTGAATGTTATTGCTGTTTTTAAGAAGTGCATCAATTTAATTTTAATTAATCCAATAATTTAATTTCTTGTTAAAGCCACTGACAAATGCTTCTGAATATGTGTGTGATGGAAAGGAATTAAAGGGTCAGTAAAGTCAAAATTTTAACTTTCATGATTCAGATAGAGCTTTCTAGTTTACTTTTATCATCAAATTTGCTTCATTTACATGGTATCCTTTGTTGAAGAGTATACCTAGGCAGAATTGTGAGCAGCATTGTACTGCAGGGAGCTAGCTGGTGACTGGCTGCACATATGACTTGTCATTGGCTCACCCAATGTGTTAAGCTAGCTCCCACTAGTGCTTATCAGCAAAGTATACCTAGCGCTTAAAGCAAACTTGATACAGTGAATAGAAGTAAATTGAAAAGTTGTTTAAAATGACATGGTCCATCTGAATCATGAAAGCTTAAAGAGACAATATACTGTAAAATAGTTTTTCCCTTAATATTTTTTCCAATTACATTTTATTTGTTTGTGTATATGAAGTAACCTATTTTGTGTTTTGAAGCCACAACCTAATAAAATGGGTTGAGCTTGTAGGTATAATCAGATCTCATTACTTTATCACATTGTGTACATATACATGCATCTTATATCTGTCCGTAAACCAGACCAATACTTGGAGAGAACAATGTAAAATTAACATTTTATTACATTATCTCTTCTATACCCCACTGGGAAATATTTGTAAACATTTTAGAAACACTCCAACAGGCAAAGTTGTTTATTGGGAACAAATTTAAAGATGAGACATTTTTTTTATTAAACTGTCCCTTTAATTTTGACTTCCCTATTAAACCTGATGTGAAAAAAAAAAGTGTGAAATTGCTTATTTTAACTATTTCCCTGCTATTTTTTTTTTTTATAAAATCTAAAACAATGTTGGTGTTTTGATGTAAATTCTGGAACTACCATAATACTGAATGTTATTTCATTTTCAATAATAAGTTTATGAATTTTATATTTATTACCATATGATTTATTTATTTTTTAATAAGATGAAGAAGATGACGAGGAGGAGGATGACACAGAGGATGATAATAAAGAAAACGGATCATGTTCTAATGGTCCCCCTATAAAACGGACTAGGACCCAACACCAGTGAGGAATGTATTAGAGATGCTGGCATGTCTATTTTCTGCAGTGCAGGACAACAGTTTGTACCCTGTAATTTAGATTTCCATCCATCATGAGAAAACGTGATCCTATAAATCCACAACCATATGGACTACAGTACATTTTCTAGTGAAGTTTAGCTACATAATATGTAAAACAAGAAACCATGTTTTTGTAAGGAATGTTATCAAAACTGCTCTTATTGTGTGGTCACTTGCAAATGATTTAATCCCCATGATTATTAGTAAAAATAAATGTGTGATTCAAGACTGATAACCATGGGAATCTGTATAACATTTAGAACAGGAGATTTAATTCCGAAGTGACTTTTAGAAACATTTATCTATTCTTTGGTTTTCCGTTTTTCATGACTTTGCACTTTTTAAAAGGTCTCCTGACAACATGCAAAAGGAAAACATGAGTAAAAGAATGCATTAGATCAAGGGCCGGCATGGGAGTAAGTAAAATAGATACCATAGTGAATAATATGTACTGCAATGCTGGGAAAACACTGAAGAAAATATATGGTTTACAGTCCCTTTAACTGTATTTTTTTTTTATTTGAAAAATATATATGTATAAATATTTATTTTACCATTTTGTGCTTATTTAATACTTCTGTTCTAAATGGAAAGCCTGTAGTGTTCTCAAATGATCTGCAACACACAGAATACTGTAAATAATAATAAATAGTTATTCCACCTCTTTGTAAAGGAGCCTGTACGGTCATTAAATAGATTACAATACATATGTCATTTTCTAATTCAATGCAGTAAAGGCCAGTTATGAAACTTCTAGCATACCCTTAACAGTCAAGTGATTTAATCAATATTCCATATATTTACATTGAACACAAGGAAATCTGCTTCAACTCTGGAGGATAAACCAGCTAAAAGTTGGATATCACTACCCACATACTGTGATAACCTTAATGGGGAGGCTGTGGTATGTTTGGCTTTGGAAACAGAAATGTCTAAACAGTGTAGCACAAATCTGCAGAGGCTGTCTGCTTATCAATAAGGTCATATAATCACAAGCATTGAGGAAAAAAATAATCTGTAAAGCATAGGAAAAATAGATAAGATCCAACTTCTAACAATAATAATGGTGGTTACTCTTTTTGCTCTCATGAGAGAGCTTAAAAGGGACAGGATACACAGTGAGACCAGTACTTAGAATGAAAAATTAATATTTTAATATCTCTGTCCCACCCCCCCGAGTAGGAATGTGATTTCTTCTAAACTTTGTTTGCATAGTTTTTCTATAGCCAGTACTTAAAGGGATATTGCACTGTAAAATAGGTTTCCCCTTAATTTGTGTTCAGTGACTTACAGTGAAAGAGCTAGTTTTGCTCATTGAAAACACAGCCAATTTGGTCTGAGCTTGCAGGAAGAGCAGACGTGTATATATTTCTCTATACACAAACACGCTTCCTTATCTCTTGGTGTATACAAAAAGGCTGATAATTAGAGCAATGGAAAATTAACGTTTTAGTATCTGTCACACACACTGGGCCACTGCTGATTCTTTTCGTAGTTTTCCTTTAGAGAATACTGAAGTATTAATATTTTCCATATAGGTGGTGGTTTAAATGGGCAAAATTGGGTGCTTCGAATGACAAGGTATAGAAGCTGAGAAAAGGTTACAGGACAATGTCCCTTTTAGGTATTACTATTTTCAGTACAGGTGGAGATGCAACAAAATCAACTATTTTCAAATTAGAAAATAAAGGAAAAGGGCCATATTGGAAATACATTAAAGGAGAGCAAAAACAATCATAGTACACTTTGCACTTGTCTGCATTCAGGATGATGATTAAGCAAATAGATGTGTTAACAGTTATTTAACTACCTTATACTCTACTGGCATATAAAGTGTTAAAAGGCAAACTCCACTCATGCCCACACTATATTGGATCTAACTTGAGTCCATAGCTTTGCAATCTACTGGTAAAGGGATATTCCATCCAAAATTGGAATCCACATGGATGCACTTCAGTTTTGAATAGAAACATTTTAGTAATATAGATGTATTGTCAAATATGCTTCTAATAAAAGCTGTAGCGGTTTAAATGTATATTTAAGTATGCACCTTGCACCAGCATTTTAAACACAGCTCTTGCTCATAGTGCCTAAGGTCCTTGTATCATCTGGCAATGACTCAATTTGTTAAGTGTTGACATGATACAAGCCCCACTGGTGCTCTGAGCAGCTGCAGTATTTAAAATGTTGGTGAACTGAGAATATTTAGTTATTCTTCACATGCACGTGCAGAGAATAATGTTATCACTAAAACAGTGATAAGTTTTACTACAAGCATTTTTGCCAATACATGTATATTGCTAATATGTTTCTATTCAAATATATAATTCCTATATGTGCATTTAGATATGAATGTGTTTTGCACAAGTATGTAATGCACCACTTCAGTGGTCTCAATTCAGAAGGGTGATTAGGAACAAGAATATTAGTTTATTTTTTGTGCAAACGCAGTGTTTCTTAAAAGAACATGAAAGTCAAAATATATTCTCACGATTCAGATAAAGCAATTTACTTTTGATATCAAATATATATTCTCTTGGTATCCTTTTGTTGAAAAACATAGCTTGATTGGTCAAGAGCAGCAATGCACTACTGGGGGCTAGCTGGCGATTGGAGGATACACACATATGCCTCTTGTCATTGGTTCACCAGATGTGTTCCGCTAGCTCCCATTAGTGCATTGAAGCTGACTTTGCAGAGTTAAAAACTTATTTGGAAGCAATTGTGCAATAATAAAATAATCTAAAATGTACACTTACATAAATAGATCACACTGGCAAATGTAACAAAAATATACCACATCTTATTAAAGTATGTGCACCCCTGCTATAGAGTGATACATTATCCAAACAAGACCAATATAGTCGCCATATTCTCTAATGGGTGCATGTAAATACGTCTTTAGACACTAGAGTTGGTTGTACCTACAATCGTTAGGATATCTGACACTTTTAGTCCTGCAATTTATTTTATTTATACCGCACTTATTACCAATATTAGAATAGCAGGTTTCAGTCCACTAGGATAATTATTAAACATTGTACTCAGCACGTCTTCTACCCCTGCTAATGTATGCTGAATGCATAGAGCCATATGACATAAGTTTAGCTAAACAAAGGACTAGGATTTAGCTCCCTGATCTATTTCAAGGGTTGTCTGCTTTTCTTTAAGACTGTCGGGTTCTTAATTCAGTACAGGTGCCAATCTCCAAATCCAGAATTCCAATATCCAAACCTATTCTTAAATGTAAAACTTTTTAATTATTTTTTAACAATAAATGATAAAAACAAATTACTAGTTTGCCTGTAAGCCAATATCTTCTCTGCCTGTTTCTTTGGATTGGTGTTTGTGTTCTAAAATACAAATAATAGTCTATTATATTTATTTAAAACGGCAAATATTACCTTTCTGAGGGTACTATGTATACAAAAGTATTGAAGGAAAAGTCTAGTCAAAATGTAACTTTCGTGATTCAGATAGAGCATGCCATTTTAATCAACTTTCTAACTTACTCCTATCATAATCAGTTTTTCTTCGTTCTCTTTGTATCTTTATTTGAATGTAAGCCGGACAATTCCTGGGTAGCACTTTCTGATTTGTGTCTAAATGTAGCCACCAATCAGCAAGAGCTAACCAGGTGCTGAACCAATAATTGGGCCAGCTCCTATACTTACATTCTTGCTTTTTATGATAGGAGTTACGGTAATCCTTAATTTCTTAAAAAAAACACACAAAAAAACCCCAAACATGATTAGGTCCTTTTTTTTTTTTTTTTACTACAAACTTGTTCTCAAGCATTTGCCAGATGATGCATGTGCTACACACTGACTCATATTATACTTATAAACCATGAATACTAAATCATTCTCTTTACAGAACTATGCCCGCAGAGAATATGACAAACTATATGTAATACCACATTGAGCCTTTATCAGATAAATGTTGCACTGGTTCTGAAACCATTATAAAAAGAAGACATTTTAGTCCACGTGTAATCAAAAATATCAAGCAATAATTCTTACCAAAGGCAAAATATACACATGAAACAACTGCTATATAAGAAAAGGATATAAGTTTAAATACAAGGATTTATATTAAAGGGACACTGAATCCATTTTTTTTTCTTTCATGATTCAGATAGAGCATGCAATTTTAAGCAACTTTCTAATTTACTTCTATTATCAATTTTAATTTGTTCTCTTGCTATCTTTATTTGGAAAAAGAAGGCATCGCAGCTAAGGAGCCAGCAAATGTTTGCTTCAGGACCATGGGCAGCACTTGTTTATTGGTGCTGATCAATCAGAAAGGACGACCCAGGTTGTTCACCAAAAATGGTCCGGCATCTAAACTTACATTCTTGCTTTTCAAATAAACATACCAAGATAATGAAGAAAATTTGATAATAGGAGTAAATTAGAAAGTTGCTTAAAAATGCATGCTCTATGTCCCTTTAAACCGTTTTATAGACAAAGTAGTTTAGATCTTTTTTTTTATACAAGGTGCTAAAACTTATGGTTTTCATTTCAGCAGTAAAACACTGCAGTTGAAAAAAATGTGGAGAGTTAATGCATGAACAGTATTCTGATTAAGGTTACCAGCTGCCCTCCAAAAAACCAAACTACATTATGATTTTAGGGCCACCAGGATGGTGGTAGAAGTTACAGTGGTAGTTTCAGAAACCTTAATATGAGGGAGGTGCTGTAGTTACAGGTGTTCCGGGGACAGGGTGGGAGGAGGCGTAAGTTACAAGTGTTCCGGGGACAGGGTGGGAGGAGGCGTAAGTTACAAGTGTTCCGGGGACAGGGTGGGAGGAGGCGTAAGTTACAGGTGTTCCGTGGACAGGGTGGGAGGAGGCGTAAGTTACAGGTGTTCCGGGGACAGGGTGGGAGGAGGCGTAAGTTACAGGTGTTCCGTGGACAGGGTGGGAGGAGGCGTAAGATACAGGTGTTCTGGGGACAGGGTGGGAGGAGGCGTAAGATACAGGTGTTCCGGGGACAGGGTGGGAGGAGGCGTAAGATACAGGTGTTCCGTGCCTAATGACAGGGTGGGAGGAGGCGTAAGATACAGGTGTTCCGTGCCTAATGACAGGGTGGGAGGAGGCGTAAGATACAGGTGTTCCACGCCTAATGACAGGGTGGGAGGGGGCGTAAGATACAGGTGTTCCATGCCTAATGACAGGGTGGGAGGGGGCGTAGTTAGGTTTTCCACGCTTGGGGACAGGGTGGGAGGAGGGATAGTTACAGGTGTTCTGTGCCTAATGACAGGGTGGGAGGAGGGGTAGTTACAGGTGTTCCATGGGTAGGACGGGCAGTCACTGGTGTTCTGAAGGCAAAGTTATGTGGTCTGAGGGTGTGATTAGGCAGTTGAGGGGCATGGGGTGCTAAATAGAAGATTGGGGTGCATTCATACTACAACTGCCACTGTGAAGTTGGGGTTTCTTAGTTTCTACTGAACCCTGCCATAGGTGACGTATATTTTTTACAGCTGGAGAATTTAGTTGTGATTTAGCTTTACAGCTGCTTGCAGTTATTAAATATCTTTTGCTGCCAGAAGTACAAATAATGCAATGACAAATTTTTAACAGGTTGAAGTCCTTGATAAATGTAGCTGCTATTTGCAGGATTACAACAGTTTAGTTATCCTTTCATTTTACTGGACAGATATTTGAAATGCTGGATTCTTCAAAACCCAATTTTTTTCTTTTAGGATTCAGATAGAGCATGCAATTTTAAGCAACTTTCTAATTTACTCCTATTATCAAATTTTCTTTATTCTCTTGGTATCTTTATTTGAAGTGCAAGAATGTAAGTTTAGAAGCCGGCCCATTTTTGGTGAACAACCTGGGTTGTCCTTGCTGAGTGGTGGATAAATTCATCCACCAATAAAAAAGTTCTGAACCAAAAAAAAGCTTAGATGCCTTCTTTTTCAAATAAAGATAACAAGAGAACAAAGAAAAATTGATAATAGGAGTAAATTAGAAAGTTGCTTAAAATTCCATGCTCTATCTGAATCATGAAAGAAAAAAAAAATTGGGTTCAGTATCCCTTTAAGCAACTTTCTAATTTACTCCTATTATCCATGTTTCTTCATTCTCTTGCTATCTTTATTTTAAAAGCAGGAATCTAAGCTTAAGAGCCAGCCCACTTTTGATTTAGCACCTGGGTAGCGCTTGTCGATTGGTGGCTAAATGTAGTTACATGTAATGACAAGAGGCATATTTGTATAGCCATTAATCAGTAGTGAATTGCAACTCCTGAGCCTAATTGCCTGCTTTTCAACAAGGGATACAAAAAAATAAGTAAATCTGATAATAGAAATGCATTGAAAAGCCTCTTGCATTCTCTGTCTGAAACTTGAGTTTAAAAGGGACATGAAACATTTATTTCATGATTCAGATAATTTAAACAACTTTCCCATTTACTTATAGTATCTAATTTGATTAATTCTGTTGGTATCTTTTGTTGAAGGAGCAGCAATGCACTACTGGGAGCTAGCTGAACATGTAGAGTGAGCAGATGACAGCACCTAGCTTCCAGTAATGCATTGCTCCTCCTGAGCCTACCTACGTATGCTTTAACAAAAAGGTACCAAGTAAATTGCAAAGTTGTTAAAATTGCATGCTCTAACCATTCAAAAGTAACTGCACATCTTCTCTATTTTTTATGCAATACTTATATCTAAACAATCCAGGTTATGTACACAAATATTTCTTACACCACATCAATGGAAAAAAGAGAATTATCTCTACATTTAAATCCTCATCGTAGTTGTCCACCATTGAAACAAATGTTAAAATCTTGACTAGATGGTGTCTTACCCTCCTTGCGTTTACATCTAATTTACCCTTAAGCTTCAGATTATTGCTGGTGGGATGTGGGGAGAGAGGGACTTTGAAACATTTGTCTCATTCCCAAGGGTTGCATTGCTTCTTTAAGATGCAGATTATTGCCGTACAAGGGGATCACATACAATTCTCAGCACCTGTCATTTGGCAGTGAGTGTAACCCCATATTCCATCAAAAAAGTTAGATCACCTGAAACCACAGGTGACCACCCTGGCATTAGTGCTTCTCTTTACCACTAGTCACAAGGATAGTTTTGTGTTTTATAGGGATGGGGCTCTTACAGATCCCGTCTCCTCTCCCTACTTTACTTAGAAGGAGCAGCTCAGGGGCTGGTATAAAATGACAAAGAAATCAAGAGGACAGTAAAGTCAAAATTAAACGGAAATGGATTGGACAAAGTGACATTTTAAACAACTTTAGTTTACTTCGGTTATCAATTTTACTTTGTTCTCTTGATATCCTAGGTGAGCACAGGAGCATGCACGTGTCTAATGATCTGGCAGCCGTGTTTGTAACATTGTTGCAAACACTGCTGTGAAAGACATGTGTAAGCTATTAAACTCTTATCAGACTACCTAGGTTTACCCTTCAAAAAAGGATACAAAGAATAAAGTAAATTTGATAATAGAAGTAAATAGGAAAGATGTTTAAAATTACATTGTCTATCAGAATCATGAGCGTACAATTTTGACTTTGCTGTCCATTTAAAGGGATAGAAAGGTCAAAATGTAAATGTGCATGGGTTCCACTTGTGGAACAATAAAGTGATGCCAATATAAAAAATAATAACTCACATGCTTTTTTTTTACATTTATGCTAGAAAATTATTATAATTTTATTTTAAAGTCCAGGTTGGTGGGTTTTTAATATTTTTTCTTTATATGAATAATGCACATTACAGAACGTTATAAGCAAGTAACAAAGATTTGTCTTTGAAGTGGAATTAAACAACGCTACCACTTAAATTTTACTTTGATCTGCTTAAAAAAAAAAAAAAAAAAACTGGTAATCTATTCTATATAAAAACCATGTTCTGCATTCTATTTAGAAGACAGGCACAGACCTGACCCTATTATTATAGAAAAGATGGATCAGTGTTTATAAGGATTTCCTATTTCTGGTGGATAATACTGTAGATATTAGTTTTGTTTTCAAAGCAAAGGATATAAAATATTGTTGTCTGTGGGTAGAACTGGAACTTTCCTGTAGTCTATGGCTAGCAAAAGGGAGAAAAAAAGCAGAAATAAGTCTGAGTTTCAAGGTTTTGCAGATAAGATATTTTGCAACACAAAATTAAACCACAAGCACAGCCAATAAAGAAGATTCACCAGTCATGTGATCATGCACAAATAAAGGCTGCAGAAATGAAGAAATAATATAATTATATCTGCACAAAATTGTTTCACAGTTTTGACTTGTCTAATCCAATATATTGCTTTTAAAATGCGGTTTGCTGTCAGATTATGCCTCTGTATTTTACCCAACATTTATACCATACATATACAAAGTTGGAATTTTCCACTAGCTAAGGGAAGGAATTAGGCTTTTTTTTCTTATATTTATTATTGGCAGGACCAGTAACCCCTCGCATTGTAAACTATAATATTTTCCAGGTCTATATTATTGGTATCAGTTATTTTTAAAGTGCTACTAATATCTTGCTGAATAAACTTACTGCAACATTGTTTGCAAATTGTGGAATTGGTGTAAATATCTGTACTCGCTCCTAGTCACTGTTCATCATAATCATTTGATCTGTACCATCTTGCAACCGGTCAGTTGCTTGAGCACAGATTGAATTCCCCTGAGAGGCCTTACAAATGAATTAAAAAAAAAAAAAAAAAAACTCTACATAAGCACAAATGTAACTTGAAGCGAGTTAAAGAGCAATAAAAAGGAAAAAAAAAAGACAACATTGCCAGTTTTGAGATAGCGATAGAGTCTGTATGAATTCTTAAAAAAAAAAAAACTTATGTGCCGAGTACTCAGTACCAAAGTGTTTACATATCAGCACTTTCCAAACTAACCACAAGCTTTTACTGATAAATATTTGATCATGGCTTATCCAGGTGATTATTCTTTATAAATTCTGGATGCTGAGGTGTAGGTGAAAAAGGCTGTCCCCCAACTCTAGAGCAAATGCAGCCAGCGGTTAAAGACATCTTGTGTTCTACCCAATGAGCCTACTTTGACAGAACAAAAACATGAGAATAAAATATTCTGCAAGTGTGTTTTCAAAGTATTGTGGTTGTAAACGTTTCCCCACACTGCTAGCGGTTTGGGTTTGATAAATCATGTATTATGCGACCTCACACAGCTATACATGTTAGCGACAGATAAGCTTATTAACAAAATCCTGGAAAAGATGGGTGAAGCAATGTTCATGAGTTTCTAACACAATCTTGTCTGTACAAAGCGCCTCTGCAATTTAGGCCAATCACAAGACATAGAAGAAAAAAAACCCTGCATATTGATACAACACACTAAACAATACAAATACAAGAGAAAGGTATCTGTTCTAAACCATTTACAATCTAAAATCAAAGCTCAAGAAATGTATTCAAAATCTAGGAGCTAGCAACTTTGTCCATCCCATTATCTCTACATTTTAGGTGTTGCCGGGGGGGGGGGGGGGGGGGGGGGTAACTTTAAGACACAAGTGGCCCTCTGGTTTGTTGGACCCTGATCAAAATAAATATATATAGTAAAGATCCGCACACACTGGCCTTGTGTCAATTGTGATATTTATTATAGTGACGTTTCAGAGCAACAATACCCCTTCCTCAGACCAGGATCGTTACTAGATTGGATACAATTTATTTTTCCTGACACCTTGGCAGTTGCTGTTTCTTTTGAGATGTGAGTGCAAATCGACCCTGGCTGATGATTTTTTTTTTCTCTCTCAAACATAAACATGAAATGCCCCATGAAATAGTACAAAAAGCTACAGTGATTGAATGATCAGTGCAGGAGCTCTTTGATATCTGTTCTTTACTGGGATCAATAAATGTGAATACAATATTTTATAACTGAAGTGAATATTAAAACATTATATAAAGTTCCAATAATGCTATGTGATAAAACACTTAATTACAAATGCAGTGTAATTCTGTAAAAAAAACAAGTGATATTCGTACACTAATTACCACACATTCAGGGGCCAGTAAATAGCTCCATGAAAGAATGTGCAACTTGATAGTTTCAGTCGGTCAATTTGCTTGAAATCCTTTGTCATCCTGCATTTGTTCTAACAGACTATATATACATGCTTCATTTTGGTGTCCTACCCAATGTGGTTAGTTATTGATTTAGTGCGTTTTATTAAAACATTCTAAACAAGTTCTAACTATAAGATTTAGAATATTCAAACAATGGCTATGTATAATATACCCTGTTAAAGTAATTTTAATTCTTGACAGACATAATTTGGCCATTTTATTTGTCCTCAGCAGAAGGGACTAGATAAGGGAAAGCTAGCTTTCAATATGGCAGTGCCCATTACGTTAAAAGATTGTCAGGGGAACTGGAATTTTCTAATTACTAGAGAAGGGGACAGAATAATTTAGGTTTAATGCAAAGTTTTGTTTTTATTTACTACACATAGTTAAACATGTTATATTCCAATTGCAAAGTATTTAATGTCCCTTTAACAATCAAAATGTTGACTATTCTACATTGCAATCCAAACATGTGTTTAAATATTTAACCTAATGTACAGTCACAGTATTGCTAGGCCTTTTTTTTTTTTAATTTATATACTAACAGCAAGTGAAAAGTTCTGTGTGCCCTATTCCCTGCACATAGAGCAGTCGTGCATTTGCTGGCTGAGAAATCCCTAGACAGGAATACTACAATTGTACAAGAATATACTATTTCTGTTCCATAGTTCTAATTATACTACATTCTTTCTATGGGGTTCTTACAGTAAATACTCATTTGCAGGTCTACAAAATCAGAGTAATTATATTTAGGTCAAAGAAATAATTTATTAAAAATACCAGTTGATTTACATTCCTCATGTAACACGTACATCCAACAGACACTTCTGTGGAAAAAAAAAAAGTGAAAATAATCCTGCAGTCACTCAGTGGAACAAATTTGAACCATATTGGACACAAACTCAAGAAAGAAAAGTCTTAAAATGTAGCCTCTTAATGAGAAAATTCAATATGTATATATTTTTAAGTGCCATATAGTTAAACCAAATGTTCGCTGATGGCACCATAAAAAGTGTGTCATTTGTTTTATAAATATCAGCAGCTACATATGATCAGATCAGAAGGGTTAAAGTTACAAGTTTCCTATTAACCACTGTTTCTAACAATTAACTAAATAAAATATTAAGATGCTTGCCTCATTAAAAACGTGACTGATAAGACATTATTACAATAACCGTAAACTATATGGCAAAGTGAACAGTTAAAGAGATGGAAGCAAAGTCATTAAAACATGAAATCCGTGTATAAATCAAGAAAATTATTTAGCTCCCAAGGCTGTGGCAATGTTGTATAGAATGGCTGTGGTTTTTTTTAAAGCATAAAATAAAAGTGAACTCAACTGTGCTCAGTTTTTAGTCAGTATTTCTGCAGCCAGAAAAGAGAACCATATATTGTTGTGTAGCCCTGTATGGCAGCCAAAGGGTTAAGAGAGTTTTTTTCCCCAGGATCCATTTCTTTAGTTGATAGCTACAATCCGAGCATCTGATGTGTGATAAATGCTGCAGATTTAAGTATCAATCAACTGCAATCTGCTAATCTGATTAGAAGCCTTGACAAATGACTGGTGTCTGTTGCAAATAACTGCCACACATATAGGAATGATGCAATATCCAACAGTCTTCGGGTCAGCTCTTGTGCACGAATATAGAAACAGGAAAACCTGAAAGTACGGGATAAGGAAGACTGTGGCCCACAGCCAAAATGGTAAGGAAAGCAGACGAGCTTTTAAAGAATGCGTCCATGTGCCCCCTTTGTAGGAATCTTGAGGCTGAACATGCTCCAGCGCAAGTCTGTTGTATGTATCATTAATTTCAAAGACATAGTAAAAGGCAGCCGCGCTTAGCAAGAGGTAGAGGCTTACACCAATCCATCCCATCCTCTGGCGGAAATTCATCATTCTCCATGCTCTGTGTCTTCAAGTGCAGTGGGGGAAAAAAGGAAGAAAAAGTTTATTCAATGCAAGTACTGAAATACACACTTCCATTTTGTAGAGGAGATAGAGATGTATGGTCTGTGGTGTGAGAAACATTAAGGGGACATCAGACTGCAACAGTAAAATACTCTAGTGGTTTCAGCATTTTATTATTGCACTACTGCCCGTGCTTATCGCCCTCAAAGTTCACAATGGAGCAGCAGTGCAATTCCACTTTTGACCTGGGCACAGCTCAGTGGCTATACATATGCCATCCCTCGGTATGCCAGATACGTACCGCCTCTCCACAATAGACTTCAACTTTGTGTTTAACCATTTTGTGTGGGTTAAACACAGAGCCATACAGAAGTGCCATAATAAAATGCTATTATGCATTAGAGCATTTTACTATGGTGTTCTTTTACATGTAATTAGTGCAAAGTCCAAAAATAATTTCAGCAGAGCTCACTAGTACCAAAAAAAAGACTATAACAAATAATGTATTCTCGTAATACTTTTAATGCCAAAAAAGTAACTAACCATATGTTCACATCATGCATTTAAATGAGCTACTGTACTTTATAGCCCTGCAGATCACTAACAGCTCCTCGTGTAAAAGTCATTTGTCTCCTTCTGGTGACCGCCATAACACTTTGTGCTGTGGAACTGCTATGACAAACTGATCTGTACCCGCTTTAGCCCCAGTGAGAGCACCATATGCTGGGGCAGAGCAGCACTGCACCGTACTGACTGCCCAGCACTGAGCACACTGACACTGAGTTACTACCCCCATCCCCATTAGAGAACACCACAGCATGTGCTTATATTACTGTATATGAACTACCAGCACCGAGTACACTCATCAAAAGAATAAAATGCTAGTTGCCTCACCCTCTTGCACTGCACCACATCACGTGTTACTTCTGTACAGCACTAGGCTCGTCGTCATTAAAGCGGTACATAATCTACACTCTTACTCAAGCACATAATACTGTACATTACAGGCTGCGCCTAAGCCCCAGCACTACACACCTCACCAACTCCCCGGTCACATACCGACGGCTTATACACACTGACCACAACAAACCTACCTCCGGATTTGACCGGATGCTTCCGGGTGTGAAATCACATGTCAAGTTTCCGGTACAACCCTCGAATCTGAAAGTAACCAAACAGACGACAGAAAATGGTCCTAATAGCTTTACTTATGATTGGTCGGCTGGACTAGATGCTTTATAATTGATTGGACAGCCTAGCCGTGAGCATTCTTTATGTGGGTGGAGAAAATAGTGATTGACAGCAATACTAACTTCTTGGATATGCTGCTTACTTCATTTTTTATAGTTCCCTGATGACTGGCATTTTTATCTAAATTACTTTAATTCATTAGCTTGGGAGAAGAAATACATTAAAACAAAAACACATTTGCAATTTTAAATGTTAAAATCTTATTGGGAGGGATAACACCTGTGTAGCTTTTTACCAAGATCATAATATTTTTATTCCTATTTCAGTCCCTATGCAGCATCACATCATCTTTTTAAATACAAGGGGCCAGATTACAAGTGGAGCACTAATTAACGCTCCCGCTCAAGCATTAACTGCTTTTCACGCTTGTATTGTGAGTTGAAATTAAACTATTCTTGCTTGTGCGCTAACCCGGCAAGCGCAAAAAGCCGAACTTAGAATGGCGCATGCACGTTCATGAATTCCCCCATACAAGCCAATGGAAAATAAAAAGTGGAAAAAAACACCCACTCGCATGCAAACCAATCGCATATTCTCATGTGCACTAACCCGACATGAAAATATGACTATTTCACATTCCAATGTTCCAATGTTCACATAGAAGATTAAGATTATTAATATATATATATATATGTATGATTTCTTGTTATTATATATATATATATATACTTGTCGATAAGCCTGCCCAAAGGGCGGTCTAATTTTTGTTTAAGCTACAGATGTAGAAACCTATTTTGTAGCTCTTTTTTATATAAATAAGTGGGAAAGCCTGCCCAGAGGGCAGTATTATGTGGTGACGGAACCACCCTGACATTTTCAGAATCCACCTGGATGCAGCTTACGCTGTATCCAGGTGGATTAAAAAAATGGCAGGATGGTGAAAGAATCCACCTGGATGCAGCGTATTTCAGAATCCACCTGAATGCAGCTTATGCTGCATCCAGGTGGATTCTTTCACCACCCTGCCATCCAGGTGGATTCTTTCACCACCCCTTTTGCTCTCCCCCCTTTCTTTTGCTCTGTCTCCCCCACTCTTTTGCTCTCCCTCTCCCCTCTCTTTTGCTCTCCCTCTCCCCTCTCTTTTGCTCTCCCTCTCCCTCTCTCTTTTGCTCTCTCTCCCTCCCCTCTCTTTTGCTCTCTCTCCCCCCTCTCTTTTGCTCTCTCTCCAGCTCTCTTTTGCTCTCTCTCCCCCTCTCCAGCTCTCTTT
The DNA here is from genome assembly GCF_027579735.1 of Bombina bombina. Classification (NCBI taxonomy): domain Eukaryota; kingdom Metazoa; phylum Chordata; class Amphibia; order Anura; family Bombinatoridae; genus Bombina; species Bombina bombina. The sequence continues at coordinate 96,426,646 of NC_069499.1, forward strand.
TGCTCTCTCTCCCCCTCTCTTTTGCTCGCTCTCTCCCCCTTTCTTTTGCTCTCTCCCCCCTCTCTTTTGCTCTCTCCCCCCTCTCTTTTGCTCTCTCTCCCCCTCTCTTTTGCTCTCTCTCCCCCTCTCTTTTGCTCTCCCTCTCCCCTCTCTTTTGCTCTCCCTCTTCCCCTCTCTTTTGCTCTCTCTCCCCCCTCTCTTTGGCTCTCTCTCCCTCCTCTTTTTGCTCTCTCTCCAGCTCTCTTTTGCTCTCTCTCCCCCTCTCTTTTGCTCTCTCTCTCTCCCCCTCTCTTTTGCTCGCTCTCTCCTCCTCTCTTTTGCTCTCTCCCCCTCTCTTTTGCGCTCTCGTTCCCCCTCTCTTTTGCGCTTTCTCTCCCCCTCTCTTTTGTGCTCTCTCTCCCCCTCTCTTTTGCTCTCTCCCCCCTCTCGTTGCTCTCTCCCCCTCTCTTTTGCTCTCTCCCTCCCTCTTTTGCTCTCCCTCTCCCCCCTCTCTTTTGATCTCCCTCCCCCCTCTCATTTGCTCTCTCTCCCCCCTCTTTTGCTCTCTCTCCCCCTCTCTTTTGCTCTCTCTCCCCCTTCTCTCTTTTGCTCTCTCTCCCCCTCTCTTTTGCTCTCCCTCTCCCCTCTTTTGCTCTCTCTCCCCCTCTCTTTTGCTCTCTTTCTCCCCCCTCTCTTTTGCTCTGTTTCTTCCCCCCTCTTTTGCTCTCTCTCTCCCCTCTCTTTTGCTCTCTCTCCCCCTCTCTTTTGCTCTCTCTCTCTCCCCCTCTCTTTTGCTCGCTCTCTCCCCCTTTCTTTTGCTCTCTCCCCCTCTCTCTTTTGCTCTCTCCCCCCTCTCTTTTGCTCTCTCTCCCCCTCTTTTTTGCTCTCTCTCCCCCTCTCTTTTGCTCTCCCTCTCCCCTCTCTTTTGCTCTCCCTCTTCCCCTCTCTTTTGCTCTCTCTCCCCCCTCTCTTTGGCTCTCTCTCCCTCCTCTTTTTGCTCTCTCTCCAGCTCTCTTTTGCTCTCTCTCCCCCTCTCTTTTGCTCTCTCTCTCTCCCCCTCTCTTTTGCTCGCTCTCTCCCCCTCTCTTTTGCTCTCTCCCCCTCTCTTTTGCACTCTCGTTCCCCCTCTCTTTTGCGCTTTCTCTCCCCCTCTCTTTTGTGCTCTCTCTCCCCCTCTCTTTTGCTCTCTCCCCCTCTCGTTGCTCTCTCCCTCCCTCTTTTGCTCTCCCTCTCCCCCCTCTCTTTTGATCTCCCTCCCCCCTCTCATTTGCTCTCTCTCCCCTCTCCTTTGTTCTCTATCCCCCTCTTTTGCTCTCTCCCCCCCTCTCTTTTGCTCTCTCTCCCCCTTCTCTCTTTTGCTCTCTCTCCCCCTCTCTTTTGCTCTCCCTCTCCCCTCTTTTGCTCTCTCTCCCCCTCTCTTTTGCTCTCTTTCTCCCCCCTCTCTTTTGCTCTGTTTCTTCCCCCCTCTTTTGCTCTCTCTCCCCTATCTTTTGCTCTCTCTCTCTCTCCCCTCTCTTTTGCTCTCTCTTCCCTCTATTTTGCTCTCTCTTATTTGCTCTCTCTCCCCCCTCTCTTTTGCTCTCTCTCCCCCTCTCTTTTGCGCTCTTTCCCCCCCTCTCTTTTGCGGTCTCCCCCCTCTCTTTTGCTCTCTCTCCCCCTCTCTTTTGCTCTCTCCCCCCTCTTTTGATCTCCACTCTCTTTTGCTCTCCCTCCCCCCTCTCCTTTGCTCTCTCTGTCTTCCCTCTCATTTGCTTTCTCTCTCCTCTCTCATTTGCTCTCTCTCTCCCCCCTCTATTTTGCTCTCTCTCTCCCCTCTCATTTGCTCTCTCTCCCCCCTCTCTTTTGCTCTCTCCACCCTCTCATTTGCGCTCTCTCCACCCTCTCATTTGCTCTCTCCCACCTCTCTTTTGCTCTCTCTCCCCCTTTCTTTTGTTCTCTCTCCTCCTCTCTTTTGCTCTCTCTCCCCCTCTCTTTTGTTCTCTCTCTCCCCTCTATTTTGCTCTCTCTCTCCCCTCTCATTTGCTCTGTCTCCCTCTCTCTTTTGCTCTCTCTCCCCCTCTATTTTGCTCTCTCTCCCCCTCTATTTTGCTCTCTCTCTCCCCCCTCTATTTTGCTCTCTCTCCCCTCTCTTTTTCTCTCTCTCCCCTCTTTTGCTCTCTCCCCCTCTCTTTTGCTCTCCCTCTCTCTCTCTCTCTCCTTTCTTTTGCTCTCTCTCTCCCCTCTCTCTTTTGCTCTCTCTCTCCCCTCTTTTGCTCTCTCCCCCCTCTCTTTTGCTCTCTCTCTCTCTCTCTCGCCCTCTCTTTTGCTCTCTCTCTCCCCCCTCTCTTTTGCTCTCTCTCCCTCTCCCCTCTCTTTTGCTCCCCCCTCTTTTGCTCTCTCCCCCTCACTTTTGCTCTCTCTCTCTCTCTCTCTCTCTCTCCTCTCTTCTGCTCTCTTTATCCCCTCTATTTCGCTCTCTCACTCCCCTCTCTTTTGCTCTCTCACTCCCCTCCCTTTTGCTCTCTCACTCCCCTCCCTTTTGCTCTCCCTCCCCCTCTCCTTTGCTCTGTCTCTCCCCCTCTATTTTGCTCTCTCTCCCCTCTTTTACTCTCCCCCCTCTCGTTTGCTCTCTCTCCCCCTCTCTTTTGCTCTCCCTCTCCCCTCTCTTTTGCTTCCCCCCCCCTTTTGCTCTCCCTCTCCCCCCTCTCTTTTGATCTCCCTCCCCCTCTCATTTGCTCTCTTTCCCCCCTCTATTTTGCTCTCTCTTTTGCTCTCTCCCCCTCTCTTTTGCTCTCTCTCTCCCCCTCTCTTTTGCTCACTCTTCCCTCTATTTTGCTCTCTCTTATTTGCTCTCTCTCCCCCTCTCTTTTGCTCTCTCTCCCTCTCTTTTGCTCTCTCTCTCCCCCTCTCTTTTGCGCTCTTTTCCCCCTCTCTTTTGCTCTCTCCCCCCTCTCTTTTGCGCTCTCTCTCCCCCTCTCTTTTTCTCTCTCCCCCCCTCTCTTTTGCTCTCTCCCCCCTCTTTTGCTCTCCACTCTCTATTGCTCTCCCTCCCCCTCTCCTTTGCTCTGTCTCTCCCCCTCTATTTTGCTCTCTCTCTCCCCCCTCTCATTTGCTCTCTCCACCCTCTCATTTGCTCTCTCTCCCCCCTCTCTTTTGCTCTCTCTCCCCTCTCTTTTGCTCTCTCTCTCCCCTCTCTTTTGCTCTATCACCCCATCTCTTTTACTCTCTCCCCCCCTCTCTCTCTCTCTCTCTCTCTCTCTCTCTCTCTCTCCCCCCCCTCTATTTTGCTCTATCTCCCCTCTCTTTTGCTCTCTCTCTCCCTTCTCTTTTGCTCTCTCTCCCCTCTTTTGCTCTCTCCCCCCTCTCTATTGCTCTCTCTCTCTCTCTCTCCTCTCTTTTGCTCTCTCTCTCTCCTCTCTTTTGCTCTCTCTCTCTCTCTCTCTCTCCTCTCTTTTGCTCTCTATCTCCCCTCTCTCTTTTGCTCTATCTACCCTCTTTTGCTCTCTCTCTCCCCTCTTTTGCTCTCTCCCCCTCTCTTTTGCTCTCTCTCTCCCCCTCTCTTTTGCTCTCTCTCTCCCCCCTCTCTTTTGCTCTCTCTCCCCCCTCTCTTTTGCTCTCTCTCCCTCTCCCTTCTCTTTTGCTCTCTCTCCATCTCTTTTGCTCTCTCTCTCCTCTCTTCTGCTCTCTCCCCTCTATTTTGCTCTCTCTCCCCTCTGTTTTGCTCTCTCACTCCCCTCTCTTTTGCTCTCTCACTCCCCTCTCTTTTGCTCTCTCACTCCCCTCCCTTTTGCTCTCTCTTCAGCTCTCATTTGCTCTCTCTCTCCTCTCTATTTTGCTCTCCCTCTCCCCTCTCTTTTGCTCTCTCCCCTCTCTTTTGCTCTCTCCCCTCTCTTTTGCTCTCTCCCCCTCTCTTTTGCTCTCCCCCCTCTCTTTTGCTCTCCCCCCTCTCTTTTGCTCTCCCCCTCTCTTTTGCTCTCTCTCCTCCTCTCTTTTGCTCTCTCTCTCCCTCTCTTTTGCTCTCTTTCTCCCCCTCTCTTTTGCTCTCTTTCTCCCCCTCTCTTTTGCTCTCTTTCCCCCCCTCTCTTTTGCTCTCTCTCTCCCCTCTCTTTTGCTCTCTCTCTCCCCTCTCTTTTGCTCTCTCTCCCCCCTCTCTTTTGCTCTCCCCCTCTCTTTTGCTCTCTCTCCCCCTCTCTTTTGCTCTCTCTCTCCCTCTCTTTTGCTCTCTTCCTCCCCCTCTCTTTTGCTCTCTTTCTCCCCCTCTCTTTTGCTCTCTTTCCCCCCCTCTCTTTTGCTCTCTCTCTCCCCTCTCTTTTGCTCTCTCTCTCCCCTCTCTTTTGCTCTCTCTCTCTCTCCCCTTTCTTTTGCTCTCTCTTCCCTCTCTTTTGCTCTCTCTTCCTCTCCCCTCTCTTTTGCTCCCCCCCTCTTTTGCTCTCTCCCCCCTCACTTTTGCTCTCTCTCTCTCCTCTCTTCTGCTCTCTTTCTCCCCTCTATTTCGCTCTCTCACTCCCCTCTCTTTTGCTCTCTCACTCCCCTCCCTTTTGCTCTCTCACTCCCCTCCCTTTTGCTCTCTCTTCAGCTCTCATTAGCTCTCTCTCTCTCTCTCCTCTCTCTTTTGCTCTCCCTCTCCCCTCTCTTTTGCTCTCTCTCCCCTCTTTTACTCTCCCCCCTCTCGTTTGCTCTCTCTCCCCCTCTCTTTTGCTCTCCCTCTCCCCTCTCTTTTGCTTCCCCCCCCCCTTTTTGCTCTCCCTCTCCCCCTCTCTTTTGATCTCCCTCCCCCTCTCATTTGCTCTCTCTCCCCCCTCTATTTTGCTCTCTCTTTTGCTCTCTCCCCCCCTCTCTTTTGCTCTCTCTCTCCCCCTCTCTTTTGCTCTCTCTCCCCTTTGTTTTGCTCACTCTTCCCTCTATTTTGCTCTCTCTTATTTGCTCTCTCTCCCCCTCTCTTTTGCTCTCTCTCCCTCTCTTTTGCTCTCTCTCTCCCCCTCTCTTTTGCGCTCTTTTCCCCCTCTCTTTTGCTCTCTCCCCCCTCTCTTTTGCGCTCTCTCTCCCCCTCTCTTTTTCTCTCTCCCCCCTCTCTTTTGCTCTCTACCCCCTCTTTTGCTCTCCACTCTCTATTGCTCTCCCTCCCCTTCTCCTTTGCTCTGTCTCTCCCCCTCTATTTTGCTCTCTCTCTCCCCTCTCATTTGCTCTCTCCACCCTCTCATTTGCTCTCTCTCCCCCCTCTCTTTTGCTCTCTCTCCCCCTCTCTTTTGCTCTCTCTCTCCCCTCTCTTTTGCTCTATCACCCCCTCTCTTTTACTCTCTCTCCCCCCCCTCTCTCTCTCTCTCTCTCCCCCCTCTATTTTGCTCTATCTCCCCTCTCTTTTGCTCTCTCTCTCCCCTCTCTTTTGCTCTCTCTCCCCTCTTTTGCTCTCTCCCCCCTCTCTATTGCTCTCTCTCTCTCTCTCCTCTCTTTTGCTCTCTCTCTCTCCTCTCTTTTGCTCTCTCTCTCTCTCTCTCTCTCTCTCTCTCTCTCTCTCTCTCTCTCTCTCCTCTCTTTTGCTCTCTATCTCCCCTCTCTCTTTTGCTCTATCTACCCTCTTTTGCTCTCTCTCTCCCCTCTTTTGCTCTCTCCCCCTCTCTTTTGCTCTCTCTCTCCCCCTCTCTTTTGCTCTCTCTCTCCCCCCTCTCTTTTGGTCTCTCTCTCCCCTCTCTTTTGCTCTCTCTCTCCCTCTCCCTTCTCTTTTGCTCTCTCTCCATCTCTTTTGCTCTCTCTCTCCTCTCTTCTGCTCTCTCCCCTCTATTTTGCTCTCTCTCCCCTCTGTTTTGCTCTCTCACTCCCCTCTCTTTTGCTCTCTCACTCCCCTCTCTTTTGCTCTCTCACTACCCTCCCTTTTGCTCTCTCTTCAGCTCTCATTTGCTCTCTCTCTCCTCTCTATTTTGCTCTCCCTCTCCCCTCTCTTTTGCTCTCTCCCCTCTCTTTTGCTCTCTCCCCTCTCTTTTGCTCTCTCCCCCTCTCTTTTGCTCTCCCCCTCTCTTTTGCTCTCTCTCCCCCTCTCTTTTGCTCTCTCTCTCCCTCTCTTTTGCTCTCTTTCTCCCCCTCTCTTTTGCTCTCTTTCCCCCCCTTCTCTTTTGCTCTCTCTCTCCCCTCTCTTTTGCTCTCTCTCTCCCCTCTCTTTTGCTCTCTCTCTCTCCCCCCTTTCTTTTGCTCTCTCTTCCCTCTATTTTGCTCTCTCTTATTTGCTCTCTCTCCCCCCTCTCTTTTGCTCTCTCCCCTCTCTTTTGTGCTCTCTTTCCCCCTCTCTTTTGTGCTCTCTCTCCCCCTCTCTTTTGCTCTCTCCCCCGTCTCTTTTGCTCTCTCCCCCCTCTTTTGCTGTCCACTCTCTTTTGCTCTCCCTCCCCTCTCTCCTTTGCTCTCTCTCTCTGCCCTCTCATTTGCTTTCTCTCTCCTCTCATTTGCTCTCTCTCTCTCCCCCTCTATTTTGCTCTCTCTCTCCCCTCTCATTTGCTCTCTCTCTCCCCTCTCATTTGCTCTCTCTCCCCCCTCTCATTTGCTCTCTCCCCCTCTCATTTGCTCTATCTCCCCCCTCTCTTTTGCTTTCTCTCCCCCTCTCTTTTGCTCTCTATCCCCCTCTCTTTTGCTCTCTCTTTACCCTCTCTTTTGCTCTGTCTCCCCCCTCTCTTTTGCTCTCTCTCCTTCTCTCTTTTGCTCTCTCTCTCTCCCTTCTCTTTTGCTCTCTCCCCTCTCTTTTGTTCTCTCTCTCGCCTCTCTTTTGCTCTCTCTCCCCTCTTTTACTCTCTCCCCCCTCTCTTTTGCTCTCTCTCTCTCCTCTCTTTTGCTCTCTCTCTCCTCTCTCTTTTGCTTTCTCTCTCCCCTCTTTTGCTCTCTCCGCCCTCTCTTTTGATCTCTCTCCCCTCTCTTTTGCTCTCTCTCCCTCCCCTCCCTCTTTTTTTTTTTTTTTTTTCGTTTTTAAAAAGCTTTATTCAACACTTTAGCATACAAATAAACAACACAAAACATGATAATCTATCAAAATTAACTCAAGTTTCGATCAGGTATTTTCCTTTATCCATAGATAACAGTTTTTGTTGATTTCCATAACTTCTGTTGTCGTCGGATAATTTCTACTTAACAAAAATAATTCATATTTACCCACAATTCAAAGTGTATAAGTAAAGCTCAAAATTAAATAACTCTATTCCTTAGTTGTTGTTTTTTTATATTCCTAAACTCGTCTGAATCAGGTTTAGCTTAGAATAATATGATATCTTCAGCAATGCAGAATCCCAAACCCTTCGCTTCCTATTTCGTTCCCTTTTTAATTTTGTCCCATAAAGGTCTTCTTATATATTTATTTGTAAAATATTCACTATATCATAATATAGATCCATCTGATTCATCAATTGATAGTGAAGTTTTTCCATTGATACTAAGTGTTTTATTTGTGACTTCCATTCTGTTATTGTCGGAGCTCTTTTCTGTTTCCAAAGCCTAGGTATAGTCTGTTTGGCACTGTTCAGGAGAATAGACAGTGCTTTATCTTGTAATGTTGATATTTTTGGTATTGGCTTAAATAGTAGAATGGTAATTGGATCTAATGCCAGTTTTATTTTTAATAGTCTATTTATCTCAGTTATTATTAGCGACCAATAAGTAGAAATTGTTGGACATAGCCACCATAAGTGTACCTGTTTCTCCACATTCTCTCCAACATTGATCTGAGGAGTTAGGGAATATGGCTTTAATCCTTTTAGGAGTTAAATACCATCTCATTAAAAATGTATAATTTGTTTCTTGTATACTAGACGATGTTGAAGCTTTAATATGCCGTTGAAAAATTATATTCCATTCTTTCCTTGTGGGTGGTATTATAAACTCTCTGGACCATGCCTTAGTATAAGATGGAAAATCTAAAGTTGTTGATACCATTATTGTTTTATAAATAAGTGACAATGTACCTTTTGTTGGTGTTTTCCCTGAACATAATACTTCAAAAGGAAGCCTTTGTCTAGTTAAGTCTCTTATTCTTACGTATGTATCAAAAAAGGATTTAAGCTGAAAGTACCTAAACCAAGAATTAAATATAGTCACCCCAGTATTAATTAATTCTACTTTTGATTTTAGACTGTTTCTATTCATAAAAATGTAGAATGTTAATGAATCCTCCAATGTGATTGTACTAATTTCTCTTCCGTATTTACAAAATGGTAAAGATTTGTCTAGTATAATTGATGTAAGTGGAGAAGGTATTGTTGAAATTGGATTTTTTAATTTCAGGATGGTTTCCCACGTTCGTATCAATTCTTTAAGGATTGGGTATACTTGCATATTTTTTGGCCATGTCTTTATGGGTAACCAGCAATTGCTCCTTAATTGTCTAACTTGTATTAAGTTATGCTCTAATTGTACCCATTCTTTCAGTTTAAAATTCTTACTCCAATCCACTATTCTCTGTAGTATTGCTGCTCTCCTATATTTTAGTAAACAAGGTACCCCCAATCCCCCTTTTTCCTTTGGTAGATAAAGAGTTATTTTAGATACTCTTGGGGTAATTCCCCGCCAGATATATCGGTTTAGTAGAGATTGAAATTTATTAATATACTTAGTAGATAGAGGGATTGGCAATGTCTGAAATAAGTATAATAATCTTGGGAGAATAGTCATTTTTACTGCTTGGATTCTCCCTAACCTAGAAAGTGGTCTCTTTTTCCACCTATTTATTTCCATCTGGGTTTCCAGATATAATTTTTCATAATTTAATTTAACTAAATCACTTTGATTATTCGCTATAGTGATTCCCAGATACTTAATAGTATTCAAAGTTATTTTCAGGTTAGTATTTTGAGTGATTAATTGAAGATTTACATTATCTAGTCCGTAACTCAAGAGTTCTGATTTCAAATGATTTATGGAAAAATTAGAATATTTACCATACTCTGTAAGTGCAGTTAAAACTGCAGGGATAGATTTAGCAGGATCAGATAATGTAAAAAGGACATCATCTGCGTATAGTGAGATTTTAAAGTTAATATTCCCTATCTTAATACCATATATATTTTCATTTTTCCTGATTTTAGATGCCATCACCTCAATTGCTATTGCAAATAATATAGGTGATAATGGGCACCCCTGTCTTGTGCCATTACTTATATTAAACAGTGTTGATATTGAGTTGTTAAATTTGACAGTTGCATAAGGTGCGTTATATAAGGAGAAAATTCTTTCTATAAATATTTTACTAAAACCAAATTGGTATAAGGTTAGACGCAAAAATTGCCAATTTAGCCGATCAAAGGCTTTTTCAGCGTCCATTGCTAAGATAACAGTTGGGATACCTTCTTTTTTCACATATTCTAAAATCTGTATAACTTTATTTGTATTATCCCTTGCTTCCGTCCCCGGGATAAAGCCCACTTGATTAAGATGAATAAGTTCAGGTAGTACCTGCTTCCGTCCCCGGGATAAAGCCCACTTGATTAAGATGAATAAGTTCAGGTAGTACCTTATTTATTCTCGTTGCTAAAATTTTCCCGTATATCTTTATATCTAAATTTAGTAGGGAAATTGGTCTGTAATTACTTGGGGAGTCCATTGATTTCCACTGTTTTGGAATAACAGCTATTCTTGCTTCTAGCATATTCGGATGGAAAGGTTTACCTCTATCTATTTGTTGAAAGACCCTAAGTAGATACAGAATGAGTATTTTCTGAAAGGTTTTGTAGTATTTTGCCGTTAAGCCATCTGGGCCAGGACTTTTCCCCATTTTTAAATTTGTAATAGTTTCTGCTATTTCTTCAATAGTTATAGGTTGATCTAGCATATTCTTCATTTCTATAGAGAGGGATTGAAGATCTGTATCTTGAATATACTTTTTACATTTATTAACAAAAACTTCAGAGGGGGATTTGTCTTGTAAGTTGTATAGTTCTGAGTAGTACTTACTGAAAGTTTCTCCTATATCCTTTATAGTTTTACGCTTTTCCCATCTTTAGTTTTTAATTCATGTACATAGGATTTAAGACTTTTCTTTTTAAGTGTCCTTGCTAACAATTTCCCGGATTTATTACCTTCATTAAAAAATTTCATTTTTAAATGGAGGGCTGATTGACAGGCTTGTTGATTTAAATGATTTTGCAATACCTGCCTAGTTTCTGTTAGTTGTTTTAATATATTAACATCTTTAGGATCAAGCTTATGTAAATGATCTAGTCTTGATAGGTCCCTAGTTAAGGAGTTATATCTTTCCCTTCTCTTTTTTTTTACATATGCATTAAATTTTATAAGATCCTCTCTGGCATAACACTTATGTGTTTCCCATAGTATTGATGGGGTCACATCCGGTGAGTTATTTATATTAAAGAATTCTTGTAGAGATTCGGATAACTTCTGTGTAATTACTGGGTCAGACAATAGAAAATTGTCCAATCTCCACAGAAAAGGGGTGTTTGGTTTGGTCGGCCATTCTAAAGATATTAACATTGCTGAATGGTCTGACCACGAGGTATGACTAATATAAGCTCCACTAATAAACTGCATAACACTTATGTGTTTCCCATAGTATTGATGGGGTCACATCCGGTGAGTTATTTATATTAAAGAATTCTTGTAGAGATTCAGATAACTTCTGTGTAATTACTGGGTCAGACAATAGAAAATTGTCCAATCTCCACAGAAAAGGGGTGTTTGGTTTGGTCGGCCATTCTAAAGATATTAACATTGCTGAATGGTCTGACCACGAGGTATGACTAATATAAGCTCCACTAATAAACTGCAGACTCCTTTGATCAAGAAAAATATAATCAAGGCGTGAATATGTTTTGCTAGAATGTGAAAAAAAAGTGAGTCATGTATATGTTTATTAGCAAAAATGGACCATATGGTTTTGAGTGTTTTCTGAGACACTGTAGATTTCGAAACTGAGGAGTCTAGATTTGGATCAAATGGGAAATTTAAATCTCCTCCTAAGATTAACATTCCTTGGGCAAAATCCAAAATTCTATTAAAAAATTCAATGTTGGTGTTATTAGGTGCGTATATATTTACAATTGTCACCAGACTCCCATATAATAATCCTTTTATTGCCAAATATCTGCCTTCCTTATCTTTATCTACCTTATGTGTTAGAAATGGTATCCCCTTCCTGATTAATATACTAACTCCTCTTTGTCTAGTGTTAAACAAACTATGGTAATGACGATCAAAATTAAAATCCAAATATTTTGGTTCTTTATTTGGTCTGAAATGTGTCTCTTGAAGCATTAAGATGGCTGCCCTTTTAAGCTTGAAATCTAGAAAGGCCTGTTTCCTTTTTTGCGGTATATTAAAACCTTTTACATTTTGTGTAATTAAAATTAATTGCTGTTTATTAATATTTGCCATATTCTATTGAGAAATTAAATTTGTAGATTCTGCACCGCTGAAGACACCGCAACATAGCATTTAAAATTTGACAGATAGCTAATCCTGACGAGAATCTATTGTTAACATTGGTCTTACAATTCAACATATTTCTATTCATCATAGTGGTTAACTGATTATACCACTTATACCTTAACAAAAAACAAAACATAAAACAATAATTGGCTTTAAAATGAAGCCACAACTCCATCTCTTTTTTAAGAAATTAAGTTAGAGGAAGGACCTTGGAGACCAACTTATTTCCCTTATCATTTTTTTTTTTATTTTTTTTATATATAAGGAAGAAAAGAAGAGAGAAAAAAAAATAAATAAAAAAAAAAGTATATCTATCATTTCAGAGATAGTTTACATATAATTAATATACATATTTACTTACTATATATCTAGTACTATACTCGTGTTCTAACCTACACAATATTACAAGGTAAGCACAATACACATAGTAAACACAATACTGTACCTCACCATTTCTTCTTATTTAGTCCACTAAGGATAACATTATTTCTCTCTTGAAAAGTCTTCATTTGCTATAATTGGCATTCCTGTATCCCTGACCATTAAATTTGAGTTTTCCATCCCAGCATCTGTACTTTCAGTAGTCCCTTTTTTCCTCACCGGGATAGTTTTCCATTCTTCCTGTGTTCTCCTCTTTATATTCCCCATATCCGTTATGGCGTTCTGTTGTGGATTTAGTAAATCTGGTTGTTCTATTCCTAAGGTTTTACAAAAGTCCTGTATCTCTTTTAATTTGGAGCATGTGATTCTTTTATCCTCATGTATTACTGAAAGATGAAACGGAAAACCCCATTGATAGTTTATCCTTTTAGATCTTAACAACATAGTAAGCGGGGCAAATTCTTTTCTCTTCTGGAGTGTTCTTGGAGATATATCAGCGTAAAATTGTAGTGTTACACCTCTAAATTTGATTGGTTGTTTCATCCTTGATGCTGTCAATATTTCTTCTTTTTTCAAGAAGCTCTTGAATTTTATTTTTATATCTCTTGGTGGTGCGTTATCTTTTGGTTTTGATCTTAAAGCACGATGTGCTCTCTCCCACTTAATATTTGTTAATGCAGGGTCTCCTAACATGAAAGCAAAAAGGGCTGTGAGATATGTCTGAAATTCTTTCCGTGTCACTGATTCAGGCACTCCTCTAATCCTTATGTTTTCTAGATCTTCCACTTTGTCTTCTAACATAGCTATACGATCCATTTGCTGTTCCGTAGTTGTTTGGATATTAGTTAATTCCTCCTTTATAGCTAATTCGCTATCTTCCAGTGCTTCTATCCTGAAGCCCAGAGGGTGGATATCCTGACGTAGGTCTGCTAGTTCTTCTCTAATACAGGATCTAATTATATCTGTAAGATCCTTAACAGAGGTTAGAGGAAGAAGAGTCTTTTCAACATTTTCAACATTTTGAGTAGTGTCCACTTGTAGAGTACTTGAGTTAGGGAGGTTCCCATTTAATTCTGGTGATTCTTTATCATTTATTTTTTGCTGGCTATTTTCAGCTGATCCAAAAAATGTAGTTACAGGATGCTAGTGATTTTAGTCTGTTTTACAGACTTGACACTTCTCTTTGACGCCATTTCCCCCTTCTAAAAAAAAAAAAATGAAGGTCCAGTCTCTTTTTTTACTTTTTTTTTTTTTTCCCTTCCCCAGAAGAGATACTATGAAAGTCTTAATCCAATATATTTTGTATTTATACTTTATAGAGTACTTTATCAAAGCTATAAAATTGTAGCCCTTCAATTCATAGGGTTTTTTTTTGTTTTTTTTCCTAGGTCTCTCTCATATAGCCGTCCCTGTTCAAATGAAGAGTCTAGTATGTAGAAAATTTATAGGGTGATTTTATAGATATTGCTGACATCCACCCGGTAAGGGGGAAAGGACTAATCATCTTTCTGGTTTCTGGTTACTGATTACGTCAGGGGTTACTTCTGGTTACTTTAGGAATGCTTTGCTACCATTATTTTTTTTATTTTTATATATATATATATATATTTTTTATAGTTTTATAGTCCCTTCTTTCTTCTTTCTTTTTGTTTTATTTAGTTCTAGCTCCCCTTGTCCTCTATATAAGCTTTGGTTTGTTTTTTTTTACGTCTTTTTGTGTCCAAAGTCTCCTCTTCCCTTTTATCTACATTGTTGTTCTCCGCTCCCGGTATCTCAACACCCCTGCCCTCAACATCAGTTCCAGTAAAAGTTCTACCGCTTCCAGGGATGGAGTGTAGTAAAGCAAAGATTATGCTGAGATTGTGCTGACGGCGTTATCTTCCAGTTGCCTCCGACGCTCATCAATATCCAGCAGCCAGTTTGTTACTGCTCATAACGGTATCCCCAGCCCAGCACCCGGCATAGCATTTCTCTATTGTTAAGAACCTTCGTGCAACAGAGCCCAAAGTCCGTGAGTCACAGTAAGTCACAGTGTGTCTTAATCAGTTTCTCAATTATTTGACCAATGTCAGTCTGATGTATGTCTGCTGCAAGCACGCCGCCATTAGCTCTCTTCTGTTCTAGGCACTCTGTGTACTCTGCGTACTCTGCTCGCCTATCGCACACCCCCAGTTCCTGCTCCAGCACGCTGTAGTTGTAACTGTAGATCTTCACCGCAAAATGAGTCAGCAAAGCGCCGGCAGCCTCCTCTGCTCCTTAGGTTCTGTTTTCTCTTCTTCTCTTTACCGCTATACAGCTATGCCTTTTGTGCCTCTGTGCCCTCTGAGTCCCCGGGCGTCCAGGTAACTTTCCAGGTACCTCTCAAAAAATTTTCTGAGCGGGAATACAGGGAACCATCTTTATCAGTGAATGTTACAAAAATTTTGCCATTTTATCCACTGTATCCATTGTATCCGTTATTATCCACTGTGTCCATTTAGTTACAGTTTAGTCATAAAGTTTGCATGCTTGCATGGCTACATAAGTATAAATGTTTTTCCCCTTACACGGTCCGGTCTCAGGAGCTCAGGTCTCACACAGCCATACACGCTGCTGCCAGCTCCTCCTTCTTAATGTGATGTGTGATTCTGTGTAAAGTACCCCTCCCCCCTCTCTTTTGCTCTCTCTCTCTCCTCTCTTCTGCTCTCTCTCCCTCTATTTTGCTCTCTCTCCCCTCTGTTTTGCTCTCTCACTCCCCTCCCTTTTGCTATCTCTTCAGCTCTCATTTGCTCTTTCTCTCTCCTCTCTCTATTGCTCTCCCTCTCCCCTCTCTTTTGCTCTCGCTCCCCCTCTCTTTTGCTCTCTTTCTCCCCCCTCTCTTTTGCTCTCTTTCCCCCCTCTCTTTTGCTCTCTCTCTCCCCTCTCTTTTGCTCTCTTTCTCTCCCCTCTCTTTTGCTTTCTTTCTCTCCCCTTTCCTTTGCTCTCTCTTCCCTCTATTTTGCTCTCTCTTATTTGCTCTCTCTCCCCCTCTCTTTTGCTCTCTCTCCCTCTATTTTGCTCTCTCTCTCTCTCCCTCTCTTTTGTGCTCTCTCTCCCCCTCTCTTTTGCTCCCTCCCCCCTCTCTTTTGCTCTCTCCCCCCTCTTTTGCTGTCCACTCTCTTTTGCTCCCCCTCCCCCCTCTCCTTTGCTCTCTCTCTCTCTGCCCTCTCATTTGCTTTCTCTCTCCCCCTCTATTTTGCTCTTTTCCCCCTCTCATTTGCTCTCTCCCCCTCTCATTTGCTCTCTCCCCCCTCTCTTTTGCTCTCTCTCCCCCCTCTCTTTTGCTCTCTATCCCCCTCTCTTTTGCTCTCTCTCTCCCCTCTCTTTTGCTCTGTCTCCCCCTCTCTTTTGCTCTCTCTCCCTCTCTCTTTTGCTCTCTCTCTCCCCCCTCTATTTTGCTCTCTCTCTACCCTCTCATTTGCTCTCTCTCTCCCCTCTCTTTTGCTCTCTCTCCCCTCTTTTGCTCTCTCCCCCTCTCTTTTGCTCTCTCTCTCTCCTCTCTTTTGCTCTTTTTCTCCCCTCTCTCTTTTGCTCTCTCTCCCCCTCTCATTTGCTCCCTCCCCCCTCTCTTTTGCTCTCTCCCCCCTCTTTTGCTCTCTCTCCCCCCTCTCTTTTGCTCTCTCTCCCCCCTCTCTTTTGCTCTCTATCCCCCTCTCTTTTGCTCTCTCTCTCCCCTCTCTTTTGTTCTGTCTCCCCCTCTCTTTTGCTCTCTCTCCCTCTCTCTTTTGCTCTCTCTCTCCCCCCTCTATTTTGCTCTCTCTCTCTCCCCTCTCATTTGCTCTCTCTCTCCCCTCTCTTTTGGTCTCTCTCCCCTCTTTTGTTCTCTCCCCCTCTCTTTTGCTCTCTCTCTCTCCTCTCTTTTGCTTTTTTTCTCCCCTCTCTCTTTTGCTCTCTCTCCCCCTCTCTTTTGCTCTCTCTCTCCCCTCTCTTTTGCTCTCTCTCCCTCTCCCTCTCTCTTTTGCTCTCTCTCTCCTCACTCTATTTTGCTCTCTCTCTCCCCTCTCCTTTGCTCTCTCTCTCTCTCTCCCCTCTCTTTTGCTCTCTCTCCCCCCTCTATTTTGCTCTCTCTCTCTCTCTCTCCTCTCTTTTGCTCTTTCTCTCCCCTCTCTCTTTTGCTCTCTCTCTCCCCTCTTTTGCTCTCTCCCCCTCTCTTTTGCTCTCTCCCCCTCTCTTTTGCTCTCTCTCCCCTCTCTTTTGCTCTCTCTCTCCCCTCTCTTTTGCTCTCGCAACCTCTTTTGCTCTTTGCCCCCTCTCTTTTGCTCTCTCTCTCTCCTCTCTTTTGCTCTCTCTCTCCCCTCTATTTTGCTCTCTCTCTCCCCTCTGTTTTGCTCTCTCACTCCGCTCTCTTTTGCTCTCCCTCTCCCCTCTCTTTTGCTCTCTCCCCCTCTTTTGCTCTCCCCCTCTCTTTTGCTCTCTCTTTCCCCTCTATTTTGCTCTCTCTCTCTCCCCTCTGTTTTGCTCTCTCACTCCCCTCTCTTTTGCTCTCTCTCCCCTCTCTTTTGTGCTCTCTCAAGCTCTCATTTGCTCTCTCTCTCCTCTCTCTTTTGCTCTCTCTCTCCTCTCTCTTTTGCTCTCCATCTCCCCTCTCTTTTGCTTTCGCTCTTTCCACCATTTTGCTCTCTCTCCCCCCTCTTTTGCTCTCTCCCCCCTCTTTTGCTCTCTCTCCCCCCTCTTTTGCTCTCTCTCCAGCTGTAATTTGCTCTCTCTCTCTCCTCTCTCTTTTGCTCTCTCTCTCTCCTCTCTCTTTTGCTCTCCCTCTCTTTTGCTCTCTCTCCCTTCTCTTTTGCTCTCTCCCCCTTCTCTTTTGCTCTCTCCCCCTTCTCTTTTGCTCTCTCCCCCCTTCTCTTTTGCTCTCTCTCCCCCTGTCCTTTTTTTTTCAATTGGGGCACTCCCAGTGCCTCCCCTTTCCTGCTGAGCCACCATTTTTTTAATTAGGGTACTCCCACTGCCTCCCCTTCCCTGCTGAGCTGCCCACACCTCCCACCGGCACCAGCAGAAGATCGTTACAGATGGTGACACACACAGTGTCACCGTGTGAAACGATCAGGCATCTGGCCTCGGCTGTTATGTTACAGCTGAGAGTTGGAGCTCCTGAAGCTGTCTGTCGCCGCGAGGCGGCTGCACGCGCATCTAACAATCCTTTGAGGATGCGTGCGCAACTACCGATGGCGACGGACATTACAAACACAATTATAATATATGATATATATATATATATACATATATATATATATATATATATATATAGATAGATAGATAGATAGATAGATATTTATAAATACTTGGAACATATTCTGCTATGTGCAGAATATTGGAATGTGAAATAGTAAATACATAGTTAAAACCTTTATTAAATATGAATATTGCATTAATATAAACATATAAATATATGCGTCTGTAGACATGTATATGTATGTATCTCTATGTTAAAGCCGTTTGCCTGCCTCTTTTTTTTTAACACCTGATATCTCATATCTTTGAGCCCTTATAAAAAATTTTTCGATTAATCGGCTAAAAAATGTTTTTTGATTAATCGGATAAAAAAACAAAAAAATGTTTTCCCTATATTTAAAATAAAATCCAAGCTATTTTGCCTCCAGTAGAGAAGATGAGCTCAGATGGTGTTGAGGTGCTTGAGATGCAAAAGTAGGGCTTTGCCAATTTCACCAAGGTGGGATATTTATTTTTGTTAACTCTCCACCAATGGCCTCTTAATAAAGTAAGCCTGGACTTCATTCTAACATAAAAAATATCTTGAATATCTATATGCAATGGTAAATAACCAGCTATAAGGTTAGGGGAAAAAAATATCGAGTCTGCTCTTAAAATAACAGATAAAGGTTGAATTTGATACATATTACAATTAATTAAAAAAAAAAATTTTTTAAAAAAAGTAAAAAGCGCTAAGGTCTATATATCAATAACAGGACAAAGCCTTATACATTTATCTATACAGTACATAATTATAATCAGCAATAGCAAGCAATTCGCTAATAATTGTGCAAACAGATAATAGTGAACATCAATTCAAATAACTCCCATCAATCTAGGGGCTAGGTGTAAATAACAAGCTCGGCACTATATCATGAAAAGCATAGTCCCAAATCACCTGATTTAATATAAACAATCCAATTGAAGACTCCTATTATTTCTGGGCAACACATAAGCCAGGAGTAGTTGTGACCTTAAATAGAAACGTATAGTGTCAGGAAAAAGTGAAAAGTAAATGTCTGTAGACATCCTTTAGGCTAAGGGCATCACCATAAAACACAATATTATGTGCAGGAGTTCATTGGAGTGAAGCAGCTGGTGCTGTGCACAGACCAACCAATTGCAAACCAACTAATCGATTATGAGATTCGTTGACAACTCGCCGCCACTATACTAAAGTTATTAACCCCTAAACCTAACCCTAACCCTAACACCACCTAACTTAAATATAATTAAAATAAATCTAAATAAAACCTACTATTATTAACTAAATAATTCCTATTTAAAACTAAATACTTATCTATAAAATAAACCTTAAGCTAGCTACAATATAACTAATAGTTACATTGTACGGCTAGATTTAGAGTTTGGCGGCCAAAGGGGTGCGTTAGCTACGCATGCTTTTTTTCCCCCGCACCTTTTAAATACCGCTGGTATTTAGAGTTCACAGAATGGCTGGGTTTTCAGTGCGTTAGGCTCCAAAAAGGGAGCGTAGAGCATAATTTAACGCCACTGCAACTCTAAATTCCAGCGGTGCTTACGGACGCGGCCAGCTTCAAAAACGTGCTTGTGCACGATTCCCCCATAGAAAACAATGGGGCCATTTGAGCTGAAAAAAAACCTAACACCAGCAAAAAAGCCGCGTTCAGCTCCTAACGCAGCCCCATTGTTTTCTATGGGGAAACACTTCCTAAGTCTGCACCTAACACCCTAACATGAACCCCGAGTCTAAACACCCCTAACCTTACACTTATTAACCCCTAATCTGCCGCCCCCGCTATCGCTGACACCTGCATATTTGTTTTAACCCCTAATCTGCCGCTCTGTAAACCGCCGCTACCTACATTATCCCTGTGTACCCCTAATCTGCTGCCCCTAACACCGCCGACCCCTATATTATATTTATTAACCCCTAATCTGCCCCCCTCAACGTCGCCTCCACCTGTCTACACTTATTAACCCCTAATCTGCAGAGCGGACCACACCGCTACTATAATAAAGTTATTAACCCCTAATCCGCCTCACTCCCGCCTCAATAACCCTATAATAAATAGTATTAACCCCTAATCTGCCCTCCCTAACATCGCCGACACCTAACTTCAATTATTAACCCCTAATCTGCCGACCGAATCTCGCCGCTACTGTAATAAATGGATTAACCCCTAAAGCTAAGTCTAACCCTAACCCTAACACCCCCCTAAGTTAAATATAATTTAAATCTAACGAAATAAATTAACTCTTATTAAATAAATGATTCCTATTTAAAGCTAAATACTTACCTGTAAAATAAACCCTAATATAGCTACAATATAAATTATAATTATATTATAGCTATTTTAGGATTTATATTTATTTTACAGGTAACTTTGAATTTATTTTAACCAGGTACAATAGCTTTTAAATAGTTAAGAACTATTTAATAGCTAAAATAGTTAAAATAATTACAAAATTACCTGTAAAATAAATCCTAACCTAAGTTACAATTAAACCTAACACTACACTATTAATAAATTAATTAAATAAAATACCTACAATTATCTACAATTAAACCTAACACTACACTATCAATAAATGAATTAAATAAAATACCTACAATTATCTACAATTAAACCTAACACTACACTATCAATAAATTAATTCAATACAATATCTACAAATAAATACAATGAAATAAACTAACTAAAGTACAAAAAATAAAAAAGAACTAAGTTACAAAAAAATAAAAAAATATTTACAAACATTAGAAAAATATTACAACAATTTTAAACTAATTACACCTTCTCTAAGCCCCCTAATAAAATAACAAAGCCCCCCAAAATAAAAAAATGCCCTACCCTATTCTAAATTAAAAAAGTTCAAAGCTCTTTTACCTTACCAGCATGCCTCAAATAATTCAGCTCTTTTGCCTGTAAAAAAACCACATACAATACCCCCCCCCAACATTACAACGCACCACCCACATACCCCTAATGTAACCCAAACCCCCCTTAAATAAACCTAACACTAAGCCCCTGAAGATCTTCCTACCTTATCTTCACCATGCCAGGTTCACCGATCCGTCCTCGGAAGTCTTGATCCAAGCCTCGGAAGTGTTGATCCAAGCCCAAGCGGGGGGCTGAAGAGTGACGTCCATCCTCGGGCTGAAGTCTGGATCCAAGCGGCGGCTGAAGAAATCCATCATCGGGCTGAAGTCGGAAGTCCATCATCGGGATGAAGTCTTCTATCAAGCAGCATCTTCAATCTTCTTTCTTCCGGAGCGGAGCCATCTTCTTCCCAGCCGACGCGGATCCATCCTCTTCTAACGACGCCTACTAGCCGAATGACGGTTCCTTTAAATGACGTCATCCAAGATGGCGTCCGTCGAATTCCGATTGGCTGATAGGATTCTATCAGCCAATCGGAATTAAGGTAGGAAAATTCTGATTGGCTGATCGGAACAGCCAATAGAATGCGAGCTCAATCTGATTGGCTGATCGGATCAGCCAATCGGATTGAACTTGAATCTGATTGGCTGATTTCATCAGCCAATCAGAATTTTCCTACCTTAATTCCGATTGGCTGATAGAGTCCTATCAGCCAATCGGAATTCGACGTACGCCATCTTGGATGACGTCATTTAAAGGACCCGTCATTCGGCTAGTAGGCGTCATTAGAAGAGGATGGATCCGCGTCGGCTGGGAAGAAGATGGCTCCGCTCCGGAAGAAAGAAGATTGAAGATGCTGCTTGATAGAAGACTTCATCCCGATGATGGACTTCAGACTTCAGCCCGATGATGGATTTCTTCAGCCGCCGCTTGGATCCAGACTTCAGCCCGAGGATGGACGTCACTCTTCAGCCCCCCGCTTGGGCTTGGATCAACACTTCCGAGGCTTGGATCAAGACTTCCTTGGACGGATCGGTGAACCTGGCATGGTGAAGATAAGGTAGGAAGATCTTCAGGGGCTTAGTGTTAGGTTTATTTAAGGGGGGTTTGGGTTAGATTAGGGGTATGTGGGTGGTGGGTTGTAATGTTGGGGGGGTATTGTATGTGTTTTTTTTACAGGCAAAAGAGCTGAATTCTTTGGGGCATGCCCCGCAAAGGGCCCTGTTCAGGGCTGGTAAGGTAAAAGAGCTTTGAACTTTTTTAATTTAGAATAGGGTAGGGCATTTTTTTATTTTGGGGGGCTTTGTTATTTTATTAGGGGGCTTAGAGTAGGTGTAATTAGTTTAAAATTGTTGTAATATTTTTCTAATGTTTGTAAATATTTTTTTATTTTTTGTAACTTAGTTCTTTTTTATTTTTTGTACTTTAGTTAGTTTATTTAATTGTAGTTATTTGTAGGTATTTTATTTAATTAATTTATTGATAGTGTAGTGTTAGGTTTAATTGTAACTTAGGTTAGGATTTATTTTACAGGTAATTTTGTAATTATTTTAACTAGGTAACTATTAAATAGTTATTAACTATTTAATAGCTATTGTACCTGGTTAAAATAAATACAAAGTTGCCTGTAAAATAAATATTAATCCTAAAATAGCTACAATATAATTATTATTTATATTGTAGCTATATTAGGGTTTATTTTACAGGTAAGTATTTAGATTTAAATAGGAATAATTTATTTAATAAGAGTTAATTTATTTTGTTAGAATAAAATTATATTTAATTTAGGGGGGTGTTAGGTTTAGGGTTAGAATTAGCTTTAGGGGTTCAAAAATTTATTAGAGTAGCGGTGAGCTCCGATCGGCAGATTAGGGGTTAATACTTGAAGTTAGGTGTCGGCGATGTTAGGGAGGGCAGATTAGGGGTTAATACTATTTATTATAGGGTTATTGAGGCAGGAGTGAGGCGGATTAGGGGTTAATAACTTTATTATAGTAGCGGTGTGGTCCGCTCGGCAGATTAGGGGTTAATAAGTGTAGGCAGGTGGAGGCGACATTGAGGGGGGCAGATTAGGGGTTAATAAATATAATATAGGGGTCGGCGGTGTTAGGCGCAGCAGATTAGGTGTACATAGCTATAATGTAGGTGGCAGTGGTGTACAGAGCGGCAGATTAGGGGTTAATAATAATATGCAGGGGTCAGCGATAGTGGGGGCGGCAGATTAGGGGTTAATAAATATTATATAGGGGTCGGCGGTGTTAGGGGCAGCAGATTAGGGGTTCATAGGGATAATGTAGGTGGCAGCGGTGTGCAGTCGGCAGATTAGGGGTTAAAAATTTTTAATAGAGTGGCGGCGATGTGGGGGGACCTCGGTTTAGGGGTACATAGGTAGTTTATGGGTGTTAGTGTACTTTAGAGCACAGTAGTTAAGAGCTTTATAAACCGGCGTTAGCCCATAAAGCTCTTAACTACTGACTTTTTTCTGCGGCTGGAGTTTTGTCGTTAGATTTCTAACGCTCACTTCAGACACGACTCTAAATACCGGCGTTAGAAAGATCCCATTGAAAAGATAGGATACGCAATTGACGTAAGGGGATCTGCGGTATGGAAAAGTCGCGGCTGGAAAGTGAGCGTTAGACCCTTTAATGACTGGCTCCAAATACCAGAGGGCGGTAAAAACCAGCGTTAGGAGCCTCTAACACTGGTTTTGACGGCTACCGCCCAACTCTAAATCTAGGCCTATTGGGTTTATTTTTATTTTACAGGCAAGTTTGTATTTATTTTAACTAGGTAGAATAGTTACTAAATAGTTATTAACTATTTACTAACTACCTAGCTAACATAAATACAAATTTACCTGGAAATAAAACCTAACCTGAGTTACACTAACACCTATGGGGTAAAAAACAAGTGAGGGGAGCTGTGTGTATTTCAATACATAAATAATATGTGTTACCGTGACCTTTAAATGAGCTTCTCGTATTGGTTTCAAAATTCAATCATAATATATATTGCGCTGTGATAAGGTAAACAAATAGGTGAAAATTGGGTGAAAAATAGTGAAAATATGACTACAAGAGGTTAAAAAACAAAATATTTAATTGTTGCCATACAAAACAATATTGGACTAGATAATATATTCTGATAGGATAATAAGTGGTAAAGAGCTCTATTACCTTGCATATATTATATATTAAAATTCCTTAATCACAAGTTAAAATTGACAATAAATTCACAATAAATTCATGCTATAGTGTTCAAAGCATATGATAAAAACAGATTAAGTTAAAATAATTAACGTAGGAGGTGGAAATAAATGTTCATCTGATGAATTGCAAGTATCTTTTGATGTGACTTTAAATGTGACTTTTAGTTGGAAATGAAATTACTCACAGTTTGCTTGAAATAATTTTTCCAGGTGTCTGATTGGTTGAAACAGACAAGCCTTTATGTGAATAAAAAATTTTTTTTCACTGTAGTTAAAACTTGTAGATCGAAATTGTAGATGAAGATAACAACTACTGGATGGTAAAGATGCTGAAACTGTTTACCTAAACTGGGTTTGCAGGAGTTTCAGTTGTTGATAAAACTTGGTTCTGTATATTTAAACTGTTATCTAAGACTTGGTTTGCAGGAGTTTCAGTTGTTGGTATGACTTAATTATAGAAACTGTTTACCTTGTATTTATTTGCTGGAGTTTCTATTTTTCTGGTTGCGTGAGGTGTTTGAACGCTTCTCTTTGTAGGTGTCTGTTTGTAGCTGAAACTATATACCCTCCCAGGGTTTGCTGGAGTTTCAGTGATTGATGGTTGATCTGTAGTGAAACTGTTTACCTAGGAAAGGTTTGCAGGAGTTTCAGACCACCTGTTGGTTATAAAAATCTTTTCTTAAGAGTTGCTGGAGCTGTATACCTTTTTCAAGGTTTGCTGGAGCTTCCGGTCTGGTGAGTGTCCACTTTAAGTCTTGTGGTGCTCGGTGTATAGCAATCACCGGTAACAGATTTTTTCGTGTTCAATCCTGGGTAGTCTCAGATGCAGACTTGAGTTGTTGGAGTGCACACTAGGGGCAAATCTACGCGTTAAAGGCTGAAGCCAGGTTAGGTATTATTTTACAGGTACATTTTTATTTATTTTAGCTAGGTAGTTAGTAAATAGTTAATAACTATTTACTAACTAGTCTACCTAGTTAAATAAATACAAACTTACCTGTAAAATAAAAATAAACCCTAAGCTAGCTACAATGTAACTATTAGTTATATTGTAGCTATCTTAGGCTTTATTTTATAGGTAGGTATTTAGTTTTAAATAGGAATTATTTTGGTAATGATAGTAGGTTTTATTTAGATTTATTTAAATTATATTTAAGTTAGGGGGTGTTAGGGTTAGACTTAAGTTTAGGGGGTTAATATATTTAGTATAGTGGCGGCGACGTAGGCGGCAGCAGATTAGGGGTTAATAAATGTTGGTAGTTTGTGGCGATGTTAGGGGCGGCAGATTAGGGGTTAATAATATTTAACTAGTGTTTGTGATGCGGGAGTGCAGCGGTTTAGGGGTTAATATGTTTATTATAGTGGCGGCGATGTCCGGAGCGGCAGATTAGGGGTTAATAATATAATGCAGGTGTCAGCGATGTATGTGGCGGCAGATTAGGGGTTAATAAATGTAAGATTAGGGGTGTTTAGACTCGGGGTTCATGTTAGGGTGTTAGGTGTAGGCATACATTTTATTTCCCCATAGGAATCAATGGGGCTACATTAGTGAGTTATACGCTGCTTTTTTGCAGGTGTTAGACTTTTTTTCAGCCGGCTCTCCCTGTTGATTCCTATGGGGAAATTGTGCACAAGTACGTTACACCAGCTCACCGCTGACTTAAGCAGCGCTGGTATTGAAGTGAGATTTGGAGCAAAATTTTGCTCTACGCTCACATTTTGTCTTTTAACGCCAGGTTTCTGAAAACTCGCAATACCAGCGCTGTATGTAAGTGAGCGGTGAGAAAAAACTGCTCGTTAGCACCGCACCCCTGTTACCGCAAAACTCGTAATCTAGGCAAAAGCTTGTTCAATTTCCAAGCAAGTTGTAATGGTTAGAGGTGTGTTTATAAAGGTAGTGGCTCAGCCTACTCTGCAGGTGTGTAATTCTTAAAGGAGAAGCAAACCCTTACACTAGGGCTGCACCTCCTTTGCCTACACTGGAGACTAGTGCTTATTTTTTTGGCCTTTAAACCGAGGTCCCAGATGCTGGAACGGCTAGGAGTGGGTTAGCCAAAATCTACTCCCAAAGGTAACCGTTTCCCCTTTCACCTCTCTTCTTGGACATTATATGACTGGCAAATAATATAACACATATAATATTACTTTATTGAGTTCACACATTTATTTTATTATTATTTTTATTTTTATTTTCTTTCCTTTGTTTTTATTTCATTTCACCTATTTTTCAATTCACACAAGTTATGAAGACAATTATTTTCGCAATTAGTATTGCAACTAGTAGTGTACTAAATTATATTTTGCACATTTTTTCACATTATATTTAAATTAGATAACACAAAAATTATGGTAAACCTAAAAATTGCAACTATTTTACAAATGTATTCATATTTAAATTAGATAACACAAAATATGAAATACCTTTAACCAGCACACATAACTTCACTTTTTATTTATCCCTTAACGTAGCTAAGCTATAAGGTTATGGTAAACCGTTAAATAGAAAGTCACTATTCTTATCCATATACGAGTTGAACTAACAAATGCTGCCCTCTCTAAATTTTCTCAAAGGGTTTTACAATATAAAGAGAAACTTTTTAAATTCCTTTTTCATATGATTCAAATTGATAATACGGTCTTTAATGTGTTTGCAAAGTATTTATATTGTATATACCATCGCATAAATGTCTATGTTACTGAGTTATATGTAATTTAAGGCTATCGCAAAAGTCTTCTTTATAGAAAGAAAACTTTGGAAAGTACCATTTAGTGACTAGAATTAAATCTTCATTTACATGCATTAAAGTCCGCACAGCGCAAAACATCTTTGCACATATTTCTCATGTTATCAAATTATATATAAAATTGTCATAAACCAACTAGATAACATTCAATTGTATTGGTGTTTAGAATGGATACTGCCGCTATTCTATTTTCTATTCATAGAATGTATGATCGTAAATCCCTATAACGGAACATTTGGTTAAAGCCACAAAGGAAAAACGTCCTCACAGATTGGTCAGAAATAACACGTGACTAGCGAGCCCACACGATGTCATAGATCAACGGAAAATCTTCTAACATCATGGGATTGGCTAAAAGTATCACGTGAATTTAAAGCGGACCTTAAAGGGAACTGAAACTCAAGGAATACTCGAATGGGGACTTAATCTAACTCTGTCTTCTCATTGGATAAAAATGCAAAGTAATTCACTGATTGGTCACTTTTATTGTTCATGTTTATGCCGAACCTAATATAAAGTTAATATTTCAAAGTTAAATGAGCGACATAAAAAGATTTAACAATTTTTAAAAAAAATAAGGTTGGGCCTAAACATCTAGTAGGAATTTGTACTTTTATTTCTGTTTCTATTATGTGAGTCCAATTTCCTGCCACAGACAGGAAATTGGAACATCGATATATTTGTATAAAAGCCGGCTACATTGTCACAGCATCATACAAACTGTTACTTGTTTTTATTGTCTTTTATTGCTCTTGAAAAAGACGCTTAAAGGGACAGTATACTGTAAAATAGTTTTTCCCTTAATGTCTTTACAATTGCTTTTTTTACCAACTGCAGAGTAAAAAATGTATGAAAATTAGCTTTTTAAGGTTTATTTCTGTATATTAAAGCTCTGATTTTGTGTTTTGAAGCCACAGCCTAATAAAATGGGTTGAGCTTGTAGGTATAATCAGATATCATTACTGTATCACATTGTATACATATATCTGCTTCTTTATCTTATATTTGTCCTTAAAACAATCACCAATACTTTGAGAGAACAATGGAAAATCAACATTTTATTACCTTATGTCTGCTTTATCACACTGGGAGTGTAATTTCTTCTGCTGGCTGTGTTTACAAAGCTTATCTATAGCTGGGACCTGCGGCCACAAACTTTCAGAATAGGTGGGGATACCACATGCTAAATTAACAATTTCAAATGCCAATATAAGGTTAAAGGAGCTACTTGTAAACAATTTAATACACTCCAGCAGGTAAAGTGGATCATTGGGAACAAATTAAAGGGGAGAAAATTTTTGAGTAAACTGTCCCTTTAAGCGTTGAAACGCGTAGAGCTACAATAAACCATTTTTTATCTTACATATTTCGCAATTATTTCGCTGGGACGAGCCGGACTTGCTATTTTGGATAAGTAAGTTACTACTTGTTTCTTCAATTTAAAGTTTCACTTTACTGCTGATGAGGTTCCAATCCTTTTCCAGCCCTGTGTTGAAAACCTCCTTGTCGTTGCCTTTGGAGAGGGACATATTACAGAGGGATATACCATAGAAGCAGGACTCACGTTACTTAAGGAGTGAGTATATTGCACATTATTGCAACAGATTTTAACTTGCACATCAAGTCCATTTCTATCTATTATCAGAAACTTATCATTCTGCAAGACCAGCGCCATCCATTTCGTTTTGTCTATTGCTTTTACAGTCCTTGGGGAGAGACTGAGGAAGGGCAGCGGTCACTTTATTTAACAAGGAGAGTATTGTTTTTAGTACATTGTGTTGAGCATATTCTTTGTTAAAATCTATTTGTTTGCTACACACATCTTTGCACAGTGTGTTTATAAAGGTAGTGGCTCAGCCTACTCTGCAGGTGTGTAATTCTTAAAGGAGAAGCAAACCCTTACACTAGGGCTGCACCTCCTTTGCCTACACTGGAGACTAGTGCTTATTTTTTTGGCCTTTAAACCGAGGTCCCAGATGCTGGAACGGCTAGGAGTGGGTTAGCCAAAATCTACTCCCAAAGGTAACCGTTTCCCCTTTCACCTCTCTTCTTGGACATTATATGACTGGCAAATAATATAACAATTATAATCTGTCACTCTGATAGTTCAGTGTTCCAACTGTTTTTAGTTCTACTTCAGTCCTTAGAATGGGTGAGATTGATTGTTAATTTGACACCCGGGCACTATTTGTCTTTACAGTTGAGTTAAACTTTATTTTAAAAATACTCTATTTCTCATTTTGTATATGATGAACTCCGGTTTAATAGAAAAGGTATTTCCACATTAAGATACTCCAAATGGAACGGTCATATGTTGAACTCTGATATGAATAGCAGTTATGCCCTTCTGACCATCAAGCCACCTCTCTACTGCTCCTTATTTCCCCAAGGGTTGTTGGCTTATATTTAAAGGGACAGTCAATACCTGACACAACTTAATCCCATACCTTAGATCCACAAAAAGAGATTTGTCGGCGCCACATCCCATGTTCAATACCACAAACAATATTTGTGTAATCGTCCAAAGCACATACAGTTTTATCCTGTAGATATGGCCGCCAAACTCCTCCCCCTCCGTCCCCTTCTTTATTGAATTCCATGCTCGTTCACGGTGACACTGTTCCTTTGTTAATGTGCAGATGCATTATAATTTATGTCCGCTCCTAAGCACAAATAGAAAGTGCAGCTGCAAATCACTGTGAACGCGTGTAAAGAATCCAACCGAGGATTGGATTCTGATTGGCGAATGCCTTTAAAATGAAACTTACTACATAACGGTGTGGGGAGTTTGGCGGCCATATCTACAGGAGAAAATCGTATGTGCTTTGGATGATTACACATATAACGTTAGAGGTATTGAACATGGGATGCGGTGCAGACGCATCTTCTTTTGAGGACCTAAGGTATGGGATTAAGTTGTGTCGGGTGTTGAATGTCCCTTTAATCCCGACTTGCATAGCCTATAGTAAGCACTGATGGCGGCAACAGAGTCAGATGTTTAGAGGACGTTAATATTATCTAGTAACTCTCTGATTTTACATGGGCTACTGCAGAAGGCTGTACAGCTTTTTATTTTTTGCTGAATTAGCTCAGGACCTAGCTGATGTCTCCTTACTATATGATGGGACTAGACAGTAATCTCTATGTAACCCAGCTTGGATTATACTTTAACTATACTTATTGGAAGCCGAATATAAACAGTAATGTAACCTATTTAGACTAGTTATCACCCCCCACCCTACCCTTAGTTTCCTAATACTAAACAGATCATAGCTGAAACATGACCCTCTCTGAAAGATTACAATTAGGCATACCCTTGGTACAAGTGGGACTAATGTCAATACTGAGTATGGTATATGTTTTCACTGTAGTCCTCAATATGGTATCGCTATAGATAATATTCATAGTACTGCCAGAACCCCAACATTCATGCAATAACGACACCACTATTACTATTATACGGTTTAGCTGTCCATAGGTTTTATATAGGTGTGGGTGTGTTGTCTACGGCCGGGACAACATACTTCAGCACATACATTCAATACAACCAAAACTACCTCTAGCATACTTCCTCAGTACTACATATAGCACCTTATCTCTCTTTTGAGACATATGCTCTAACAACCATATTAGTCTAACCTACTATTATTGGCCTAGATGGCAGTATATTGCTATTGGTAACCGCAGTGACAATCATATAACTCATTAAGCTCCACAGAGGGGGCTCCTATTAAAGTTTTGTCCCTCTTCTAAAGGACTCATACCTAGCACTGATTATGCCTACAGAGGCTACATTTCTCTTACATTGGATGTATATAATATGTCAACATAATTATATGATCATGTAACTTAAAGTTCTAATTTTTATTTTACATTTTACTGTTTGTCCACTAGTTACTATTTTATATGTTGATGGATAATATTGTTCTAGGAGGCCCAAGAGAGACCTCATATTCAATTAGGATGGTATATAGTTTGATTGACAGGCAAATCGTATGTTAATATTCTTGACATTTTGCATATAAACATTTAAAGCATGTTTTGTATTAGATGTTTGCCTTGTAACTAATTTTGTTTAGATTCTACTCTCACTGTCATATATTGTATGCCTTAAATTGAACCACTTGTCATGCTATAGCAACAGTCAATATTCAATTTTTATGATGCAAAATTCTATGTTACTTTTGTTATTTTCATGTTTATTGTAAACCCCCTACTTTCATTTATACTGTTTTTTTTATATATCT
Source organism: Bombina bombina (assembly GCF_027579735.1). Taxonomy (NCBI): domain Eukaryota; kingdom Metazoa; phylum Chordata; class Amphibia; order Anura; family Bombinatoridae; genus Bombina; species Bombina bombina. The sequence continues at coordinate 96,456,686 of NC_069499.1, forward strand.
TTATTTTCCGATTGCCATGCAAAATGTGATTCAAATACAATTCCACAAGTAATATAACATATATTCATATTACAAAAACAAGTATTTCATTAGACAATACATCTTTAACAACTATTTGCAACTCCAAGTGATATAATTATCCCTTAATCTGTCAGAAAAGATTTTTCACAACACCCTTGGCATTCCTATAATACATTAATCAGACTAAGTATGGCAATTTTCCCTAAACTAAAAACTTAAATAACAAAACACAACAACAAGAAAGAAAGAAAAAGAAAAAAAAAAAAAAAAAAAAAAAGGAAAATTAATCATTCCTTTCTCTTCCACCTCCTCTTCCCTCTTCAGCCCTCACTCCATCATCCTGGAATAAGGAATATTGGTCATCTGTAATAACCAACTCAAGCATATTCCGTACCTATAAACGGTGCAATTAATTGCCTCTGAGTTTCTATTGAGAAGCTCTTAATTATTAATCCCCATTTATGAAAAAAAACTTCTAACTTGAGATTCTGAATTCACAGAAACATCAAATTGTTCCATAATTAATTGTTTTTGAAGTTTTTGAATAAATTCCTTAAGACTGGGAGCTTTCTTAGATTTCCAATAATTTAATATCATTAATCTAGCCGTTATAATTATGATATTCAATTGGCGGGTATTTTTAAGTGATGATCCGTCCTGCGTTATAAAAAAGAACACCTGTTTATCACTTAACTGGATATTAGTCATATTAATTTTGTTAATCCAAGTGTTTATTTTAAGCCAGAATAATTTCACTTTAGGGCATCCCCAGAAACAATGATATAGGTCTGCATTTATACTCTTACATTTCAGACAGCGTCCCTCTGTTTTATCCCATTTAGCTTTAACCTGAGGTGTAACATATGCATTATTTACAAATTTGGTATGTGTTTCTCTCCATGATGAAGAAATTGTTGCCCTATCTATTAAATTAAAGCTTTTTTGTAACCTTTTCGGGGGGATCTGCCATATATCCGCTAATTTTTGAAGATTCTGATATCCAAATAAAGAAATGGTTATTTTATATACTGTCGAGATACTGTATTTACCAGCCTTAAATAGAGTAAAAGCTGGTTCTAGTATATTCCAAGACTCAGATATTATATTTTTCTGTATGATTCCTTGTATATAATGTCGTATCTGTAAAAAGGCAAAAAATTCACTATTTTCGATGTCAAAATCTTGTTTAAGTTCAGAAAATTGCTTGCATATCTTCAATTCTGGGTCAATGCATTGATATACCATTTTAAGTCCTTTCACTGTCCAATTTTTAAAAAATTTCGAATCTAATGCTGGAGTGAAATTAGGATTACCATTGATAGGTAGATATTTAGAAAAAGTTGGATTAATACCTAATATTTTGAGTATTTTCTGCCAGGCCATTATTACGTACTGAATCACAGGGAATTGAGAGATTTTAGTAGGCCATTTATCAGGTAACGTATGGAGAAGTGCTGGAAGAGAATATGGATATACCAATATGTCTTCCACAGGAAGTACGGCGTAGTAGTCCGCACTAACCATCCAATCTATTGCGACTTTACTTAAACATGAGAGATTATATATTTCTAGATCAGGTAACGCAAATCCACTGTCAATTCTATAGAGGGACATTTTTTTAAACGCTATTGATCTTCTTTTCCCTTTCCATATGAATTGTAAACATGCTCTTCTATAATCAATTAAATCTTTCTTTTTTATCAAAATAGGTAGGTTCTGCATTAAATAGAGTAATTTCGGGAAAAGAAGCATTTTAACTAAATTAATCTTGCCAGTTATAGTAAGTTTAAACTTTGCCCATTTTTCCATATCCCTCTTTATTTTAAGAAAAACTGGGGGATAGTTGTAATCATACCATTCTTTGTAATTTTTAGATAATTTAATCCCTAAATATGTAAAAGAATCTTTTGCCTCTTTAAATGGAAATAAGTGGTATGAATCCTTATTTTTATTTAGCCAAAAAATTTCTGTTTTTAATGTATTGATCTTATAGCCTGAAAAGGCCCCAAAGTCTTGTAATATCTGTGTCAATAAAGCTATATTTTTTTTTGTATTTGTTAATAATACCAATAAATCGTCAGCATATAAAAGTATTGTTATTCTTCTATTACCTAATTTAACCCCGTCTAATTCTTTCCTCAACAGGATCGCAAGGGGCTCTAAGGCCAGATTAAAAAGATAAGGGGATAATGGGTACCCTTGTCTAGATCCCTTAAAGAGGGGAAATTGTTCTGAAGATGTTCCATTAATAATGACCGATGCCCTAGCAGAGTTGTATATTGACCATATAAGATGAAAGAAAGGGCCCTCGACTCCATATTCCTTTAAAGTAAAAAATAAATGGTCCCAGGTAATGGAGTCGAAGGCTTTCTCTGCATCGATTGAAACAATGGCAGCATCCTTTCTTGTAATGGATACCCTTTCCTTATCTGGGGTATAATATGAGTTTAGTAATAGCTGTAGTTTACGTAAGTTCCGGGTAGAATTCCTCCCAGGCATAAAGCCCACCTGATCCTTATGTATCATAGATCCAATTATAAGTTTAAGTCTAGAAGCTAAAATAGACATGAATATTTTATAATCACAATTTAAGAGTGATATTGGTCTATATGAGCTAATCTCTTCTGGATTTTTATTTTTTTTAAGAGCTAATGTAATAAATGAAGAAGCAAAAAATCTAGAGCATGGGACATTATCAATGAAATACTGGTTAAACAAGTTGACTAGTAATGGAGAGATTTCGTCTGAAAGAATTTTATACAACTCAGCCAGGATCTGATCTGGTCCCGTAGCCTTATTAGCTGCTGATGCATTAATAGCGTTGGTCACCTCTGCTAATGTTATAGGTATATTCAATTTATCTAGATTAGTCTTATCTAATAATGGAACCTGTATTTTCCCCCAAAATTCCTCCTGAATTTTAGGGTTTATTGGTGTTGCTGAATACAAATCTCGAAAATAATCAGATGCATATTCTCGTAATTCGTTAGGATGTGTAATTCTAGTAGATTCAGTTTTAATGGCTTCAATCATTTCTTTCGTTTTTTTGGATTTAGTTAAATTAGCAATGTGTTTTCCAGCTTTACCACTGTGTCTGAAAAAGAAGAACTTCTAAGGTCCTCCTGTGTCACTTTTTGTTCTAAGAAAAGTTCTCTTTCCTTTTTAACTTTATGATATAGTTCCCAGGATTTATTAGAAGGGTCACTAATATAGGTGTTATAACTATTACGTAACTGATTAGCAAGTTCTATATCCTTTCTTAAATTAATGCATTTCTGCATAACTAGGTAGGCTTTAATGCCACCTCTTATTACTGCCTTGAATGCTTCCCAAAAGGTTTCTATTTTAATTCCTGGTGTGGAATTAGTCTTTATACTGTTAATGTAGGACCAAAAGTGTCCAACTTCATCCTGGGGATAAAAACGAGGATTAAATTTCCATTTATCAAATATGATGTAAATATTTGTATAACTGTATTCTACAGGTGAAACTCGAAAAATTAGAATATCGTGCAAAAGTTAATTTATTTCACTAATGCAACTTAAAAGGTGAAACTAATATATGAGATAGACTCATTACATGCAAAGCAAGATAGTTCAAGCCGTGATTTGTCATAATTCTGATGATTATGGCTTACAGCTCATGAAAACCCCAAATCCACAATCTCAGAAAATTAGAATATTGTGAAAAGGTGCAATATTCTAGGCTCAAAGTGTCCCACTCTAATCAGCTAATTAAGCCATAACACCTGCAAAGGGTTCCTGAGCCTTTAAATGGTCTCTCAGTCTGGTTCAGTAGGAATCACAATCATGGGAAAGACTGCTTGACAGTTGTGCAGAAAACCATCATTGACACCCTCCATAAGGAGGGAAAGCCTCAAAAGGTAATTGCAAAAGAAGTTGGATGTTCCCAAAGTGCTGTATCAAAGCACATTAATAGAAAGTTATGTGGAAGGGAAAAGTGTGGAAGAAAAAGGTGCACAAGCAGCAGGGATGACCGCAGCCTGGAGAGGATTGTCAGGAAAAGGCCATTCAAAAGTGTTGGGGACTTTCACAAGGAGTGGACTGAGGCTGGAGTTAGTGCATCAAGAGCCACCACACACAGACGGATCCTGGACATTGGCTTCAAATGTCGTATTCCTCTTGTCAAGCCACTCCTGAACAACAAACAACGTCAGAAGCGTCTTACCTGGGCTAAAGAGAAACAGACCTGGTCTGTTGCTCAGTGGTCCAAAGTCCTCTTTTCTGATGAGAGCAAATTTTGCATCTCATTTGGAAACCAAGGACCAAGAGTATGGAGGAAGAATAGAGAGGCACACAAGATGCTTGAAGTCCAGTGAAAGTTTCCACAGTCTGTGTTGATTTGGGGAGCCATGTCATCTGCTGGTATAGGTCCACTGTGCTTCATTAAGTCCAGGGTCAACGCAGCCATCTACCAGGAGATTTTGGAGCACTTTATGTTTCCTTCTGCAGACGAGCTCTATGGGGATGCTGACTTTATTTTCCAGCAGGACTTGGCACCTGTCCACACTGCCAAAAGCACCAAACCTGGTTCAATGACCGTGGGATTACTTTGCTTGATTGGCCAGCAAACTCGCCTGACCTGAACCCCATAGAGAATCTATGGGGCATTGCCAAGAGAAAGATGAGAGACATGAGACCGAACAATGCAGAAGAGCTGAAGGCCACTATTGAAGCATCCTGGTCTTCCATAATACCTCAGCAGTGCTACAGGCTGATAGCTTCCATGCCACGCCGCATTGAGGCAGTAATTGCTGCAAAAGGGGCCCAAACCAAGTACTGAGTACATACAGTATGAATGCTTATACTTTTCAGAGGTCCGATATTGTTCTATGTACAATCCTTGTTTTATTGATTGCATGTAATATTCTAATTTTCTGAGATTGTGGATTTGGGGTTTTCATGAGCTGTAACCCATAATCATCACAATTATGACAAATCACGGCTTGAACTATCTTGCTTTGCATGTAATGCAATATATTAGTTTCACCTTTTAAGTTGCATTAGTGAAATAAATAAACTTTTGCACGATATTCTAATTTTTCGAGTTTCACCTGTATATTCCCAATGTGACTTTTTCTTTGTAATGACCTCAATAAAAATAATAAATAAATAAATAAAAATGTAATAATCAGTAAATACTGTATATACTATTAAAAATACAAATCATGTGGAGGGACTTTTGGGCAGCGGCCATCTTGCTGGTCGCACTGAGCTTCAGCTCCTGAGTTATCCACCACTTTTACCTAAAAACTCACTGTAATCTTGGTGACAGACCATCTAAATAGGTGGAGAAGCTTAGCTGAAGGCACTCTGACCCAAAACAGGGGTTTTGGACTGTAGTGTGGCCTGCGCGCTATCAGTACCAGACTTTGTACTTTGAGGCCTTCCCTTATCACTGAGGCCTCATCTGTCCTCATAAATGCCGCACCAGTGTTGCATGGCCAATGCCCTAATTTAGTGGGAGAAAGTACCACGCATATTGACACAGAATGGAAAATAGCGATACATCACTAACGGCTATTTTTGCCAGATTACTGGAAGCACAACTTAAAAGTATTACTGACCATCTGGCATGTGAATGGGGTCGTGCCTGCATACCTAGGCCTCCAACATGCTATACTAAGTCACCAGACATCGTTCTTCAAACTGGCGAGCAAATAAGTCGGAACACACATGATTTACTAGAAGCGACAAGTGCTGCTCCGCTCCGTATTGTACATGGTACTATTACAAAAAATGGAGACCGGAATGAGGGCCTTGACAGAAAAGAGATCCCTTCTAAGCCAACAAGAAGAAGCCTCGAGTGAGCGCTGCATTAACTTACTATACCTCCGCTGGAAGTAGTGTGCTGTATGGATTCGGGTCGCCAGCTGTAGCTGTCAGAGTCTTTGATCCGGAGTGTTTGTCACGACCCTGGGTAGGAGCGACGGCTGTTTTCACCCAGGCTGACTGGAGTGTTGCTCTTCAACAGAAGGGCTTGAGTTTAACATATCCTAGCCTCGCTCAGGCTATGAAAGAAAATTTTCAGGTCTTTGGCTTTAAAGCTTGGAGGTTGTTTTACATTTACTCTAGCCAGAGCCTAAAAACGGGAGTTGGTTAAATGCGCTCAGGAACATTACCGATCAGATAAGCATAGGACCCTATAATCTATAATTAATGATTGTCCTAGCACTTAAGGGGTATTATTTGCTGTGGCTCTCTAATACTAGATTTCCCTCTTGTACTGCGTCTTCGTCTCATGATGCTAACCAGTGAATAGATATGGAGTGGGGTGACTTTGTGCTGAGACGAACATTTTCAGTACCGAGCTGTATGGCTCTAAACCTTTATCTTGCTTTGGTGCGTATTCTGTTGATGTTATGATCTGGCTGCTATGTGTGAATTCTACCTACCTACTGTCAATGGTTGTATGACTGTTTTTATTTCATCTTACTACTCATTTGCGATTACCCTTAGAGACTCAACCATTCATGAGGACTTTGATGTCTGATATCCCAGGTTGTATTTAGTTGGGGGTAACTCTGTGATATTACTATTTTTTGCTTTTCTTTGAGCCCTGATGAGCTGTTAATTCTGTGTGACAAGGAGTAGATAATATTATTTTTTGATCTGTTAGACAATTCCTGCTCTTAAGCTAAGCTCCATATTACACCACATCAGTAATATAGCTGGCTACTTATGTTACCTTACTACCAACATAGTATGTGAGCACACCAATTTTCACCTACTGAATACTAAAGGTGTTTAATATTTTCTAAAATGATCTACTGTTCAATAACCACATTATGCCATAACTCTGCATGAAATGTTACAGATTGCATTTTGCTGACAACCTTTATATGATATATCCCCCATATTTAATCATAGTGTTATTTACTAAATTTGTTATAATATTCTATGTGTTCTTCCTATACCAAAAAAGAAAATGGAGGTCTTTCTTTGAGACTCAAGAGTAGTCTTCTAGTGTACATGATAACTCTCTGTAGCTCCATATTTTACTAAGAGGTCCATAAGCGGCCTCATGTGCCATAGAGAGTTCCCAAAACAATAGACAAGTTGTATATTACCATATATTCCATTGTCAGGTGAACCTATTCTGTGTGTCATGTTTAATGTGTAATTACAACATGTTTGGAAACTATTTCACTGTACAATTTTTATTGACATGCTTGGATTGTTTGCCTTGTTCTTTATTTTTACCTCAATAAAAAAAAAAATTGATTCTAAAAACAAAAACAAAAAACGACTGAAGTTCTAGCCCTAAAAAGGGCTTTTTGGGGTGCTGTCCTTACAGCAGAGATCAGATGAGTCCTTCAGGACTGTAGAGGACACTGAATACACTAGCCTAGCTATCGATTTCCCTATTAAATCAGCAGCAGCTACACTGTCCCTCCTCTCACTAAGAATGCAGGATTAGAATGAATCTAAAATGGCTGCTGCACAGGAGCTGGGAGGGTCTGGGAGGGAGTGTCTGCTGCTGATTGGCTGTAATGTGTCTGCAGTCTGTGAGATACAGGGTCAAAGTTTACTCAATGATGACGAATAGGGGGCGGATCGAACATCGCATATGTTCGCCCGCCGCGGCGAACGCGAACAAGCTAAGATCGCCAGGACCTGTTCTCTGGCGAACTGTTCGCGACATCACTACATAGAAATTCGAATTTACTTTTAATGAACAAAGTGCTCCGGATTACAAGAATGTATTTACATTTTCTCTGTGATGTTGGATTGATTATCAGGTTAGTATTATTGGGATCTTTTTTGTGAGCTAGTTCTGATTGTTGTAGTGTGTCCATGAGGAATTTATAAGTAGAATCATATTGCTTCCTAAGGTGTGATTTAAGCTTGATACATTTTTCTTTCATGAAACATTTCTGGGCTTGCCAGGTAGTATCATGGGAGGTATCATGAGGGTGATTTTCAGTAAAAAGTTGTGCAGTGAAGTTTCCAGCCTCTCTATATTAAGAGGGTCAGATAGAACAGAGTCATCTAACCAACAACAAAGTGGTGATTATGGAGATTATGCCAATTTATATCGTATAGTACAGCTGCATGATCAAACCAACTAATTTGGGAAATTCTACTATTATTGACCATAGACAAACCCAAGTGATCTGTTAAAATATAATCTAATTGGGAATATTTATTTTGCAGATGTGAGAGGAAGTTATAGTACCGATGGTGATTAGAGCAAGTTGTGTGTGGGGACGGGAAGGTGTATTATGTGAGGTTATCATAGTACTGAAAAAGAAAAGTAGAGAATATAAGAAAAGATAAGAGCGGCCTCACCACATGCTACGGAAGAAAAGCCTGAAAGTCAGAATTCCATCTGGGCAATAGAGGGTTTTCAATCAAGTTAGATTAAACAATTGTATTGAATTCTCTAAAACCATATAAAATATAATATTAGTTACTCTATATTCAACCGGGGAGCAGTGAGCACATAGATATCAAAGTTTTTTTTACTTATCTCTTAATGTGTATGAAGGAATAACATAAAGTTGAAACCTAGAAGAAACAAATAAGCCAGAAAGTGATAAGAAAGGAACACATGAAATAAAAGAGTAGAGAAAAAAAAGGAGAGGTGATTTACAATAGTTCAACTCTTGGCAGGGCCCTATACCCACTTGTTCCCTATAAATGTTACCTTGCATATCATACCTTTGTATATAGCGCTGCGGAATCTGTTGGCGTTCTACAAGTAACCGATGACAATAATAATAGGAAAAATTAGACATGAATAACGTCTAAAAAGACCAACTGAGGAAGCCAAGTCACAAATATCAATGGGAGCTGTGGTCCAGGGTTAATGGCACCAAGGATTTATCAATCATTATTCAAAGGCTAAAAGTTCAGTTAGTTAAGGCTAAGTAAATAGTAATAACCAAATAAACATAATAAATTAATAACTATTGTATATCATAAGCAAAGTACTAGCAAAACATACAAATACTAGCACATGAGGTTGTTTAAAGGGACAGTCAACCAAAAAAATGTATTGTTTAAAAAGATAGATAATCCCTTTATTACCCATTCCCCAGTTTTGCATAACCAATAATGTTATATTAATGTACTTTTTACCTCTGTGATTACCTTGTATCTAAGCCTTTTCTGACAGCCCCCTGATCACATGACTTTTTATTTATTTATTATCTATTGACTTGCATTTAAGCCATTTAGTGCTGTCTTGTGCACAACCCACGGGCCTGAGCACAATGTTATCTATATGGCTCACATGAACTAGCACTCCCCTGTTAAGAAAAGCTAAAAAAAAGCATGTGATAAGTGTCTATCTTTAGTGGCTTAGAAACAAGCAGAGATTTAGAGGTTTAAAAGTTATAAAGTATATTAATATAACAATGTTGGTTGTGCAAAGCTGGGGAATGGGTAGTAGAGGCGTTATATATCTTTTTAAAGGGACAGTCAACACCAGAATTTTTATTGTTTTAAAAAATAGATAATCCCTTTATTACCCATTTCCCAGTTTTGCATAACCAACACATTTATATTAATATACTTTTAACCTCTGTGATTATCTTGTATCTAAGCCTCTGCAAACTGCCCCTTTATTTCAGTTCTTTTGACAGACTTGCAGTTTAGCCAATCAGTGCCTGCTCCCAGATAACTTCACGTGCATGAGCACAGTGTTATCTATATGACATACGTGAACTAACACCCTCTAGTGGTGAAAAACTGTTAAAATGCATTCTGAAAAGAGGTGGCCTTCAAGGTCTAAGAAATTAGCATATGAACCTCCTAGGTTAAGCTTTCAACTAAGAATACCAAGAGAACAAAGCAAAATTGGTGATAAAAGTAAATTGGAAAATTGTTTAAAATTACATGCTCTATCTGAATCATGAAAGTTTATTTTGGCCTAGACTGTCCCTTTAAACAATATCAATTTTTGTGTTGACTGTCCCTTTAAGTCAGACATTGTCGAATAAAGAAGCCACTCCGCACAATCTAACTTTGCATTGGAGGGAGAAAAAACAGGCTTAACTCCTTATATAGTATAACATTGCAAAATAAAATGGGTAATAGAGAGAATAACTAGACCATCAAATTAAAAGTAAGTAACTTACAATGAGTATAACATGAGTGAGGAATCTAAACATCAACACCAACCTTCCATTCCGTAAAATAAACAGAGACATCATGTTATAAACTTTAGGAAATTAATAAAGTCATCTAGCTACCTTTTTAGGAGTGACAGCTAAAGCTGGTGGTTCTTGAAGCTTTCGCTAAGGTCTTTTCCCAGCAACCACATGCCACTGAGCTCTTTGAGGTTTGGTAGAGGTTGTATCTTGATTTAGATAGAGTGTCCCACCTCTCAGTAGATGTCGCTGGTATTTCAGGAGGGGGGTATTTAAAGCAGAAGAAAAGGATGAAACTTCCAGTGTGTTTCTGCAGATGATTCTCTTCCCCTCACGTGAAGTTAAAGGTGAAAAGGGTATCCCCATCTATACAGGAGAAAAGAAGAGAAGTTAGCGGGGCAAGTGCCTTCTATTGTTAGAGAGTCCTCGTAAGACAGGTCTGCAGAAAACTGTATGTGATGACCATATTTCACCGCCAGTAAGTCATAGTCCTCTCTGCCTGCATATTTGGTTTGTTTTTTGTGTTCTAAAATACAAATGCTGGGCTAAATTTATTTCAAACAACTATTACCTTTCTGATTACAGTATCTTTCTGAGGGTACTATGTATACAAAAGTATTATAATTATATTGTTAGTATGTTTGATTATGAATAATAATAAATAATAGCAGTAATAATATTGCCGTCAATTATCAATATTAATATTCAATAACACTAAATTCTGACCAGTTAATTTTAAAATACACATTGATTATATTTATGCAGAAAATAGGGTATTGATTATGACCAAATATTGTCAAGGCTACTGTAAGTCTGTAAAAGAAAGTTAGGCTAGATATAAACCACAACTGCTGAGATAGTGTTTTAGTAAGTTTTGTTGTGTAGCAGGGAGATTTCTGGGATTGAACATCAATTACTGACATGAGTAATTTAAAACCCCCAGTAATCAATGAGCAGGTTTATATTTGGTTGTTATAAGCTGAAGAACTCTATTGCTGCCACCTCTGACAAGTCACTAACATATGCAGCAGGGTTAACAGCTTAACTAACCATAGGATAAGTGTATACACCTTGCAAGAGAAAGTATGAGACAGAGCAGTAATTTAAGTATGACGAACTAGTACTGATATGTGGTGCTATTAAGTTTGCAATATTTACAGGTAAAAGGTAAAAAAATAAAGTGGAGTTGAAAGTTATAAGTAGCGTTCCTTTACCTTGTCAGATTGGGATCTGGTTGACAGCAACGACTGTGTCAGTAGCAGGGAGCACGCCAGAGAGCGACACAGGGAAACAAGCAGTGCCTGGAGAGATGTTGCACCTGAGGCAGCGTGTGAAGCTGGCGTGTGACGTCACCGCAAGGAAACCGGAACAGCAGGCTGAGAGTAGTAGGCGTACAAGGAGTAAGTTGCAGCGGTATCCGAGTTTGCTATGAGGGTAAGCAGTGAAAGCTGGAAAGAAGCCTGTAGATGAGTGCTTAGTTAAAGGATTACTTTCTGTTATAATTTTTAAGCTAAACAACTAACATATTAAAGTTAATAAACATTAATTAAAACCTACTGACCTATATTTTCTCCAAAACGAAGTTTCATAACGTTCTAAAAGTTATATCTTTTATTCGCCAATGATGTCACATTATCCTGCCCACTATTTTCAGCACTGCATGTTCAAAATACTTAAACCAATAACTTTGTGTTTAAAGCGCCATTTTGAAACGGATTGGTACAGAGCAAAGGATACCCACGGAGTGGGTTTGGAAAACAATTACATTTGCAGACAAGATTTCTGATATACGGTAGAGATATGTTAATGAAATGCTATTGATAAAAAGTGTGTTTGGGGTAGTTAGTTAGTAACAGGCATAGAAAATATTTACTTACAGTGGCCCTTTAAGATTGGCTCAGAGGGTACTCCACAACAGAGGAAGCCTAATACCAAGCAATGATGAGACTGACAGACAGTCATTTATACCGGATGTTGGAGGAGGGGTTTCAATCTGTTACTGAATGTAGACTGATAAGTGGATATTGATGACAACGTGAAGAGATAGTGCTAAGAGTTAGGTAAATACATGACAGGACTCCCACCCTAAGGAGCAGCTCTGCGGCTCAGGGTCTAGGCCTATCAGGGTTCCTTTGGTGGAATTGGGATACCAGTCTAGGTGCTGAGATGTTGGAGGCTGGTTCCCAAGAGTTGTCGTCTTGAGTTTATCCCTTCCAGCGTATAAGATACTGTAAGTTTCCATGGCAACGCCTGGAATCTAGTATAGAGTGAATCTCATATTTGATATTAGGATCAATTGACACTTGTGGGGTAGAAGGTTGTGAGGCAGAGTCTCGAACAGTACGGTAGGGCTTCAGGAGAGAGACATGGAAACTGGGGTGTATCTTCATGTCATCAGGTAGACGAAGTCGGACTGCTTTTTCATTGATGATTCGGGTAATAGGATAGGGTGGTACAAAGAGGAGAGTTTCCATGATGGTGTTGAAAGACGTAGGTTCTTTGTCGAGAGCCATACCAGATCCCCTATGGAATATTGCGGTGGTGGTGTTCACCTCTTATCATAATAGTATTTTTGGATCCTTTTTGCATGGTCTATAGCAGTTCGTACAGATGAAAAGTTGGAAGATATGGTATTGGTTAAATCCGATACGATTGGAGATGAGGTTTCATTGTGGGGTAGTATATGAAAGTTGGGATGGTAACCATAATTGATAAAGAATGGTGTTTGCTTAGTGGAAGAATGTATTATGTTGTTATAGCAGAATTCTGCATACAGAAGGTGTTGCGACCAGAGATGTTGAGAGGAGCAAAAGGCACGGAGGAATTGCTCCAACCATTGGTTACATCTTTCGGTCTGCCCATTCGACTGTGGATGGTAAGCTGAAGTAAGTCTTCTGTTGATGGAAAGAGATTTACAGAATTGAGTCCAGAGATTAATAGAAAATTGTGAACCACGATTACTTAACATAGTTTTAGGTAATCCATGGTGTTTAAACACATGTGTGAGTAGGAGTTGAACTGTCTCGTATGCGGTGGGTAATTTGTGAAAAGGTATGAAATGTACCATTTTGCTGAACAGGTCAACAACTACTAAAATGGTAGTATTGTTGGGAGATTTTGGTAGATCAACAATGAAATCGAGAGCGAACTCTATCCATGGTCTATTAGGTGTGTCTAACGGTAGTAGCAACCCGTATGGAGGCTTATTGCCTTTTTTTGATATGGTACAAATCCTACAAGAAGAGACATAATCTGAAATGTCAGTGGTCATGTTTGGCCACCAGTATGATCTTTTAATCAAGTCTTGTGTGTTTTGGTTAATCCTGAATGACCAGCGAGTGGAGAATCATGTACAGATTGTAACAAAGTATCGTCGACTGAAGGGGGGAATATATATCTTGTCCTTATGATAATATGTCCCATTCGACTTTTGGTGAAGCTCAGTTAGGGGTTTAGTTTGATCCTTTTCTTGTTGAATTTTAAGGTAAGAGGTGCTATCAATAGAAAAGAAAAGAATATTCTCTTTCGGTATGACAGTCTGTTTGGAGGGTATGCTGTGTGTTTTTTAAGGCAATCGGGATAAGGCATCCACCTTCCCATTTCTTGATGCAGGTCTATAGGTGAAATACAAATTCCATCTGACCTGCCTTGCAGTTAAGGTTTTAGTAGATTTTAGGTATTGAAGGTTCCTGTGATCCATATAGATCAGGACTGGAAGTGTTGTTCCTTCTAAGAGGTGTCTCCAATGTTCGAAAGACACCTTCATTGCTAGAAGTTCCTTGTCCTTGGGGTAGTTTAGTTCAGGGAGTATCATAGATCTAGAATAAAAGGCAACAGGATGGAGTGGCTGTTTAATAGATTCTCGTTGTGATAAGATGGCTCCTACGGCAAAATCAGATGCGTCTACCTCCAGAACAAATTGCAGCTCAGGATTAGGAACTTTGAGGATGGGTACAGAGGAGAACTTAAGTTTGAAGAAATCAAAGACCTTCTGGGATGTATCTGACCAATTGAATAATATGTTAGATCTGGTTTGGTTTGTCAATGGTTTAGCATATGTGGCAAAAATCTTTATAAACTTACGATAAAAATTAGCAAATCCCATGAATCTTTGTACGTCCATTTTTGTTTCTAGGGATTGGCCAATTTATTATTGATTGAATTTTTGTGTCTTCCATTTGAATTCCCGATGCAGAAATTTCATACCCCAAGAAGGTTATGGTTTTGGAATAAAAGATACATTTCTCTGCCTTGGCATAGAGTAAATTACTTCTTAATCTTGAGAGTACTTGCCTAACATGTGACCTATGATCGGTAAGGGTTTTGGAGTAAATAAGGATGTCATCAAGGTAAATTACAAGAAAAACATCTAAAATGTCCTTAAATATATAATTTATTAAGTGCTGGAAGGTAGCTGGGGCGTTGCAAAGCCTAAATGGCATGACAGTGTATTCGTACAACCCGTATCGGGTATGAAAGGCTGTCAGCCATTCATCTCCAGATTTTATACGGATGAGATTATAGGCTCCCTTTATGTCGAGTTTGTTGAAGTATTTAGCTCCTTCCAGCCTTTCAATGAGTTCCGGGATCAACGGAAGTGGGTACCGGTTCTTGACAGTAATTTTATTCAGTTGTCTATAATCCACTATGGGTCTTAATGACCCATCTTTATTTTTCACAAAGAAAATACCCGCGCCAGCAGGTGAGGTGGATGGGCGTATGAAGCCTTTTCTTAGATTCTCATCTAAGTAAGATTTCAAATGAGATAACTCTGGACCTGATAGGGGGAAGATATGACCACAGGGAATTCCTGCTCCAGGCAGCAATTTGATCGGGCAATCATATTTCCTGTGAGGTGGAAGATTTTCTGATTCCCTTTTACTAAAGACATCAGAGAAATCTTCGTATTCTGGGGGTAAGAAAGTGTCAATAGATGTCTCAGTGAATTGAAGGATATCTGTGGGGAAACAAGTTGATGTACAAAATTCAGAGTTAAACTGTAAGGTTAAAGATGTCCACAATATATGAGGGTTATGTATAGTCAACCATTTTAAACCTAGAATTAAGGGGAAAATAGGGGAAGAAATAACATAAAAACTGAGATATTCTCTGTGATGATCCTGGGTAGAAACCAAAAGAGGTATTGTTTCGTATTCAACTGGCCCAGAGGAAATGATGTTACCATCAATGACCCTTAAATGAACAGGACATCGTTTTTTAACCAGTGGAATTTTATTTTGCTTAGTGAATTGTGCATCTATATAACAAGCCGTGGCCCCAGAGTCAATTATCCCGGTGATGTTGACCCGAAGAAGTTCCCACTGTAAGAGAAGTGGAACTTTACAATAGTTTGTACAAGGAGTGAGAGTACCATAGCATTGACTTATATAAACAGTCTTACCCTTGTTCTGTCGCTGCAGAATCGGACAATCTTTTACTGCGTGGTCATCTGATGCACAATACATACAAAGATTGTTATTGCGTCTTCTTGTCTTCTCCTGGGCAGTGAGTGGTCCTTTTAGGAAGCCAATATCCATGGGGTCAGTGCTTGATTTATGTGTCGTGGGTGTTGTAATAGTGTGTTGAAATCTGTTTTGTCTTGTTAATTCCTTTCTTGGTGTCTCTCTCTAAGACGTCTGTCTATTGTTATACTTAAGTTTATGAGCTCCTCTAAAGTGGGTGGTAAATCTACACGAGAGAGCTCATATTTAATTGCTTCTGACAGGCCTAAGCGGAACTGATTTCACAAGGATAGGTTGTTCCATTGAGAGACCTTGGCCCATTTTTTGAAGTCAGTTATATATTCCTCTACAACTTTTTTCTTTTGTTTAAGGGATCTCATAGCATTCTCTGCTTATAGGGATCGTCATATAATTGGCCTAGGGCGGTGAAAAAGGAATCTAGGAAATTTAGAAAATTATCATTGGTTTCAAAGTAGTTGTTTGCCCAAGTTCTGGGCTCTCCCCTGATATAGGAGATTATTGTTAATACCTTAGCTCTATCTGTTGGATAAGTGTGAGACTTCAGAGCAAATAACAAATGACAGGGATTTCTAAAGTCCTTAAATTGTGACCTATCTTCATAAATTTTTTCAGGGGGACTGACCTGGGGTTCTATGATATGTGTCTTAGTTTCTACTATGTTTTTAACATAAATGTTTAAGGCATCTATCTCTGTCTTCAGGGTATTTAACCCATCGGTAACTAAATCTACTCTTTGATTTAGTGTTTTCATGTGTGAGACCATCTCAGCTGAGTCAATTTTGATTACTGGCTTGGTATTCTGTCAAGGCTTCTGTTAGTCTGTAATAGAAAGTTAGGCTAGATATAAACCACAACTGCTGAGATAGTGTTTTAGTAAGTTTTGTTGTGTAGCAGGGAGATTTCTGGGATTGAACATCAATTACTGACATGAGTAATGTAAAACCCCCAGTAATCAATGAGCAGGTTTATATTTGGTTGTTATAAGCTGAAGAACTCTATTGCTGCCACCTGTGACAAGTCACTAACATATGCAGCAGGGTTAACAGCTTAACTAACCATAGGATAAGTGTATACACCTTGCAAGAGAAAGTATGAGACAGAGCAGTAATTTAAGTATGACGAACTAGTACTGATATGTGGTGCTATTAAGTTTGCAATATTTACAGGTAAAAGGTAAAAAAAATAAAGTGGAGTTGAAAGTTATAAGTTGCGTTTCTTTACCTTGTCAGATTGGGATCTGGTTGCCAGTAACGACTGTGTCAGTAGCAGGGAGCACTCCAGAGAGCGACACAGGGAAGCGAGCAGTGCCTGGAGAGATGTTGCAGCTAAGGCAGCGTGTGAAGCTGGTGTGTGACTTCACCGCAAGGAAACCAGAACAGCAGGCTGAGAGTAGTAGACGTACAAGGAGTAAGTTGCAGCGGTATCCGAGTTTGCAATGAGGGTAAGCAGTGAAAGCTGGAAAGTAGCCTCTAGATGAGTGCTTAGTTAAGATTGGCTCAGAGGGTACTCCACAACAGAGGAAGCGTAATACCAAGCAATGATGAGACTGACAGACAGTCATTTATTCCGGATGTTGGAGGAGGGGTTTCAATCTGTTACTGAATGTAGACTGATAAGTGGATATTGATGACAACGTGAAGAGATAGTGCTAAGAGTTAGGTAAATACATGACAAATATATATATATGTCTAGTTGTTACAATATTCTATATAAAACAAGCTATAAAATATTTAGATTAATCGTTAATTGATATTCCATTAATTGTCTGGTACCTTATTATGGACATAATATTTCTATAAATTAACCTTAACTCAAAATAAATTGTTTATTAAATATCACGCATGAATTATATTAGAACAATTTATAAATAGTCAGAAAGTTTAACCAATTCAATATACATAGCTTATTTAACAATGTTTGGATTCACCTATGTCCAAATCTCACAATGAAATCTTATCTTAACTCCCGCAATCTAATGTAATTTCCAGAGAAATATAATTCACTATTTTAGACCAAGATAATCTAATGTACTTCAATTAAATAACCAGAGATTTATATATTATATTATCAATTCAAAATATATAGAATAATATAGTATTAAATCATTCCAATTTAGCCACAACAACTAGTGCAATTTCTAAAATATATCACAGTAAATAAAACAAATTTATAAATATTAATGCCTGACCCTATTCTCAATAATAATTGACTTAGCGCTAGTATATTTAATATATAAAGCACTGGTCTATTTAATATTAGCGTTGCAACTATAAAGTACCTCTTTAAATACCAGCTTCAATTAAACTACAGCAATAAAGAATATCTTTGCTTTAAAAAATTAAAAATACAACAACATCAAACCGCTTAATACATTACCAGTAAACCAAATTGAGAGTTCAATATTCCAGATATTTCTTATAGTCATACGTGAAGGTATCACTCATTTTGCAAGGGTAACAGGTCACAGAGTATCTCTCTTGCCCAAAGAGAGGTTTCCAGTCCGGGTTCAGAGAAAGTAGGCACATACGTTGTGTATTTCTGTTTTACAAAGTGACCCTGTCCCTCTCTTGCATAGTGTGAAAGCTTATATCAGTTATAGACTCCTCCTTCATTCTCTGAATCATTCCAATAGAATTTCTCTGGGTACGCCCTTTGAGTCTGAGCTTATCTCTCATTAGCCCTTGGTAATTTCTGCAGGCCTGGTAACCAAATAGCTTTTGGCTGCATTACCTCATATTGAACACCGGGGGCAACAGGCAACTGGAATGTAGCTATATTTGCAAAATCTTAACTGTATTTTAACTCTATATATATTTTATAGAAATGTACATTTAATACATTTATAATTTCATAGTTTTACTAAAATTATCTATTCAATACATGGCCCATCTAATCTAACTAAGCATATAATTTTATGACCAAACATGGGCATATGTTAACTCTATAGTATATATATATATATATATATATATATATATATATATATATATATATATATGTATATAGATATAATATACATATCCTTAGTATATGTCTCACTACAATTTCCTACTTATAATATTTTAAGAGATGTACTTTAAAGTCATACTTCTATGAGGGGACTTAGCAATTATAATTCAATATTTCCAGTACAATTTTGCGTCATATACATAATCTGTAAGTAGCAGTCTGATGTAATTAATCATATAGCCGTGTCTATATTTGAGCATCATTCCATTTTAATATAAATACAGTATAGTTCATATTTAGTGTACACCACATTTAATATTGAGTGCATAAAACTATATGATATAATTCATAGCACAAATTACATAGGTATTTTTCATTTCAGAATATACAACCCTTTGTACAATCTTAATATCATTTGCCAAACATTTCAAACATCTCCAATGCAGTTTTTCATTCAATTATCAGACACTTATTTAATATAGGATATTAGGCATTTCTGTGTGTATATTTGGTCTGGTCTGTGAAGTGTATCTTACTCAGTAAGGGGGGGGGGGGGTTGTCACCCACCTAAGTCATTTACAAATGGTCAGAACATTTCATATAATACTGAAATATTACATATATTATATGTTGATATATATATCAATTAAATATCACTCATCAATACCCTGATAATGTAAAACTACCTTTAGTTTGCATGTATAAGCTGTATTATAACATGTAAATATTACCTAAATTACATGGTTCCATCTCCTCTACAAGCTGTTCCATTTTACAGTTGCAAATTCAGACTATTATGAAATCCTTTCCCAGTCCCAAGCAATGTGGATAAAGGGTTTTGTACCTGTATATAGTTTTACCTTTTAAACAGACTTTTTCTTCTGTGAGTCAGACAGAGCATACATTTAAATAAAAAAAAAAGTTAAATTATCAAGTTTGCTTTGTTGTCATGGAATTCATTGTTGAAGAGAATACCGAAGTAGGTTACATTCTGCCAGCTAGTGTTATTTCAAATATATGCATGCTCCTGAGCCTACTTACCATCTTTTCAACAAAGGATACCAGTAGAACAAAGTAAATTTTATAACAGAAGTGTATGCTCTATCATGAAATAAACAATTTGGGTTTTATGCCCCTTTAACAATTTAGAGGATTTGCATAATTTGATCTATTTTATCTGGTGTGAGAATTTATACAACAGAATACATTTTGGCAACAAATATTAGCAGCTACTAAAATCTGTTGAGAACACATACATTTACCATTTTTTACATAAAGGAAATAATTACAATATATGTACATGCAAGGATATTGTTATCAGAAAAATACAAAGTATAGAGTTATATATATTACTTTGTAGAAGTATCAATACAAATATTTCACAATGGGGGTCAATTCCAATCTTTTTTTGTTTTTTAATAAGGTGATCACAATATTTCAAACACAGCTGAGATTGTTAACTCACACAGATTTGATCTCCATTTTCCCACAATGGCACTTGGAACTGCCAATAATGGATGCCGATCAGTGAAATCCTATAGGGGGTAAATGGGTTAAAGGAATCTGTGTGTGTTTTGCAGTTGAGTAAAGTGGTATTTATGATAAGTGTTGAACAATATAAATTCCATTTGAATATGGGTATCATGAGTATACTGGGCATGTTTGATCATGGTTTTTAAACTTTTAGTCGCAGATTACAATTAGCGCGCTAGCTACTGATAGTGAAGGGTGCGCTATCAATATCGATTGACCACACTAGGATTAGTGTGCAAATTGATATTACAAATCAATGGTAAAACGGAATAACCAGAGCATTTTTAGTGTGCCTGACATCTCTTTAGCACACCCTATACTTTCAATGGATATTGCGTCCGTACTAAACATTGCTCGTATTAAAAATTGAAAGTTATGCATTGTGATTGAGTGCAACCCATATAGAACTGGAAAAGTTAGCGCAACTTGAGACCTGAAGTAAAGTTTCAGGGCTAGAATAAAAGTTTCACAACACACATATAAAAACATATTAAAATAAAGTATTACACTCATCTATATAAACATATTTAATATAAAATATGGTTATCATTGAAAAATTATTTTAAAAAGTGTTCATAAAGGATATGAAATATATCAATGTGTTTGACTGGGAAGGGCTCAAAAGTATATATATGTATGAGTGTGTGTATATATTTGCATGTGTGTATGTATATATATATATATATATATATATATATATATATATATATATATATATATATATATATATATATGTATTTAAATGTGTATTTATGTGTTTATATGGGTAAATATGAATGTGCACACATATATACACATACAGTGGGTATTGAAAAGAATCACCCCCTTGAAAATAATCACATTTTGTTGCTTTGCAGCCTGAAATAAAACAGACACAGTTTTTGTTTATCCAGTTGTAATTACTCAGTGCAACTTATAACATCCAAGTGAAGGATATAACACCAACATATAAGGCAAAAATAAAGACAATTCAAAAACAGAATCACTGAGTTGCAAAAAGGATCACCCCCTCCTAAAATTACTTTTAAACTCAATCAAGTGTAGCTAATAACCTTCTCAATGGCACACACAAAGCCATTTGACCTTCAACTGTGATCAGCTGTGGGCATATTGATTAGCTCAGCATGAAAAGAGCTTTCCTGGAGCATCTCAGTCCCTGGTAGTGCAACTGAAGCAAACAATCAACTATGGGTGGCAAGGCACTGTCAAAATATCTCTATATGACAGAGCAAATAGAGGAGGCGGCATTGTAATTTATGTTGACAATTCCATAAAGTACACCCACTTACAAAAATTTAGCTCTCCTGCCACCTTTGATTTCCTTTCTGGCACAATTGAGATCCCGTGCAGTAAATCAATCATTGTTGCAGGACTCTACCGCCCACCTAGCTCCCCTGTGAATTCCCTTTCTCGTATAGCCCATCTCCTTAGTGAAACCATAGCTCAAAACCCAAAAAGTTAAATTCTGGTCTTTGGAGATTTTAATATTGATTTGCTGAATCCTAAAAACAATAGTTCTTGCTCGCCTGTTAAGACTATGCAGCTAACGCAATTAATCTCCTCCCCAACTCGCATAAAAATGTAATCATCAATCATTTCTAAATGACATCAAGAACCTCCCCTGGCACAGATTAAACCTAATTCCAGATTTAGACTCTGCAGTTGAATTCTTTCAGTCCAAACTCCTAAAAGTTTGGAATCTGCATGCCCCGCTGGGTAAGGTGAGAGTAAAAGGAGCACTTATGAATTGGATCACAGCTGACCTCATTCAAATGTACTAGTGCTCCAAGACCAGTTCAGAGGTAGAAAAGTGGATCTCAAAAAACAAACTCTTCCTAAACACTGACAAAACTGTCACAATGATCTTTGGAATGGTACCTAAATTACACAAACTTCAAAATTCCCATCTACGCATCAAAACAAAATCAAATTGCACACTGACCACAGTCCACTCTTTCAAACACTTGGGTATGTTGTTAGACCCCAATCTATCTTTTGGCCTCCACATAGAAAAACTTGCATCTAAACTTCATTCAAAACTAGGTGCCATGTACAGAAACAAATCCTGCCTCAGCCCTACAGTAAAGGAAAAGATTGTACAGCATTGGATTCATGGATTATGGGGACGTAGTATATGCACCTGCACCACAAACTCACCTAAATAAACTTAATACATTGTATAACTCGTTCTGCCGCTTTGTGCTACAATATAACTACAGGACCCACCATTGTGACATGCTAAAAGTACTAAACTGACTGTCGCTGGAATCCAGACGCACCCTCCATCTTTCCTGCCTTGTATTTAAGAACTTTTCTGGGAAGCTCCCACCCTACCCACCTCTATGCTCTCCCCAGCTGTTCCCACCTCCGATCAAGTACCAGCACATTATTTAGCTTGCCTCCATACAAAAAGAAAGCAGCTTGATCCTCCTTTTCCTACAGAGCACCACAATTATGGAAAGACCTCCCGCACATTTTCAAACCTTACCCAAGTCTAAAATCATTTAAGAGATCCCTTCTCTACATATCTCAAAACAGAATGCACCTGTCATGGTTGATTATATATTTCCTACTTGTTCTATGTTAAATTTTGCATATATAGTTTATTATTATTGTTTTTCTATTTTATTGTACCCTATTGTATCAATGCACTGTTTTGGGGACCCAGGACATACTTGAAGACGAGAGAAATCTCAATGTATCCTTCCTAGTAAAATATTTTATAAATAAATAAAATAAATAAATGTGGCTGGGGGCCCAAGTGACTCTCTCTATGTTTTTAGAACTGGTGTTGGGTGAGATCGCTGTGTTATTTAACCCTATATCTTGTTAGGGCCCTTCTGTGCCCATGCCTATGACGACCCTGATCTGATAAGTTGATTCATGGAATATACAAGCCTTTTATGGCCCCCTGAATTTTGTTTTTGTGGTATATATATTTTTAATTTTTCTGGTACATATCTCCCCAGGTGAATACGTAAGCTACTTTAACATGTTCACCCTCTTTCTACTTAGCATAAGTCTACAACATATAATTTCAGTGAAGTGATGTTTTATGGCCTGCCTATAAGTTGTTTCATTGAGCCCCAAGACTCTAATTGTAGCTTTCGGCAATACTACTTAGGGCAACAGTGATGATCTTTATATATATATATGTATGGTGCAGTCTTTCCTCACTTAATTACAGGCTCCCTCACTCATTACAGTAGCTTCCATATATTCTATGAGATGGTTTACATGTAATAGATTATTCAGGCAGATGAGCTTAGTATCTTCTAGAATTTACTCATTGGCATATACCTAATGAGGGTTGAGGATCTTGCTTATTATGGCATGCTTCCATTCTCTAATTATATAATTACATAGTACAAGTTGACGTTTTACTTGAAATGAGGTAAACTCTAGCTGGTTTAACATATTTACCTATGGAATTATAATGTAACTTGTATAATGTGTTTTCCACTGCTGGCATGTCAGTTTGATTCCCTTTGTTAGGCTCCTGGATGCTCCTTCAACTCCATTTATCATTATTGGTGAACAACCCCATATGTATGTCCATACTGATCTGCGAAACCAATAACATTGTCTCTAGACAAGATTTCCTCCTGCTAGTTGTTTATTTTCTCTTATTTCTAACAGTTGGGTATGAACAAACATTATACAGTTTAATAGATTTCTAAAAGCCTTATTAATGTGTCATTTATTATAGAAGTGTATTTAATTGTTCTTTTATATTCCTAGAAGTCCAAAAGTGGCCTGTGCAATTCAAATAATATCCCTCCTATTGAGTTATATTTACATGCCTGGAAGTCCAAAAGAGGCTTCAAAGGGTCTGGGGGTTACACATTCTATATTTAATAGAAAAAATTAGTTGCTATATTCTGTGTTTTCCTCTGTGCATGCAAAATTGCTTCCTGATGTACATGGGCTCCAGTCCAGCTTTGTTATCAGAATATTTTGCTTAACTCATTTAGGAAAACTCTTTTGTGATACAATTTTTTCTTTATCTTTTCATGTTTGCCATATGTTGAGTTTGTAAAATGCATGTAATGAATACTGGTTATTCTATGCATATCTTTGTATGTGTAACTCATTGCTTTCTAAAGCACTTAGGGGTCGATTTATCAAGGGCCGAACGGCCCCTGATGCCCCCTGTCTTAAGACCACTGCTCTTTAACTGGTCTGCCTGCTCTGAGGCTGCGGACATCTCATACGTTGCTGATTGCAACCCCTTGCTAGCGGCTGATTGGCTGTGAATCTGCAGGGGGCGGCATTGCACAAGCAGTTCACAAGAACTGCTTGTGCAATGATAAATGCTGACAGCATTCATCGATGTCTGTCGGACCAATGATAAATCGGCCCCTTAGGCTTTATTTTTTCTTTGTTTTTAAAATATTTTGATTGAGCCATTCCAGACAGTACATTCTGTGATATCCAGGGCCGGATTTACATCTCAGGTGGCTGTAGGCACAAAAACCTGAAGCGCCCCCCCCCACCCCCCCAGAAAAAAAGTGGAAAAAATGAGGACTTTTTTTATTATTATTATTATTATTATTACTAAAAATAAATATTAGATGTAAAATTACATTTTCCCTTTTATGGAGATACACAAATACACACACCAATTGCAATATTTGTTGTAATGGAAGCTACACCAAAAATCAATATTCACTTGACTCAAATGGCCATACAATTTCTATTATGTATAACAAAAACAAATCATGTTAAACTTTTAATGCAAAATATTCTAAAGAAAACCCTATTTAAAAGGACATAAAATGTGACAGTTTGCTGGGCATTTTATTATTGCAATAGTGCTTGCACAGAAGTGTGTTAGCCTCTTGCAAAACAGTTAAACACATAGTCAATGTCAGTTCTGAGACAGCAATACACATCTGTGCAGACCCAGATGGGCTCATAGGACATGTTTATTGACAAGCCATTAGTGTATTGCTTTTCTGGAGATGAC
The DNA here is from genome assembly GCF_027579735.1 of Bombina bombina. Lineage (NCBI taxonomy): Eukaryota > Metazoa > Chordata > Amphibia > Anura > Bombinatoridae > Bombina > Bombina bombina. The sequence goes on from NC_069499.1 coordinate 96,481,758, forward strand.
TTTGACTATGTGCTTAACATTTTGTTGGAGTTAAACACAGTTTTGTGTAAACAATAGCAATATTAAAACTAGCAGCATGCAAGCTCATCACCATCAACAATCTGTGCAGCCAGTGGAAGAAAATATCAAATGTAGGTATTTTTTTCCACTACATGAAAAAAATCTTGTAAACTCTGATATTTTTGGTACAAATACACACAGATGTTACATTTATTTTGTTCTGAAATATAAATATCATATGATGTTGCTCTCAAAGGAAAACATGGAATGTTGTAGATTATATGTAATCCAGAGGTCAACAAATGTGTTTAAAATTAGAACTTAGAAATTCAATTTACCACAATACAAAAATACCACACTTACTTGATAAAAGAACAGATTAACAATTTTTAATGTGATGTGTGTGTATGTGTATATATATATATATATATATATGTGTGTGTGTGTGTGTGTGTGATGTGTGTGTATGTGTATGTATATATATATATATATATATATATATATATACACACATACATATACATACATACAAACAAATATGCCATGTGAGTGGTTTACACACATACACATTTTACAGCCTTACAGTCTACAAACTTTGTTGTCAAAGTGCCCTAAAGGCTGTAAATCACAATTGGCAGCTTGTAATAAAGAGCAGAGCAGCTAGTCCCACATAACCTCCAAGGCCTTTATAGAACAAAAACATTCATCCTGAAGCAGAATTTAAACTCCTGGCTATAAAAAAGGAATACAGCACATAACAAGTGAATACACTGCAACCCTCTCTGGTAGCCAAGGGGTTAAAGTGCTCTGCTTGTTATGTTTTCATTCTAGGCAGCATTAGAAGCCTTGTACAGTCCTAACCTGTTCTGAAGCTTTCATTCCTCAACAAAAAGTTTCTGCACCACATCAGCATGGAGCTTGGCTGTGTGAGGCAACAGAAGCACATAAAATAAAAGTGAAACTAAACATGCCTGGCGAAAATGGGAGGGGTTTAGTTTTAATCTTTGCCCCTCTCTCCTTCATGGCTCCCTCAACTGCTGTAACATATTCCGAATGAAACACTCGACTTTGTAGGCACCTGGCAGCACAATTCTTACTAAAATAAATGCCCTCATAAAAAAAAAAAAAAAAAAAAATTTTATTACCGACAGGCAGGCGCCCCTCACTGCAAGGCACCTGTAGGCACATGCCTGCTGTGCCTAATGGGAAATCCGGCCCTGGTGATATCATTGCTTTTCCTTTATGTTTCTCACATACTGAAATTGTAAAACTCTTGTACTAAATGCTGATTATCCTATGTATATCTGCAATGTTTGCTTGATCACCTCAATAAAAATTATCCTAATAAAACAAACAAAAAACAACTAACTTTAAAGAAAAAAAGAAAAAAAATCTTACATGAAAAAGTAAAAAATACTAACCTTACCTTTACAAAAAATAAAAATAACATTACTTAAAAAATAAAAAACCTAACATTACAAAAAATAAAAAATAAACTATATGGGTTAAAAGGTTTATGGTATATGACAAGGTATTTGAATGGAAAGGGCTATAATGTCTAAATATGTGTGTGTATGTTTGTATATATACATATGTATATATGTGTATAAATGTGTATTGATGTTTATATAAACCTATATATAATCATCTATATATAAAGGTATGAATATTTATTTGTTTAAAAAATCATCAGATATATGTAGAAATATGTATTTATAAATAAATAGAACATATTCCGTTATGTAATCTTGATAAAGCCCCAAGTGGTGGGCATCTACAAATCTTTTGCATCTGACCTTGAGGAGTAACGTGATAAAAGAAAAAAATGAAATCCTTTATCCAGCTGAAGAATAACAGTATATATTGGATATCCAATAATATCGCTCACTAGAGGTCACATGACCGGCTCCGAAGCAACACGGAAACGCTGAGAGTTACGCAGCACCAAAGCAGTGGATCCTGTGAGTCTTGGGTATCTCCTATGCCGGTATACAGAAGTGGTCTGGCGGGTTACGTAGAAGCCTAAGGTACTGTGAGAGGACCATAGGGGTGATTGTGCTGGACAGATGTGGTTAACCCAATAAAGTGGAGATATCTTGTGGTTATCTGGTGGTTATCTGATATATGAGCTCTTATTCAAAGTATGTGGAAAGTTTTTAATCCCTAGTCCGAGGACTGTTTGAATTTTACAATCTGGTAATCGTGGTTTTAATAAGTTGCAACTTTATTTTAAAGGGAGACGTTCCTTCTGTTTTATGTCTATTTGAGATTAAATTGTAAATTTTTTAACATTTTACCTGTGCATTGTATCGAATAACTCCTATTTTTTTTACTTTATTTAGATAGACTTGGATATGAATTCTCTTTGATCATTTAAATATAACTCTATAATGTGGTTTAGCTTTTTAGCGCCTTCCAATCTGTGTATAGTACTTATAGTGATAGCCGAGTAGGGAGGTTATCTTAGGAAGGCTTCCACTTTCCCTAGCACACTCCTACTTCACATTTCTTGAATTATAAATATTTCCCAAACTGGGAACATGTGACTAATAATAAACATAATACAATGAAAATATAAACAATTATAAAATGTGTGTCAATCTTCCCTTTAAAGAGATCGCTGCCTGCCCCAGTTCTCTTTAACCGTATACTTGAAGAATAGATGCAAAACTGGCAGCACTGTGTCTCTTAGGGGTATAGCTGAATTTTCCAGCCTTGCTGCTCTTGTCACATCAAACCTCCAAGAGATAATAAACCAGAATAGTGCAGCAATGTCATACACTGGAAAGCACTAATGGTAGATACTCACAAGATATAATTAAAAACAGCTTTTATTCCCGGAAACACCAGCAAGACATCAATTAAAATACAGTTTGAATAATTAAAAAACAAAGATTAAAAGCTTTACGTGTTTCGTCAATAAGATTGCCTTTATTAAGAGCAAATCAAACGTGTGTTGAATAAGCTGTCACAGACAATGAAAGAAAAAAGCTTTCATTCTATTGGCTGATTTGAGTTTGAAGATTCAAATCAGCCAATAGGAAGGCAAGGGTACCACTTTATAAAAGGGGTACCTTGCATTCACTATTCTGTTTGCGGCTGGAGACCATATGAAGAGGACTCCCGTGTTCAAGCTCGCAAGATGAGGACCAACGTCGCTGCTGCCATCACTGGGATGAAGAAGATGTACCACTGCCTGAAAGAAGATGGACCACCGCCTGGATGAAGATGGACCTTCGTCTGGATTCCTTTATGGGTTTAGTGTTAGTTTTTTGGGGGTGTTTTATTTTTATAGATTAGGTTTTTTTTTTTAATTTGGGCAGCAAAAGAGCTGAATGCCCTTTTAAGGGCAATGCCCATCCAAATGCCCTTTTCAGGGAGATGGGGAGTTTAGGGTTTTTTAAGATTTTATTATTTTTTGTATTGTTAGGATTTTTATTTTTTTGCAATGTTATGGCTAGATTACGAGTTTTGCGATATGAGTGAAAAAGCCTCATAATGCTGCTTTTTCACTACCGCTGGTATTACGAGTCTTGTAGGCATAGCTGTACTGCACACTTTTTTGGCCGTCACGCAACGTAACTACCGCACTTTTTAAAAAGTCCTTTTTCAATGGGACTTCCATAGCGCCGGTATTACGAGTTTGTCTGTCCGGCCAAAAAGTGAGCAGTACAGCCTATAGCTACAAGATCTGTACCGTAAACTGAAAGTCAGTAGTTATGGGTTTTACGCTACAAAGCTGTAGCATAAAACTCATAACTAAAGTGTCAGAAAGTACACTAACACCCATAAACTACCTATTAACCCCTAAACCAAGGCCCTCCCGCATTGCAAATACTTAAATAAAATTATTAACCCCTAATCTGCCGCTCCGGACATCGCCGCCACTATAATAAACATATTAACCCCTAAACCGCCGCACTCCCGCATTTTAAACAATAGTTCAATATTATTAACCCCTAATCTGCTGCCCCAATGTTGTTGCCCCCTACATACCCTTATTATCCCCTAATATGCTGTCCCTAACATCGCCGCAACCTACATTACTGTTTTTTAACCCCTAATCTGCTGCCCCCAAAATCGCCGCCACCTAACTACAATTATTAACCCCTAATCTGCTGCCCCAATGTCGCCAACACTATACTAAAGTTATTAACCCATAAACCTAACCCTAAGTCTAACCCTAACGTAACCCTAACACCCACTAACTTTAACATAATTAAAATAATCACAAATAAAAATTACAATTAATACCTAAATTATTCCTATTTAAAAATAAATAAATACTTACCTGTAAAATAAAACCTAAGCTAGCTACAATATAACTAATAGTTACATTGTATCTATCTTATGTTTTATTTTTATTTCACAGGTAAGTTTGTATTTATTTTAACTAGGTAGACTAGTTAGTAAATAGTTATTAACTATTTACTAGCTACCTAGTCAAAATAAATACAAATTTACCTGTAAAATAAAACCTAACCTGAGTTACACTAACACCTAACATTACACTAAAATTAAATAAAATAAATTAACAAAATACATTTATCTAAATTACAAAAAATAATAAACACTAAATTACACAAAATAATTAAAACATTATTAAATATTTAAACTAATTACACCTAATCTAATAGTCCTATCAAAATAAAAAAGCCCCCCCCCCCCCAAAATAAAAAAACCCTAGCCTACACTAAACTGCCAATGACCCTTAAAAGGGCCTTTTGCGGGCATTGCCCCAAAGAAATCAGCTCTTTTACCTGTAAAAAAAAATACAAACAACCCCCCAACAGTAAAACCCACCACTCACACAACCAACCCCCCCAAAATAAAACTCCCTAAAAAAGGGCATTTAGCTCTTTTACGTTGCCCAAAGTCCCTAATCTAAAATTAAAACACACCTAATAAACCCTTAAAAAAACCTAACACTAACCCCCAAAAATCCACTTACAGTTTTTGAAGACCGGACATACATCCTCATCCAGCCGGGAGAAGTCTTCATCCAAGTGGCAAGAAGTCCTCAACGAATCCGGGAGAAGTCTTCATCCAAGCAGCAAGAAGTCATCCTCCAGGCAGGCAGAAGTCTACATCCAGACGACATCTTCTATCTTCATCCTTCCAATGTGGAGCGGCTCCATCTTTAAGACATCTGGCGCGGAGCATCCTCTTCTTTCGCTGGATCTTGAAGAATGAAGGTTCCTTTAAATGACATCATCCAAGATGGCGTCCCTTGAATTCTGATTGGCTGATAGATCGGAATTAAAGGGTAAAAAATCCTATTGGCTGATGCAATTAGCCAATAGGATTGAGCTTCAATCCTATTGGCAGATTGGAACAGTGAGTGATTGATACTTTATACACAACAGACTCTACCATGCTCTACTCCTGCAGATTTGGAGGTGCTTATTGAAAGTTTTTTTTTAAGAGGTTGGAGAGGTGTGAAGATTGGGAGGAGGAGAGGGAGGGGCTTGTTATTAAGGGAGTAGAGGGGAGTTGGAGAAAGTGAGGAATATTTTTTTCTTTTCTTTTCCCTTTGTGTATAGATGTATTTACATTCTCTTACAAGCTCATTACATATATCTCTCTTTATTTTATATAAAAGTTGACCAATGTTGTTGAATATAAGTTTTGTGTTTTGACTAGACTGTCCCTTTAAAAAGGATATCATTTAAAAGATGAACTAATGCTAAAAAAAAGCCCAATATATTGTTTTCCAGTGTACATGTATATCTAAACTCAGGAAAAACACCAAGGGGTCGATTTAACAAGGGCCAAATTGCCCCTGTTCAACAGGAGTTAAGAAGACCGCTGATCCTTAATTCATATGCTGCCTCTGAGACTGCAGTCTGCAATCCGCTCAATCGTGTACGAGTTCACTGGAACTGCTTGTGCAATGCAATATACACCTAGGGGTTAATCTTTCCTTTATTGGGACGTTTTTCCTCTTTGGGCTAATTTTGTTGAAATATTAGTATGTGTGTGGGGCTTATGTTTTATACAGAGATTTATGTATAAACTTAAGATTTGGCAGTTGTTTTTCTTTGCTTGTTTAACTAGAACAGGCTAACTGACAGACTGCTTGAGCATTTGTGTAAATTTAGCTCCGGTGTTGTAGGCAGAGGAAAACGCGCGCCTTTTACTTGCTGCATAGTCTCCTCTCTCTGCCGGTAATGGGACTTCTCTCTGCTGTCGGATATTCATGGAGTGAAGAGACGTTATCGAATTTCAGTCTCTTCAGTGTCGATCTACTATAGTTACGATCGTTTTAGAGACTTCTGGCAGCCAAATTGTTAATTAGTGTTACGGTAAGGCACCTCAGCCTGTCTGAAGTGTAGGGGGCCTGATTGGTTTATTATTTTAAAGAATTTTGGCATAACGTTAAGCGGCTGTTTTATTACAAATTCTTAAAGTGACAGTGTATTTAAAAAATTTCTACAATTTGGGGAATTTTTTATTTAGTATTATGGACATAGAAGACTTTGTGTCTTTTGACAAATGCTTGTTATGCCTAGAGGCACAAATTGTTTTGCCTATGCAATTCTGTGCTGCATGCTTAGCTAGAACACTTCAATTTAAAGATAAATTGTTGCCCGCTGAGCCCAATGTCTCTCAGGCTGATGCTGTTCACAGCACAGCACAGCTTTCTCCTCAAACGTCCCAAGCCTCTATGGCATCACATGCAGTGCCCTGCATTTCCTCTCAGCCTCCTGGAGGAGTTTATTTGACTGCAGATTTTGCTGCACAGGTATCTTTTGTGGTATCTGCGGCGTTATCTGCTTTTCCTATTCTTGGAAAATGCAAGAGGAAAGTTAGACATTCAGATAGTAATGTTTCTGTTCCACCTTCTGCTACGCAGGTTTCCCTCCCTCATTAGTCTGATGAAGAGGATACGTCAGTAGCCTTTGAGGGTGAAAACTCAGATTGGGACAGTATTATTCCTTCATCTGATACTGAATAAGTAAACTTCAGATTTCTGCTTGAACACCTTTGTGTACTGTTAAAGGTGGTATTGGCTATTTTGGATGACTCCGAAACTTCTGTCGTTGTCAACCCTAAGAAGTCTAGTAAACTTAATAAATACTAAGATGTTACTTCCTCTGTGGAAGTTTTTCCTGTCCCAGACTGTGTGACAGAGATTATTTCACAGGAATAATTTAACAATAATAATAATTTAAATAACGTATTTAAAAAGATGTTTCCTGTTACTGACTCCAGTAAAGATTCTTGGCCCATGGTGCCTAAAGTAGAAGAGGTTATTTCTACTCTGGCTAAGAGAACTACGATCCCTATAAAGAATAGCTGTTCCTTTAAGGATCCCATGGACAAAAAGCTGGAAGCTTATTTGAAGAAGATGTATGTTCATCAAGGTCTTCAACTGCAACCTGCAGTTTGTATTGCCACAGTAGCAAGTGCGGCATCTTATTGGTGCAAAGTATTGTCTGAATCAATTTTAGTAGAGACTCCGTTGCAGGAGATACAAGATAGGATTATGGCTCTCAAACTAGCCAATTCCTTTATTTCTGATGCTAACATCCAAGTTATTAAACTGGGAGCTAAGATGTCTGGCTTCACTGTCCTAGCCCGCAGGGCATTATGGCTAAAATCTTGGTCAGCTGATGTTACCACTAAGTCCAAGCTTCTGGCACTTCCTTACAAGGGTAAGATCTTGTTCGGACCTGGTCTGGCAAAAATAATTTCTGATATTACGGGTGGAAAAGGGTCTTTTCTACCGCAAGACAAGAAGAACAGACTCAAAGGATGTCAAAGTAATTTTCGTTCCTTTCGTAACTTCAAACGTCAAAAGTCTTCCTCTCCCTCTTCCAAGCAGGAGCAGTCCAAGTCTTCTTGGAAGTCCAATCAGTCTTGGAATAAGGGAAAGCAATCAAAGAAACCCTCATCTGAGTCTAAGTCAGCATGAAGGGTCGGCCCCCGGTCCGGGATCAGATCAAGTGGGGGGCAGACTTTTCCTGTTTTGTCAAGCATGGAGACGAGATGTCCTAGATCCTTGGGCTGTGGACATAGTATCTCAGGGTTACAAAATAGAATTCAAAACTTTCCCTCCCAGGGGTAGATTCCACCTCTCAAGGTTATCTGCAGACCAGGTAAAAAGAGAGGCATTCTGGAACTGCGTTCAGGACCTTTCCTCCCTGGGAGTGATTGTTCCAGTTCCAGTAAGGGAACAGGGTCTAGGATTCTATTCAAATCTGTTTGTGGTGCCCAAAAAAGAGGGAACTTTTCAACCTATTTTAGACCTAAAGTGCCTCAAAAACTTTCTCAGGGTACCGCCCTTTAAAATGGAAACCAATCGTTCCATTCTTCCTTTGGTCCTCGAGGGTCAGTTCATGACGACCATAGAACTGAAGGACGCGTATCTTCATGTTCCCATCCACAGGGATCATCACAAATTCCTGAGATTCACCTTTCTAGATGTCAGGGTGCCAGGAATCAGACTGAGACGAGAAGTGCAAAAATAATCACACCTTTATTAATAGCAAAAAAATAATAAAAAGTCCACAAGTCAAATAACAAGCCAGGAATCAAAACCAGAGCTGGTAGTCAGACGAGCCGAGTCAGGAGCCAAAGCGAATAGTCAGACGAGCTGGAATCAGGAACAAGAAAAACAGCAGAGTCTGGAACAAGCCAGGGATCAGGAACCAGGAAGGACGTCAGGCAGCCAGGTAATACACAGGAACTCTCACAAACAGGTCTGAGACAATGCAAAGGCAAAGCATACTGAACAGAGGCCCTTTAAATAATAAGTGATGACATCACAATTCTGAGACTGCATCCTGTTTCACATGGATGATGCACACCAGTCTGGCCATAAAAGGAAGTGCCGGAATTGAGCAGCATCCCCCACAATGCACCAAGTCAGGAAGAGAGGTGAGTAAAATGGCTGCCAGCAGCACATGGCAAACACAACAGGGAAAAACCCTGACAGTACCCTCCCCTCAATGACCCCTCCCCCGCGGGAGGACAACAGGCTCATTGGGGAAACGGGCATGGAAGGCACGGAGGAGGGCGGGAGCATGAACATCAGAGGAGGGAACCCAAGAACGCTCCTCCGGACCGTAGCCTCTCCAGTGAACCAAATACTGTACACGGCCCCTGGACATACGAGAGTCAATAATGCTGCTGACCTCATACTCCTCATGGTTGTCAACAAAGATAGGACGGGGACGAGGCAACACAGTGGTAAACCGATTACAAACCAATGGTTTCAAGAGGGAGACATGAAAAACATTGGAGATGCGCATAGCAGGAGGAAGGTCAAGAGCGTAGGCCACAGGATTAACCCGTCGGAGTATTCGAAAAGGACCAACATAACGGGGAGCCAATTTATTGGAAGGCACACGAAGGTTCAAGTAGCGGGAGGAAAGCCAAACTCTCTCACCAACCTGGTAGGAAGGTGCAGGCAGACGCCTACGATAAGCCTGGAACTTTTGGTGCTGCATAGAACGATGAAGGCAATCCTGAATCTGTACCCACGTGGAACGGAGTTGCCGGAGATGCTCCTCCAAAGCCGGAATACCCTGAGACATGAATGAATCGGGCAACAAGGATGGTTGAAACCCATAATTCGCCATGAACGGGGATATCTTGGAGACATAACAACGGAGGAACTGTTCCAGAGCTTGATTAGACAGTTCCGCAGCCCCATTGGATTGAGGGTGATATGCCGAGGAGAAGGTAAGCTGGATCCCCATTTGAGCACAAAAGGAACGCCACAATCTGGAGACAAACTGGCTACCCCAGTCCGACACTATCTCCTTGGGTAACCCATGTAAACGGAAGACCTCCCAGGCAAAAATTGAAGCAAGCTCCTGAGCGGTAGGCAGCTTCATCAAGGGAATGCAATGTGACATTTTAGAAAAACGGTCAACCACCATAAGGATAACAGTATTGCCATTGGAAACAGGGAGCTCAACAATGAAGTCCATGGAAAGATGTGTCCAAGGACGCTCACCATTAGCAATAGGTTGAAGAAGACCCACAGGAAGACGTCGAGGAGTCTTATTCTGTGCACAAACTGAGCAGGAGGCAACATACGCAGCAACATCAGAACGAAGACCTGGCCACCAGAATTGTCGAGTGACAGACCAAATCATTTGGTTCTTGCCTGGGTGACCTGCGGCTTTAGGATAGTGGTAAGTGTGCAAAAGTTTAGTTTGAAGATTCTCAGGAACAAAACACTTACCACTAGGTTTCTCAGGAGGTGCATTGGTTTGTGCAGCCAGGATCTCCTCCCCCAAAGGAGAAGTCAAATTAGTACGTATGGTAGCCAAAATATGGTCAGGAGATATAACAGGAGTAGGTACAGACTCCTCCTTGGACAGAGGCGAAAATTGTCGAGACAGGGCTTCAGCCCTAATATTCTTACTACCAGGCAGGTAGGAGACCACATAATTAAACCGAGACAAAAATAGCGGCCATCTGGCCTGTCGGGGTGACAAACGTTTTGCTATAGATAGATAAGTTAAATTCTTGTGGTCAGTAAGAATGAGCACTGGCACGCTAGTACCCTCGAGAAGATGCCTCCATTCCTTAAGTGCCAAAATTATGAAAATTATGGCCAGTAATTCCCTGTCTCCAATTTCATAATTGCACTCCGCTGGAGACAATTTCTTAGAGAAGAAACCACACGGATGCAAGGAACCGTCAGGCGTAGGACGTTGAGACAAGAGGGCACCTACTCCAGTCTCAGACGCATCGACCTCAAGAACGAAAGGCAGAACAGGGTTAGGATGAGCCAGAACTGGAGCAGCAGCAAAGGCAGTCTTAAGACTATCAAAGGCCTTAATGGCAGTAGGTGACCAATGGAGTGGATCATTCTCTTTACGGGTCATGTCTGTGATAGGTTTGACCAAGGAAGAACAGTTTTTAATAAACTTTCTATAGTAATTGGCGAACCCCAAAAAACGTTTTATAGACCGAAGACCAACTGGGCGAGGCCACTGCAGAACTGCAGATAACTTGTCAGGATCCATGGAGAACCCTGCAACGGAGATAACATAACCTAGGAAGGTTACTTGAGTCTGATGGAACTCACATTTCTCGAGTTTACAAAACAGGTTGTTCTCACATAGGGGGGTAGTTATCAAGCCGTCAACCTCAAATACGCTGGAATTCCGCAGCGTATTTGTGGCGAGGCTGATTCGCCTTAGTTATCAAAGGCTCGAGACCGGCAAAAGTAGAATTTTGTGACGTAAGCATCGATCCGCTGGACTCAGTCCGACACAGATCGATTCTTACGTCACTCCAGATGGCACATTCTCACTACTTTTGCTAGCTATCAAAAAACTAGCAGGTACGCTCGGCACTTTTACGGCCCAGCGTACCTGGTTTTCAATCCGCCACCCCTGGAGGCGGCGGATCCCATAGGAATCAATGGGAGTCTGACCATAGCGAAAGTACAAGTTCGCTGCTGACAGACATCCCATTGATTTCTATGGGAGCTATCTACACCTAACACCCTAACATGTACCCCGAGTCTAAACACCACTAATCTGACCCCCCCTACACCGCCGCAACTAAATAAAGTTATTACCCCTAAACCGCCGCTCCCGGAGCCCACCGCAAGCTACTCTATACATATTAACCCCTAAACCGCCGCTCCCGGAGCCCACCGCAACTATAATAAATGTATTAACCCCTAAACCGCCGCTCCCTGAACCCGCCGCAACCTATATTAAATGTATTAACCCCTATCCTGCCCCCCCTACACCGTCGCCACCTATAATAAATTTATTAACCCCTAATCTGCCCCCCCTACACCGTCGCCACCTATAATAAATTTATTAACCCCTATCCTGCCCCCCACTACGCCGCCGCCACTGTCATAAAATTATTAACCCCTAAACCTAAGTCTAACCCTAACCCTAACGCCCCCCTAACTTAAATATTAATTAAATAAATCTAAATAAATTAACTCTTATTAAGTAAATGAATCCTATTTAAAACTAAATACCTTAAAAATAAACCCTAATATAGCTACAATATAAATAATAATTATATTATAGCTATCTTAGGATTTATATTTATTTTACAGGTACCTTTCAATTTATTTTAACCAGGTACAATAACTATTAAATAGTTATTAACTATTTAATAGCTTACCTAGCTAAAATAAAGAGAAATGTACCTGTGAAATAAATCCTAACCTAAGTTACAATTACACCTAACACTACACTATACTTTAATAAATTATTCCTATTTAAAAATAAATGCTTACCTGTAAAATAAACCCTAATATGGCTACAATATAATTAATAATTATATTGTAGCTATCTTAGGATTTATATTTATTTTACAGGTAACTTTGTATTTATTTTAGCCAGTTAGAATAGTTATTAAATAGTTATTAACTATTTAATAACTACATAGCTAAAAGAAATACAAAATTACCTTTAAAATAAATCCTAACTTAAGTTACAATTAAACCTAATACTACACTATCATTAAATTAATTAAATAAACTACCTACAAATAACTACAATTAAATACAATTACATAAACTAACTAAAGTACAAAAAAAAAAAAGCTAAGTTACAAAAAATAAAAAAATAAGTTACAAACATGTTACAAATATTACAACAATTTTAAGCTACTTACACCTAATCTAAGCCCCCTAATAAAATAACAAACCCCCCAAAATAAAAAAATGCCCTACCCTATTCTAAATTAAATAAATTTCAAAGCTCTTTTACCTTACCAGCCCTTAAAAGGGCCATTTGTGGGGGCATGCCCCAAAGAAAACAGCTCTTTTGCCTGTAAAAGAAAAATACAACCCCCCCAACATTAAAACCCACCACCCACATACCCCTAATCTAACCCAAACCCCCCTTACAAAAACCTAACACTAATCCCCTGAAGATCATCCTACCTTGAGTCGTCTTCACTCAGCCGAGCCACCGATGGAACTGAAGAGGACATCCGGAGCGGAAGAAGTTAATCCTCCAAGCGGCGCTGAAGAAATCTTCCATCCGATGAAGTCATCTTCCAAGCCGGGTCTTGAATCTTCCTTCCGCCGACGCGGAACCACCTTCTTCACCGACGGACTACGACGAATGACGGCTCCTTTAAGGGACGTCATCCAAGATGGCGTCCCCTCAATTCCGATTGGCTGATAGGATTCTATCAGCCAATCGGAATTAAGGTAGGAAAAATCTGATTGGCTGATGGAATCAGCCAATCAGATTGAGCTCGCATTCTATTGGCTGTTCCGATCAGCCAATAGAATGCAAGCTCAATCTGATTGGCTGATTGGATCAGCCAATCGGATTGAACTTGAATCTGATTGGCTGATTCCATCAGCCAATCAGATTTTCCTACCTTAATTCCGATTGGCTGATAGAATCCTATCAGCCAATCGGAATTGAGGGGACGCCATCTTGGATGACGTCCCTTAAAGGAGCCGTCATTCGTCGTAGTCCGTCGGTGAAGAAGGTGGTTCCGCGTCGGCGGAAGGAAGATTCAAGACCCGGCTTGGAAGATGACTTCGCCCGGATAGAAGACCTCTTCAGCGCCTCTTTGAAGATGACATCGGCCGGATCGAAGACTTTTCTTCAGCGCCGCCTGGATGATGACTTCATCGGATGGAAGATTTCTTCAGCGCCGCTTGGAGGATTAACTTCTTCCGCTCCGGATGTCCTCTTCAGTTCCATCGGTGGCTCGGCTGAGTGAAGACGACTCAAGGTAGGATGATCTTCAGGGGATTAGTGTTAGGTTTTTGTAAGGGGGGTTTGGGTTAGATTAGGGGTATGTAGGTGGTGGGTTTTAATGTTGGGGGGGGTTGTATTTTTCTTTTACAGGCAAAAGAGCTGTTTTCTTTGGGGCATGCCCCCACAAATGGCCCTTTTAAGGGCTGGTAAGGTAAAAGAGCTTTGAAATTTATGTAATTTAGAATAGGGTAGGGCATTTTTTTATTTTGGGGGGGGTTTGTTATTTTATTAGGGGGCTTAGATTAGGTGTAAGTAGCTTAAAATTGTTGTAATATTTGTAACATGTTTGTAACTTATTTTTTTATTTTTTGTAACTTAGCTTTTTTTATTTTTTGTACTTTAGTTAGTTTATGTAATTGTATTTAATTGTAGTTATTTGTAGTTAATTTATTTAATTAATTTAATGATAGTGTAGTATTAGGTTTAATTGTAACTTAAGTTAGGATTTATTTTACAGGTAATTTTGTATTTCTTTTAGCTATGTAGTTATTAAATAGTTAATAACTATTTAATAACTATTCTAACTAGCTAAAATAAATACAAAGTTACCTGTAAAATAAATATAAATCCTAAGATAGCTATAATATAATTATTAATTATATTGTAGCTATATTAGGGTTTATTTTACAGGTAAGTATTTATTTTTAAATAGGAATAATTTATTAAAGTATAGTGTAGTGTTAGGTGTAATTGTAACTTAGGTTAGGATTTATTTCACAGGTACATTTCTCTTTATTTTAGCTAGGTAAGCTATTAAATAGTTAATAACTATTTAATAGCTATTGTACCTAGTTAAAATAAATTGAAAGTTGCCTGTAAAATTAAAAAAAAATCCTAAAATAGCTATAATATAATTATTATTTATATTGTAGCTATATTAGGGTTTATTTTAAAGGTAAGTATTTAGTTTTAAATAGGATTCATTTACTTAATAAGAGTTAATTTATTTAGATTTATTTAATTAATATTTAAGTTAGGGGGGCGTTAGGGTTAGGGTTAGACTTAGGTTTAGGGGTTAATAATTTTATTACAGTGGCGACGGTGTAGGGGGGGCAGGATAGGGGTTAATAGGTTTAATATAGGTTGCGGCGGGTTCATGGAGCGGCGGTTTAGGGGTTAAACTATTTATTTAGTTGCGGAGAGGTGCGGGATCAGCAGGATAGGGGTTAATAATTTTATTATAGAGGGCGACGGTATAGGGGGGGCAGGATAGGGGTTACTAGGTATACTGTAGGTGGCAGCGGTGTCCGGGAGCGGCGGTTTAGGGGTTAATACCTTTATAAGAGTTGCAGCAGGGTCTAGGAGCGGCGGTTTAGGGGTTAATACATTTATAAGAGTTGCGGCGGGGTCTAGGAGCGGCGGTTTAGGGGTTAGTAACTTTATTGAGTTGCGGGAGGCTCCGGGGGCGCCGGTATAGGGGGTAGAACAGTGTAGTTTAGTGTGAGTGCTTAGTGACAGGCTAGCAATAAAGCTGGGAAAAAGCCGAAGGGCAGCGAGATCGGATGAGTGATAACTGTCACAGTCCGCTGCTCATCGCCCCGCGGCTTTTTGACAGCTTTATTTGATAACTTAGGCGTATTTTTTCAGGTCCGCGGCGGCGAAGGTAGGCGAGCTTAGGCGGGCGTATTGGGCCGGCGAAGCCAGAAAAGTAGACGGCTTGATAACTACCCCCCATAGTCTGAAGAACCTGTGTAACATCAGAACGATGAGCCTCAAGTGTGGGTGAGTGTATGAGGATGTCGTCTAAGTACACCACAACACACTGTTGCAACATATCTCATAGGACATCATTAATAAATTCCTGAAAAACAGCAGGAGCATTACATAGGCCAAAGGGCATTACATTATACTCATAATGTCCGCTCCTGGTGTTAAATGTTGTTTTCCATTGGTGGCCCTCCTTAATCCTAACGAGATTGTACGCTCCTCTCAAATCAAGTTTAGTAAAGACCGTAGCTCCCTTGAGGCGGTCAAAGAGTTCCGGAATAGGGTAAGCATTCTTAATGGTAAGACGATTAAGACCCCTATAATCGATACATGGTCTTAACTCGCCTCCCTTTTTCTTCACAAAGAAGAAGCCAGCCCCTGCAGGAGAGCAGGATTTGCGGATGATACCCCGCGACAGAGCATTGGCAAAATACTCCTCCATAGCACAATTCTCTGCAACAGAGGGTACACCCGGCCCCGAGGAGGAATGGCTCCGGGTTGCAGGTCTATGGCACACTCGTAAGACCATTGAGGAGGCAACGTACCGGCACGCACCTTGTCAAACACGTCTAGGAACTCTCGGTACTCCTCTGGCAATTGAGAAACCGAAGAAGTGCACAAGACTTTAACTGGTTTCCGAAGACAAGTGGAAATACATTGCGGGGACCACGACAAAATTTCGAACCTGCGCCAATCGAGACTGGGATTGTGCTTTTGGAGCCAGGGATAACCCAGAACAACCTGAAAATGTGTAGAGTTTATCAACTGGAACTGGAGGGTTTCAAAATGGAGAGCCCCAACAGCCATGGACAAAGGAGCAGTTTCATGAGTAACGAGTGTGGGCTGAAGGGGCCTGCCATCAATGGCCTCAATAGCAAGCGGAACGGACCGAGGCAAAACAGGAATGGAGTGCTTTGATGGCAATTAGGATCAAAAAAGACACCAATGCCTCGAGATCCTCTGGTAAATCTCTGGCAGCAACTTCGTCTTTAATCGCATCAGAGAGCCCATGAAAGAAGGCGGCAACAAGGGCTTCATTGTTCCAACCTACCTCTGTGGCAAGCGTATGGAACTCAATACCATACTGAGCAACAGATCTTGTACCTTGCTGAATAGACATGAGTCGTTTAGCAGCAGAGGAGGAGCGAGCCGGAACATCAAATACCCTTCGAAAAGAGGCCACAAATTCAGGGTGATTTGAAATCACAGGTTTATTAGTTTCACACAAGGGATTAGCCCAGGCAAGAGCTGTGTCAGAGAGTAACGAGATGAGAAATCCCACCTTAGCTCTGTCAGAGGGAAACGCCTGAGGTAACATCTCAAAGTAAATGCCCACCTGGTTCAAAAACCCTCTGCACTGAATAGGCTTGCCTCCATATCGCTGAGGTAGAGGTGCAGAACCGGACATGCTACTGGTAGACATAGGTGCAGCAGCAGAAACAGGAGCAGCCATAACTTGCGGGACACTTTGGTCCAAATGTGCAGTGCGAGTCAGCAGGGTTTGCAGGGCTAGTGCAAATTGATCCAAGCGGTGATCCTGTACATCCATCCTGGAAATGATGGCAGGTAAAGGTGGATTATTAGCACCATCAGGATTCATGGCCTTTGCGTAATGTCAGGGTGCCAGGAATCAGACTGAGACAAGAAGTGCAAAAATAATCACACCTTTATTAATAGCAAAAAAAATAATAAAAAGTCCACAAGTCAAATAACAAGCCAGGAATCAAAACAAGAGCTGGTAGTCAGACGAGCCCAGTCAGGAGCCAAAGCGAATAGTCAAACGAGCCGGAATCAGGAACAAGCAAAACAGCAGAATCAGGAACAAGCCAGGGATCAGGAACCAGGAAGGACGTCAGGCAGCCAGGTAATACACAGGAACTCTCACAAACAGGTCTGAGACAACACAAAGGCAAAGCATACTGAACAGAGGCCCTTTAAATAATAAGTGATGACATCACAATTCTGAGACTGCATCCTGTCTCACATGGATGATGCACACCAGTCTAGCCATAAAAGGAAGTGCAGGAATTGAGCAGCATCCCCCACAATGCACCAAGTCAGGAAGAGAGGTGAGTAAAATGGCTGCCAGCAGCACATGGCAAACACAACAGGGAAAAACCCTGACACTAGACAAACACTTTCAGTTTGTGGCTCTTCCGTTTGGCCTTGCCACAGCTCCCAGAATTTTCTCAAAGGTTCTGGGGCTCTCTTGGCAGGTCTCGGGGAATTGCAGTGGCGCCCTACCTGGACGACATATTGGTTCAGGCGCCATCTTGTTGTCTTTTCTACATTCCTACGGTTGTAAAGTGAATCTGGAAAAGAGTTCCCTTGTTCCAGCTACAAGAGTGGTTTTCTTAGGGACAATAATAGATTCCCTATCTATGAAAAATTTTCTGACAGAGGTCAAAATATCCAGAATTCTCTCCTCTTGCCTCTCTGTACAGTCTACTGTTCGGGCATCAGTGGCTCAATGTATGGAGGTAATTGGTCTGATGGTCTCTTCCATGAACATCATTCCCTTTACTCAATTCCATTTGAGAGCTCTACAATTATGCATGCTCAGACAATGGAACAGAGACCATTCAGATCTGTCTCAGAGGATAGATCTAGACGAGTCTACAAGAAACTCTCTCCCGTGGTGGCTTTCTCAGGACACATGCTTCTGGAAACTTTCCTGGGTGATTGTGACTATGGACGCCAGCCTGCTAGGCTGGGGAGCAGTCTGGGACTCATTAAAGGCACAGGGACTATGGACTGGGGAGGAGTCTGCTCTCCCCATAAACATCTTGGAATTGAGAGTGATTTACAATGCTCTGATGGCTTGGCCTCAATTGTCCTTAGCCCGGGTTAATTAGGTTTCAGTCGGACAACATCACCTCAGTGGCTTACATCAACCACCAGGAAGGAACTCTGAGTTCCTTAGCCATGAAGAGGTGGCATGGATTATTTAGTGGGCAGAAGCTCACAATTGTTGTCTATCTACCATCCACATTCCTGGAGTGGACAACTGAGAAGTGGATTTCCTGAGCAGACAGACATTTCATCCCCGGGATTGGGCTCTCCATCCAGAGGTGTTCTCCAGGTTAACCCTCAAATGGGGGGTGCCGGAGTTGGATCTGAGGGCATCTCGACAGAACGCCAAGTTTCCAAGGTACGATTCAAGGTCAAGAGATCCTCAGCCCGCTCTGATAGATGCTCTGGCGGTTCGTTGGGATTTCGGTCTAGCATACCTGTTTATTCCATTTGCGCTCCTTCCACGAGTTATTGCTTGTATCAAACAGGAGAGAGCATCAGTAATTCTAATAGCTCCTTCATGGCCTTGCAGGATCTGGTATGCAGACCTAGTGAAGATGTCATCTCGGCCACCTTGGAGGTTGCCTCTGAGGAAGGACCTTCTAACTCAGGGTCCATTCCTCCATCCAAATCTTGTTTCTCTGAAGCTGACTGCTTGGAGATTGAACGTTTAGTTCTGCCTAAGCGTGGATTTTCTGAGTTGGTCATTGAGACCATGATCCAGGCTTGCAAGCCTGTTACTCAAAAAATTTACCATAAGGTATGGCGTAAATACCTTTATTGGTGTGAATTGCTTGGAGTAGGGTCAGGATTCCTAGAATTTTGTCTTTTCTCCAGGAAGGTCTGGAAAAAGGGTTGTCAGTCAGTTCTCTGAAAGGTCAGATTTCTGCATTATCTATTTTGTTACACAAGCGTCTGGCGGATGTGCCAGATGTTTAATTTTTTTGTCAGGCCCTGGTAAGAATCAGGCCTGTGTTTAAACCTGTTGCTCCTCCTTTGAGCCTTAATCTTGTTCTTAAAGTTTTGCAGCAGGTTCCGTTTGAGCCAATGCATTCCATAGATATTAAGTTGCTATCTTGGAAGTTTTTGTTTCCTATTGCTATCTCTTCTGCTCGGAGAGTTTCGGAACTCTCGGCTTTGCAGTGTGATTAGCTTATCTTATTGTTTATGCGGATAGGGCGGTTCTTCGTACTAAATTGGGGTTTCTTCCTAAAGTTTCGGATAGAAATATTAATCAGGAAATTGTTCCTTCTCTCTGTCCCAATTCTTCTTCTCATAAAGAACGTCTGTTGCACTACTTGGATGTTGTGCGTGCTCTAAAATTCTACCTACAGGCGACTAAGGATTTTCGCCAGTCTTCTTCCCTGTTTGTTTGTTTCTCAGGAAATCGTAAGGGTCAAAAGGTTACTGCTACTTCTCTTTCCCTCAGGTTGAGAAGTATAATTTGTTTTGCTTATGAGACTGCTGGACAGCAGCCTCCTGAGAGAATTACAGCTCATTCCACTAGGGCTGTCTCCTCTTCTTGGGGTTTCAAAAATGAATCTTCTGTGGAACAGATTTGCAAGGCTGCAACTTGATCCTCTCTGCATACTTTTTTAAAATTTTACAAATGTTATACTTTTGCCTCGGCTGAGGCCTCTTTTGGGAGAAAGGTTCTTCAAGCGGTGGTGCCTTCTGTTTAGGTCTGCCTGTCTTGTTCTTCCTCCCTGTTCATTCTGTGTCCTACTTGGGTATTGGTTCCCATTAGTAATTAAATACTGTCGTGGACTCTCCATATCTTAGGAAAGAAAACAAAATTGATGCTTACCTAATACATTTCTTTCTTTCTGGATATGGAGAGTCCACGACCCCATCCTTTATTAAGACAGTTATTTTTTACTAAACCTCAGGCACCTCTACAGCTTTGTGTTATTCCTTTTCCATTTCCCTTCGCTCGAATGACTGGGGATTATGGGTAGGAGAGTGACACTTAACAGCTTTGCTGTGGTGCTCTTTACCTCCTGCTGGCCAGGAGTGATATTCCCACTAGTAATTGAATGACGTTGTGGACTCTCCATATCCAGAAAGAAAGAAATTTATCAGGTAAGCATAGAATTTGTTTTTTCCATTGTACATGTAAATCTACACGTCAAACACATAGCATAGCAAAATTCTAAAAATCAGTGACAGAAACATTTCTCAATCCCCTGGCACTGAAGGTGTTAAATTACTGCAATATGTAAATTGTATCTCAAACATATGTCAGAGTTGGTACTAAAAAACAATCGCCTAGATTACGAGTCTTGCCTTAAAAAGCAACGTTGAGAGGTCCCAACGCTGCTTTTTTCCTAACGCTGGTATTACGAGTCTTGCAGGTACAGGTGTACCGCTCACTTTTTTTCCGCGACTCGAGCATACCGCAAATCCACTTACGTAAATTGCGTATCCTATCTTTTCAATGGGATTTTCCGAACGCCGGTATTAGGAGTCTTGGAAAAAGTTAGCGGTACAGCCTCTCCTGTCAAGACAGTATTTAAAAGTCAGTAGTTAAAAGTTTTATGGGCTAACGCCGTAACATAAAACTCTTAACTAAAGTGCTAAAAAGTACACTAACACCCATAAACTATCTATTAACCCCTAAACCGAACCCCCCCCACATCGCAAACACTTAAATAAAAATTTTAACCCCTAATCTGCCGACCGGACATCGCCGCCACTTTAATAAATATATTAACCCCTAAACCTCCGCACTCCCGCCTTGCAAACACTCGTTAAATTTTATTAACCCCTAATCTGCCGTCCCTAACATTGCTGACACCTACCTACAATTATTAACCCCTAATCTGCCGCCCCCAACGTCGCTGCCACTATAATAAAGTTTTTAACCCCTAAATCTAAGTCTAACCCTAACCCTAACACCCCCTAAATTAAATATAATTTAAAGGGACAGTCTACCATAAAATTGTTATTGTTTTAAAAGATAGATAATCCCTTTATTACCCATTCCCCAGTTTTGCATAACCAACACAGTTATATTAATATACTTTTTACCTCTGTGATTACCTTGTATCTAGGAACCTTCTTCCAGCCCCCTGATCACATGACTGGGACTGTTTATTATCTATTGACTTGTATTTAGCATTGTTTTGAGCTAAATCTTAAATAACCCCCTGTGCCTGAACACAGTGTTATCTATATTGCCCACGTGTACTTTCTGTCTCTTTGTGTTGAAAAGAGATTTAAAAAGCATGTGATAAGAGGCAGCCCTCAAAGGCTTAGAAATTAGCATATGAGCCTACCTATGTTTAGTATAAACTAAGAATACCAAGAGAAAAAAGCTAATTTGATGATAAAAGTAAATTTGAAAGTTGATTAAATTAAAAGTCCAATCTGAAAAATTAAAATATAATTTATACTAGACTGTCCCTTTAAATACATCGAAATAAATATTTCTATCATTAAATAAATTATTCCTTTTTTAAACTAAATACTTACCTATAAAATAAACCCTAAGCTAGCTACAATATAACTAATAGTTACAATGGCCTCTAGTTATCAAGGGATGGCGGACCTGATCCGACACTGCGGATCAGGTCTGCCAGACCTCGCTGAATACGGCGAGCAATACGCTCGCCGTATTCAGCATTGCACCAACAGCTCACAGCAGCAGGGGGGTGTCAATCAACCCGATCGTACTCGATCAGGTTGATTTCCGGCTCAGAGCAGGCGGACAGGTTATGGAGCAGCGGTCTTTGTGACCGCTGCTTCATAACTGCTGTTTCTGGCGAGTTTGATGACTCGCCAGAAACAGGGGCCATCAAGCTCCATACAGAGCTTGATACATATGCCCCATTGTATCTAGCTTAGGGTTTATTTTTATTTTACAGGCAAGTTTGTGTTTATTTTAACTAGGTACAATAGTTATTAAATAGTTATTAACTATTTAATAACTACCTAGTTAAAATAAATACAAATTTACCAGTAAAATAAAACCTAACCTAAGCTACAATTACACCTAACACTACACTATAATTAAATAAATTACCTAAGTTAACTACAATTAATTACAATTAAATTAAATAAACTAAATTGTTAAAAACAAACAAACACTAAATTACAGAAAATAATAAAATAATTACAATTTGTTTAAACTAATTACACCTAATCTAATCCCCCTAATAAAATGAAAAAGCCCCCCCCAAAAAAATCCCTACCATACACTAAATTACAAATAGCCCTTATAAGGGCTTTTTGCGGGGCATTGCCCAAAAGTAATCAGCTCTTTTACCTGTAAAAAAAATACAATACCCCCCGCCAACACTACAACCCACCACCCAACCCTACTCTAAAACACACCCAATCCCCCCTTAATAAAACTTAACACTACCCCCTTGAAGCTCACCCTACCTTGAGACGTCTTCACCCAACCGGGCAGAAGTGGTCCTCCAGACGGTCCGAAGTCTTCATCCTATCCGGGCAGAAGAGGTCCTCCAGACGACCAGAAGTCTTCCTCCAGATGGCATCTTCTATCTTCATCCATCCGGAGCGGGTCCATCTTCAAGACATCCGACGCAGAGCATTCTCTTCGTTCGACGGCGACTGGAACAATGACGGGTCCTTTAAATGACGTCATCCAAGATGGCGTCCCTTCAATTCCGATTGGCTGATAGAATTCTGTCAGCCAATCGGAATTAATGTAGAAAAAATCATATTGGCTGATCCAATCAGCCAATAGGATTGAGCTTGCATTCTATTGGCTGTTCCAATCAGCCAATAGTATGCGAGCTCAATCCTTTTGGATGTTCTAATCAGCCAATAGGATTGAACTTCAATCCTATTGGCTGATTGGATCAGCCAATAGGATTTTTTCTACCTTAATTCCGATTGGCTGATAGAATGCTATCAGCCAATCGGAATTGAAGGGACACCATCTTGGATGACGTCATTTAAATGACCCGTCATTGTTCCAGTCGCCATTGAAAGAAGAGGATGCTCCCCGTCGGATGTCTTGAAGATGGACCCGCTCCGCGCCGGATGGATGAAGATAGAAGATGCCGCCTGGATGAAGACTTCTGGCCGTCTGGAGGACCTTTTCTGCCCGGATAGGATGAAGACTTCGGACCGTCTGGAGGACCACTTCTGCCCGGTTGGGTGAAGACGTCTCAAGGTAGGGTGATCTTCAAGGGGGTAGTGTTAGGTTTTATTAAGGGGGGATTGGGTGGGTTTTAGAGTAGGGTTGGGTGTGTGGGTGGTGGGTTTTAATGTTGGGGGGGTATTGTACTTTTTTTTTACAGGTAATAGAGCTGATTACTTTGGGGCAATGCCCTGCAAAAAGCCCTTTTAAGGGCTATTTGTAATTTAGTATAGGGTAGGGATTTTTTTTATTTTGGGGGGCTTTTTTATTTTATTAGGGGGATTAGATTAGGTGTAATTAGTTTAAAAAAATTGTAAATATTTTATTATTTTCTGTAATTTAGTATTTGTTTTTTTCGTACTTTAGTTTATTTAATTTAATTGTAATTAATTGTAGTTAATTTAGGTAATTTATTTAATTATAGTGTGGTGTTAGGTGTAATTGTAGCTTAGGTTAGGTTTTATTTTACAGGTATATTTGTATTTATTTTAACTAGGAAGTTATTAAATAGTTAATAACTATTTAATAACTATTGTACCTAGTTAAAATAAATACAAAGTTGCCTGTAAAATAAATATAAACCCTAAGGCCTAGATTTGGAGTTCGGCGGTAAAAGGGCTGTTAACGCTCCGCGGGTTTTTTTCTGGCCGCACCATAAATTTAACTCTGGTATCGAGACTTCAAACAAATGCTGCGTTAGGCTCCAAAAAAGGAGCGTAGAGCATTTTTACCGCAAATGCAACTCTCGATACCAGAGTTGCTTACGGACGCGGCCGGCATCAAAAACGTGCTCGTGCACGATTCTCCCATAGGAAACAATGGGGCTGTTTGAGCTGAAAAAAAACCTAACACCTGCAAAAAAGCAGCGTTCAGCTCCTAACGCAGCCCCATTGTTTCCTATGGGGAAACACTTCCTACGTCTGCACCTAACACTCTAACATGTACCCCGAGTCTAAACACCCCTAACCTTACACTTATTAACCCCTAATCTGCCGCCCCCGCTATCGCTGACCCCTGCATTACACTTTTAACCCCTAATCTGCCGCTCCGTAAACCGCCGCCACCTACGTTATCCCTATGTACCCCTAATCTGCTGCCCTAACATCGCCGACCCCTATGTTATATTTATTAACCCCTAATCTGCCCCCCACAACGTCGCCGACACCTACCTACACTTATTAACCCCTAATCTGCCGACCGGACCTGAGCGCTACTATAATAAAGTTATTAACCCCTAATCCGCCTCACTAACCCTATCATAAATAGTATTAACCCCTAATCTGCCCTCCCTAACATCGCCGACACCTACCTTCAATTATTAACCCCTAATCTGCCGACCGGAGCTCACCGCTATTCTAATAAATGTATTAACCCCTAAAGCTAAGTCTAACCCTAACACTAACACCCCCCTAAGTTAAATATAATTTTTATCTAACGAAATAAATTAACTCTTATTAAATAAATGATTCCTATTTAAAGCTAAATACTTACCTGTAAAATAAATCCTAATATAGCTACAATATAAATTATAATTATATTATAGCTATTTTAGGATTAATATTTATTTTACAGGCAACTTTGTAATTATTTTAACCAGGTACAATAGCTATTAAATAGTTAAGAACTATTTAATAGTTACCTAGTTAAAATAATAACAAATTTACCTGTAAAATAAATCCTAACCTAAGTTATAATTAAACCTAACACTACCCTATCAATAAAATAATTAAATAAACTACCTACAATTACCTACAATTAACCTAACACTACACTATCAATAAATTAATTAAACACAATTGCTACAAATAAATACAATTAAATAAACTATCTAAAGTACAAAAAATAAAAAAGAACTAAGTTACAGAAAATAATAAAATATTTACAAACATAAGAAAAATATTACAACAATTTTAAACTAATTACACCTACTCTAAGCCCCCTAATAAAATAACAAAGCCCCCCAAAATAAAAAATTCCCTACCCTATTCTAAAATACAAAAATTACAAGCTCTTTTACCTTACCAGCCCTGAACAGGGCCCTTTGCGGGGCATGCCCCAAGAATTTCAGCTCTTTTGCCTGTAAAAAAAAACATACAATACCCCCCCCCCAACATTACAACCCACCACCCACATACCCCTAATCTAACCCAAACCCCCCTTAAATAAACCTAACACTACCCCCCTGATGATCTTCCTACCTTGTCTTCACCATGCCAGGTTCACCGATCCGTCCTGGCTCCAAGATCTTCATCCAACCCAAGCGGGGGCTAGACATCCACTGAAGAAGTCCAGAAGAGGGTCCAAAGTCTTCCTCCTATCCGGCAAGAAGAGGACATCCGGACCGGCAAACATCTTCTCCAAGCGGCATCTTCTATCTTCTTCCATCCGATGACGACCGGCTCCATCTTGAAGACCTCCAGCGCGGATCCATCCTCTTCTTCCGACGACTAGACGACGAATGACGGTTCCTTTAAGGGACGTCATCCAAGATGGCGTCCCTCGAATTCCGATTGGCTGATAGGATTCTATCAGCCAATCGGAATTAAGGTAGGAATTTTCTGATTGGCTGATGGAATCAGCCAATCAGAATATAGTTCAATCCGATTGGCTGATCCAATCAGCCAATCAGATTGAGCTCGCATTCTATTGGCTGTTCCGATCAGCCAATAGAATGCGAGCTCAATCTGATTGGCTGATTGGATCAGCCAATCGGATTGAACTTGATTCTGATTGGCTGATTCCATCAGCCAATCAGAAAATTCCTACCTTAATTCCGATTGGCTGATAGAATCCTATCAGCCAATCGGAATTCGAGGGACGCCATCTTGGATGACGTCCCTTAAAGGAACCGTCATTCGTCGTCTAGTCGTCGGAAGAAGAGGATGGATCCGCGCTGGAGGTCTTCAAGATGGAGCCGGTCGTCATCGGATGGAAGAAGATAGAAGATGCCGCTTGGAGAAGATGTTTGCCGGTCCGGATGTCCTCTTCTTGCCGGATAGGAGGAAGACTTTGGACCCTCTTCTGGACTTCTTCAGTTGATGTCTAGCCCCCGCTTGGGTTGGATGAAGATCTTGGAGCCAGGACGGATCGGTGAACCTGGCATGGTGAAGACAAGGTAGGAAGATCATCAGGGGGGTAGTGTTAGGTTTATTTAAGGGGGGTTTGGGTTAGATTAGGGGTATGTGGGTGGTGGGTTGTAATGTTGGGGGGGGGGTATTGTATGTTTTTTTTTACAGGCAAAAGAGCTGAAATTCTTGGGGCATGCCCCGCAAAGGGCCCTGTTCAGGGCTGGTAAGGTAAAAGAGCTTGTAATATTTGTATTTTAGAATAGGGTAGGGAATTTTTTATTTTGGGGGGCTTTGTTATTTTATTAGGGGGCTTAGAGTAGGTGTAATTAGTTTAAAATTGTTGTAATATTTTTCTTATGTTTGTAAATATTTTATTATTTTCTGTAACTTAGTTCTTTTTTATTTTTTGTACTTTAGATAGTTTATTTAATTGTATTTATTTGTAGCAATTGTGTTTAATTAATTTATTGATAGTGTAGTGTTAGGTTAATTGTAGGTAATTGTAGGTAGTTTATTTAATTATTTTATTGATAGGGTAGTGTTAGGTTTAATTATAACTTAGGTTAGGATTTATTTTACAGGTAAATTTGTAATTATTTTAACTAGGTAACTATTAAATAGTTCTTAACTATTTAATAGCTATTGTACCTGGTTAAAATAATTACAAAGTTGCCTGTAAAATAAATATTAATCCTAAAATAGCTATAATATAATTATAATTTATATTGTAGCTATATTAGGATGTATTTTACAGGTAAGTATTTAGCTTTAAATAGGAATTATTTATTTAATAAGAGTTAATTTATTTCGTTAGATAAAAATTATATTTAACTTAGGGGGGTGTTAGTGTTAGGGTTAGACTTAGCTTTAGGGGTTAATACATTTATTAGAATAGCGGTGAGCTCCGGTCGGCAGATTAGGGGTTAATAATTGAAGGTAGGTGTCGGCGATGTTAGGGAGGGCAGATTAGGGGTTAATACTATTTATGATAGGGTTAGTGAGGCGGATTAGGGGTTAATAACTTTATTATAGTAGCGCTCAGGTCCGCTCGGCAGATTAGGGGTTAATAAGTGTAGGTAGGTGTCGGCGACGTTGAGGGGGGCAGATTAGGGGTTAATAAATATAACATAGGGGTCGGCGATGTTAGGGGTAGCAGATTAGGGGTACATAGGGATAACGTAGGTGGCGGCGATTTGCGGTCGGAAGATTAGGGGTTAATTATTTTAAGTAGCTTGCGGCGACGTTGTGGGGGGCAAGTTAGGGGTTAATAGATATAATACAGGGGTCGGCGGTGTTAGGGGCAGCAGATTAGGGGTACATAAGTATAACGTAGGTGGCGGTCGGCAGATTAGGGGTTAAAAATTTTAATCGAGTGGCGGCGATGTGGGGGGACCTCGGTTTAGGGGTACATAGGTAGTTTATGGGTGTTAGTGTACTTTAGAGCACAGTAGTTAAGAGCTTTATAAACCGGCGTTAGCCAGAAAGCTCTTAACTCCTGCTATTTTCAGGCGGCTGGAATCTTGTCGTTAGAGCTCTAACGCTCACTTCAGAAACGACTCTAAATACCGGCGTTAGGAAGATCCCATTGAAAAGATAGGCTACGCAAATGGCGTAGGGGGATCTGCGGTATGGAAAAGTCGCGGCTGTAAAGTGAGCGTTAGACCCTTTAATCACTGACTCCAAATACCAGCGGGCGGCCAAAACCAGCGTTAGGAGCCTCTAACGCTGGTTTTGACGGCTACCGCCGAACTCCAAATCTAGGCCTAAGCTAGCTACAATGTAACTATTAGTTATATTGTAGCTATTTTAGGGTTTATTTTATAGGTAAGTATTTAGTTTAAAAAAGGAATAATTTATTTAATGATAGGAATATGTATTTAGATGTATTTAAATTATATTTAAGTTAGGGGGTGTTAGGGTTAGGGTTAGACTTAGATTTATGGGTTAATAACTTTATTATAGTGGCGGCGATGTTGGGGGTGGCAGATTAGGGGTTACTAATTGTAGGTAGGTGTCGGCGACATTGGGGGCAGCAGATTAGGGGTTAATAAATATAATGTAGGGTTCGGCGATGTTGGGGGCAGCAGATTAGGGGTTCATAAGTATAATGTAGGTGGCGGCGGTGTCCGGAGCAGCAGATTAGTGGTTAATAATATAAAGCAGGTGTCAGGGGTTAATAAGTGTAAGATTAGGGGTGTTTAGACTCGGGGTTCATGTTAGGGTGTTAAGTGTAGACATAAATGTGTTTCCCCATAGGAATCAATGGGGCTGCGTTAGGAGCTGAACGCTGTTTTTTTGCAGGTGTTAGTTTTTTTTTCAGCCGGCTCTGCCCCATTGATTCCTATGGGGAAATCGTGCACGAGCACGTTTTGCCAGCTTACCGCTACCGTAAGCAGCGCTGCTATTGAGGTGAGATGTGGAGCTAAATTCTGCTCTACGCTCACTTTTTTGCGGCTAACGCTAGGTTTCTAAAGACCCGTAATACCAGCGTTGTCTGTGGTGAGCTGTGAGGGAAAACTGTGCGTTAGCACCGCACACCATTACCGACAAAAACTCGTAATCTAGCCGAATGACTGATGTAGAGCCCCAAGCTAATATAACTAGTTGTATTATTACTTTTTTTTACATTACTGGCAAAGTATATAGAAATGGCCAAACAGTATGTTTTTGTGCAAGAAATTCTAAGGTATCAATTTCCTGTGAGAATTAAAGGGCGTCTCTTTCTAGGTATTTGTCAGTGATTATTTTAAATACCACGGCAGGGTTAATGTCATTGAGCTGTCAGAACATTTCAGTGAGAGAATAGTAATAATGACCATGCCCTCTTTATCTCGAGGGCAAATAATAATTTGCTTATTGACAGTTTATGATTTAATTGTATTACTGTGGACATGAAATTCTCACGTTTGTATATCAGTTGTTAAGGTTATTATTGCAACATGCAAATGTATTAATATTTATGGTGCTGCTTTGATGATTACAACTTGAATTTGCTTCATTATTAGACATTTTTAAAAAAAAATATATGTTGATTCTACAAAAAAGTACTATGAACACAATTATTAACATCAAAGGATCATTGAACACTGTAGAATTGCATAATCAACAAATGCATAATAAAGCAAAAGCACTTAGGGCGAGATTACATATGCAGCGTTGCCCGTAAAACGCCCAATTACATTAAATAAAAAATACTAAGGCCTAGATTTGGAGTTTGGCGGTAGCCGTGAAAACCAGCGTTAGAGGCTCCTAACGCTGGTTTTAGGCTACCTCCGGTATTTGGAGTCAGTCAAAAAAGGGTCTAACGCTCACTTTTCAACCGCGACTTTTCCATACCGCAGATCCCCTTACGTCATTTGCGTATCCTATCTTTTCAATGGGATCTTTCTAACGCCGGTATTTAGAGTCGTGGCTGAAGTGAGCGTTAGAATTCTAACGACCAAACTCCAGCCGCAGAAAAAAGTCAGTAGTTAAGAGCTTTCTGGGCTAACGCCGGTTCATAAAGCTCTTAACTACTGTACTCTAAAGTACACTAACACCCATAAACTACCTATGTACCCCTAAACCGAGGTCCCCCCACATCGCCGCCACTCGATTAAATATTTTTAACCCCTAATCTGCCGACCGCCACCTACGTTATACTTATGTACCCCTAATCTGCTGCCCCTAACACCGCCGACCCCTGTATTATATTTATTAACCCCTAAACTGCCCCCCACAACGTCGCCGCCAGCTACCTACAATAATTAACCCCTAATCTGCCGACCGCAAAGCGCCGCCACCTACATTATAGCTATGTACCCCTAATCTGCTGCCCCTAACACCGCCGACCCCTATATTATATTTATTAACCCCTAATCTGCCGCCCTCAACGTCGCCTCCACCTACCTACACTTATTAACCCCTAATCTGCCGAGCGGACCGCACCGCTATTATTATAAAGTTATTAACCCCTAATCCGTCTCACTAACCCTATAATAAATAGTATTAACCCCTAATCTGCCCTCCCTAACATCGCCGACACCTAACTTCAATTATTAACCCCTAATCTGCCGACCGGAGCTCACCGCTATTCTAATAAATGTATTAACCCCTAAAGCTAAGTCTAACCCTAACACTAACACCCCCCTAAATTAAATATAATTTAAATCTAACAAAATAAATTAACTCTTATTAAATAAATTATTCCTATTTAAAGCTAAATACTTACCTGTAAAATAAATCCTAATATAGCTACAATATAAATTAAAATTATATTATAGCTATTTTAGGATTAATATTTATTTTACAGGTAACTTTGTATTTATTTTAACCAGGTACAATAGCTATTAAATAGTTAAGAACTATTTAATAGCTAAAATAGTTAAAATAATTACAAATTTACCTGTAAAATAAATCCTAACCTAAGTTACAATTAAACCTAACACTACACTATCAATAAATAAATTAAATACAATTCCTACAAATAACTACAATGAAATAAACTAACTAAAGTACAAAAAATAAAAAAGAACTAAGTTACAAAAAATAAAAAAATATTTACAAACATAAGAAAAATATTACAACAATTTTAAACTAATTACACCTACTCTAAGCCCCCTAATAAAATAACAAAGTCCCCCAAAATAAAAAAAATGCCCTACCCTATTCTAAATTACTAAAGTTCAAAGCTCTTTTACCTTACCAGCCCTGAACAGGGCCCTTTGCGGGGCATGCCCCAAGAAGTTCAGCTCTTTTGCCTTTAAAAAAAACATACAATACCCCCCCGCCCCCAACATTACAACCCACCACCCACATACCCCTAATCTAACCCAAACCCCCCTTAAATAAACTTAACACTAAGCCCCTGAAGATCTTCCTACCTTATCTTCACCATACCAGGTTCACCGATCCGTCCTGAAGAGCTCCTCCGATGTCCTGATCCAAGCCCAAGCGGGGGGCTGAAGAGGTCCATGATCCGGCTGAAGTCTTTATCCAAGCGGGAGCTGAAGAGGTCCATGATCCGGATGAAGTCTTCATCCAAGTGGGAGCTGAAGAGGTCCATGATCCGGATGAAGTCTTCTATCAACGGCATCTTCAATCTTCTTTCTTCGGGAGCCATCATCTTCCATCCGACGCGGAACATCCTCTTCTCCCGACGCCTACTAGCCGAATGACGGTTCCTTTAAATGACGTCATCCAAGATGGCGTCCCTCGAATTAAGGTAGGAATATTCTGATTGGCTGATGGAATCAGTAAATCAGAATCAAGTTCAATCCGATTGGCTGATTCGATCAGCCAATCAGATTGAGCTCGCATTCGGATTGGATCAGCCAATCGGATTGAACTTGATATAATGTATAATGTAGGTGGCGGCTCTTTGCGGTCGGCAGATTAGGGGTTAATTATTGTAGGTAGGTGGTGGCGACGTTGTGGGGGCATATTAGGGGTTAATAAATATAATATAGGGGTCGGCGGTGTTAGGGGCAGCAGATTAGGGGTACATAGGGATAATGTAAGTAGCAGCGGTTTACGGAGCGGCAGATTAGGGGTTAAAAATAATATACAGGGGTCAGCGATAGCGGGGGCGGCAGAATAGGGGTTAATAAGTGTAAGGTTAGGGGTGTTTAGACTCGGGGTACATGTTAGAGTGTTAGGTGCAGACGTAGGAAGTGTTTCCCCATAGCAAACAATGGGGCTGCGTTAGGAGCTGAACGCGGCTTTTTTGCAGGTGTTAGGTTTTTTTTCAGCTCAAACAGCCCCATTGTTTCCTATGGGGGAATCATGCACGAGCACGTTTTTGAGGCTGGCCGCGTCCGTAAGCAACTCTGGTATCGAGAGTTGCAGTTGCGTTAAATATGCTCTACGCTCCTTTTTTGGAGCCTAACGCTGACATTATATGGACTCTCAATACCAGAGTTATTTTAAAGGTGCGGCCAGAAAAAAGCCAGCGTTAGCTACGTGGGTCCTTACCGACAAAACTCTAAATCTAGCCGTTTGTTACAATTAAAATAAAAAAACTAACATTACTAAAAATATCAACCTAAGATTAAATTAAATTAATCTAAAATTAAAAAAAATTAAAAAGGCTAACATTACAGAAAAAAATAAACTAAATTATCTAAAATAAAAAAATTAAACCTAATCTAATACCACTATGAAAATAAAAAAGCCCCCCAAAATAAAAAAACCCCTAATTTAAACTAAACTAGCAATAGCCCTTAAAAGGGCCTTTTGTAGGGCATCGCCCTAAGTTAAACAGCTCTTTTACATAAAAAAAACTACTAAGTCCCCCCTAACAGTAAACCTCCCCCCACCCACCAAATCCCCCTTTTTTATTTTCATAGGGGTATTAGATTAGGTTTAATTTTTTTATTTTTGATAATTTGGTTTATTTTTTTCTGTAATTTTAGACTTTTTTTATTTTTTGTAATTTTAGATTTATTTAATTTAATCTTAGTTTTTTTTTAAGTAATGTTAGGTTTTTTTATTTTAATTGTAACTTAGTATTTTCTTTATTTTATGTAATTGGGGTTAATTTAGGGGGTGTTAGGTTAGGGGGTTTAGTAATTAATGGCTAGATTACGAGTTTTGCGTTATGAGCGTTGCGGTGCTAACTTGCACGTTATTGTCACCGCTCACTTCCCTACAGCGCTGGTATTACAGGTTTTCCTAAGCCCGGCGTCAACAGGCAAGAAGTGAGCGTAGAGCAAAATTGAGCTCCATACCGCACTCCAATACCAGCGCTGCTTAAGTCAGCGATGAGCTGGTTTTACGTGCTTGTACACGATTTCCCCATAGACATCAATGGGGAGAGCCGGGTGAAAAAAAGCCTAACACCTGCAATAAAGCAGTGTAAAGCTCCGTAACGCAGCCCCATTGATTCCTATGGGGAAACAAAAGTTATGTTTACACCTAACACCCTAACATGAACCCCGAGTCTAAACACCACTAATCTTACACTTATTAACCCCTAATCTGCCGCCCCGACATCGCCGACACCTACATTATACTTATTAACCTCTAATCTGCTGCTCCAGACATCGCCGACACCTACATTATACTTATTAACCCCTAATCTGCTGCCCCAACATTGCCGACACCTAAATTATATTTATTAACCCCTAATCTCCTGCCCCCAATGTCGCCGCCACCTACCTACACTTATTAACCCCTAATCTGCCGCCCCCAACGTCGCGCCACTATAATAAACATATTAACCCCTAAACCGCCGCACTTCCATATCGCAAACACTAGTTAAATATTATTAACCCTTAATCTGCCGCCCCTAACATCGCCGCCACCTACCTACATTTATTAACCTCTAATCTGCTGCCCCTAAAGTCGCCGCCACTATAACTAAATTTATTAACCCCTAAACCTAAGTCTAACCCTAACTCCCCCTAACTTAAATATAATTAAAAGAAATCTAAATAAAAATTCCTATCATTACCTAAATAATTCCTATTTAAAACTAAATGCTTACCTATAAAATAAACCTTAAGCTTGCTACAATATACAGTGGGGCAAAAAAGTATTTAGTCATCCACCAATTGTGCCAGTTCTCCCACTTAAGAAGATGAGAGAGGCCTGTAATTTTCATCATAGGTATACCTCAACTATGAGAGACAGAATGTGGAAACAAATCCAGGCGATCACATTGTCTGATTTGGAAAGAATTTATTTGCAAATTATGGTGGAAAATAAGTATTTGGTCAATATCAAAAGTTAATCTCAATACTTTGTTATATATCCTTTGTTGGCAATGACAGAGGTCAAACGTTTTCTGTAAGTCTTCACAAGGTTGTCACACACTGTTGTTGGCCCATTCCTGCATGCAGATCTCCTCTAGAGCAGTGATGTTTTGGGGCTGTCGCTGGGCAACACGGACTTTCAACTCCCTCCAAAGGTTTTCTATGGGGTTGAGATCTGGAGACTGGCTAGGCCACTCCAGGATCTTGAAATGCTTCTTACAAAGCCACTCCTTCGTTGCCCGGGCGGTGTGTTTGGGATCATTGTCATGCTGAAAGACCCAGCCACGTTTCATCTTCAATGCCCTTGCTGATGGAAGGAGGTTTGCACTCAAAATCTCACGATACATGGCCCCATTCATTCTTTCATGTACACGGATCAGTCGTCCTGTTCCCTTTGCAGAAAAACAGCCCCAAAGCATGATGTTGCCACCCCCATGCTTCACAGTAGGTATGGTGTTCTTTGGTTGCAACTCAGCATTCTCTCTCCTCCAAACACGACAAGTTGTGTTTCTACTAAACAGTTCTACTTTGGTTTCATCTGACCATATGACATTCTCCCAATCCGCTTCTGGATCATCCAAATGCTCTCTAGCATACTTCAGATGGGCCCGGACATGTACTGGCTTAAGCAGGGGGACATGTCAGGCACTGCAGGATCTGAGTCCCTGGCGGCGTAGTGTGTTACTGATGGTAGACTTTGTTACATTGGTCCCAGCACTCTGCAGGTCATTCACTAGGTCCCCCCGTGTGGTTCTGGGATGTTTGCTCACCGTTCGTGTGATCATGTTGACCCCACAGGGTGAGATCTTGCGTGGAGCCCCAGATCGAGGGAGATTATCAGTGGTCTTGTATGTCTTCCATTTTCTAATTATTGTTCCCACAGTTGATTTCTTTACACCAAGCTTCTTGCCTATTGCAAATTTAGTCTTCCCAGCCTGGTGCAGGTCTACAATTTTGTTTCTGGTGTCCTTCGACAGCTCTTTGGTCTTCACCATAGTGGAGTTTGGAGTGTGATTGTTTGAGGTTTTGGACAGGTGTCTTTTATACTGATAACAAGTTCAAACAGGTGCCATTAATACAGGTAATGAGTGGAGGGCAGAGGAGCCTCTTAAAGAAGAAGATACAGGTCTGAGAGCCAGAAATCTTACTTGTTTGTAGGTGACCAAATACTTATTTTCCACCATAATATGCAAATAAATTCTTTCCAAATCAGACAATGTGATTGTCTGGATTTGTTTCCACATTTTGTCTCTCATAGTTGAGGTATACCTATGATGAAAAGTACAGGCCTCTCTCATCTTCTTAAGTGGGAGAACTTGCACAATTGGTGGCTGACTAAATACTTTTTTGCCCCACTGTAACTAATAGTTACATTGTATCTAGCTTAGGGTTTATTTTTATTTTACAGGCAAGTTTGTATTTATTTTAATTAGGTAGAATAGTTACTAAATAGTTATTAACTATTTACTAACTACCTAGCTAAAATTAATACAAATTTACCTGTAAAATAAAACCTAACCTGAGTTACACTAAAACCTAACCTTACACTACAATTAAATAAATTACCTAAATTAAATACAATTACATAAATTCCAAAAACACCAAACACTAAATTACACAAAATAAAAAAACAAATGATCAGATATTTAAACTAATTACACCTAATCTAATAGCCCTATCAAAATAAAAATAGCCCCCCAAAATAAAAAAAAACCTAGCCTAAACTAAACTACCAATAGCCATTAAAAGGGCCTTTTGCGGGGCATTGTCCCAAAGAAATCAGCTCTTTTACCTGTAAAAAAAATACAAACAACCCCACCCCCCACACAACCAACCCCCCAAATAAAAAGCAAACTAAAAAAACTTAGCTCCCCATTGCCCAATGTTGCCCAAACCCTAACCTAAAAATAAAACCCACCCAATAAACCCTTAAAAAAACCTTACACTAACCCCTGAAGATCCACTTACAGTTTTGAAGAGCCGACATCCATCCTCAACGAAGCCTGGAGAAGTCCTCAAGGAAGCGGCAAGAAGTCCTCAATGAAGCCGGGAGGAGTCTTCATCCAAGCCGGCAGAAGTGGTCTTCCAGACGGCATCTTCTATCTTCATCCATCGGGTGAGGAGCGGGTCCATCTTCAAGACATCCGGCGCAGAGCATCCTCTTCAAACGAAGTCTTCTTCCTGAATGAATGTTTCTTTAAGTGACGTCATCCAAGATGGTGTCCCTTGAATTCTGATTGGCTGATAGAATTCTATCAGCCAATCGTAATTATAGGTGAAAAAATTATATTGGCTGATGCAATCAGCCAATAGGATTGAGCTCGCATTCTATTTGCTCTAATCTGCCCGTCTGGAGGACCACTTCTGCCGGCTTGGATGAAGACTTCTCCTGGCTTCGTTGAGGACTTCTTGCCGCTTCGTTGAGGACTTCTCCCGGCTTCATTGAGGCTGGATGTCGGCTCTTCAAAACTGTAAGTGGATCTTCAGTGTTAGGTTTTTTTAAGGGTTTATTGGGTGGGTTTTATTTTTAGGTTAGGGTTTGGGCAGCAATAGAGCTAAATGCCCTTTTAAGGGCAATGCCCATCCAAATGCCCTTTTCAGGGCAATGGGGAGCTTAGGTTTTTTTAGTTAGCTTTATATTTAGGGGGTTGGTTGTATGGGTGGTGGGTTTTACTATTGGGGGGGTTGTTTGTATTTTTTTTTACAGGTAAAAGAGCCCTGCAAAAGGCCCTTTTAAGGGCTATTGGCAGTTTAGTTTAGTATAGGGTTTTCTATTAGATTAGGTGTAATTAGTTTAAATATCTGATCATTTGTTTTTTATTTTGTGTAATTTAGTGTTTTTTTTTGTAATTTAGGTAATTGTATATAATTTAGGTAATTTATTTAATTGTAGTGTAAGGTTAGGTTTTAGTGTAAATCAGGTTAGGTTTTATTTTACAGGTAAATTTGTATTTATTTTAGCTAGGTAGTTAGTAAATAGTTAATAACTATTTAGTAACTATTCTACCTAGTTAAAATAAATACAAAGTTGCCTGTAAAATAAAAATAAACCCTAAGCTAGCTGCAATGTAACTATTAGTTATATTGTAGCTAGCTTAGGGTTTATTTTATAGGTATTTAGTTTTAAATAGGAAGTATTTAGGTAATGATAGGAATTTTTATTTAGATTTCTTTTAATTATATTTAAGTTACGGGGTGTTAGGGTAAGACTTAGGTTTAGGGGTTAATAACTTTAGTATAGTGGCGGCGACGTTGGGGGCGGCAGATTAGGGGTTAATAACTGTAATGTAGGTTGCGGCGATGTTAGGGACAGCAGATTAGTGGCTAATAATATTTAACTAGTGTTTGCAAGGCGGGAGTGTGGCGGTTTAAGGGTTAATATGTTTATTCTAGTGGCTGCGATTTCCGGAGCGGCAGATTAGGTGTTTGCAATGCGGGAGTGCCTCGGTTTAGGGGTTAATAGGTAGTTTATGGGTGTTAGTGTACTTTTTAACACTTTAGTTATGAGTTTTATGCTACAGATTTGTAGCGTAAAACTCATAACTACTGACTTTAGAATGCGTTACGAATCTTGCGGGATAGGCTGTATCGCTCACTTTTTGGCCTCCAAAAAAAAGCTTGTAATATCGGTGCTATGGAAGTCCCATTGAAAAAAGACTTTACGCAAATTGCGTAAGTTAATTTGCGGTACGGCCAAAAAAGTGTGCGGGACAGCTGTACCTACAAGACTCGTAATAGCAGCGGTAGTGAAAAAGAAGTGTTATGAGTCTTAACGCTGCTTTTTTACTCATAACGCAAAACTCGTAACCTAGCCGTAAGTTAGTTATTTGCATTGTGGGGGGTTGGCGGTTTAGGAGTTTATAGGTTAATTAGGTTTAATGCGATGTGGGGGGATGGCGGTATAGGGGTTAATAGTGTTATTAGGTTTATTGCATTTTGGGGGAATTTCGGTCTAGGGGTTAATAGGTTAATTAGATACTTTGTGATGTGGAGGGGATGGCGGATTAGGGGTTAAAACATTTATTAGTTAGATTGCGATGTGGGTGAATGGCGGATTAGGGGTTAATACATTTATTAGGTAGATTGCGATGTAGGGGATGGCGGATTAGGGGTTAATAGTTTAATTAGGTATATTGCGTTGTGGGGGTTTGGCAGTTTAGGGGTTAATACTTTT
The DNA here is from genome assembly GCF_027579735.1 of Bombina bombina. Lineage (NCBI taxonomy): Eukaryota > Metazoa > Chordata > Amphibia > Anura > Bombinatoridae > Bombina > Bombina bombina. Next base: position 96,520,067 of record NC_069499.1, read on the forward strand.
ATTATTAGTTGCGATGTGAGGTGATGGCGGATATAGGGGTTTTGACGTGTCAGGATTATTTTTGGGAGGCGGGTTAGACTGTTACATGCGATTTAACTGAGTTGTTTTTTTTTATATGCGCCGGCAGTTTCTAAACTGCAGTTAGTCACTGGCAACTCCAGAAAGCTTGCGCCGCATATGTAATCTCGCCCTTAGTTTGAATTTCAAATGAGTAGTAGATTTTTTTTCAGACAAATTTCAAATATAGTTAAATATTTCTTCCCACTACGTTATGTGACAGCCATCAGCCAGTCACAAAATGTATATACGTTTTGGGGCCTATTTATTATTGTGCAAGAGGACGTTATCCGAAATTGTGGATCATGTCCGCTGCACATCGATAAATGCCGACAGCATACGCTCTCCGCATTTATCATTGCACCAGCATATCTGGTGAACTGCTGGTGCAATACCACCCCCTGCAGATTCACGGCCAATTGGCCGCTAGCAGGGGGTGTCAATCAACCCGATCCTATTCTGTCAGGTTCTGCCTGGTTCAACCCATTTTCCTCCTAGCAACACCCACTATTCTCTGATTTGTTCCTCCTTCCTTAAGAGTGCCGCTCACCTGTTACACCTTGCTCAGTATTGATGATCTTCGCTACAGAGAGGATTACCTGCCTGCTCAGCCATTTCCTTCTCTACCTTGTAATACAGAGTTCTGAGCCTTTTTCCTAATCAGCAACATCTACTTTGGAATTCTAATTTTAGTCACTCTCTCTCCTTGTGGGGTAAAGTACCTACTGTGTTTTTCTATTACCTCTCGCTGCTTTCTTTTTTACCGCAGCTCATACCCTCAGTGTTCATTCAGCCTGTCAGTAGTTTTCTCCCGATTACGCTACTCATCGTGACATCACTTCCGGGTCTGCTCCGGTCTCACTCTAACTGCTCTGATACACCTACGAAGGTAACCCTGCTTGCTCTCCTGGCTGCCTGCATAACCAAGGTACAAATTACAGCTAAACATCATATCTCATAACGTATGCAACTCAGACTTGTATTAAAGATAGAAGTTTATTCATGAACTTTAAAGCCTAAACCGCAACTTCACTTGTTTGGTTCTCTGATGCTGAAATGCTGCCTGTCTGAATCTTTATATTATTGTCCTTTTTCTGTTATTATCTAAGGGTGATCTTAACAGTATATTTCATTTACTTATTCACTTTCTGCTGAATAAGTTGTCAATGCTTGTTATATTATACTTATTCACATGACTGAAGGAAGCCTTTTCAGTAATAGAGGTTTTAGACAGTCCTGTGTAACATACATATTATTATTCATTCTGCAGTTGTGTTCCACCTATACACATAACTACCAGTTCCTGATATAATACTGAGCCAAAAATATGGAACCAGCAGACCTACATCAAATAGTGTATAATCTCAATCAAAAGGTAGATCAACTGGCACAAGGCCTGCATGATTTACAAATTGAGAATGCTGCACTCAGAAAAGTGATTACAGAGTCTATCTCTATAAAGGGCAACCAGACTGAAACTGTTATTGAACCTCAAGTCTCTCTTCCAGACCTCTTCTGTGGTAACAGAAAAGCATATAGGCAATTTAAAAACGCCTGCCTTTTATTGTTTTCAATGAAACCTAGGACTTACCCCACTGAGAGAGTGAAAGTCCTCACTACAATTTCCTTTCTCAGGGGGGATCCTAGAAATTGGGCTGATAAATTCATAGAGAACCAGGATCCCATTCTTGGATCCCTTGTAGATTTCTTCACCAGTATGGATGAAATGTTTCAGGACACTGATATTCAGCTTACTGCTGAGATGAGTCTGAGGAGTTTAAAACAAGGAAAGAGACCTGTGGAGGACTATATCACAGACTTCAAACAGTTCGCCACTGATGCTCTCTGGACCCCAGTCGCCCTGCGTAATCAATTCCGCTTGGGACTTTCAGAGTCTTTAAAAGACGAATTCGCCAGAATTGAATTACCAACAACCCTGGAAGCCTTTATGAAAACAGCTATCCAGATAGACCGCCGTCTATGTGAAAGGAAGGCAGAAAAATATGCAACAGACCTAAAACCTAAACCCACTTCTGGCTCTTCGACCCCAAGCAGTGTTTCTGCTACGAAACCCTCTGTGGAACCCATGGAGATTGGCTTCCTCAGAGGCCCCCTCTCCCAAGAGGAGAAACAACGCAGACGCTTAAGGAATCTATGCCTGTACTGCGCTAGCCCAAGTCACGCTGTTCAGGACTGTTCCCTACTTTTGAAGAATAAAAAATGTAAGTCCACTTACCTTTATACATCTCTACCTTCTCCTGAACATTCTCCTTATTGTACTCTATCTGTCTCCCTACAGTTGGAGCAAAGTCAACTGAGGATCAGTGATGCCATTGTCGACTCTGGCGCTTCAGGGAATTACTTGGATCGGGACTTTTGCATTAGGGAAAATATACCTCTAATAAAGAAAACCACTCCCATACCAATCAGAGTCATAGATGGATCACTCATGTTCTCTGGACCTATAACTCATGAGACTGTTCCACTCATGCTTAATATTTCAGGACATTACAAATTACTCTCTTTTGATGTTCTTCCCTCCCCCCATTTTTGTTTGGTTCTCGGGATGAAGTGGTTACAACTTCATAACCCCACTATTGTTTGGCACCCTTTTCAAATAAAGTTTTGTTCCACTTATTGCAAAGAAACATGTTTCCCTAGTCCTGTTTTGTTGCACACTATTACTGATTCTGAGGGCTTACCCTCTCAATATTCGGAATTCAAAGATGTTTTTAGTAAGACCGAGGCAGAGAATCTGCCACCTCATAGGGCATACGATTGCCCTATCGATCTCCTTCCTGGAGCCCGCATACCCATTGGACACCTTTACCCATTAAGTAATCCTGAACTGGAACATCTTAAAGTGTATCTTGACGACAACTTAAAGAAAGGCTTCATTAGGCCATCAACTTCTCCTGCAGGCGCAGGTTTTTTCTTTGTTCGTAACAAGGATTCCAGCCTCAGACCCATCATAGATTATCGTGAACTAAATAAATGCACGATTAAGAATCGTTATCCTTTACCCCTAATCCCAGAGATGATCGAGAGGCTTTCTGATGCTACTATTTTTACTAAACTTGATTTAAGAGGGGCATACAATCTTGTCAGGATTAAAGAGGGTCATGAATGGCTGACGGCATTCAGGACCAGATACGGGTTATTCGAGTACCTTGTAATGCCCTTTGGTCTTTGCAATGCCCCAGCTACCTTCCAATACTTCATTAATGATGTATTCAGAGACCTCCTAGATGTATGCATTGTCATATATCTGGATGATATACTCATTTATTCCAGAACTTTACAGGAACACATCAGGCATGTTCGCCAAGTCCTTGCACGACTTAGAGCGTATAAATTGTACGCCAAATTGGAGAAATGCAAATTCCACACAACACAGGTATCCTTTTTTAGGATATGATATTTCTCCCTCAGGAATCCAGATGCAGAAGGAGAAGGTTGAGGCTGTTTTGGATTGGCCAGAACCAAAGACTAGAAAAGATCTGCAACGGTTCCTTGGCTTTTCAAATTATTATAGAAAATTTATCAAGGGTTTTTCCAAAATAGTAAAACCACTCACAGTTTTAACAGGCTCTACGACACCTTTCTCATGGGGTTCTGATGCTGTACATGCCTTCCGTTATTTGAAATCCAGATTCACCTCCGCACCAATCCTTCAATTTCCCAATCCCTCATATCAATATACTCTGGAAGTTGATTCTTCCGATTTCGCCATTGGAGCAGTCCTCTCACAACAAAAATCTCTGTCTGACCCACTCCATCCAATTTCCTATTTTTCCAAACTAATGTCCCCTGCCGAACAAAATTATGCCATAGGGGACAAGGAGTTATTGGCCATTCGACGATCCCTTGAACACTGGAGACACCTCCTTGAAGGCACCACTCTGCCAATTAATATCTACACAGAGCATAAGAACCTCCAGTATTTACAATCTAATAAAACCTTATCTGCCAGACAGGTTCGATGGAGTCTGTACTTTGACCGGTTCAATTTCGTTATCATTTACAGACCTGCTAATAAAAACATCAAAGCTGACGCTTTATCCCGATACCAGAACGACCAAGTCACATCCCTGTCAGAAAAGACATTGTTCCCCCACAATGCTTCATTGGTTTCACTTCAACGTTCTTGACTGATCTCCGCAATTACTGCAAGGAACATTCAAACCCACCTGAACCAACTTTAACCAAAATGCATGGCATTTACTACTATGATAAGAAAATCTTCATACCACCCTCCATGAGAAAACAAATTATACAGACCTGCCATGACATTCCTTTAGCTGGACACCCTGGTCTTCAACGTACCTTGGATCTCGTTTCACGTACTTATTGGTGGCCACACATGAAATCCACCATTTCTGATCATATCGCCAGTTGCAGGACTTGTGTCACTTGCAAACCAGAAAGGAGACCACCTTTTGGCTTGCTTATGCCTATACCAGTCCCTAAAAAGCCTTGGCACCATGTTTCCATGGATTTTATTGTAGATTTACCACCATCAAAAAATCAAACAACTATCCTTGTGGTCATAGATTTATTCACTAAAATGGCTCATTTCATCCCTTTCCATAAACTTCCCACTTCCTCTGAAACTGCCACTCTGTTCATTAATCACATCATTAAGTTGCATGGGATACCTTCTATCTTGACGACAGATAGGGGTACACAATTCACCTCAAAATTTTGGAGCAAATTATGTACATTGATTAATATGGAACATCGTTTTACTACAGCTTTTCATCCCCAAACTAATGATCAGTCAGAGAGGTTAAACCAGTGGCTCGAACACTTTCTCAGATGTTATTGTTCCTATCAACAGAACGATTGGATGAATTATCTCTCTATGGCCGAATTCGCCTACAATAACTTAACCAAACTATGCCTATCACCCCACCTTGACCTTCTCAACCCTTGCTTCATCGGATTCACTACCGCTGGATCAGCTCCACAATTCTCTGCAGGAGAATTTCAATGTCATCCAGGAGAACATTCGTTTGGCCCAAGTAAACCAGAAACATTATTATGACCTCAGGAGAAGGAAGCCGCCTGAATACTCCCCGGGAGATTTAGTCTGGCTATCTACTAAGAACTTAAAATTACAAGTTCCTTCCAAGAAGATGGCCAGTCTCTTCATAGGTCCCTTTCCTGTCCAAAGTGTTATCAATCCCAATGCTGTCAAGTTATGCCTTCCCAGCACTCTTAGGATTCATCCTACGTTCCACGTATCTTTATTAAAACCTTATGTACCCGCAAGAGATGCACGAGTTCTTCTGCCACCTACAAACCTTCCTCTTGCTGATGATGAGTATGAAGTTGAATCCATTTTGGACTCTAGGATCTCCAGGGGTGTTCTTCAGTATTTGGTCAGGTGGAAGAATTTTTCAAGTGATGAGGATTCTTGGGAGCCTCTCTCCAATCTCAACTCACCTAGACTTCTCTCCTTGTTTCATCGTCGCCATCCTGACCGGCCTCGTCCATCCGCTGTGGAACAGCGTCCTTGAGGAGGGGGTTCTGTCAGGTTCTGCCTGGTTCAACCCATTTTCCTCCTAGCAACACCCACTATTCTCTGATTTGTTCCTCCTTCCTTAAGAGTGCCGCTCACCTGTTACACCTTGCTCAGTATTGATGATCTTCGCTACAGAGAGGATTACCTGCCTGCTCAGCCATTTCCTTCTCTACCTTGTAATACGGAGTTCTGAGCCTTTTTCCTAATCAGCAACATCTACTTTGGAATTCTAATTTTAGTCACTCTCTCTCCTTGTGGGGTAAAGTACCTACTGTGTTTTTCTATTACCTCTCGCTGCTTTCTTTTTTACCGCAGCTCATACCCTCAGTGTTCATTCAGCCTGTCAGTAGTTTTCTCCCGATTACGCTACTCATCGTGACGTCACTTCCGGGTCTGCTCCGGTCTCACTCTAACTGCTCTGATACACCTACGAAGGTAACCCTGCTTGCTCTCCTGGCTGCCTGCATAACCAAGGTACAAATTACAGCTAAACATCATATCTCATAACGTATGCAACTCAAACTTGTATTAAAGATAGAAGTTTATTCATGAACTTTAAAGCCTAAACCGCAACTTCACTTGTTTGGTTCTCTGATGCTGAAATGCTGCCTGTCTGAATCTTTATATTATTGTCCTTTTTCTGTTATTATCTAAGGGTGATCTTAACAGTATATTTCATTTACTTATTCACTTTCTGCTGAATAAGTTGTCAATGCTTGTTATATTATACTTATTCACATGACTGAAGGAAGCCTTTTCAGTAATAGAGGTTTTAGACAGTCCTGTGTAACATACATATTATTATTCATTCTGCAGTTGTGTTCCACCTATAAACATATATACCAGTTCCTGATATATTCGATCGAGTTGATTTCTGTCCGCCGCCTCAGAGCAGGGGGACAGATTATCCGAGCGAGCCGAAACACGGGGCATCAAGCTCCATACGGAGCTTGATAAATATGCCCCATAGTCTGGGAATTCTTGTACATGCTCAGTTGGAGCTGGTGCCCCAGAAAGTGTGCATATAAAACTATTCTGCACATTTTGATAATGATATTGAGCTAAAAAATAGTTTAAAATCGTGTGTTCTAATTGACTAATGAAAGTTTAATTTTGAGTGAATGTTCCTTAAAGTAATGCCTACCACAAGCACTTTTTAAATATTCAATTATTTTTACATGAAAAGGATGAATTAAAACTTTAATACTTAGATAACTTTGGTTAATACTTAATAAGGAGGACATTGCTATAATTCACTACGAGCAGGATGATGTTTAACGTACATTAGTACATTTTCAAGAATTAGTTCAGGTGTGTCAGTTTAGATACCACCAGCTTATGAAAATGAGGAACCCTAATCAACAAGACTGATGAGCCCCTGGGTTTCACTGGCACCAGGCTTTACATAGAGATCACCATTTAAATTTGGTGAGGTCATGCTGGAGTCACATGGGCAGGAGGTTTTGCAAGGTCTAAGTGGATCTCTCCCATTGGTGGTTCTTACAATGGGGGTTTTGCAGTGGGAGGCCATTTTGTTTCTTAGAGGGGTGGGTCACTTGGGTTGTGTGAAAATCTTGTGGGAAGTCCTTATGGTTATAGCTCTTTCCCCAGTGTGAGCTCTTTTACAGAGGCTGTCTGTTAACGCCATTCATAACAGGACAAAGCTTTAATTAAGGATATTTTACCTTATTGGCCTCCACAGTAGTAGCAATTCTAGGTGCTGTGGGGAAAGCTAAGCATCCTCGTTAATCAAAAAAGCAACCCAAATCTCAACAGTGCCACTCGCTCTGAATTTGCTATGTAGTGTCTTTTTTACAGCAAGGAGAGAGTTCAAGTACGGAAAAGGGGGATTTAAAAAAAAAAAAAGATGGGTCCCCCAAATCTAATGGTCTAGAACCACCCCTGTTCAGTGGCTACGATTTTCACTATAAATGAAGCAGGCCGAAAGAAAACCTTGGATTCTCTGTATACCAGCAGACGTATTATATCAGGTCCCTTTTAATACAACACAATATAATCCAGGATATAAATCTAGGGCCTATTAAATAAAAATGCTTACAAATATCACTGTACTTGTCTGCTCATGTTAATATAAAATTTGTATTCTCCCATAAGAATAATGTTGGGTACACTCACTACCATCAGAGTAAAGAGTATAAACCCACAGACTTAGCCCCATTTATCAAATGCTGGGTGGACAAGGTCTGCTGTCTGCCCCGCATCACAGTTATCATGGATTAATGGATTGGTCAAAATATGACATTTTAAACAGCTTTCCAGTTTACTTCTATTATCAATTTTGTATTGTTATCTCTGTATCCTCTCTTAGGGTTCCATGTACGAAGCAGTGAAAGCATATGCGAGCCTGCTTCCTGCAATGTAAGAAGCAGTGGTCATTAGACCACTGCTTCTTACACTCGCCACCTCTGAGGGAATCTGCGAGGGAAAATCACTGAGAGCCCGCTCTCAGTGATTGACAGCCCCTTTAGTCGCGCAAATGAAGGGGCGGGCATTGTAATGATACATACGGGTCAGCAGATCATCAGATCCGCTGCCTGTATGTAGCGAAGGCGGGCGGACAGTTTCGCAAGTTGAGAAGCTGTCCGCTCGCCTGTTAGTACATGTTAGTACATGGAGCGCTTAAACAGTAATTCTAGGTGAGCTCAGGAGCAGGGATAGGCACGGACCAAGGCTATGGTGGACATTTTCCATGGTACAGACTTTAGTGAAGGACACCAAGGTACATTTCAATTTAAAAAAACATCAAAAAACACTCTCTTTACTGAGAGGGTAGTGGATGCATGGTGTAATAGCATCCAGCAGAAGTGGCAGCAAAGGGCAGTACACGAAAAGTGTTGCCCTGTACTATTCTTTATTACAGACTCTAATTAACTAATCAGGGCAGTTTTTTTTATAATCCCTCCCTCACTGGATACCCCCCCCCTGCAGCACACCAATGATCCATATAGCATGGGCAGCACTTTTCATGTACTGCCCATCAGCATGCAGAAATAAAATATGTATCTGTGGTGAAGCAGGACAGAATTGTTACCAGCTCTCCTAGATCTATTCCCTGCAGATTGCCTGTTTTAACCCTTCACTCTCCCCTGGGTGGTCTCAGCATGCAGACCCCTGGCTGCTAAGACATTCACTGGGAGTCCCAGTGCAAACAGAACAGCAGCCTCTTTAAACTGGCTGCTCTGACTCTCATTATTTTCAGACGGTATCATGTGTCCCAGCAGCAGGAGCCTCCAGGATTCTATTTAAAACAGGGGTCCCAGACTCCAGAATGGGGGGAGTCTGGGAACCCTGTTTAAATAGAATCCTGGAGGCTCCTGCTGCTGGGACACATGATACCGTCTGAAAATAATGAGAGTCAGAGCAGCCAGTTTAAAGAGGCTGCTGGGGGGCTCTGCAACTCCTGACCAAGCACACACACCTTGATGTTACTCACATGAACATCATGGTTGGTTACTTACTTGTACCGAGATTACGAGTTTTGCGGTAACAGGGGTGCGTTGCTAACAAGCATTTTTTTTCAACGCTCCCTTAAGACAGCGCTGGTATTACAGGTTTTTACAAACACGGCGTTAGCCTCAAAAATCCACATCTCACTGTAATACCAGCGCTGCTTACGGTAGAGGTGAGCTGGCTAAACGTGCTTGTGCACGATTTCCCCATAGGAAACAATGGGGCTGAGCCGGCTGAAAAAAAACCTAACACCTGCAAAAAAGCAGCATTCAGCTCCTAATGCAGCCCCATTGATTCCTATGGGGAAAGGAATTTTATGTCTACACCTAACACCCTAACATGAACCCTGAGTCTAAACACCCCTAATCTTACACTTATTAACCCCTAATCTGCCGCCCCCGACATCGCTGACACCTGCATTTTATTATTAACCCCTAATCTGCGGCTCAGAACACCGCCGCCCGTACATTATACTTATGAACCCCTAATCTGCTGCCCCCAACATCGCCGAACCCTACATTATATTTATTAACCCCTAATATGCCCCCCCCAATGTCGCCGCAACCTACCTACACTTATTAACCCCTAACCCTAACCCCTAATCTGCCGCCGCCAACGTCGCCGCTACTATAATAAAGTTATTAACCCCTAAAGCTAAGTCTAACCCTAACCCTAACACCCCCCTAATTTAAATATAATTTAAATAAATCTAAATAATATAACTAAAATTAAATAAATTATTCCTATATAAAACTAAATACTTACCTATAAAATAAACCCTAAGCTAGCTACAATATAACTAATAGTTACATTGTAGCTATTTTAGGATTTATTTTTATTTTACAGGCAACTTTGTATTTATTTTAACTAGGTACAATAGTTATTAAATAGTTATTAACTATTTAATAGCTACCTAGTTAAAATAACTACACATTTACCTGTAAAATAAATCCTAACCTAAATTACAATTACACCTAACACTACACTATCATTAAATTAATTACATAAACTAACTACAATTAACTACAATTAAATAAAATAAACTAAAGTACGAAACCCCCCCCACTAAATTACAGAAAATAAAAAAATAATTACAAGATTTTTAAACTAATTACACCTACTCTAATCCCCCTAATAAAATAAAAAAGCCCCCCAAAATAAAAAAATTCCCTACCCTATACTAAATAACAAATAGCCCTTAAAAGGGCCTTTTGCGTGGCATTGCCCCAAAGTAATCAGCTCTATTACCTGTAAAAAAAAATACAATACCCCCCCAACATTAAACCCACCACCCACACACCCAACCCTACTCTAAAACCCACCCAATCCCCCTTAAAAAAAACCTAACACTACCCCCTTGAAAATCACCCTACCTTGAGACGTCTTCACCCAGTCGGGCACAAGTGGACCTCCAGAGGGGCAGAAGTCTTCATCCGATCCAGGCAGAACAGGTCCTCCAAGCGGCAGAAGTCTTCATCCAGACGGCATCTTCTATCTTCATCCATCCGGAGCGGAGTGGGTCCATCTTCAATCCAGCCGACGCAGAGCATCCTCTTCAAACTAAGTCCAAGCGAAGAATGAAGGTTCCTTTAAATGACATCATCCAAGATGGCGTCCCTTGAATTCCGATTGGCTGATAGGATTCTGTCAGTCAATCGGAATTAAGGTAGGAAAAATCCTATTGGCTGATCCAATCAGCCAATAGGATTGAGCTCACATTCTATTGGCTGATTGGAACAGCCAATAGAATGCAAGCTCAATCCTATTGGCTGATTGCATCAGCCAATAGGATTTTTCCTACCTTAATTCCGATTGGCTGATAGAATCCTATCAGCCAATTGGAATTCAAGGGACGCCATCTTGGATGACGTCATTTAAAGGAACCTTCATTCTTCGCTTGGACTTCGTTTGAAGAGGATGCTCCGCGTCGGTTGGATTTAAGATGGACCCGCTCCGGATGGATGAAGATAGAAGATGCCGTCTGGATGAAGACTTCTGCCGCTTGGAGGACCTCTTCTGCCCGGATCGGATGAAGACTTCTGCCCCTCTGGAGGTCCACTTGTGCCCGACTGGGTGAAGACGTCTCAAGGTAGGGTGATCTTCAAGGGCGTAGTGTTAGTTTTTTTTAACCCCTTGAGTGCTAATGACGGCTACGAGCTGTCATTAGCACTCAACTACCTTTTTTGCAGTCTGGGGGCCCCCATCTGCTCCTACCCCGGCGATCGGGCCTGCATGGTGACAGGCATCGCTTGTGCTTCCCGTTACGTGCAGTGACGTCACGTGCAATGACGTCACTGCGCAACTTTATTTAAAATTGTCAATACAAAGTATAGGGAAAGGAGGCATGCTGCTTAGAAACCTGTATCTCAGGGATCGTTACAGACCCCCAAGACCCACCATTGGAAAGGTAATCGCCTAACCTTTCCAATGGTATAAGTCTTGGGGATCTGGGGGGGGAAATAAAAAAGTAAAAAAAAATGTTTTTTGAAAATAGTAAAAAACAGAAAAATATAAAATTCTGCTTAGCACTCAAAGGGTTAAGGGGGGATTGGGTGGGTTTTAGAGTAGGGTTGGGTGTGTGGGTGGTGGGTTTTAATGTTGGGGGGTATTGTATTTTTTTTTACAGGTAATAGAGCTGATTACTTTGGGGCAATGCCTCGCAAAAGGCCCTTTTAAGGGCTATTTGTTATTTAGTATAGGGTAGGGAATTTTTTTATTTTGGGGGCTTTTTTATTTTATTAGGGGGATTAGAGTAGGTGTAATTAGTTTAAAAATCTTGTAATTATTTTTTTATTTTCTGTAATTTAGTGTTTGCTTTTTTCATACTTTAGTTTATTTAATTTAATTGTAGTTAATTGTATTTAATTTATGTAATTAATTTAATGATAGTGTAGTGTTAGGTGTAATTGTAACTTAGGTTAGGATTTTACAGATAAATTTGCAGTTATTTTAACTAGGTAGCTATTAAATAGTTAATAACTATTTAATAGCTATTGTACCTAGTTAAAATAAATACAAAGCTGCCTGTAAAATAAAAATAAATCCGAAGCTAGCTACAATGTAACTATTAGTTATATTGTAGCTATTTTAGGGTTTATTTTATAGGTAAGTATTTAGTTTTAAATAGGAATAATTTATTTAATTGTAGTAATTTTATTTCGTTTTATTTAAATTATATTTAAGTTAGGGGGGGTTAGACTTAGGGTTAGACTTAGGTTTAGGGGTTAATAAATTTAATATAGTAGCGGCGACGTTGGGGGCAGCAAATTAGGGGTTAATAAATGTAGATAGGTCTCGGCGATGTTAGGGACGGCAGATTAGGGGTTAATAAAATGTAACTAATGTTTGCGATGCGGGAGTGCGGCGGTTTAGGGGTTAATATATTTATTACAGTGGCGGCGATGTCCGGTCGGCAGATTAGGGGTTAAAAACTTTATTTAAGTGTTTGCGATATGGGGGGGGGGCTAGGTTTAGGGGTTAATAGGTAGTTTATGGGTGTTAGTGTACTTTTTAGCACTTTAGTTAAGAGTTTTATGTTACAGCATTAGCCCATAAAACTCTTAACTACTGACTTTTAAATGCGGTAGGAGTCTTGACAGGAGAGGGTCTACCGCTCACTTCTTCCAAGACTCATAATACCGGCGTATTGACGTAAGGGGATTTGCGGTAAGCTCGAGTCGTGGAAGAAAAGTGAGCGGTACACCTGTACCTGCCAGACTCGTAATACCAGCGGGCGTTAAAAACAGCGTTGGGACCTCTCAACGCTGCTTTTTAAGGCTAACGCAAGACTCGTAATCTAGCAGTATGTTAGGTAAGGTTTGTCAGAATAGACAGCAGTCTGCTACTTCTATACACAGACACCAGCACCAGGCTGCCGCACAGATCAAGGAATTGGTACGGGTCACGACTCACGGGTGGTTAACACAGGCTGAACTACAGACAGCTTGCTTCTTCCCTTTTTCACACTTACTTTCCCGCTACTGAGCTGTGTCATGCGGGTGGCCCCAGCCCCACAAAACTTGGTGCCACGTACATTAAGGAGGAGTCAGGACCAGCATTCATCTGTCCTACTCCTCCATCCCACCGTAAAACGGGCGGCGGACACTGCAAGGGCCAGTCACGGACACCAGTGTCCGTGTACGGTCACCTTGCCTATCCCTGCGAGCGTGCAAGTGCCTTTAGCCATCTGCCAGCAGTGTTTACAACAATATTTATAGTAATGTTATACATATTAGCAAACACTTTTGCCCAAGAATGCTAGAGACTTGTGCACGCCACTAAGCTCCTATCAGGCTTCCTAGGTTTACTTTTCAACAAAGGACAATGGATACCAAGAGAACAAAGCAAATTAGTTAATAGAAGTAAATTGGAAAGTTGTTTAAAATATCATGATCTATCTGAATCAGGGTTTTTTTTAATTTTGACTTCACTGTCTCTTTAACTTGGTCACCCTTTAGGTAGCAGAGAGGTTAAGAAAAAGTGGTCTTAAGACATGAAACCCAAAATTTTTCTCTCGGGATTCATAAAGAGCACACAATTTTAAACAACTTTACAATTTACTTCTGTTATCAATTTTGCTCCATTACCTTGGTATCGTTTGTTGAAGGGGCAGCAATGCACTACTGGGAGCTAGCTGAACTCATCGGTAAGCCATTGACAACAGGCATATATGTGCAGCCACCAATCAGCAGCTAGCTCCCAGCTCCCCAGCCTACCCACATATGCTTTTAAACAAAGGATACCATAAGAATGAAGCAAATTAGATAATAGAAGTAAATTGGAAAGTTGTTTAAAATTATATTCTCTTTCTGTATCATGAAAGAAAAAAATTGTGGTTTAATGACCTTTTAACTAGTGTTGCAGGGTCCAAAAACTCTATTTGCAGCTTGATAAAGGGAGCCCAGTCTTTGTTGGAGAGGCAGTAGCATGAAGGATACCATATTATTACATTTATGGTGGGAATACCTTGTTTTTTCCGTCTTTTGGTCTCAGATAACAAGTTGTACTTATTATCTTATTGACAATTCACTATTGACCCTACTATAACCCTTTTAAATGTTCTTACCCAGCCTTATCTACTGTTTGTTTTATGTTCTCATGTTATAATATCATCACCAAGTTGTATAATAATTGTATGAATTGCAACACCATGATGTCTGCTATCACTAATCATCATATATTGTATTACATAATAATTCTGTTAGCAAATAAAATGATAATAAAAAAACACAAATAAATTAAAAGGAATATGTCTATAAAATCTAAAGTTCACCTGTCAGGGCAAATGTTCCTGTCTCCAGGCTCTGTCCAACTCGGCTAATAAAATGCCTGGCCACGCTCACGGCATATGTCACAGATATTAAAGGGATATTAAAGGGATTCTAACCCCATATTTTTTTCTTTAATGATTCAGATAGAGTATGCAATTTTGAGCAACTTTCTAATTGGCTCCTATTATCAATTTATCTTCGTTCTCTTGCTACATTTATTTGAAAAGCAGGAATGTAAGCTTAGGAGCCGGCCCATTTTTGGTTTAGCACCTGGGTTGCGCTTGCTGATTAGTGGCTAAATATACCCACCAATCAGCAAGTGCTATCCAAGGTGCTGAACCTAAAATGCACCGGCTCCTAAGCTTTACATTCTTGCTTTTCAAATAAAGATAGCAAGATAACTAAGAACGAAGAAAAATTGATAGTAGTAGTAAATTAGAATGTTGCGTAAAATTGCATGCTCTATCTGAATCATAAATTAAAATAATTGGATTTGGTGTCCCTTTAAACAGTGCTGCTTTGGTAAAAACAAATATGTTGAATCAAAATAAATATAAAAAGAAAAAGACTGTGTAAAAAAAATACAGCAAATAAATTAAATAGCGCTTAGGAATTCTCAGTGTAGCCCCAGCCCCCAGTGTGATAAGAGCAGAGGAATTCTAAAACCTATTTTTTTATTCTATCAGTTCTGGGCATGAGCGAATCTGACTCCCTGATATCTACTCTATTCACTTACCTAGAC
Organism: Bombina bombina; assembly: GCF_027579735.1. Lineage (NCBI taxonomy): Eukaryota > Metazoa > Chordata > Amphibia > Anura > Bombinatoridae > Bombina > Bombina bombina. The sequence goes on from NC_069499.1 coordinate 96,535,134, forward strand.
ATTTTATGATATCACCTCCTTGTAGGGCTGTGACAGAAAGCACAAATGTAGTGTAAAAAAATAAATAAAAAGGTAAAATCCATTTAAATAGATGAAGAATACATATTGCAATTATTTCTATCTGAAAAGTTTCAATAGTGAGAAGTTTAAAAAAAAAAATGTATAAAACCATGAGAAAAACAGATTTCTCTATGGATTGGAAATTGGTCCCCCCAACAAAAATATTGTGCAAATGCCGGTGCTCTTCGATTGTATCTGGAATAGACCCACAGGGCTGTAGAAGTGTGGGTCTCACCGGAAGCGGAAAGACCACGCTATTTCTGCATGCCTCAGCGGTTAACCCCTTAACGCCCGAGGACGTGCAGGGTACGTCCTCTAAAGGATGTCAGTTAACGACCAAGGACGTACCCTGCACGTCCTCGGTGTGGAAAGCAGCTGGAAGCGATCCTGCTCGCTTCCAGCTGCTTTCCGGTTATTGCAGCGATGCCTCGATATCGAGGCATCCTGCAATAACACTGTCTGGCCATCCGATGCAGAGAGAGCCACTCTGTGGCCCTCTCTGCACCGGACATCGATGGCCGGTATCGTTGGTGGGTGGGAGCCGACTTGGGAGGCGGGTGGGCGGCCATCGGTGAGATGTGTAAGGTGGAGGGGGGCGGGATCGGAAGCGGAGCCGACGGGGGCGCGCACGGGCGCGCACGCGTGCACGGGGGTGGCGGGCGGGCGCGTGCACGGGGCGGGTGGGAACCGCTACACTACAGAAAAAAAGTTAAAGAAAAGTAAAAAAAAAATGAAATAAACTTTTTTTTTTTAAGCATCTAAGGGATCTGGAAGGGGTGGGGGGTTGGTCTTGGGGGGGGGGGGGAAAGCTACACTACAGAAAAGGGACATTTTTTTAAAAAAAAAAAGCATTTTTTTCACTAAACTGGGTACTGGCAGACAGCTGCCAGTACCCAAGATGGCGCACATTAAGTCAGAGGGGGAGGGTTAGAGAGCTGTTTGGTGGGGGATCAGTGAGGTTGGGGGCTAAGGGGGATCCCTACACAGAAGCATATGTAAATATGCTAACAAAAAATGCACAAAAAAGCCCAAATATACCTTTTATTTTAGTACTGGCAGAGTTTCTGCCAGTACTTAAGATGGCGGGGACATTTGTGGGGTAGGGGAGGGAAGAGAGATGTTTGGGAGGGATCAGGGGGTCTGATGTTTCAGGTCGGAGGCTGATCTTTACACTAAAGCTAAAATTAACCCTGCAAGCTCCCTACAAGCTACCTAATTAACCCCTTCACTGCTAGCCATAATACACGTGTGATGCGCAGCGCCATTTAGCAGCATTCTAATTACCAAAAAGCAACGCCAAAGTCATATATGTCTGCTATTTCTGAACAAAGGGGATCCCAGAGAAGCATTTACAACCATTTGTGCCATAATTGCACAAGCTGTTTGTAAATTATTTCAGTGAGAAACCTAAAATTGTGAAAAATTTTACGTTTTTTTTAATTTGATCGCATTTGGCGGTGAAATGGTGGCATGAAATATACCAAAATGGGCCTAGATCAATACTTGGGGTTGTCTACTACACTACACTAAAGCTAAAATTACCCCAAAAAGCTCCTTACATGCTCCCTAATTAACCCCTTCACTGCTGGGCATAATACACGTGTGGTGCGCAGTGGCATTTAGCGGCCTTCTAATTACCAAAAAGCAATGCCAAAGCCATATATGTCTGCTATTTCTGAACAAAGGGGATCCCAGAGAAGAATTTACAACCATTTATGCCATAATTGCACAAGCAGTTTGTAAATAATTTCAGTGAGAAACTGAAAGTTTGTGAAAAAATTTGTGAAAAAGTGAACAATTTTTTGTATTTGATCGCATTTGGCGGTGAAATGGTGGCATGAAATATACCAAAATGGGCCTAGATCAATAATTTGGGATGTCTTCTAAAAAAAAATATATACATGTCAAGGGATATTCAGGGATTCCTGAAAGATATTAGTGTTCTAATGTAACTAGCGTTAATTTTGAAAAAAAATGGTTTGAAAATAGCAAAGTGCTACTTGTATTTATGGCCCTATAAGTTACAAAAAAAGCAAAGAAGATGTAAACATAGGGTATTTCTAAACTCAGGACAAAATTTAGAAACTATTTAGCATGGGTGTTTTTTGGTGGTTGTAGATATGTAACAGATTTTGGGGTTCAAAGTTAGAAAAAGTGTGTTTTTTTCCATTTTTCCTCATATTTTATATTTTTTTTTTATAGTAAATGATAAGATATGATGAAAATAATGGTATTTTTAGAAAGTCCATTTAATGGCGAGAAAAACGGTATATAATATGTGTGGGTACAGTAAATGAGTAAGAGGAAAATTTCAGCTAAACACAAACACCGCAGAAATGTAAAAATAGCCTTGGTCCCAAACGGACAGAAAATGGAAAAGTGCTCTGGTCACTAAGGGGTTAAAAGAACATGAAACCCCAAACATTTATTTCATGATTCACATGGAACATACAATTTTAAACAACTTTCAAATTTGTTTTTATTATCAAATTTGCTTAAATCTCTTGTTATCCTTTGCTGAATTAACAGCATTGCACTACTGGAAGCTAGCTGAACACATCTAGCCAGCCAATCACAAGAGACAAATGTGTGCAGGCACCAATCAACAGCTAACTCTCACTAATGTAGGATATGTGTATATTAATTTTCAACAATGAATACCAAAAGAACAAAGCACATTTGATAATAGAAGTGACTTTAAAAGTGTTTTAAAATGACATGCTCTATCTGAATCATGCAAGATTAATTTTGACTTTCCTATCCCTAAGTGTTATGTCAACATAGCTTATAATGCAATAATTACTTTATACACCAGGGGGCAATGTTGACTAATGAAGGATAAAATATGTTTGATTGTGTTTCAGTCCAAGCAAACTTTATTAAATGTTTTGGCATTTTTTTATTACAAGTAGATAGTTTGCACTTTCACATTTCTTACTTTATTAGTAAATATAAATTTAGAAACAACTTAACAAGGATTTTTTTTTAATTATAGTGATTAAACATTATTTAACTGCCAGGTAATTATTATTGTTATGAAGTTATCTGAGAGCTCAATTAAATTAAACATTCTTCAATATGAACGAGTCGTTTAAAGAGGGACTTTGCTAATTAGTTGCTTACTGATACTAGGGACAAAATATGCACTTCTGAAACATAAATGCTGTCATCATTGTACAAAAATTAATTAGACAAATACTCATCAGTTGTTTGCGTTGTATAAAAAAGGCAATCAATAAGCGTGATTTTTTGCAGTATAGAGCTAATTTCAATATAAATATAAACTTTTTTTATATTTATACTTCTATTATCAATTTTACTTATTAGGAGGGCTCCTACCCTTAAAAATAAACTTGCTCCAAGCAAAGTAGTTATGAGGAAATAATAAATATTCTAAAAATACCACCTCATGGTTAGGCAAAAAAGTTTTTTTAGATGCAATAGAGCCAATTGTGGTCTATGTATATTTACCACCGGTAATAGAGTGAATTTTAAATCTTATTCCACTAAAGAGGAGTTTGAAATAACATCACACTTCACTTGTGATTCCGCATTTGTTGTTTATTTGTTGGAATGCAAATGCGGAATACAATACATTGGTAGAACCTCTAGACCCCTAAAAAAGAGGTGGGGTGAACATCTAAGGAAACTCAAGAAGACTTTAGTAAACCATAGTGTACCTCGCCACAGAGCTAAACACCATGAAGGTAAATCTAATCTTTTCAAAATATTTTCCATTGAACAGATCATTCCCAAATGGGTAAGAAATAGATTTTTACATTTAAGACAAAGGGAGACTTATTGGATCTGGAAAATGAAAACTATAAGTCCACATGGTTAAAATAAACATATTGACATGGCCGCCTTTAATTAACCTTTAAGATCGTTTTATATGATATATCTTGGGACATTAGTGGATATATCACTAACTTATTTATATTTGCATATGGGTCATATCGATCCAATTTGTATCATATATCAATAGATCTTCTATGGATGTAGGTTTTATTTTTAGGCTCTCACCTTTCCCTCATAACAGATTCCATTTGTCTTGTTGGTCCATTAAATTTCAGGACTATCAATATTATTGTCCTTTTATGTTTTTAATGCCCAATATCCCATATGACTTTTTTTTATGAACTATCTAGCTTATCTTACATGTTTTAGTTAGTTCAACCCTTATTAGTACTACCCTTACATTGTAATTATATGATCATATTAGCCTATTGGACATGTTTTGTTATTTTTACTATATATTTTTATATTTTCATTTATAGAGTAATTTGAGCTGAACATTTTTATACATTTTCTAGTATTATTTTTTGATGTTTGTGATAACATCTGTAGTAAGTATTATACACGTTTATTTATTTATATATTTGTGGTTTGGGAGAGATATATTTATTCATTTTCCTCTCTGTTCTTTGTTCTGGGTCCTTTTTTCTTATGGTAGCATTAATAATGTATTAGTTTTATAATTAAATAATGATTATATCAATTGGTTTTTATATTTATTATATTCTGTATTGGCCATTTACTGCTCTATTGTATATCTAGTATTTTATATTTTTATACTGAGCCATCTATTAATAAGAGATATCGGTGTTCCTTAATATATTTTGTCATCTACTGTATTATTACCAATAGATGTCTGTTCCAATCTTACTATATTATGTTCACATCATTAATTATATGGTGGTTTGCGTATGTAGATACTTGTCAATGGGAAGTGAAAGGTCCAACTGGCTTTGTTAGCCTTTATCGCATCAAGCCTATCTGATGAATATCTATCATATTGTGGTTCTTATAATAGAGATGGTTACCATAAGGCTACAGTAACACTATTTTTGTTACACTTGTTCATGTAGTTTTACATTTACCTGCCGTATAATCGGGGGGAGTGTCAGTTATTACTAACGTAACTAGAACAATAGAGTTGAAGCCTTTTGACGCTGGTCCTTCCATTGGTTCATGGTATCTGTATGTGCATGCGCACTGCTCGGCAATAGATGCCGAGAACAGCTTTTTAAGTCGTGACTTTTATTATGTTAATACACACCTGTTGAAGTGGTCAGTTGACCAGGAAACGTGTTGTGTGCTATAACTTATTTTAATAAAGCCAAATTTGTTTTTACAATATTGGATATCACGGCTGGATTTATGCTGAGCATAGTGCTTTAACTTTTGGATACCCCATATTTGCAGGTTTGTGAGCAAATAGCTCTGCCAATATCTCTTTGGGACTTAGAGTTCAGACTGCTAAATATAGACCGGTTACCACGATCCGGGTATTGGAGTCTACTCACCCCGATATATGCAAGAGGATAGCTATCTGGGCAGCTATTAAGGGTCCTGAGTGCTTTTGTGGAACATCTCAAGTGCCTTGTATCTATTAAGTACAACTGGTATGTGTGTGCGATGATCTAACACCACTGATTGTGCACTATTGTGGGGCCTTCTTCTTTTTATCTACCATTCTACAGATCCTTGCTTATGTGCCATTAAGCTTTTGGAAGCAGATACTGCAGCCTCAAGCAACTTTATCACTGTGATTCAGTGAATAAAGACTGCTCAAGATTTTCAATTCCATTTTCTTGGGACTCCTCTAGGACTTTGCTTTTTTTATTTTATTGTTTCAACAGCTATTTGATATCAGTTAATATTTACATATATTGTATATTTAACTTTATTGAACCCCTAATCACTCAGTAACTATAGGGATTGGGATTTGTGTTATTATCACATAATTTATATAGTTATGCACTGTATGAGCAACAAAGTATTAACTAACAACATTGTTGCTCACTGCCGATTGGCATTATAGTTTGATTTAGTTATATTTGTTTCACATTTGTATGAGCAGTGTGTATATTTATTCACATATTGCACTTTGTAAATTTTGAGTAGGCACATCTAACTTTTTTCTTCCACTTTTTTTTAGTCATGTGACTGCTATTGAAAAGCATTGAGAAAGCAGTGCATTGATTAAAATAGCCAGTAGGTGGAGCTGTCCGCTTTTGTTGCAGCAAAGATACACACAAGCAGGCTGAAATGAATCAGTGTAGCTAGCTAGACATGAGCTATCGAGCAGTTTTTATAAGAACAAGATCTTCCTGTGTATAAATCAGTCCAGATTGGAATCCATAAAAGGAACTGTTTGCAGAAAAATGCAAGTAAAGTCTGTGTTGTGTGATTATTTCATAAGATTTATAATGCAGTTTAGCAAATGTTTTTGTTCATTTAACTTAGTTTAATTATATATTCTGTGTTGTGTGATTATTTGATACTGTTTATAATGCTGTTTAGCATTTAAAGTTTTAATTTCAAAGCTTTCAAAATAATGTATTAGGTGTTACTTATGACACCAGCGTAAACTGAGGGCTACCTGTATATTGTTTGCAACAATGTTTATATCAATTTTATAAATACTTACATACACTACTGCCACTGATTGCCACAGACACTCTAGGGCAGCAAAGTTTACAACTGTGTATAACATTGCTATAAACATTGTGGCAAACGCTGCTGCCAGATGGTTAAGGACATGTGCTTGCTCCTGAGTTCACCTAGAATTACTTTTTAAAAAAGGATACCAAGAGAACTAAGCTAATTTGACAATGAAAGTACATTGGAGAGTTGTTTAAAATGTTATGCTCTAGCCAATCAATTTAAGTTTAATTTTGACTTTACTGTCGCTTTAAAGGGACATAAAGCCACAATAAAGAAATGCTATAGTGCCTTATTGAACCATTAGCTCCATATGTTTTTTTTTGTTTTTTTAAATAATTTTTATTGAGGTTGTGAAGGTAATACAACTGAAATGAAATACCATGAAACATAAATGACAAAATGTACAACTTGCAGATACTTTTTGAGTAAAGCAAACGTATCACAAGGGATTACTATAGGTAGATGTCTTGAACCTCTTATTTTATATTATTTTCTTTAATGGGTTCCTCTAATGACAAAGAGGGTTGCTCTTGAACCCAGCAAAGCTTATTGACACTGAGAGAGGAAATTAGCATTGGAAATGGTCACTTTTGGACCTAGTAAACTAATAGGAAAAACAAAATAAATGTAATAATATAAGTCTTAGAGTAAGAGATAGAGAGAGGGGAAGAGACAGCAGGCAAGAGCTGCTTTATAATAAAAAGGGGGGGAGGTGGAGTTTGGGCCCTTGTTAGAATTATTCATTATCTGAAGTAGAGGAAATTAAAGAGGTAGTAAGTCGATGAAACACAATTAAATAGGAGAGTTAGGATGGAGTATGATCTATTAGGAGTCTGGGTCTAAGAGTATCTGTATAACCTGTATAGTAACTATTGATGTATATTCATTAAATAAAAATAAACATAATATGGTGGTTTGCTGACTTGAGTAAAGGCCTATGCTGGGGGAGTAACAAATGAGATGGCCACAATATTAGAGTAGTATGTGTGAACTAAATAATAGGTGTAGTCTGCAATGGTGTGAGTAGCTTGAGGGAAGGAGATCTTTAGTAATAATAATATGTTATCTACTAGAGTTTAGAAGCACCACCGTCCCCCCCTCCTCTAGGGTAGGTTGGAATAAGTGTTATTGTGTAATGGGTCTTAGTTAGAGACATATGTTAATTAGGTTAGCCAGTAGCACAATCATGATACCTAGAATATAATTGGGCAGTAAGAGCTTAATTAGAAGTTAAGGCAAACCGTAAATAACCCAGGCATGAAAAGAACTTGTCATAGTAGCCAGGTGCTTTATGAACAGGATCTAGAAAAGACATAGAGACCCTGCGAAAGGAGAAAAAAAAATTGCATGTAATCTATATATTTGTCTAATGTCAATTTTAATTATTGGGTCTACTGATGTACTGGAGACCTTAAGGAATAGCCTAATGTAAAGGAAATGTATTTCTGGATAACAGCAACCAAGATATATCTAATTGCTTGTGGAATATAATAGCTAATAATGTGAGCCATAGACATACCAATACAAAAATAGTTAGAAGGGAAAAAGCCCATATGTTGAAGTGAGACTGTAGGTGTCCCTGTAAGTAGTCCCTAATGGGGAGTTACGTACTTAGTAAAAATGTACAGGAGTGTAAAGATACACCCTAAAGACTCAATGGTAGTATATATTGGTAAACATGTTAAATAACTATGTTCTAAGTATGAAAGGCAGTTAACCCAGTATACATGAATGGCCTCAGTTCTCTGAGTATGTGCCTGAGACAATCAAATAATATAGGAAATAAACATAAATATAGGCTTGTTATTTATCGTATGAGTGTCTCCACATCTAGCCCACACCAGATCGTGTTAAGTCTGTTCCACTATGAGATAAGTCCCACTCGTCAGCATTTTTGCAGGAGACCAAGGGGAGTTCCCGGTATGATCCTGGTGCGGAACGTCCCTGGGGGATATATGACAGGATCTCCTTCAGCCTGCTCAGTAACCTAGGGGCCATGAGGTTCTTGAATAGCTCCAAATCTCCCGCACGGGAGCCGGCCGCATCCCCAGACCAAGACATCCGGTGCAAAGTGAAGGTATAAGGCTGGTCAAGTGTTGGATACTCCGCAGCAGGGAAACCCATCTTATCAGGTATCAGAGTAGTGTTAAGTCTTGTGGTGTTCAGAGTTACTGTGTGGGGAGCCGGTTGGTGAGCCAAGGGGTGTACCTCTTAGTTGCTTTCGGTACGGTCTCTCCAAACAGGGCCTGAATTCTGCTTGCACTCTTTGGAGCTATATTGCTGAATTCGTTTTACGTTGTGCAGGTCCTCAGTTGGTTCCGCGACGTCACCCTTGTATAGTAGTGGTTGTCTAGCGCCATCTTCTGTATAAGTCCCCTTGACAATGGCTATTAGGTCATCAAACCCCTTATCCATTTTACACTTGAGTTCAAGCAGCGAAGCTGATATACTTATGTGGAACGCCTCCATCCTGTTATCAAGAGATGTTATTCAGATGAGGTCACTGTACCCGGCGAACCGGGGGGGGGGGGGGGGTTGTGCGTGAAGTTGCAGGCCATCCTCTTACCCAGCTAGTTATTAGGTTTAGTGCTCCAGATGTTAAAGTCCACTGTATATTATAGCATAAGCACTATAAGACCGTCTTGGGTGCTCAGTGTGAAAGTTACTCGAGTTGAGTCGTCGGGTAGATGATTGCAGGCTTGTGGAAAGGTGGTGGACTTTTATCGTAATTTGGCTAATTCAGCCCCTGAAAGCTTTCTATTCGCAAGTCTGGGTACAACTTGACTCTGCAGAAAAAGTAGTTGTAGGATGCTATAATTATAGTGTGAGATCAAGGCTATATCCCATAACAGTTTGTAAATTAGTAAAATAGCTTCAGGAGCTTCATAAGATGCGACTGTTCATGGCCGCTTCTTAGCCACGCCCCACCTCCATATGTTTTTAACACCCACATATGGGTTAGACACATAGTTAAAGTCAGAAATACACTTGAGCCAAATACAAATTGGTAATCGGCGGCTTTGCACATATGCAGCTCATGCTTACTGATGGGTATTCAGCTCAGGATCGGCATTACATTGCTGCTCTGAAGATGACTTTAAATGGACATAAAAGTGCAAAAAGAAACGGCTCTAATCTAATACCCTATTGGTTGCATATAACTATTTGTTTAACCCTTGTAAAGAGATTAAACACATAATTAAAAGTAAGCTAGAGATCAGCACTAATGGTACTTTGCTGAACAAATCTGATGAGCCAATGACAAGAGACATATGTATGTAGCCACCATTTACTAGCTAGCCCCCCATAGTGCATTGCTGCTGTTGAGCCTACCTAGGTAAACCTTTTAGGATATCAAGGAAATTAAGTACATTTGGTACCAGAAGTAAACTGAAACATGATCTTTCTGAATCATTAATATTTGGTTTTGCTTTTCATTTACTTCTATTAACCACTAAATTTGTTAAGCTTTTTCATTTTTGTGGAGCAGGTTTGCATAAGTGAACAGAAACTGTCTTTGCCACCCGTCCCTTAAAATACAGAACACTTATAAGTTACACATGCTGCAGGGTGTGCAGGGAGGAATATGAATAGTGCTGTCCATACACACAATATATGTTCCTCCCTGCACACCCTGCAGCATCTGTAACTCATAAGTGTCCAGGAAAACATGGCTGAGGTGGCAACCCTACTGCCACCTCAGATGTGGTGAGATCAATAGCGAGTGTCGGGGTGATTGACATTCCCTGCTGGGGGTGGCATTGCACTTGATATCTCTTGTGCATTTAACCGCAAGTGTTAAATGCAAGAGGACAGGTTCCCTACTTGCAAACTTGTCCTCCTGCAGGGATAATAAATTTAGCCCTTTGCAGGAGTTAACACACTTATTGACAAACAATAGGGCAATAAGAAAATACTGTATTAAAGCAGTTTGCTCCTACAGCTTTATGTTCTTTTAATGGGATAGTAAACTCCAAAAATGTAATTGTTTAACTTTTTAATGCCATTGCTGCGTTCTATTCCGTCCTAACCATGCCGGGCTTTAGCGCCGTTAGGTCGGAATAGAACGTCCGAGCCGTTTGGCTGTCCTGAAGCCAATGTCGCTTCCTGGATGGGATTGCGGTATGGAGGGCGTGCCTAGCTTCATAGGGACGCCCCCTGACTTGATTCTATCATTGAAATCTCGCGATCACATGCACGATCGTGTGATTTCAAATTGTCTATATCGGAACGTTGTTCCGATGTAGACAAAATGACCCTGTCATGAAAGGGTTAAAAAGAAAGACAATCCCTTTATTTACCATTCCCCAGTTTTGCATAACAAACCCTGTTATAAAAATATAATTATTTTTTTTTTAAATTCTTTTTTATTGACATTTGTGAGACAAAAACAGAAAAATACTGCATCCATATTAAAGAGATACATGGTACAAGCTTATAAAGGACACACTTTGTCCAACAAACCAAAAGAATACACATCATTGTTCCATTCCCATTACAGATATTTTTAAGTTTACTCTTAACTTAAATTCCACACCACCATCGCCACCTCTTGTGAGCTGTATCTAAAAGTTGTACCAACCTAACTTTATACTTTAAATTTCCATCCACAACTTGGTTCAAACCTACAATGTACCACAAATGTATATTATGGTATATTCTTGAGTAGGGTTCCCCCCTCCTCTAGATGCTGAACCCAAGATAAATATTCTAATCTTTTTTCCTTCGGTCCACAACATGTAATTTTCCAGTTTATAAGTAAAATAAGACAAACAGAACAAAAACAAAACAAAACACCCCTGCCCCGCCCGCTTATGGTCATACTCTATATTTATGAATCCTCATTACTGATATAACCAGCTTTATAAAAGGGTTTCAATATTTCCTCTTTAAGCTGCACTGACTGGATATTAATGATCTTCCTCCATTTTGTGTAAAAACTTTAAACTGATTCTCTTTGTCAGATTCTATATTCAGTTGTTCTCGGATCAATTGGGAAACCATCATCTGTCTAAATTCTGCAATACTAGGATACTTTTGTGCCTTCCAATAATGGAGTATTAGGTTCCGAGCTATTTTATAGCTGTAGTAATCAGAGAATATTCTTCTTTTTTAAATTGCATTGAGACAACAAAAAAGAATATAGAACTGAGCGTAGGGGTAAAAATCTGGGTTAGAAATCTGTTAAGCAAGTATGCAACCATTTTTCAGTACTGTAGTATCCTAGGGCAATACCAAAAACAGTGTACAATATCCGCCTGTGAGGCATGACAATGGAAACAGTCTCCTTTATAATTTCTATCCCATTTAGCCAACAATTTAGGTGTAACGTATGAATTATTTATAATATAACTGTGGGTTTCCTTCCATAATTTAATCTTATATCCTGTCAGTATATTTATGAAAATCTTAGTAGTGCTATCCAAATAATATATCAGCTTATGGCAGGGTTATGACACAATACAACCAATAATTTTTCTTAAAAATAGAAACCCTTAATAAACATGCATCTACTAGAAACAATAACATTAATATAAATACCTGAACTCTTTTATTTAATTAATATCCATGAACATTTTTTAAATATATTTGCAATAAAAGAAATATGAAATAAATTTATATGCGCTTGAAAACTATTTAAATATGCTATGCAAAATTTATACACGCTTATCTTTAGAACCAACCTTGTTTATAAATAGCCTTTAACATCCAAGCATTACAATTCTAAACTGTGCTCTTAAACAATAGGACAATATATATATTCTGCTATTTAACTGCAATTTATCCTGATACAATATTGACTTAAAACACCAGAACTTTCATAGATAAATCACTTAGTCTACCAGATACAAATTTAAACAATACCTAGGCTTATAAAATATTAACTTGAAATACAAATTGCTTCTTTAAATCTTTTAACTGTACTTTAAACTGCAGTGACTTAGAATTTAACTAATAGTTTTATCAATAACTTTGAATACGTTACCAGAGTAAAAAGCAGTCGATATCCAGTATTCCTTGGTAGGAATTATTTTACCTCAGATCACCAATAAGTGTATATTGCAATCAATGAGAAAGGTAGATTAGCTTTGCTCGAGTAAAGTGGTATTTCACGCCCAGCAGGAACCAGTTACAAGTTTTAGCTTCAGCAGAAAATCTCTCCTTTTCTATATTGCATTCACTTTTTATTAGTTTTCCATCATGGGTAAATTGTGGGTGGCCCTCCTGGTCCCTTCTGATTGGATATTTGGAATACCTGATTGGATTGGCCCTTAACGGAGTTGAGCATGTTTACTATGGCAACGCATCTTTTGAACAGTTAATTCCCTTAACTGTCCTACCGGTATTGGCCCTTAGGTGGCAGCATTACAAACAGACACAGCAATACATACAGCATTTCTGAACATTTTTAAACAACTTAATTATTTTCATAAAATGATTATTTAATCAGACCATACCTTTCTATAGCAATTATTCATAATATTTGTTTTAGATAGGGTAGGGTTTTATGAATTTTCCGATCATTTTTATATGAAACATCAAATACATCTAACATTATATTAAAATAATTTATATTTCATTTAGCCTAACATAAAATTTATATTTCATAGTCATATCACATCAAAGTAACTTCCATATCTTCATCTCACTATATTTTAAGAGATGTATTTAAAACTTTATAAACATTTATTGCACGTTCATATGATATGACTTATTTCATTTCATGCAGGCATTCCATCTCTTTCTAAGTGCATAGATTGATGTTCATGACCAATGGTTGTCTGCAATAAAAATAGAAATAATTATTAGAAATGATCCAGGCATTCATATGTCTATGGTCCATCTGAAATAAGATTAAGTATTATTAATCATTTACTTTTAGGTCCACAAATATTTATTTATATTCTTAAAAACACAGAGGTTAAGATATTCATGCTTTCAAAATATACACGTATATATCACATACACACACACATATATATATATATATGTCTCATATCCATTAAAATATATACAGTTGTTTTGAAATCATGTGCTGTTATCCTAATGTTCTAACTGCCCTTTCAGTAACTTCAGACTCCCTGTCTCCCACTCACCACATGGGGTCCCCTGCACTTAAGTGCAAATGCTGAAATTCTTGTAAAACATGTTACTTTTGAGATCCTATTACACATTTTCAGTTTGAAAGACAAATGGTATCCTGATTCCAGGTATCAGAATACTGTCATTTAACATTGGTTCCCAGGCAATCATACAGATAGTTCCTGAAACTGTGTTAATTCTCAGTTCCTTGCTAAATTATACAATTGCATAATTTAGCATATTGAGTGTGTGAGATCTCCCAGAAACAAACCTTTGTTCTCATTTTAGTCAGGAGTGTCTCCTATGCAATTGAAGAAGTGGGGGAGAACTAAACCTGTCTGAAGTCAGTTCTTCTGAATGCAATGAGTTATTTTTTTTTTTACTGATCAGTGAAATATCTGATCAAAGATACGGATTTATTAATCTTGAAATATATGATTAAAATATATATTTATTAACCCCACATATACCTTGACAATCCCGCTACCTCTATACTCTGTTTAATATCTGACGCTAGGATTTCTGTAAGAATTTTTTGCCATTTATTCTTCAAACTATCCAGATGCACCATACCTACATTTTTCATAATCATCTTATACCAGGTTGCAATTGAAAAATTACCAGCCCTAAAAATTTGAATGCTCCAATTATCCCTAACTCCCAGTCACTATCTTGGTTATACGTTAGGTGGTTATAGAATTGTCTAGCCTGGAGAAAGGCAAAAAAGTGGTGTCTCAGTAGACAAAATTCTTCTTGAGTTTGTATAAATGATTTTATCGAAACCAGTCCCCTTATCGAACAATTGTATTATAAATTCAAGGCCTATTCTTTTCCACACATGAAATATACCATAGCTCAGGCCCGGAGCAAAATCTATATGACCCAAAAACGTAAGATGCTTAGAGATCTTAGAATTAATATTGAGGGCAGTGCAAAATTTTGCCATGCAACTACTACATTACTTATCATTTTTATGTTTCGTATTTTCAGAGGTAATTTAGTAATTGGAATATGCAGTATGCATAACAAACACTGTTATAAAAATATAATTTTTACATCTGTAATTACCTTGTATCTAAGCTTCTGCAGATTTCCTCCTTATATATTATCTTTTGACAGACTTGCATTTCTGGCAATTAGTGCTGACTCTTAAATAACTTCCGGCTAGATTACGAGTTTTGCGATATGAGTGAAAAAAAGCAGCGTTAAGGCTCTTTTTCACTACCGCTGGTCTTGAACTTCAATCCTATTGGCTGATCCAATCAGCCAATAGGATTGAGCTCGAATTCTATTGGCTGTTCTAATCAGCCAATAGGATTTTTTCACCTTTAATTCCGATTGGCTGAATTCTATCAGCCAATCAGAATTCAAGGGACGCCATCTTGGATGATTTCATTTAAAGGAGAATTCATTGTTCAAGAAGACGTTGATTGAAGAGGATGCTCCGCACCAGATGTCTTGAAGATAAACCCTTAAAAAAAACTAACACTAACCCTGAAGATCCACTTACAGTTTTGAAGACCGGACATCCATCCTCAACGAAGCCGGGAGAAGTCCTCAGCGAAGCGGTAAGAAGTCTTCAACGAAGCCGGAAGAAGTCTTTATCCAAGCCGGCAGAATTGGTCCTCCAGACGGGCAGAAGTCTTCATCCAGATGAATGAATGTTTCTTTAAGTGACATCATCCAAGATGGCGTCCCTTGAATTCCGATTGGCTGATAGAATTCTATCAGCCAATCGGAATTAAAGGGGAAAAAATCCTATTGGCTGATGCATTCAGCCAATAGGATTGAGCTTCAATACTATTGGCTGATCCAATCAGCCAATAGGATTGAGCTTGCATTCTATTGGCTGTTCCAATCAAATGTATTTAGATAAGAGACAGCCTTCAAGGGCTTAGAAATTAGCATATGAGCCTACCTAGGTTTAGCTTTCAACTAACAATACCAAGAGGACAAAGCAAATTTGATGATAAAAGTAAATGAGAAAGTTGGTTAAAATGACATACCCTATCTGAATCATGAAAGTTTAATTTGGACTTTACTATCCCTTTAATTTCTGGCAAAGCTTTCTACAGAGATACATTTTCTACAAATATTAGTGAAGTATAGTTGAATATAGTTGCATTTTAAAGTTTTTGGAGAAATGTGTGGGG
Organism: Bombina bombina; assembly: GCF_027579735.1. Lineage (NCBI taxonomy): Eukaryota > Metazoa > Chordata > Amphibia > Anura > Bombinatoridae > Bombina > Bombina bombina. The sequence continues at coordinate 96,550,880 of NC_069499.1, forward strand.
GTTTTTTATATCTAAGTTGGTAAAAATTCATGCTGCAGTAAGAAGGAAGAAATAAGGTGATCTTGGGACATATTTTAGCCATCAATTCTTTGCTTAAAAATTTAACACCCAAACAATCCTATATCAGTCTTATACCTGTCACATTCTCTAGTGCATCCCAGGATGGTGATCGTAGCAATATAAATGCTCCATAGTTAAAAGGACAGTGCCAAATAGAATCAAACAAAATAAGATTATTTTATTAAATTCATGTGGAAAATTATATTTCTTTTGCTTCTGCATCAATATAATCAGTGGGGTTTAATTTCTACCAAAACACATTTACCTAACTGTAAGAACTAAAGTTGCCGGCTGTCCAGTATTTAAAGAAACAGTGTACTCTAAAATGTTCTCTCATTTAATGTGTTTCCAAAGGCCCATTTACCTGCTAGAGTATATTTAATTGTTTGCTATCCGCTACTTTACCTTTATATGCTATGTGATGTAGCTACTTTTGCTCATTGTATTCCCACCTGCACTGAAAATATGAGTAACAAGTGTTTTCTCTGTAGAAAATAGGAGACAATAGTACTGATTAATGTCTCAGTGGGGATATGAGGGAAAGATTATTTATTTATTATCATTTATTTGTATAGCGCCGCCAAATTCCGTAGCGCTGGGTACAATGATAGGGGTATACAATGACAAAGATTTGTGATAAAATACAAAAGATAACAAGACTAAACAAATCTAGCATAGGAGGAAGAGGGCCCTGCTCCGGAGAGCTCACAGTCTATAGGTTTAGGGTGCAGAGACATAAGGTTGGGGTAGCTTGTTACGTCGGTTGTATTTGCAGCAGTGAGTCAAGCAGTTCATGTACACGTATTAGCTTGGTTCGGATGCGGGATGGAGGAGAGATGGTACGCCTCTCTGAATAGGTGGGTTTTCAAGGATCGTCTGAAGCTACACAAGGTTGAAGACAGTCTGATGGAATGGGGTAGAGAGTTCCAGAGGACAGGAGCAGCAAGTGCGAAGTCTTGGAGGCGGGATTGGGATGTAGAGATAACAGAAGTGTAGAGACGTAGGTCAGAGGTTGATCAAAGAGGACGGGATGGGGAGTATTTCACGATGAGAGAGGAAATATAGTTAGGAGTTAGACTGTTGAGTGCTTTGTAGGTTAGGGCTAATACTTTGGGGCCTAGTTATCAAGCCGTCAACCTCAAATACGCTGGAATTCCGCAGCGTATTTGTGGCGAGGCTGATTCGCCTTAGTTATCAAAGGCTCGAGACCGGCAAAAGTAGAATTTTGTGACGTAAACTTCGATCCGCCGGACTCAGTCCGACACAGATCGATTCTTACGTCACTCCAGATGCACAATCTCACTACTTTTGCTAGTTATCAAAAAACTAGCAGGTACGCTCGGCACTTTTACGGCCCAGCGTACCTGGTTTTCAAAGCACCAGCCTGGAGGCGGCGGATCCCATAGGAATCAATGGGAGTCTGACCATAGCGAAAGTACAAGTTCGCTGCTGACAGACATCCCATTGATTCCTATGGGAGCTGTCTACACCTAACACCCTAACATGTACCCCGAGTCTAAACACCACTAATCTGTCCCCCCTACACCGCCGCAACTAAATAAAGTTATTACCCCCTAAACCGCCGCTCCCGGAGCCCACCGCAAGCTACTCTATACATATTAACCCCTAAACCGCCGCCTCCCGGAGCCCACCGCAACTATAATAAATGTATTAACCCCTAAACCGCCGCTCCCGGAGCCCACCGCCACCTACATTATACCTATTAACCCCTATCCTGCCCCCCTATACCGCCGCCCTCTATAATAACGTTATTAACCCCTAAACCTAAGTCTAACACTAACCCTAATGCCCCCTTTACTTAAATATTAATTAAATAAATCTAAATAATATTTCTATTATTAACTAAATTAATCCTATTTAAAACTAAATTAAGGTAGGAAAAATCTGATTGGCTGATGGAATCAGCCAATCAGATTGAGCTCGCATTCTATTGGCTGTTCCGATCAGCCAATAGAATGCGAGCTCAATCTGATTGGCTGATTGGATCAGCCAATCGGATTGAACTTGAATCTGATTGGCTGATTCCCGGCTTGGAAGATGACATCGCCCGGATCGAAGACTTCTTCAGCGCCGCCTGGATGATGACTTCATCGGATGGAAGATTTCTTCAGCGCCCCTTGGATGATCACTTCTGCCGGTCCGGATGTCCACTTGGGTTCCATCGCTGCTCGGCTGAGTGAAGACGACTCAAGGTAGGATGATCTTCAGGGGATTAGTGTTAGGTTTTTGTAAGGGGGGTTTGGGTTAGATTAGGGGTATGTGGGTGGTGGGTTTTAATGTTGGGGGGGGTTGTATTTTTCATTTACAGGCAAAAGAGCTGAACTTTTGGGGGCATGCCCCCACAAATGGCCCTTTTAAGGGCTGGTAAGGTAAAAGAGCTTTGAACTTTATTTAATTTACAATAGGGTAGGGCATTTTTTTTATTTTGGGGGGGTTTGTTATTTTATTAGGGGGCTTAGATTAGGTGTAAGTAGCTTAAAATTGTTGTAATATTTGTAAAATGTTTGTAACTTATTTTTTTATTTTCTGTAACTTAGCTTTTTTTATTTTTTGTACTTTAGTTAGTTTATGTAATTGTATTTAATTGTAGTTATTTGTAGGTAGTTTATTTAATTAATTTAATGATAGTGTAGTGTTAGTAACTTAGGTTAGGATTTATTTTACAGGTAATTTTGTATTTCTTTTAGCTAGGTAGTTATTAAATAGTTAATAACTATTTAATAACTATTCTAACTAGCTAAAATAAATACAAAGTTACCTGTAAAATAAATATAAATCCTAAGATAGCTACAATATAATTATTATTTATATTGTAGCTATCTTAGGGTTTATTTTACAGGTAAGTATTTAGTTTTAAATAGGAATAATTTATTTAATGATAGTGTAGTGTTAGGTGTAATTGTAACTTAGGTTAGTTGTTATTTTACAGGTTAATTTCTCTTTATTTTAGATAGGTAGGTATTAAATAGTTAATAACTATTTAATAACTATTGTACCTAGTTAAAATAAATTGAAAGTTGCCTGTAAAATAAAAATAAATCCTAAGATAGCTACAATATAATTATTATTTATATTGTAGCTATATTAGGGTTTATTTTAAAGGTAAGTATTTAGTTTTAAATAGGATTAATTTAGTTCATAATATAAATATTATTTAGATTTATTTAATTAATATTTAAGTTAGGGGGGCGTTAGGGTTAGTGTTAGGCATCAGTTTAGGGGTTAATAAATTTATTACAGTGGCGGCGTCGTAGTGGGGGGCAGGATAGGGGTTAATAAATTTATTATAGGTGGCGACGGTGTAGGGGGGGCAGGATAGGGGTTAATAGGTTTAATATAGGTTGCGGCGGGTTCAGGGAGCGGCGGTTTAGGGGTTAAACTATTTATTTAGTTGCGGCGAGGTGCGGGATCAGCAGGATAGGGGTTAATAATTTTATTATAGAGGGCGACGGTATAGGGGGGGGCAGGATAGGGGTTACTAGGTATATTGTAGGTGGCGGTGGGCTCCGGGAGCGGCGGTTTAGGGGTTAATACATTTATAAGAGTTGCGGCAGGGTCTAGGAGCGGCGGTTTAGGGGTTAGTAACTTTATTTAGTTGCGGGGGGCTCCGGGGGCGCCGGTATAGGGGGTAGAACAGTGCAGTTTAGTGTGGGTGCTTAGTGACAGGCTAGCAATAAAGCTGGGAAAAAGCCGAAGAGCAGCGAGATCGGATGAGTGATAACTCTCACAGTCCGCTGCTCATCGCCCCGCGGCTTTTTGACAGCTTTATTTGATAACTTAGGCGAACGTATTCAAGGTCCGCGGCGGCGAAGGTAGGCGAGCTTAGGCGGACGTATTGGGCCGGCGAAGCCAGAAAAGTAGACGGCTTGATAACTACCCCCCTAATACTTTAAATTGTATTCTGGAGTGTATGGGGAGCCAGTGTAGAGACTGGCAGAGCGGAGCAGCTGATGTAGATCGTCGACTTAGGTGGATGAGTCTAGCAGAAGCATTCATAATAGATTGGAGGGAGGAGAGGCAGTGTTTTGGAAGGCCATTTAAGAGTAGATTGCAATAATCAATGCGTGACAGGATGAGGGAATGAATAAGTATTTTTGTAGTTTTTTGAGTAAGGAAGGGACGAATTCTGGAAATGTTGCGTAGGTGTGATTTGGCAGGATTTGGTAAGCGTTTGTATATGTGGATTGAATGTGAGTTCTGAGTCTAGTGTGACCCCAAGGCAGCGGACCTGGGGTGAGGTGTTGAGAATAGAGTCTCCAACCATCAGAGAAATGTCAGGTGTCGGCTGTCTCGAAGAGGGGGGATAAGAAACAGCTCAGTTTTGGACAGATTGAGTTGGAGGTAGTGTGAAGACATCCAAGAGAAAATTGCAGAGAGGCAGTCAGAAATCTGGTTGAGTAAAGAGGGAGAGATATCAGGAGAGGAAAGATATCATCAGCATATAGGTGGTACTGGAAACCAAAGGAGGCTATAAGTTTTCCAAGGCAGGATGTATAAAGAGAGAAAAGCAAGGGACCCAAGACAGAGCCTTGCGGTGCTCCAACTGAGAGAGGCATAGGATCACAAGATATGTTGTTAAAGGAAGCTGAAAACGAGCAGTTTGAAAGATATGATGCAAACCAGGAGAGGGCTGTGTCTCAGATGTCAAATGAATGTAGTATTTTTAGGAGGAGTGGATGGTCAACTGTGTCAAAAGCTGTGGACAGTTCAAGAAGAATTAGTAAGGAGTAATGGCCTTTTGCTTTAGCTGATAACAGGTCATTTGTTACTTTAGCAAGAGCGGTTTCTGTTGAGTGTTTAGGGCGGAAACCAGATTGTAGTGGATCAAGTAAGGAGTTAGTTGTGAGAAATTGAGTTAGCCGATTATAGACTAGTCGTTCCAATAATTTTGAAGCAAAGGGAAGTAAGGAGACCGGTCGGTAGTTAGAAGGGGTGGAGGGGTCAAGCGAGGGCTTTTTTAGGATTGGTATGATTGACGCATGCTTGAATGTGTCAGGAAATGTGCCAGCAGTGAGAGATTGGTTAAAGAGATGAGTTAGGGTAGGGGTTAGTGAAGCAGAGAGAGAGGGAATAAGTCGTGAAGGAATAGGGTCAAGTGGGCAGGTTATGAGATGAGCCGAGGATAGGAGTGCAGAGACTTCTTCCTCTGTTACAGGAGGGAAATAGCATAGATTTTTGTTAATAGAAGGGGTGGGTAGGATCACTGGGTTTGCGGGGTGCGAGGTGCAGATCTCTTTTCTAATGGTGTCAATTTTATTTTTGAAGTGATCAGCAATAATTTGAGCAGTGAGGTTGGTAGTGGGCGGGGGGGCAGGCGGACGTAAAAGGGAGTTAAAGGTTGAGAACAGTTTTCTGGGGTTGGATGCATGAGATGACACAAGGGAGGAGAAATAGACTTGTCTGGCCAGGCTGAGCGCAGAGTTGTAGGACTTAAGGGTGAATTTATAATGTTGGAAATCAGCAAAGGTGCGTGATTTCCTCCACTGCCGTTCAGCGGCTTGTGAGCATCGCTGAAGATATCTGGTCTGTTTAGTGTGCCTTGGTTGCCGTCGAGTGATTGATGTACGTTGAAGAGTGGAGAGTGCAGTTTTGTCAAGTGTTGATTTTAGTGCCGAATTATACTGTAGAGTCACGAGGTTTGGACAAGAGAGGGATGAAATGTCAGAGAGCAGAGGACTCAGTTGAGTGGAAAAGTCTGTGAGATCCAAGTCATTTAAATTCCTGTGAGGTAGCAGTTTTTTGGGTGTTTGCAAAGATGTAGCATGTAGAGTGAGAGAGAAAGTTAATAGATGGTGGTCAGAGAGAGGAAAGGGGAAGTTAAGGGAGTTGGACACAGCACAGAGATTTGTGAAGAACAGATCGATGGAGTTGCCTTCACAGTGTGTTGGAGATGTTGTCCACTGGGACTGGCCTAAAGAGATGGTAAGGGATAGAGGTTTAGAGGCAGCAGGCGTGTTAGGCTTATCAAGGGGTATGTTGAAGTCCCCTAAGATGAGAGAAGGGACATTAGAAGAGAGAAAATGTGGAAGCCAGGCTTCAAAGTGGTCCAGAAATTGTGATGCTGGGCCAGGGGGCCGATAGATAACTAAGATAAGAGCTATAGGGGAGAAGAGGCGGATAGCGTGAACTTCAAAAGATGAGAAGGAAAGAGAGGGGGGTGAAGATAGATTTTGTATATGAAATAGCTGCTTATGTTTATTCAACTTCCCCAGTCATAATGATAATTTTCTTTCCTAAGATATGGTGAGTCCACCACTTGAGTAATTACTGTTGGGAATATCACTCCTGGCCAGCAGGAGGAGGCAAAGAGCACCCCAGTTAAACTGTTAAGTATCACTCACTTACCCACAACCCCCAGTCATTCTCTTTGCCTTCGGTGCATGGAGGAGGTGAAGTTTAGGTGTCTGAATTTTTTTTTGGATTTAATCTACAAGCAAGTTTTGGGGTATAGCCGTATTCCACATCATTCCTTGCAGTCGTAGTGGTGGCTTTAAAGCAGTTAGTAACTTTTAAAGATGTACTTACTTTCCTAACAATTGCTTCCCTAGTTTAGAAAGCAAGAGTTGGCTACTCTGTTCTTTCTTTTTCAAAGGTCTTTGTGAAGAACTGTGTCTTCTCATACCTTGTAACTGTCTACATGCCGGACAGCGGAGCAGTGCTTTTTTTCCAGTTGGGGAGACCATTCACTTAACAAATTAAAAGGCACTGCTTTTTTATTGGGACATGGATAATCCTGTTGTATGGGTTACACTGGGGCATTAAGCAGGCACTATAGCATGTGTGGGACTAACATTTAAACTCTTTTAAAAAGAAAGGGTAAAAATTTTTTATTAGGCTTTATTTTCTGACACATATTTACTACTATTTTCTATTTTAGCAGCTTATTAATTTCCCCTTTGCTTTAAAATAAAACAATGCAACATTTTAACCCCTTAAGGACCAACGACGTACAGGGTACGTCCTACAAAAAAATGTCCTTAACAACCAAGGACGTACCCTGTACGTTGTTGGTGTCTTCAAGCGGTGGAAGCGATCCTGATCATTCCAGACGCTTTCATGTTATTGCAGTGATGCCTCAATATTGAGGCATCCTGCAATAACATTTTCTAGCAATCCGATACAGAGAGAGACACTCTGTGGCCCTCTCTGCATCGGACATCGATGGCCACGATCGTTGGTGGGTGAGAGCCGATGTGGGAGGCAGGTGGGCAGCCATCGATGTCAGTTGAGAGTCAGAGAGGGCAGGATCATGTAAGGGGACGCCGGGGGTGTGCACGGGCGCGCCTGTGCATGGGGGCGGGAGCGGGTGGGAACCACTACACTATGAAACATTTTTTTACACAACGTGGGAGATAGGAAGGAGGGAGTTTTGATCTAAGGGATCTGGGAGGGGGTTGGGGGTTGTTTATTGAGGGGGAAAGCTACACTACAGAAAAATATGCAACCCCCCCAAAAAAATAACATTTTATGGAAAACTGGGTACTGGCAGACAGCTGCAAGATGATGCACAATAAGGTAGAGGGGGAGGGTTAGAGAGCTCTTGGGGGGGGGGGATCAGGGAGGTTATTTTAGTACTGGCTGACTTTCTGCCAGTACTTAAGATGGTGGGGACAATTGTGGGGTGGGGGAGGGAATAGAGCTGTTTGGGAGGGATCAGGGGTGAGTCATTTCAGGTGGGAGGCTGATCTCTACACTAAAGCTAAAATTAAGCCTACAAGCTCCCTACAAGCTACCTAATTAACCCCTTCACTGCTGGGCATAATACAAGTGTGGTGCGCAGCGGCATTTAGCAGCCTTCTAATTGCCAAAAAGCAACGCCAAAGCCATATATGTCTGCTATTTCTGAACAAAGGGGATCCCAGAGAAGCATTTACAACCATTTGTGCCATAATTGCACAAGCTGTTTGTAAATAATTTAAGTGAGAAACCTAAAGTTTATGAAAAAGTGAATTTTTATTTTATTTTATCGCATTTGGTGGTGAAATGGTGGCATGGAATATACCAAAATGGGCCTAGATCAATACTTTGGGTTGTCTACTACACTACACTAAAGCTAAAATTAACCCTACAAGCTCCCCAATTAACCCCTTCACTGCTGGACATAATACACGTGTGGTGCGCAGCTGCATTTAGCGGCCTTCTAATTACCAAAAAGCAACGCCAAAGCCATATAAGTCTGCTATTTCTGAACATAGGGGATCCCAGAGTAGAATTTACAACCATTTGTGCCATAGTTGCACAAGCTGTTTGTAAATAATTTCAGTGAGAAACTTAAAATTGTGAAAAAGTGAACGATTTTTTTTATTTGATCGCATTTGACGGTGAAATGGTGGCATGACATATAGCAAAATGGGCCTAGATCAATACTTTGGGTTGTCTACTACACTACACTAAAGCCAAAATTAACCCTACAAGCTACCTAATTAACCCCTTCACTGCTGGGCATAATACACATGTGGTGCGTAGCGGCATTTAGCGGCCTTCTAATTACCAAAAAGCAACGCCATGTCAAGGGATATTCAGGGATTCCTGACAGATATCAGTGTTCCAATGTAACTATCGCTAATTTTGAAAAAAAGTGGTTTGGAAATAGCAAAGTGCTATTTGTATTTATTGCCCTATAACTTGCAAAAAAAGCAAAGAAGATGTAAACATTGGGTATTCCTAAACTCAGGAGAAAATTTAGAAACTATTTAGGATGTGTGTTTTATTTTAGTGGTTGTAGATGTGTAACAGATTTTGGGGGTCAAAGTTTGAAAAAGTGTGTTTTTTTATAGTAATTTATAAGATATGATGAAATTAATGGTATATTTAGAAATTCCATTTAATGGCGAGAAAAATGGTATATAATATGTGTGGGTACAGTAAATGAGTGAAAGGAAAATTACAGCTAAACACAAACACCCCAGAAATGTAAAAATAGCCTTGGTCCCAAACGGAAAAGTGCTGTGGTCCTTTAGGGGTTAAACTGTCAGGTTTGAAAAAAAACTGTTATTTCTTTCATGTAATTGGCAAGAGTCCATGAGCTAGTGATGTATGGGATATACATTCCTACCAGGAGGGGTAAAGTTTCCCAAACCTCAAAATGTCTATAAATACACCCCTCACCACACCCACAATTCAGTTTTACAAACTTTGCCTCCCATGGAGGTGGTGAAGTAAGTTTCTGCTAGATTTCTACGTTGATATGCGCTTCGCAGCAGGCTGAAGCCCAGTTTTCCTCTCAGAGTGCAGTGAATGTCAGAGGGATGTGAAGAGAGTATTGCCTATTTGAATACCATGGTCTTCCTCTAGGGAGATTTCTTCTCCTACCTCCCTTTTCAGATCGACGATATACTCTTATATACCATTGCCTCTACTGATTCTCGTTTCAGTACTGGTTTGGCTACCTACTATATGTAGATGAGTGTCTTAGGGTAAGTAAGTCTTATTTTATTCATGACACTCTAAGCTATGGTTGGGCAAGTTCTAAATATATGTTTTAAACTTATATTTGCCATTATTCAGGATAATCAGTGTTCCTTCTTTTAGACTGTCAGTTTCATTTTTTGGGAAAATGCATATGAATTAATATTTTTCTTACCTTAAAAATTTTCAATTGACTTTTTTCTTCTAAATTGCGGGCTGTTAGGCTCGCGGGTGCAGAAAATGCTACAATTTATTGCTTCATTTATGGCACGAGACGTTTCCGGCGTCATAGTTGACGCCGGAAGTTTTCACGTGGTTGCGTCATTTTTGACGTATGTGTGTTGCGGACGTTTTTAGCGCCAAAAAATGTGGGCGGCATTCTTGGCGCCAGAAAATGTGGGCATCTTACTTGGCGCCAAAAATGTGGGCGTCATACTTGGCGCCAGTTTTTTTCACATTATTTCAGTCTCACTTTTAAATTGCTTCTGGTTTTTAGAGGCTTGTTTTGTTTTGCATTTTTTCCCATTCCTGAAACTGTCATTTAAGGAATTTGATAATTTTGCTTTATATGTTGTTTTTTCTATTACATATTGCAAGATGTCACTACCTGACCCTGGATCAGAATCTACTTCTGGAAAGACGCTGCCTGATGTTGGTTCTACCAAAGCTAAGTGCATTTGTTGTAAACTTTTGGTAACTGTTCCTCCGGCTGTAGTTTGTGTTAGTTGTCATGATAAACTATCTAACGCAGATAATTTTTCCATTAGTAATAATCCATTACCTGTTGTTGTTCCTTCAACATCTAATGTTCAGGATGTTCCTGTTAATGTAAGAGAATTTGTTTCTAATTCTATTCGGAAGGCTCTGTCTGTTATTCCTCCTTCTAGTAAACGTAAAAGGTCTTTTAAAACTTCTCATATTTCAGATGAATTTTTAAATGACCGCCATCATTCTGACTTATCTATTTCTGATGAGGATCTATTGGGTTCAGAAGATTCTGCCTCAGATATTGACACTGATAAATCTTCATATTTGTTTAAGATGGAGTTTATTCATTCTTTACTTAAAGAAGTGTTGATTGCATTAGATATGGAGGAGTCTAGTCCTCTTGATATTAAAACTAATAAGCGTTTAAATTCAGTTTTTAAACCTCATGTAGTTATTCCAGAAGTTTTTCCAGTTCTTGATGCTGTTTCAGAAGTAATTTCTAGGGATTTGAATAGTCTGGGTACTTATATTTACTCCTTCTCCAAGGTTTAAGAAATTGTACCCTTTGCCATCTGATAGATTACAGTTTTGGGAAAAAATCCCCAAAGTTGATGGGGCTATCTCTACTCTTGCTAAACGTACTACTATTCCTACGGCAGATAGTACTTCTTTAAAGGATCCTTTATATAGGAAGCTTGAATCCTTTCTAAGGAAGGCTTATTTATGTTCAGGTAATCTTCTTAGACCTGCTATTTCTTTGGCTGATGTTGCTGCAGCTTCCACTTTCTGGTTGGAGGCTTTAGCGCAACAAGTGTCAGACCATAATGCTTATAGCATTGTTAAACTTCTTCAACATGCTAATAACTTTGTTTGTGATGCCATTTTTGATATCATTAGGATTGATGTCAGGTATATGTCTTTAGCTATTTTAGCTAGAAGAGCTTTATGGCTTAAGTCTTGGAATGCAGATATGACTTCTAAGTCAACGTTGCTTTCTCTTTCTTTCCAAGGTAATAAATTATTTGGTTCTCAGTTGGATTCAATAATTTCAACTGTTACTGGGGGGAAGGGAGCCTTTTTACCTCAGGACAAAAAATCTAAAGGAAAATATAAGGAACATAAGCCTGACCCTTCCCCTAAAGGAACAGTTTCCGTTTGGAAACCTTCTCCAGTCTGGAATAAATCCAAGCCTTTTAGAAAGTCAAAACCAGCTCCCAAATCCGCATGAAGGTGCGGCCCTCATTCCAGCACAGCTGGTAGGGGGCAGGTTATGTTTTTTCAAAGATGTTTGGATCAATTCGATTCAAAGTCTTTGGATTCAGAACATTGTTTCACAAGGGTACAGAATAGGTTTCAAGGTAAAACCGCCTGTGAGAAGATTTTTTCTCTCAAGCTTTCCAGTAAACCCAGTAAAGGCTCAGGCGTTTCTGAAATGTGTTTCAGACCTGGAGTCGGCTGGGGTAATTGTGCCAGTTCCAGTTCTGGAACGGGGTCTGGGGTTTTACTCAAATCTGTTCATTGTTCCAAAGAAGGAGAATTCCTTCAGACCAGTTCTGGATCTAAAAATATTGAATCGTTATGTAAGGATACCAACATTCAAAATGGTGACTATAAGGACTATTCTGCCTTTTGTTCAGCAAGGGCATTATATGTCTACAATAGACTTACAGGATGCATATCTTCATATTCCAATTCATCCAGATCACATCAGTTCCTGAGATTCTCTTTTCTAGACAAGCATTACCAGTTTGTTGCTCTTCCGTTTGACCTAGCAACAGCTCCAAGGATCTTTTCAAAGGTTCTTGGTGCCCTTCTCTCTGTAATCAGAGAACAGGGTATTGCGGTATTTCCTTATTTGGACGATATCTTGGTACTTGCTCAGTCTTTACATTCTGCAGAATCTCATACGAATCAACTTGTATTGTTTCTACAAAGACATGGTTGGAGGATCAATTTACCAAAGAGTTCCTTGATTCCTCAGACAAGGGTAACCTTTTTGGGTTTCCAAATAGATTCAGTGTCCATGACTTTGTCTCTAACAGAAAAGAGACGTCTGAAATTGGTTTCAGCTGTCGAAACCTTCAGTCTCTATCATTCCCTTCGGTAGCCTTGTGCATGGAAATTCTAGGTCTCATGACTGCTGCATCGGACGTGATCCCTTTTGCTCGTCTTCACATGAGACCTCTCCAGCTTTGTATGCTGAACCAATGGTGCAGGGATTATACAAAGATATCACAATTAATATCCTTAAATCCCAATGTTCGATCTTCTCTGACTTGGTGGTTGGATCACCATCGTTTAATTCAAGGGGCGTCTTTTGTTCGTCCAACCTGGACTGTGATCTCAACAGAGGCGAGTCTTTCAGGTTGGGGAGCTGTATGGGGATCTCTGACAGCACAGGGGGTTTGGGAATCTCAGGAGGCGAGATTACCAATCAACATTTTGGAACTCCGTGCGATTTTCAGAGCTCTTCAGTTCTGGCCTCTTCTGAAGAAAGAATCGTTTATTTGTTTTCAGACAGACAATGTCACAACCGTGGCGTATGTCAATCATCAAGGTGGGACTCACAGTCCTCAGGCTATGAAAGAAGTATCTCGGATACTGGTATGGGCGGAATCCAGCTCCTGTCTAATCTCTGTGGTTTACATCCCAGGTATAGACAATTGGGAAGCGGATTATCTCAGTCGCCAGACGTTACATCTGGGCGAATGGTCTCTTCACCCAGAGGTATTTCTTCAGATTGTTCAAATCTGGGGACTTCCAGAAATAGATCTGATGGCTTCTCGTATAAACAAAAAACTTCCCAGGTATCTGTCCAGATCCAGGGATCCTCAGGCGGAAGCGGTGGACGTGTTGTCACTTCCTTGGAATTATCAACCTGCTTATATCTTTCCGCCTCCAGTTCTTCTTCCAAAAGTGATTTCCAAAATCCTAATGGAGCGTTCGTTTGTACTGCTGGTGGCTCCAGCATGGCTACACAGGTTTTGGTATGCGGATCTCGTTCGGATGGCTAGTTGCCAAGCTTGGACACTTCCGTTATGGCCAGACCTTCTATCTCAATGCCCATTTTTCCATCAGGATCTCAAATCATTAAATTTGAAGGTATGGAGATTGAACGCTTAATACTTAGTCATAGAGGTTTCTGATTGCGTCATTAATACTATGTTACAGGCTCGTAAATCTGTGTCTAGAAAGATTTATTACCAAGTTTGGAAGACTTACATTTCTTGGTGTTCTTCTCGTAAATTCTCTTGGCATTCTTTTAGAATTCCTAGAATTTTACAGTTTCTTCAGGATGGTTTGGATAAGGGTTTGTCTGCACGTTCCTTGAAAGGACAAATCTCTGCTCTTTCTGTTCTTTTTCACAGAAAAATTGCTAATCATCCTGATATTCATTGTTTTGTACAGGCTTTGGTTCGTATCAAGCCTGTCATTAAGTCTATCTCTCCTCCTTGGAGTCTTAATTTGGTTCTGAGGGCTTTACAGGCTCCTCCGTTTGAACCTATGCATTCTCTGGATATTAAATTACTTTCCTGGAAAGTTTTGTTCCTTTTGGCCATCTCTTCTGTCTTCTGCTAGAAGAGTTTCTGAGTTATCTGCTCTTTCTTGTGAATCTCCTTTTCTGATTTTTCATCAGGATAAGGCGGTGTTGCAGACTTCATTTAATTTTTTACCTAAAGTTGTGAATTCTAACAACATTAGTAGAGAAATTGTTGTCCCTTCATTGTGTCCTAATCCTAAGAATTCTCTGGAGAGATCTTTACATTCTTTGGATGTAGTAAGAGCTTTGAAATATTATGTTGAAGCTACTAAAAATTTCAAAAAGACTTCTAGTCTATTTGTTATCTTTTCTGGTTCTAGGAAAGGTCAGAAGGCTTCTGCCATTTCTTTGGCGTCTTGGTTAAAGTCTTTGATTCATCATGCTTACGTGGAGTCGGGTAAATCCCTGCCTCAAAGGATTACGGCTCCTTCTACTAGGTCAGTTTCTACTTCCTGGGCTTTTAAGAATGAAGCTTCTGTTGATCTGATTTGCAAAGCAGCAACTTGGTCTTCTTTGCATACTTTTACTAAATTCTACCATTTTGATGTTTTTTCTTCTTCTGAAGTAGTTTTTGGTAGAAAAGTACTTCAGGCAGCTGTTTCAGTTTGATTCTTCTGCTTTTAATTTCAGTTTTTTTCATTATAAGATTAAAACTTTTTGATTTGGGTTGTGGATTATTTTTTTCAGCGGAAATGGCTGTCTTTATTTTATCCCTCCCTCTCTAGTGACTCTTGCGTGGAAGTTCCACATCTTGGGAATCTGCTCTCCCATATGTCACTAGCTCATGGACTCATTTCTTTCATATTGGCAAGAGTCCATGAGGCCCACCCTTTTTTGTGGTGGTTATGATTTTTTTGTATAAAGCACAATTATTCCAATTCCTTATTTGATGCCTTCACTCCTTTCTTATCACCCCACTTCTTGGCTATTCGTTAAACTGAATTGTGGGTGTGGTGAGGGGTGTATTTATAGGCATTTTGAGGTTTGGGAAACTTTGCCCCTCCTGGTAGGAATGTATATCCCATACGTCACTAGCTCATGGACTCTTGCCAATATGAAAGAAATGAATTTATCAGGTAAGTTCTTACATAAATTATGTTTTCTGGTCCTCAGTGTACCAGGAAGCTATTTTTAGTGCCTCTCTGTGTCGCAGCAGTTGTTTTTTTCTCCATTTCTGGTTGATCCGGTCTTATTTAGTAGCGGTAAGGCATCTCAATAATTGAGGTGTGGGGTTGCCTGAAGGGGGTATTTTAGAAGTTTATTTGATGTTTTAAATGTATATTAAATGTGTTTTCTTAACTTTTCTCACATAATTTTAGCTGGGGATCGATCCTAATTTGGGATAAAATTTAAAGTGTTTTTTTTTTCTTGGCTTATTTTAATTGAATATTAAAATCTTTGAAACTTATCTGTATAAGCTTATTTACTGTTTCACAATATGTCTGATATGGAGCAAGAGCCTGCTCTCATGAATTCATGCTTGTTATGTTTAGATGCACGAATTGCAGCTCCCATGCAATTTTGTTCTTCGTGTGTCAAGAAAACCTTGCAAAATAAAGGTAAAATTTTTGAGCCTAATGTCTCTCAGGATGATGCTGTTAAAATAATACCTCAGTTTTCTCCTGCTACGTGCCATCCTGTTCCTCTATAACTCCTAGTGAAGTTTATTTAAAAGCAGAAAATGCTGACCAGGTATCTTCAGCGGTATCTGCGGCATTAGCTGCCATTCCCATATTACTTTCAGGGTGCCAGGAGTCAGACTGAGACGAGAAGTGCAAAAATAATCACACTTTTATTATTAGCAAAAAATTATAAAAAGTCCACAAATCAAATAACAAGCCAGGAATCAAAACCAGAAATGGTAGTCAGTTGAGCCAAGTCAGGAGCCAAAGCGAGTAGTCAGATGAGTCGGAATCAGGAACAAGAAGAACAGCAGAGTCAGGAACAAGTCAGGGATCAGGAACCAGGAGGGACGTCAGACAGCCAGGTAATACACAGGAGCTCTCACAAACAGGTCTGAGACAACGCAAGGGCAAAGCATACTGAACAGAGACCCTTTAAATAATAAGTGATGACATCACAATTCTGAGACTGTATCCTGTCTCACACGGATGATGTACATCAGTCTGGCCATAAAAGGAAGTGCAGGAAATGAGCAGCATCACACAGTATGCACCAGAGTCAGAAAGAGAGGTGAGTAAAATGGCTGCCAGCAGCACATGGCAAACAAAACAGGGAAAAAACCCTGACAATTACAGGGAAAACGCAAAAGGAAATCTAGAAATACAGAAAGTAAGGTGCCTGTCCTCAGTTCTGCTTCCCAAGTTACCCTTTCTCATAAGTCTGATGAGGAAGATACATCAGAACTTTCTGAGGGTGAAATCTCAGATTCGGACAGTATAATTCCTTCTTCTGAGACTGAGGTGGTATCCTTTAGATTTAAGCTTGAACACCTTTGTGTATTGTTGAAGGAGGTTTTAGCTACTTTAGATGACTCTGATACCCCTATCGTTGTCACTCCTAAGAAATCTAGTAAACTTAATAGTTTCTTTGATGAACCTTCCAATTCTGAGGTTTTTCCTTTGCCGGACCGTGCTAGGGAGATTATCTCACAGGAGTGGGGGAAGCCAGGGGTGTCTTTTTCCCCGTATCCTATTTTTAAGAAAATGTTTCCAGTCGAGGACTCCATTAAAGACCCTTGGTATACTGTACCCAAAGTTGAAGGGACCACTTCCACTCTGGCTAAGAGAACCACTATTCCTTTTGAGGATAGCTGCTCTTTTAAGTATCCAATGGACAAGAAGCTGGAGGCTTATTTGAAAAAGATATATGTTCATCAAGGTCTCCAATGGCAACCTGCGGTGTGTATTGCCACTGTGACTAGTGCAGCATCTTATTGGTTCAACAAAATTCAAGATAGGATTAAAACTCTTAAGTTGGCCAATTGCTTTATTGCAGATGCCCTTTTACAGGTTGCTAGACTAGGAGCTAAAACTTCTAGTTTCGCTGTCCTAGCCCGCAGGGCTTTATGGTTGAAATCCTGGTCTGTGGACGTTTCCTCTAAAGTCACGCTTCTGGTGATTCCTTACAAGAGCAAAACCTTGTTTGGACCCAGTTTGGCAGAAATTATCTCTGATATTACAGGTTGAAAAGGGTATTTTCTACCTCCAAATAAGAAGAATAGCCCTAAAGGATGTCAGAGTAATTTTCGTTCCTTTCGTAACTTCAGAGGAAAGCCTTGCCCTTTTTCTTTCAAGCAGGAACAATCTTCTTGGAAACCCAATCAGTCTTGGAACAAGGGGAAACAATCAAAGAAACCTGCAGCTGATTCAAAATCAGCATTAAGGGTTTGCCCCCGATCCGGGATCAGATCAGGTGTGGGGGCAGACTTTCTCAGTTCTCTCAAGCCTGGATACGAGATGTCCCATATCCCTGGACTGTGGACATAGTATCCCAGGGTTACAAATTGGAATTCAAGACTTTTCCTCCCAGAGGCAGATTCCTTCTCTCAAAATTATCTGCAGACCAGATAAAGAGAGAGGCATTCCTGAAATGTATACAACATCTTTTCTCCCTTGGAGTGATAGTTCCAGTTCCAGTGCAGGAACAGGGTCTCGGGTTCTACTCCAATCTATTTGTGGTTCCCACAAAAGAGGGAAATTTCCATCCCGTTCTAGACTTGAAGTGTCTAAACAAGTTTCTCAAAGTTCCATCCTTCAAGATGGAGACTATACGCTCCATTCTTCCTTTAGTTAAAGAGGGTCAGTTCATGACAACCATAGACCTAAGGGATGCATATCTTCATGTTCCTATTTACAGGGACCATTACAGATTCCTGAGATTTGCCTTTCTGGAAAAACATTTCCAGTTTGTGGCCCTTCCATTTGGTCTAGCCACGGCTCCCAGAATTTTTTCAAAGGTTCTGGGGGCTCTTTTGGGAGTGATCCATTCTCATGGAATTGCTGTGGCACCCTACCTGGATTACATATTGGTTCAGGCTCCATCTTTTAAACAAGCAAAATCTCACAAAGATATTGTTGTCTTTTCTTTGTTCCCATGGATGGAATGTGAATCTGGAAAAAAGCTCCCTTTCCCCTGCTACAAGAGTAGTGTTCTTAGGGACCGTAATAGATTCTCTATTGATGAAGATTTTTCTGACAGAGGTCAGGAAAAACAAAATCATTTGCTCTTGCCTCTCTCTTCAGGCTACTGCTTATCCTTCAGTGGCTCAATGTAGGAAGGTAATCAGTCTGATGGTGGCTTCCATGGACATCATTCCTTTTGCTCGATTCCATTTGAGAGCTCTCCAGTTGTGCATGCTAAGACAATGGAATGGATCTATCTCAGAGAATAGAGTTAGATCAGTCATTAAGGGATTCTCTCCCATGGTGGATTTCTCAGGAACATCTGTCTCAGGGCACATGCTTTCAGAGACCTTCCTGGGTGATCGTGACCACGGACGTTAAAAGCACAGGGCCTTTGAACTCAGGAGGAGTCTGCTCTTCCTATCAACATCTTGGAGTTGAGGGCGATTTACAATGCTCTATTGGCTTGGCCTCAGTTGTCCTCAGCCCAGTTTATCAGGTTCCTGTCAGACAACATAACCTCTGTGACTTACATCAATCACCAGGGAGGAACTCAGAGTTCCTTAGCCATAAAGGAGGTTACTCAGATTCTTCAGTGGGCAGAGACCCACAATTGCTGTCTATCTGCCATCCACATTCTAGGAGTAGACAACTGGGAAGCGGATTTTCTGAGCAGACAGACTTTTCATCCCGGGGAGTGGGAACTCCATCCGGAGGTGTTTTCCAGCTTAGTCCTCAAATGGGGGGTGCCAGAGTTAAATCTGATGGCATCCCATCAGAACGCCAAGCTTCCAAGGTACGGTTCAAGGTCAAGAGATCCGCAGGCCGTTCTGATAGATGCTCTGGCGGTTCCTTGGGTTTTTCAGATTGGCATACCTGTTTCCTCTGTTTGCTCTCCTTCCATGAGTCATTGCTCGTATCAAACAGGATGGGGCATAGGTGATTCTAATAGCCCCTGCGTGACCTTGCAGGATCTGTTTTGCAGACCTAGTGGAGATGTCATCTCTACCACCTTGGAGACTACATCTGATTCAGGGTCCCTTCCTTCATCCAAATCTCATTTTTCTGAAGCTGACTGCTTGGAGATTGAACACTTAATTCTGTCTAAGCGTGGTTTTTCTGAGTCGGTCATTGAGACCATGGGGCATATTTATCAAGCTCCGTATGGAGCTTGAGGCCCCTTGTTTCTGGCAAGCCTTCTTGCTTGCTGGAAACAGAAGTTTAAAGACCGCTGCTCCATAACTTGTCCGACTGCTCTGAGGCGGCGGACAGAAATCAATGCTGTTGGCATTTATCAATGTGCAGCTATGTGCAGCAGGCATGATAAGCTACTTTGTATCATGTCCACTTGCACATTGTTAAATATGCCCCCATGATTCAGGCTCGCAAGCTTGTTACTAGAAAGATTTACCATAAGATATGGCATAAATATCTTTATTGGCATGAATCCAAGGGCTACTCTTGGAGTAGAATTAGAATTCCTAGAACTTATCTTTTTCTTCAGGAAGGCCTGGAGAAGGAATTGTCAGTCAGTACCCTGAAGGGTCAGATTTCTGCTTTATCAGATTTACTACATAAACGTTTGGCGGATGTGCCCGATGTGCAATCTTTTTGTCAGGCCTCCGTTTGAGCCGTTGCACTCCATAGACATTAATTTTTATCTTGGAAGGTTTTGTTTCTTGTTGCTATCTCTTCTGCTCAAAGAGTCTCGGAAATCTCAGCTCTGCAGTGTGATTCCCCTTATCTTATTTTTCATGCCGATAAGGCGGTTCTTCGTAGTACGTTAGGTTTCCTTCCTAAGGTTGTTTCTAATAGAAATATCAACCAGGAAATTGTTTATCCCTCTCTGTGTCCTACTCCTTCTTCCAAAGAACGTTTGTTACACAATTTGGATGTTGTACATGCTCTTAAATTCTACTTACAGGTGACTAAGGATTTTCGCCAGTCCTCTGCCCTCTTTGTCTGTTTCTCTGGGAAATGTAAAGGTCAGAAAGCTACTACTCTTTCTTTTTGGTTACGAAGTATAATTCGTTTGGCTTATGAGACTGCTGTACAGCAGTTTCCTGAGAGAATTATGGCTCATTCCACAAGAGCTGTTTCCTCTTCTTAGGCTTTAAAAATGAAGCATCTGTGGAACAAATTTGCAAGGCTGCAACTTGGTCTTCTCTACATACTTTTTCAAAATTTTCCAAATTTGATACTTTTGCATCGGCTGAGGTTTCTTTTGGGAGAAAGGTTCTTCAAGCAGTGGTGCCTTCTGTTTAGGACTGCCTGTCTTGTCCCTCTCTATTTATCTTGTCCTCTAGCTTGGGTATTGGTTCCCAACAGTAATTACTCAAGCCGTGGACTCATCATATCTTTGGAAAGAAAAACAAAATGTATGCTTACCTGATAAATTTATTGTTTTCCGGATATGGTGAGTCCACGGCCCCACACTTTATTTTAAGACAGTTGTTCTTTTGACTATAACCTCAGGCACCTCTATACCTTGTGTTACTCCTTTTTCTCCATATACCTTTGGGCGAATGACTGGGGGTTGTTGGTAAGGGAGTAATACTTAACAGTTTAACTGTGGTGCTCTTTGCCTCCTCCTGCTGGCCAGGAGTGATATTGCCAACAGTAATTACTCAAGCTGTGAACTCATAATATCCAGAAGAAATAAATTTATCAGGTAAGCATAAATTTTGTTTTTATAGTACAGTGTCCCTTTAGAAGTCCTATATATTAGCAACTTGTCCAAAAAAGTACATTTAAAAATGGACCCCTAGCATGTCTGATGTTGGCATAAAACTACAAGGGCTTCATAGCCATGGGTCTAATCAGATGTTTGATTCTGATCACACCAACCTCTTTTCCCAGATACCCAAGATGTGGAACACCCCTACATACAATAGCTTTAATCCCTCCCACTCTCCCAGAATCCTTTGATCATATATATGGCCAAATAGATGGAGGAAACTAGAAAATCAGGAAAGACAAAGCAGGGCAAACAAGGAAGAAAACAAGTTCTGTGAGAGTCTGTGTTGTTTGGTTAGAGACAGGCACATTATCAATGATTGACCCTAGAAGAGATACATAAGTCTGAGAAGTTAAGAAACCCTTTGGTATTTTGATTCTCCAACAGTGACTGCAAAGCAGTTGAAGAACAGCTTGTGTGTGAGTCACAACCAGTTGAAACAAAGATGCCTGCATTAGAAGATTATCTAGATAGGGATCTACAGAGATTCCTGAACTCGCACCACAGTTAACAAGGCTACTAGTACATTGGTGAATACTCTGGGTTCTGTAGATAGAACAAATAATGCCACAAACTGATAATGCCTGTTTAGGAAGGTAAATGTCAAGAACTTGACATGTTTTTTGTGAATAGAGATATGTAAATAGGTGCCTTTTAAGTCGATGGTAGAGATAAATTGACCATTCAGCACTATATATATATCCATAGTGCAATAGGATCTGCATGCCTCAGTTTTGTGTAAGCCAAGGTGCCATCAGGGGTTAAAGATATCCAAAAGAAGGAGGGCACTCACTGGACTTTGTTCCCATAAAAAATAGCTTTTATTTCAGCCTTTAAAATTCCATAACGTTTCGGGTACTGGTCCGGTCCCTTTGTCAAATGGCACTCAAAGAACACCCAGTATATCCCAACTCCATATCCTTTTCCTTATATACATCATAGCTTATTAATCTTAACAATACTTAGCCAATACAGCTGCTGTCACTCATGTACACACCACTGTCGCGCAATCGTGACCCGCGTCCCGATTCGCCTGATTACACTGGCGTGGAAGGTGTCAGCCAAAATAGCTGATTGTCAGAAACAAAGGAGAGAGACCGGCGATCGTATCATTACATCAAAGCAAAATTTTGCCTATATATATATATATATATATATATATATATATATATATATATATATATATAAAAATATATATATAAAATGTGACCTTTAAGTTTATGCAGTTATGCAAATTCAATCATATTGACATGGTTAAAAATAACGGCGATATTGTTAGGCAAACAGGGCTATAATGGCGGTATTATAACACAGTGATTTAAAAACACAGCTACAATTACAAATGGAGTATGATAGAATCATATTGTAATCATATTGTAGAGGGTCAAAGTGGAAGGATGCTGCTTCACCATACTAAACGTCACCCGATATTGAAAAATAGAAAAGGAATCTTCTGTTATAACATTGGAGCACACATTACTCCTCTCCCATATCTGGGTGCGTATGGCTGATGAGGGATACTATTTGTATTTTCAAAATTTTTTAAATTTTTAACACAGTCCCTTATCTTCAGAGACTAATGATGAAGCATAGCCAGAGTCCATCTATGTATGCAGACCTCTCAAAGTCATTGTATCAGAGATGAGGGATGCTGGTTCACCATAATGGCTGTACTCCAATAATGTGTCCAGAAAGGAATTTGGGAAGGGATTTCCCACTGTACCAGCAACACCTGGATTCTTCTTCTTCTGTGCCTTGTGTTTTCACTAATCTCATATCTGGATACATATGTTTAGTTAGAGGTATTGATCTGACATCGTCCCTTGTCATCAGAGATTAGTGATAAAAGGGGCTGAAATCCATCTGTGTGTTCAGACCCCTTGGTGTCATTGTGTTGAGCGTTTAGGGCGAAGGATGTAGGTTTGGTACATCTCTTTATACCAAGCCTACAGATAGAAATTTTCTTTTGAAGGCACATAGTTGCCATCCCATACATCAAAAACGAAGGGTAGTCGCTTATCAACTCACCAGTCATGAGAAACAATACAGAGGAGTCAGTGATGCTAGAACAACTTGATATGATGGGGGATAGATTACAGCAGCGAGGCTATGATAACAAATTGGTGCAGCATACCAAAGAGGTGGTTCTGGGACATACTCAGGATGAGTTAACCAGGAGACCAATAACAACACCTAAACCTGAATGGATGAACTTTGTGACCACATTTGATGCAACTCACGGGATGTTGGATGCCTCATTGAAGCAACGCTGGGAATTTATTAGAGTGGATAAGTCTCTACCGTTCCAACATGCAGATCCACCGCGGATGGCATACCGACGCAAACGAAACATATGTGACATACTGATAGAATCCGATCCAGTAAAGTGTTATCAGAAAACAACCTGGCTTAAAACTGGAAAGAAAGGATGTTTCCAATGTGGCAATTGCGTCACGTGTCACAGCATGCTCAGAGGATCCTCATTTTAACATAAAATCAACTATCGATTGTCATGCACCAGTGATTACGTGATATATTTTCTTATATGTCCATGCTCCCTGTTCTATGTCAGCAAGATGATAACCTCGTTCAGAGACCGAATGGCCAATCATAGATTACCAATAAGAAAAGCGAATGAAAAAGGCGACTCTGAACAGCCGGTGGCACGTCATTTTTGCCAAAAAAAACATGGAGTATCGAGCATTAGGACATTGCTTATTGATCACATCCCACCTATGATCAGAGGTGGAGCTAGAGCTAAAGCCCTGTTAAGAAGAGAAACAAAGTGGATCTACACGCTCAACACGATGACACAAAGGTGTCTGAACACACAGATAGATTTCAGGCCCTTTTATTATTAATCTCTGATGACAAGGGACAATGTCAGATCAATACCTCTCACTAAACATATGTATCTAGATATGGGACTAGTGGAAACACAAGGCACAGAAGAAGAAGAATCCAGGTTTTGTTACATGTATATAACAAAAATGCTTCTATTCAAAACTGAAATGCATCCATGTGAATTGCAATTTTGGCTGGAATATCCCTTTAATGCAACATTGAAAGCTAAATTAGAAATGAATGATTCAGAGCCCAATTATCTAATATTCGCCAAATGAGACGTGAAAAGCCACACTGACACTATGGAGTTGTCCTTATGAGTTGCGAGATCTGTCCCCTACAAAATAATAGAGCTCACTGAATAGGAAAACTTTGCTGGGGAGAGAGAAGTTATCAGGGGGCGCACTTTACAATAAAATCCTGCAGCCAATACAAATCAGCATACTCTATACTATCAATGTATTGTATCTTACAGGTGTCTCTGTTTTCTTATGCATGTGTCATTCTATTAGATTAATCAGTGTTTTGAGTACTTTGAAACTATTTTGCCATCTTTTAGTTTGTGAGATAAAACTGTGAGATCTGCAGAGGGAAAATGTTTAGCGAATACTCCAGGGGCGCAATCCGATATACGGCACAGGTTTCGGCGCAAGCGTGGAAACCTGCACCGCCCGTAGTTTCAGCTCGCAACTCGAGCTATCCTATATACGGCGCCGTCAGAGGCTAAAGTGCCGTAAGTCTCACAAACCAGCGATGTCCAGAAATCTGCGTAAGTACAAATTTCTGGAGTCGCCAGTGATTTACGACACTTTAGAAACTGCCGCCGCATTAAAAACCTGACTAAGTTATTAAATCACCCGTACTATCTAACACGCCTCCCAAACATAGCCCGACACGTATACCCCTCTATCTGCTATCACCCTCACTTTCCTAATAATAATAAATGTATTAACCCCTAAACCGCCGCTCCCGGACCCCGCCGCACCTAATAAAGTTATTAACCCCTAAACTGCTGCTCCCGGACCCCGCCACCACCTACATTATCTATATTACCCCCTAATGTGAGCCCCCTACACCGCCGCTACCTATTTTATCTATATAACCCCCTAATGTGAGCTCCTACACCGCTGCCATCTATATTACCTACCCCCTAATGTGAGCCCCTTACACCGCCGCCATCTATATTACCTACCCCCTAATGTGAGCCCCTTACACCGACGCCATCTATATTGCCTACCCCCTAATTTGAGCCACTTACACCGCCGCCATCTATATTACCTACCCCCTAATGTGAGCCCCTTACACCGCTGCCATCTATATTACCTACCCCCTAATGTGAGCCCCTTACACCGCCGCCATCTATATTAACTACCCCCTAATGTGAGCTCCTACCCCGCCGCCAGCTATATTAAAATTAGTAACCCCTAATCTAATCCCCCTACCCCGCCGCCAGCTATATTAAATTAATTAACGCCTAATTTAATCCCCCTACACCGCCGCCAGCTATATTAAATTAATTAACCCCTAATTTAATCCCCCTACACCGCCGTCAGCTATATTAAATTAATTTACCCCTAATCTAATCCCCCTACACCGCCGCCAGCTATATTAAATACATTAACCTCTTATCTAATCCCCCTAAAGTAATCACCTCTATTACCAGCCCTTAAAAGGGCCTTTTGCGTGACATTGCCCCAAAGTAACAGCTCTATTGCCAGCCCTTAAAAGGGCTTTTTGCGGGGCATGCCCCAAAGAAATCAG
The DNA here is from genome assembly GCF_027579735.1 of Bombina bombina. Taxonomy (NCBI): domain Eukaryota; kingdom Metazoa; phylum Chordata; class Amphibia; order Anura; family Bombinatoridae; genus Bombina; species Bombina bombina. The sequence continues at coordinate 96,576,045 of NC_069499.1, forward strand.
CTCCTTTACCAGCCCTTAAAAGGGCTTTTTGCGGGGCATTGTCACAAAGAAATCAGCTCTTTTGCCTATAATCTAAATCCCCCTACACCACCGCCACCTATAATAAATGTATTACCCCCTAATCTAATCCCCCTACACCGCCGCCACCTATATTAAATGTATTAACCCCTAATCTAATCCCCCTACACCGCTGCCACCTATATTAAATAGATTAACCCCTAATCTAACCCCCCTACACCGCCGCCACCTATATTAACTATATTAACCCTAATTATATTAGGGTTAATATAGTTATTATATTATATATAGTAACTATATTAACCTTAATTATATTAGGGTTAATATAGTTAATATCGTTATTATATTATATATATATTAAGTATAATAACCCTATCTAACTCTAACATCCCTAACTAAATTCTTATTAAAATAAATCTAATTAATATTAATATTATTAATTAAAATATTCCTATTTAAATCTAAATATTTGCCTATAAAATAAACCATAAGATAGCTACAATGTAATTAATAATTACATTGTAGCTATTTTAGGGTTTATATTTATTTTACAGGTAACTTGGTATTTTTTTTAACTAGGTACAATAGCTATTAAATTGTTAATAACTATTTAATAGCTACCTAGTTAAAATAATTACCAATTTACCTGTAAAATAAATCCTAACCTAAGTTACAAATACACCTACACTATCAATAAATTAAATAAACTACAAATATCTAAACTAAACTAAATTAAATACACTAAACTAAATTACAAAAAAAACAACACTAAATTACAAAAAATAAAAAAAATTACAAGAATTTTAAGCTAATTACACGTATTCTAAGCCCCCAAAATAAAAATATTTCCCTACTCTAATCTAAATTACAAAAGTTAACAGCTCTATTACCAGCCCTTATAAGGACCTTTTGTGGGGCATGCCCCAAAGAATTCAGCTCTTTTGCCTGTAAAAAAAAACAACCCCCCCCATTACAACCCACCACTCACATACCCCTATTCTAACCCACCCAATCCCCCTTAAAAAAACCTAAGTCTAACCCCCAAGTGCTCCTTACCTGTCCTGAAGACCGGCGGAGAAGGTCCTGTTCCAGGTGGTGACCTCTTCTTCTTCCAGGATCCAGCCGGCGCGGAGCGGAGAAGTTGAAGACCGATGACCGTGGAGCCGAAGAACGGCGATGCTGGAACTGAAGACCGGCGATGCTGGAACTGAAGATCGGCGACGCTGGAACCGAAGACCTCTGGAACTGAAGACCGGAGTAGGAACGTGGAGGATCCTCTTCATACGATCGCCGCCGTACACTGAATAGGAATTCAAGGTACGTGATTAAAAATTGCGTCCCTTGAATTCCTATTGGATGATTTGAGCCTTCAAATTCAAATCAGCCAATCGGATGCAAGCTACTTTAATTCTATTGGCTGATTTGAATAGCCAATAGAATAACAGCTACTGTAATTCTATTGGCTGATTAGAATAGCCAATAGAATTACAGTTGCTCTTATTCTATTGGCTATTCAAATCAGCCAATAGAATTAAAGTAGTTTATTTAATTTATTGATATTGTAGGTGTATTTGTAACTTAGGTTAGGATTTATTTTACAGGTAAATTGGTAATTATTTTAACTAGGTAGCTATTAAATAGTTATTAACTATTTAATAGCTATTGTACCTAGTTAAAATAAATACCAAGTTACCTGTCAAATAAATATAAACCCTAAAATAGCTACAATGTAATTATTAATTACATTGTAGCTATCTTAGGGTTTATTTTATAGCTAAGTATTTAGATTTAAATATTAATATTTTAATTAATAATATTAATATTAATTAGATTTATTTTAATAAGAATTTAGCTAGGGATGTTAGAGTTAGATAGGGTTATTATCCTTAATATATATATAATATAATAAAGATATTAACTATATTAACCCTAATATAGTTAGGGTTAATATAGTTACTATATATAATATAATAACTATATTAACTATGTTAACCCTAATATAATTAGGGTTAATATAGTTAATATAGGTGGCAGCGGTGTAGGGGGATTAGATTAGGGGTTAATCTATTTATTATAGGTGGCGGCTGTGTAGGGGGATTAGATTAGGGGGTAATACATTTATTATAGGTGGCGGCGGTGTAGGGGGATTTAGATTATAGGCAAAAGAGCTGATTTCTTTGTGACAATGCCCCTCAAAAAGCCCTTTTAAGGGCTGGCAATAGAGCTGTTACTTTGGGGCAATGTCACGCAAAAGGCCCTTTTAAGGGCTGGTAATAGAGGTGATTACTTTCGGGGGATTAGATTAGGGGTTAATGTATTTAATATAGCTGGCGGCAGTGTAGGGGGATTAGATAAGGGGTTAATTAATTTAATATAGCTGGCGGCGGTGTAGGGGGATTAGATCAGGGGTTAATTAATTTAATATAGCTGGCGGCGGTGTAGGGGGATTAGATTAGGGGTTAATACATTTAATATAGCTGGCGGCGGGGTAGGAGCTCACAGTAGGGGGTAGTTTAATGTAGCTGGCGGCGGTGTAAGGGGCTCACATTAGGGGGTAGTTTAATGTAGCTGGCGGTGGTGTAAGGGGCTCACATTAGGGGGTAGTTTAATGTAGCTGGCGGCGGTGTAAGGGGCTCACATTAGGGGGTAGTTTAATGTAGCTGGCGGCGGTGTAAGGGGCTCACATTAGGGGGTAGTTTAATGTAGCTGGCGGCGGTGTAAGGGGCTCACATTAGGGGGTAGTTTAATGTAGCTGGCGGCGGTGTAAGGGGCTCACATTAGGGGGTAGTTTTCTTTTGTTTTTTTTATTAAGATTCATAATATGGCATACAAAGCTGAAATGTCAGCGCAAAGTAAACAAGGAAATAGTTAGAAAACAGTCAAACCATAAACAGATTTAGACACGGAAAGAGAAAGTACATGACATTAGTATAAACAGGATGTGAAAATTATGCCCAGTCAACTAAACACCCTCTAAATGATCAATAAGGCCTCTCTTGGACTTCTCAGAGTCTTAGGACAAGCTATTTAGCTAAAGAGGGCTATTAAAAACTTTTAGAGACCACTCTTGGATTTCAATTAGTGAATCTTATTTTTTCTTTTTACAAGGGATGGAATAAACAATTTTCACTATGGTTGAACAAATATTTAAAAACTAAGTAATATAGAGAATAAAATGGGGATGAACTTTAATCCTTCAGAGAAATCCATAATTTCTGAGCCTGATAAACTGACAAGTTGTTATAGGTGCTATATTATAGTAGTTCAGTAAGATGCAAGACTATACAATACAAGATATGAGATGAAATCTCCACAAACAGTTGTGCTAATTGATCTATCCAGATATATGACTGCTAGATTTCTAGAGTAATGCAGTTCTAGGAAGTTAGAGTCATAGGGAGCTCTGTGTAATATATAATCATATCCATAAATAGTTGCCTAGCTCTCTTAATAACAGTGAGTATTTAATGATGATACTCTACACAAAAATATAGGTAGAACAAGCACAATCAGTTATTATTCGCATCTACAACCCCCATAACAATTATACATAGAGCTATAAATCTCATGGTCTATCCTCTGTCACCCTATATAGTTAGGGTTGAAGCTATACTACCAAACTTGTAAGGTACTATTATAACAAATAACTATATACACCTCTTATACAATCAGACTAGGAGCTCTATTCACATGTGCTGGGTAAAACCTCTGGAAAATAAAATATGTGGGTGCTAGAATTATTATTACATAGCAGCTAATTATTAATTTACAGAACTCCAGCTTATCTAACCCCACATGATATAAGCACTTAATAATGTGTGATTTCCTGTAGCTAGTAATTTTGATGGACTCTCTGGATAAGGCTAGGGGCATGCTACCCGCGGATAGCATACCAACAGAACATAATATGTAAATACCCCAGCCTGCATTAGGAAAATAAAGAAATACATAGTGAAAGGATATACACTACTTAAATATAAATATCATACATAAGAGCTCAAATCTGATATTCTAGAGATAGCATTCTATGGGGTTAGGTCTTTAATGTCACTGTAGCTCTTGCAAGGTAGCGTTGTGAGGCATGACTATAGATTGCTGCATCTACAAGCAGAAATTATGCTCTGAGTATGAAGTAATAGCCGTTGGAAAAACAAAGCGAGTATTTAATAGAAGACCTATACTGTGTTTCACTTATTGGTCATCTTATGGACCCAGCTCCAATCGAACCTAAACATTAAACATTGTGGAGGCTACAGAGTATGAATACATCATTAGTGGAGGGGGGAGGGGGGAAATGATCCCAACCAAACTGAACCAGTGAGCAAAAATTATATGTATACTTATAGGAGCCTATCTCATATAAGACACATGCAAAGTATATACATCATACCCAGAGGGAAAAATGACTAAAATACAGGACCTGTACATAAAGTAGATGGTCGAAGTGTATGGACAGTTTGCAGCCATTAGTACACATTCAGACTAGAAGTCCTCATAAATATGGCAGTCTTATGTCTAAGCCTTTACCACTCAAATTAGTCTGGATAATAACCCCCCCCTTCTTATATACAGGCTCAATATAACAAACCAGGACTTCGTGGCTACTGCAGTGGTTAATAAGGTGTCCTTATGTACATTATAGCGAGGAGGACCTGATTCTTATGTCTCATTTTCAACCCACTCCGTGACGTTCAGTGCTAGGGACATTAAATATAATATTGTACCCCAAGAGAGTAAGTTGCCAGCTCCACATCCCCAGTGTTTTCACGGAATGAACATAAGGGTAGCAAGAAAACTCTTTCCGGAAATAAAAGTCGAGGGACTGAGCTGGAGCTACCTTTGAGCGTCTCACCCTAATCCTCACAGTTTGTGTCGCAGAGATGTAAGAGGCCATGTGTAATGAATTATCGGCATAAGGCTGTATCTGCAAGGTAGAGTCCTCAGCTGCTGCTTGGATAATGATATGGTAGCTATCAAGGACTTTTGCAGCCGAATCATCCAGTACCCTATCCAGTTGGCTCTCTGGGACCATCTGAAGAGGTCTTACCCCTCAGTCCACTCCAAGAATGCTATCCACTGTGCTCCGCTCAACTGCATTGCACTCCATCTCAGTCTCCTTGAGAAAGAAGTGCGGGCTGCCTCCGGGAAGAGTTGAGTCCTCTGTACACTGATCAGAGTCATCAGCTGTGGCGGCCCGATCCAAGGGCCCCTTCGTCACGGAACCTCGCTCAGGAGATGGGTCGCAGGCAGCTGGAGGCACCGCTGGTGACTGTGTCCTCCTGGCAACCGAGCCGCACTCAACCCTCAAAGCGCTCCATTCCTCTTTGAAAACCCTAGTGAGTTGTTCAAAGTGATCAGTAAGTATTGCTTCCACTTCCTGTAGTTTTAGCTTAACGGCTGGCTCCATTTTAGGTAGGCCGGTGCGTGGCTGTTGCTGGGGTTTTTCTTTTTTCTCCTTCTCTCCACCTGTCTTCACCACTCTGTCCATAAGAGAGGCTGTAGAACAGACTCCGATTTCTATCCCCACAGTTCCGATTGCTGCAGTTTCCAGAACTGCTTTACCCGGAGAACCGGGGGGGGGGGGGTGTCAAAGAGAATGTAGTGTGGCCGCCGCCTTCCCTCTGGTGGTCCAGACTTAGGCTTCAATTTAGGCTAATCTGGCAAAAGTAGTATCAGTCTGTAGAGCAATGTGTTATAAGTCCACAACTGTAGACAAACAAAACAGATGGGTCAAATAGCCTTTGATAATCGGCGGATTATGCTGATGTTGTGCAGAGCTCCAAGTATTGCAGCCTTTCATGGCTGCCGCCCAGACACGCCTCCCTAGGGGGTAGTTTAATATAGCTGGCGGCGGGGTAGGAGCTCACATTAGGGGGTATGTAATGTAGCTGGCGATGGTGTAGGGGGATCACATTAGGGGGTTATACTTTTAATGTAGCTGGCGGCGGGGTCCGGGAGCGGCGGTTTAGGGGTTAAATACTTTATTAGGGATTGCGGCGGGGGATCATGGTTGACAGGTAGACAGACATTGCGCATGCGTTAGGTGTTAGGTTTTATTTAGCAGATCGCGGTTGACAGGTAGATAGACATTGCGCATGCGTTAGGTGTTAGGTTTTATTTAGCAGATCGCGGTTGACAGGTAGATAGACATTGCGCATGCGTTAGGTGTTAGGTTTTATTTGGCAGGTAGTTTAGGGAGTTACGGGGCTCCAATAGACAGCGTAAGGCTTACTACGGCTGCATTTTGTGGCTAGGTGAAAATGGAGTAAGATTTCTCCATTTTCGCCACGTAAGTCCTTACGCTGTATATTGGATACCAAACTCGGCGGGTTTGGTATACCTGCCTATGGCCCAAAAAACTAGGCAGAAATATAAAAGCGTAACTTCTAGGTTACGCCGTATATAGGATACCAAACCCGCGCACATTTTGGCGTCGCCGGCTTTTGCGGGCGACGCTGCATATCGGATCTGGCCCCAGACCTGAGAGAAAACTTTCAGCTAGACCAGAAGTTTTACACAGCGGGCCTCCCCCTTGGAAAAATTTCAAGATGAGGCCCCCACCATAGATGTTATTAAATTTTTTTGAAAGAATGTACTTTGAAATGTTTGGACTTTATTTATTAAAATTGCAGAATTATGAAAATTTGAAGATATATCACACACTTACAAACACACATAAACACACACACAGAAACACGAAAGTGCACAAATGCACACACACACACAAAAATTATTTTAACATTAAAGAGACAGTCAACATCTGTCTTGTTTAAAAAGATAGATAATCCCTTTATTGCCCATTCCCCAGTTTTGCATAACCAACACAGTTATAATAAAACACTTTTTACCTCTGTCATTACCTTGTAGCTAAGCAAAATTGGTGATAAAAGTAAATTGGAAAGTTGTTTAAAATGACATTCCCTATTTGAATCATGAAAGTTTATTTTGGACTTGGCTGTCCATTTAATTTTAATCACTAGGCAAGTAGGGATGTGCAATAAGGGGAGGCAGGGGTGGCAGTGCTTCACCTGTCATCATGGGACAAGAAATTATTATTCATTATAAATTAAATAAAAAAAGGGGTTTTGTATGTTAATCTATGGAGAGAGGCAGTGAGCAGGTCTGCCTCTCTTCATTGTGCCACATGACTACCATGCACCTAGGGGCTCTGCTTCTCTGAGGTGCTTGAGTGTAATGTTTGGTATTAATTCACTGAGATTTAATTCTAGGATACAACTGCAAAACTGCTTTTATGTTATGTGCTTGTTTGCTTCAGTTGTTTTCAGTGAATTTTTTTTAAAAGTTCCCTTTAAATTTCTTGCAGAGAAGTTATATAGAATACGTAATAAATACTGGTAAGCTTTGGTAGTGCAGAGGGAAATGTATATATCATGGATTATGTAACATATAAGCTCTTTAGTAACAGTTTGTTGCAAAATGAAACTGCAGCGTTTGTAAGTTAGAGCTAGGCGTTGCTTGGTGGTTCAGCTGTGACGTCAGGAGAGAGTGACACCCGGTCACAGAGACTCAGAAGCACAGATTCGGAATTCGTACTTATATGTTTGCAGATCCAGGCTGCTATGGTTTTGGCAAGTTATGTGGCTGCAGGTAAGATAGGAGAAAATCTTCCCTGTGCTTGATTAGTGAAGATAATGGTAGCAGCTGCGGTTGCTTTGTAAGGAAGTTAAAACACTTTTACTTGTAGTTTGTAGAACTTGTAGAGAAAACTCTGAATGAGAGTTTAACTGTAGTAGAATTCCTTAAATGCAGTATTACCGCAATTGTTTGATGAAAATTCCAGCTAGATATACTAGCAAACGAGTAGTATGGCTCAGGGCAGAGCGTAAAGGTTTCAAGCTTCACACTAACAAATGACTAAGCACCTAGTGAATTTCATGTCTTAGTCTTTTATGGAAGGTAGAGGTGAAAAGGTCAACCCCAAGTTAAAGGGGAAGAAACTGAAATATTGAGAATACATTACATTGCGTTAGCTGTGCTCACATCTGTATACTGTGATTCTGCAGATGCAGACACTGTACTGCATGTTACATACGTGTCTGATGTGTATAACGTAACATAGCGGATTAAGTTGAAAGTACCTGCTTGGATGCCGGGGACATGAGAACAACTGAAGTGGTACAAGTAGTTGAAGCGTTCACCAGCACGGTAGCACCTTTCAAGCCAGGCTTTTGTAACCAGTTGTCCACAGAGCACTTGCAACTTTTCCCTCTGTCAGAGCTATGGAGCACATTAAGGTGAGAAGGATATGTGTTATGGTTTTAGTGCACCTCTGTTTTACTCACGATAAATGCTACCATGCTCTGCATATACTAATTGTTGGGAGCCTTTTCAGCTCTGTGAAAAGGCTCAAGGTTGGGGTGGAGGAGGAGGAACCTGAAGATACTTTTCCAACACTTTTGGGGTTTTTTTTTTAATGTCCTTTTCCCATGGTCTGTCTCTGCATTAAAGGGTAGACCAGTTCCTAGATCTAGAGACAAGAAGGGAGACAATGGCACTACTCAATTTGTTAATGTGTTTTTTACGTTCCCCTACTAATTCATACAGTGGTGAGTATACTTGGTATTTGTATACTCCAATATAATATGTCTGTTAGGGATAGGTGCTTGTACCTATGGACAACCTTTGCAGAAAATCAGTAAGAAACTGAAAAAAGGGTACAAATGTAGCACTCAGTGAACGTGTTTGTGTAACACAAGAGATGAAGAAAACATTAAAATGTAACTTTTATTGGATCAAGTTAAAAACAGGGGATTTACAAACATTTTAAAAAGATGAAAATTTGGATCCACTACCTATTCGCCAGATAATATCACTACTGGCTAATAGAGACACACACCCACGTTAGGTTAATGTGTGGTCTCCTTATAAATCAAATGACAAGGCTGTCCCTTGGTATATTATTCTGAGTAAAGATAGTCTCTGATTAGAGTGAGTTTAAATAAATACTCTAGTCTGCACAACCTGACTCAATGAGTTGTGATTTTGGATGAATACTGTATTACCCACAATACTATAAAGAGTAAGAGATCTTGTGAACTCTTTATTATTACCTGTTAATACCACACAAAATTAAAGTTGAGTTTCCTAAAGTATTGTGGTGAGGAGTCAGTTTGTTAAACTCTAATATTGGGTGGCCTATTGTTACCGTTTTTTATCCTTGATGAATATCTAGGTTACCTTTTATTACCGTTTTTATCATCACTGATGAATATCTAAATCAATGGTGGTAAATATTGTACTACCTACGATACTGTAAAAAATAAGGAGTCCGATAAGCTCTTTGTTTTACCTGTTAATACCGTGATAGATTATACTTTGGTTTCCATGAGTATTATTATAAAGAGTTTACCAATAAACTCCAACAGTAAGTTACCTCATTTAAACCGTTTATTGAATATCATTATTTAGTATCCAGGTTCAAGGAGATCAAGTCTTTGTATAAATATTGCCTTATAGGTACCACTTGTAATACCGTAAATAAAGTAAATCTTATCTATAAATATTGCCTTATAGATACCACTTGTAATACCGTAGATAAAGTAAACCTTATCTTTTTACCACTATTGCTTTATAAATATCTTGGGTAATATATGGATCATATGAGTAATTAAAGTTTATAATATAGCTTGTATGGCTAGATAGCTTACACTAGACACCGCTAATGCGGCAAACAAGATTTTTATGAGTAATTAAAGTTTATAATATAGCTTGTATGGCTAGATAGCTTACACTAGACACCGCTAATGCGGCAACCCTTTGATACAGCCACCACGGCGAAACGCGTCAGTGGCGTCCCCCCGTTCTTCCCTATCTGTTGTTTTTAATTTCATTTGTTGACTCACTACCTTATTTAATGACAACGCAATAATGGTATAAAAATCTTGGTTGCCGCATTAGCGGTATCTAGTGTAAGCTATCTAGCCATACAAGCTATATTATAAACTTTAATTACTCATAAAAATCTTGTTTGCCGCATTAGCGGTGTCTAGTGTAAGCTATCTAGCCATACAAGCTATATTATAAACTTTAATTACTCATATGATCCATATATTACCCAAGATATTTATAAAGCAATAGTGGTAAAAAGATAAGGTTTACTTTATCTACGGTATTACAAGTGGTATCTATAAGGCAATATTTATAGATAAGATTTACTTTATTTACGGTATTACAAGTGGTACCTATAAGGCAATATTTATACAAAGACTTGATCTCCTTGAACCTGGATACTAAATAATGATATTCAATAAACGGTTTAAATGAGGTAACTTACTGTTGGAGTTTATTGGTAAACTCTTTATAATAATACTCATGGAAACCAAAGTATAATCTATCACGGTATTAACAGGTAAAACAAAGAGCTTATCAGACTCCTTATTTTTTACAGTATCGTAGGTAGTACAATATTTACCACCATTGATTTAGATATTCATCAGTGATGATAAAAACGGTAATAAAAGGTAACCTAGATATTCATCAAGGATAAAAAACTTTAACAATAGGCCACCCAATATTAGAGTTTAACAAACTGACTCCTCACCACAATACTTTAGGAAACTCAAGTTTAATTTTGTGTGGTATTAACAGGTAATAATAAAGAGTTCACAAGATCTCTTACTCTTTATAGTATTGTGGGTAATACAGTATTCATCCAAAATCACAACTCATTGAGTCAGGTTGTGCAGACTAGAGTATTTATTTAAACTCACTCTAATCAGAGACTATCTTTACTCAGAATAATATACCAAGGGACAGCCTTGTCATTTGATTTATAAGGAGACCACACATTAACCTAACGTGGGTGTGTGTCTCTATTAGCCAGTAGTGATATTATCTGGCGAATAGGTAGTGGATCCAAATTTTCATTTTTTTAAAATGTTTGTAAATCCCCTGTTTTTAACTTGATCCAATAAAAGTTACATTTTAATGTTTTCTTCATCTCTTGTGTTACACAAACACGTTCACTGAGTGCTACATTTGTACCCTTTTTTCAGTTCCTAGATCTGTAACCCCCAAGCCTGATGACTGACTTTGCCAATAAAACATTCAAATTAAAAAAAGTGAGAGATCATTCTGAGACATAACTGGATTAATAATTGAGGCAGCATGAGCCCCCTCTTGGAAAAAGCACTCACTCTGGGCAAGATTAAGTTGTGCCGTAAGTATTTTCCACACGCAATATGGTCTTTTCGCAATTAATTTTCATTGCGCAGATATTACAAGTCTTGAAAAATCACGATTTACGCAACAATCCTTTCCGTGCTCGAAGAGCTGTTGTTAACAGTTTTCCTCAACAAAAACATTTAATGAAACACTTCAAAAATGCATTACAAAGTACAGTTATGCTCATATTAACATTGTCTAATAAAAAATATTTTAAAGATATATTGCACAGAAAAGTTATATGGGCTAAAAGATAAGAGATCCCAGGTGTTAGAAAAAAAAGCAGATCAAGGGATTTTACATTGACATACAGCACATACACATAGAGAAACATGGGTTTATAGGTATAGAGATATGTTTAACTATGGAGATGATAAAAAGATTTTACATTACAATATTATGCACATTAAACAATAACTCAGATGGATTTTCAAAGAGATATTCACATATAGATCTTGAGATATCTAGACATATATATATTCATGTACAAATCTCACTATAAATAGATATATCTGTCCAAAAATCATCACATATATAGATATATTTATTTACAAAAAAATAGAACATATTCCATTAACAAAACAACCTTGCAATATTAAATATTTGCATTTTCATGTACACTTTTCAAGGAGAATACATAATGGGCTTTGAGCAACAGATTGGGGTTTTGTTTTTGTTTTTTTTCTATTTGTCTTCTCCATTGACTTCTATAGGGGTTAAAGTGCACGCAAAGTAAGTTATTTTGCAACTTGTAATACCTGTGCAACCCCAAATGCCAAAAAAATATAATGCACAATGTGGTTTCGCAAATGCAAAAAACAGATTAGCCGCGTGACTTGTAATCTTGCCCTCTGGGTTTTCTGAAAGAAGCTAGCCGAGCTTGCTGTGAGGACTGATTTAAAGGGACATAATACTTATATGCTAAATCACTTGAAAGTGATGCAGCATAACTGTAAAAAGCTGACAGGAAAATATCACCTGAACATCTCTACGTAAAAAAGGAAGATATTTTACCTTAAAATTTCCTCGGCTCACCAGTAAGTGCTCTGTAAAAAGTTATCTTTCAGTAACTGCCCAGCTGCAGGTAAAATAAAACAAAGGAAGAAAAAAAAGCAACCAATCAGCATCAGCAGTGCTGAGGTCATGAACTGTTTTACTGTGATCTCATGAGATTTCATAGGAAACTGAATAGAGAAATAACATGAGTGTGCATGAGGCACACTCTTTTGCAAATCCCGGGAAAGGCAGACTGATTTACTGCTTAAATTCCTTTACAATGGGGTGTGAATACTTAGGACATTTTGAGGTAAAATATATTTCTTTTTTACCTAGAGATGTTCAGGTGATATTTTCTAGTCGGCTTTTTACAGCTATGTTGCATCACTTTCAAGTGTTTCAATATTTGGGTATCATGTCCCTTTAAACTCTAAGAAAAAGATGGGTTGGCTAAACTGTTATGATAAATGTATATTAAAAAGAATTTCCAGCTTCTGATATCAAACAGAGCTTTGTTTCACTATATATGGGTCCAAAGGTCCAAGTAGTGGCTTGAAATGTCCTTTTTTTTTGTATTTTTGTAGGTATTTATGTGTGAACATGTGTCTGTGAGTATTTCTGCATGCCTGTTAGTGAGTGTGAGAGTGAGTGTGTGTGTGCGAGAATGTGTGTTAGAGAGAGTGACTGTATATATATATATATATATATATATATATATATATACATATATATATATATATATATATATATATATATATACACAACAAGAGAGGATGAGGTTCCAAAAATAGAACCAAGAAACTATCGCCTAGATTACGAGTTTTGCGTTAATAGGGGTGCGGTGCTAACGAGCAGTTTATGCTCACCGCTCACTTACAGACAGCGCTGGTATTATGGATTTTTACAAACCCGGCGTTAACCACAAAAAAGTGAGCGTAGAGCAAAATTTTGCTCCACATCTCACCTCAATACCAGCGCTGCTTACGTTAGCGGTGAGCTGGTAAAACGTGCTCGTGCACGATTTCCGCATACGAATCAATGGGGGAGAGCCGGCTGAAAAAAAACCTAACACCTGCGAAAAAGCAGCGTTTAGCTCCTAACGCAGCCCCATTGATTCCTATGGGGAAATAAAAGTTATGTCTACACCTAACACCCTAACATGAACCCTGAGTCTAAACACCCCTAATCTTACACTTATTAACCCCTAATCTGCCGCCCGACATCGCCGACACCTACATTATATTATTAAACCCTAAACTGCCGCTCCAGACACCGCCGCCACCTACATTATACTTATGAACCCCTTATCTGCTGCCTTTAACATCGCCGACACCTACATTATATTTATTAACCCCTAATCTGCCGCCCCCAACGTCGCCACCACTATAATAAAGTTATTAACCCCTAAACCTAAGTCTAACCCTAACCCCCCTAACTTAAAAATAATTTAAATAAATCTAAATAAAATTACTACAATTAACTAAATAATTCATATTTAAAACTAAATACTTACCTATAAAATAAACCCTAAGCTAGCTACAATATAACTAATAGTTACATTGTAGCTAGCTTAGGGTTTATTTTTATTTTACAGGCAACTTTGTATTTATTTTAACTAGGTACAATAGTTATTAAATAGTTATTAACTATTTAATAACTACCAAGTTAAAATAAAGACAAATTTACCTGTAAAATAAAACCTAACCTAAGTTACAATTACACCTAACACTACACTATAATTAAATTAATTCCCTAAATTAAATACTTTTGTAAAAACTCTGAATATGAATGATTATAATATCTTGTTAACCTTTGAAGCTGATTCTTTTAAGCTGCCGTTCCTGGATATTTTGATTAAGAAACAAGGTAGAAATTTACAGACTGAGATTTATCGTAAGCCCACTGCTACTAATAGTCTTCTTCAAGCGCAAAGTAACCATCCCTACTCTTTGAAAAAGGGAATTACCTACAGACAGTTTCTGCATTTACGCAGAAACTGTTCTACTAATTCCAGTTTAGATTTTCATGCCACAAAAATGAAAGAGAGATTTCTGGCTAAAGGTTACTCTCAAAATGTAGTTAAAAGTTCATTGAATCGAGTGAGAAAACTCAAAAGAGAAGATATTTTGTTCTCTAAAAGTGACAAAGTAGTTGAACAATCCAATCTTAGATTCATCACACAATACAACTGCCATTGGGACAAAATTCGCTACATTTTGGAAAAAAAATTGCATTTTCTAGTTGCCGATAAAAAACTTGCAGGGAAATTATTATTATTATTATTATTATCGGTTATTTGTAGAGCGCCAACAGATTCCGCAGCGCTATTAACAAAGACGGAGTACAACAAAACAATTATAGGGATCAAATGGGTAGAGGGCCCTGCCAAGAGTTGCACTGTTGTAGTCAGCTCTTGAGAAGGTGATCATCAAACAGCTGGACTCTTAGGCTTACATGCTAAGGGGGTTCAGGGGATAGCAATGGAGGAGAGGAACTGGTATAAAGAAAGGTTAGCATAGGTTGTATGCATCCCTGAACAGTAAAGTCTTTAGGGAGCACTTGAAGCTTTTAAAATTAGAAGAGAGTCTTGTGGAGCGAGGCAGAGAGTTCCACAAGATGGGAGCCAGTCTGGAGAAGTCCTGTAAATGGGAGTGTGATGAGGTGACAAGAGAGGAGGAGAGGAGGAGAGTAGGAGGTCATGAGCAGAGCGAAGGGGACGGGAGGGAGAGTATCTGGAGACAAGGTCTGCGATATAGGGGGGAGCAGTGCAGTTGAGGGCTTTGTAAGTCAGAATGAGAATTTTGTGTTTGATCCTAGAGGCAAGAGGAAGCCAGTGAAGAGATTGGCAGAGAGGTGCAGCAGATGAAGAGCGATGTGTAAGGAAGATGAATCTGGCAGAGGCATTCATTATGGATTGTAAAGGAGCTAGGCGGTAGGTGAGGAGACCAGAGAGGACAAAGTTGCAGTAGTCGAGGCGGGAGAGAATGAGAGAGTGGATTAAAATCTTAGTTGTGTCTTGTGTAAGGAAGTGTCTAATTTTAGAGATGTTTTTAAGGTGGAAACGGCAGGCTTTAGCCAATGACAGAATGTGAGGAGTGAAAGAAAGATCTGAGTCAAATGTGACCCAGAGACATCGGGCATACGGGGTAGGGGTAATGATGGAGTTGTCGACAGTTATAGAGAGATTGGGGGTGGAGAGTTTAGAAGAAGGGGGGAAAATAAGGAGCTCAGTTTTGGAGAGATTTAGCTTGAGGTATTGAGAGGACATCCAGTTGGAGATGTGAGAAACACAGTTAGTGACATGGGTTAGCAAGGAAGGAGAAAGGTCTGGTGCAGAGAAGTAGATTTGGGTGTCGTCGGCACACAAATGATTATGTAAACCGTGGGACTTTATTAGGGAACCTAGTGATGACGTGTAGATTGAGAAGTGAAGGGGACCGAGGACAGAGCCTTGCGGTACTCCGACAGAAAGTGGTGACGGGGCAGAGGAGGCCCCAGAGATAGCTACACTAAAGGTACGGTTTGACAGGTAGGACGAGAGCCACGAGAGGGCTGTGTCACATATGCCGAAGGATTGGAGGGTTTGGAGCAAGAGAGGGTGGTCAACAGTGTCAAAGGCTGAGGACAGATCAAGGAGGATAAGCAGAGAGAAGAGGCCTTTTGATTTTGCTGTAAGTAGGTCATTGATAACCTTAACAATTGCTGTCTCTGTGGAGTGATGGGGACGAAATCCAGATTGCAATGGGTCAAGGAGGGAGTTTATTGTAAGGAAATGGGATAGGCGTGCATAAGCTAGTTTTTCGAGAAGCTTTGATGCAAGAGGGAGGAGGGAAATAGGGTGGTAGTTGGATGGGGAGGTAGGATCAAGGGAAGGTTTTTTAAGGATAGGTGTGACCAGAGCATGTTTCAGCAATGAGGGAAATATACCGGTACTGAGGGAGAGGTTGAAAGTGTGTGTGAGTATAGGGGTAAGGGTGGCAGAGAGGGAGGGTAGTAGCTGTGAGGGGATAGGGTCAAGGGGACAGGTAGTGAGGTGAGAGCGCAATATAAGTGCCGAAACTTCTTCCTCAGTAACAGGGGAGAATGAGCTAAGTTTAAGGTTATGTGGGTTGTGGTTGATTGAGAGCATTTGAGGGGGTGAGAGAATGGAATTATGTTGAGAGCTGATTTCATTTCTGATGGAGTCAATTTTGTTATTGAAGTGGTTGGCAAAGTCTTGAGCTGACAGAGAAGTTGTATTAGGAGGTGGTGGAGGGCGGAGAAGAGTATTGAAAGTGGAGAACAAACGTTTTGGGTTTGAAGAAAGATTAGAGATAAGAGTAGAGAAGTAGTGTTGCTTATGGAAATTAAGGGCAGAGTAGTAGGAGTTCAAGATAAATTTGTAATGTTGAAAATCCTTGATAGAGTAAGGGAACATCGTGATGATGTTAAAAATAATAAAGAGACTAGCAGTGTTGCACAGCATTTTCAGACCTGTCATGATTCGAATTTTGAGTTACTCAAATTCATTGGCATTGATATTGGTTTAATACATAAGAAAGGAGGAGATCAGGATAAATGTCTCCTCCAAAAAGAAACAGGTTGGATTTATTGTTTAAATACGTGTGCCCCCATTGGCTTGAATACAAAATTAGAATTTGCTTCTTTTTTGTAATATCTATTTTGTCTTTAATGCTTATCTATATATTCTATATGGACATTTTTTTTGTCTCTTTTTCTATTGCATTAAAAGTGCTCCATAGACACTTTGTGCATATATTTGATTTGACTAATCTGCTTGAAATGATTTTGCTTTGGACTGCTTGGTGCACTTGGATACTAATTAATATAAGTTCTGTGAAGTGATTCTGGGTCAATGTTACTAGTGGCTGTTTGGTTTCAGCTATATTTTTACATGATTTGCCTAGTTGGGTTTGTTTCATGATTCACAAATTCGATCCTATGTTTCCTTAAGTTTCTTGGTTTTGCCCTGGGAATTAAATATTATCTTTACATAGATAATTTTAAGTTTTAAGAAGCCCTAGACTTCCACCATATGTGGTTGTTCCCTAAATAGGTGAGTGGACTAAGACTAGTTTAGGACGTTTCAGCTAGGTATATTAAAACTTTAGGTCTTAGGTTCGATTCTGTCATTTTGCAGATATTTATTTATATATATATTGCGAAAGTAGCATAAGAATTTAACTCTTAGTACTTTGTTCTAGTTAATAAAGGATAAAAACCTTCTAATTTTTATAAAGCCCGTTGTCTGCATTTTCTGAGGCCGGGGAGACGCCTTCACTTGTTGGTGTTGTCCCTAGCATTATTAGTTTAGGATTTGCATGCTTCTAATATGCACTACTTATTTTATTTCTAACAAATCTGTATACTCTAAGTTCATTGTATATACATTGTAATTAATTTCAATTGTAATGTTTGGTAAATACGTTCATCATTTCTCAGAGGCGTGTTTTGTTCAGCCTATAAAAGGCTTAGAATTCTATAATGACGTCAGCCCTGAGGAAGTCCCTGTCAGTCAAGGGGATGAAACGCGTGTAGGCAGAAGCTGATCTCTCTGATGAGACGCCTACCTGTGGGATTCGTTATTTCTTTCTTCAAACTTCATGGAGTTCGTTTGCTTGGAGCAATTGGTTGTTTGATTGCACTTTACTCTTCATGTGCAAACTTTGATGCAGCCTGGGATCACAGAGTCTTTGCTTTGTTACATCTAAGACTGTAAGTGTTTGGATCGCTATTTTTATAAGGCAGTGGATTTCTTTCCTACCGCGTAATAAGTGGATGTCTAGACACTTGCTCTGTAATATCACAATCACAAAGAAAGACTGATTATCTACAAGAATCACAAACTAACCGTGTCTGTTTGTTTAAAGAGCTATCTTTGGTACTTTTTGTTATTTGTATTTCACAACTTACGATCTCTGCATTTATGCCATACCCCTTTCTAAACACATAGATCCTCTATATATATCAAGACAGTTTTAACCATTTATTTTGTGATTGCCCTCTGATTGTGGTGTTGTGTTTAGTCGGTATAAGATTTCCGTGTTTTGCTGCATCTGTTATCACAACCTCTAAATTGCAGACATTAAAGTTTGTTTATTTATGCAATTTTGTGTATTGACAGCTTTATATCTATTTTATTGACTTTACTTTGGAGTTTACTACATAGATCCTCAAGTCATTATCATGACAACATATCCCTTACACTTATTTTGGGGTTGTCCACTGATAGAGGTGTTGTAGATTTTCTCCTCTCTGAAGCCTATATCTTATGCCCATCTATTTTCACATTTATGTTCTATTCCCTAAGAGACGTCTCTCATTGATATCATGTATAGATTAAAACATTACATTTCTTTTGATTTCTTTTTTGGTGATTAATTAATAAAATGCTAGTACTTTAAAAGCATGCCGTTTTTTTCAAGTTTTGTTCTCTATCTCTATCAAGCTCTACACTTGCCACTTGAATAATGTTTGAGATCCTATATATATATATATATATATATATATATATATATATATATATATATATATATATTTTAGGAATATTTGTGTGCTTTGGAGAATGCTGAATTCCCTATCTTTATGTAAGGATTACTTATCCTTACTATCTTTCTTTTGTTTTTGCATATATACTTAATAAATTTAATATAATGGCGGCAACATGGGGGCGGCAGATTAGGGGTTAATAAATGTAGGTAGATGGGGTCGATGTTAGGAACAGGAGATTAGGGGTTAATAATATTTAACTAATGTTTGCGAGGCGGGAGTGGGGTGGTTTAGGGGTTAATATGTTTATTATAGTGGCGGTGATTTTGGGGGCGGCAGATTAGGGGTTAATAAGTGTAGGTAGGTGGCGGCGACATTGGGGATGGCAGAGGAGGGGTTAATAAATATAATGTAGGAGTCGGCGATGTTGGGGGCAGCAGATTAGGGGTTCATAAATATAATGTAGGTGGCGGTGGTGTCCGGAGCGGCAGATTAGGGGTTACATTTTTTATTATAGTGTTTGCGATGCAGGAGGGCCTCGGTTTAGGGGTTAACAGGTAGTTTATGGGTGTTAGTGTACTTTTTAGCACTTTAGTTATGAGTTTTATGTTAGGGCGTTGTACCATAAAACTCTTAACTACTGACTTTTAAATGCGTTACGGATCTTGACAGGGTAGGGGGTACCGCTCACTTTTTGGCCTCCCAGGACAGACTCGTAATACCGGCGCTATGGAAGTCCCATAGAGAAAAGACTTTACGAAGTTTACGTAAGTCGTTTTTCGGTAAGGCCAAAGAAGTGTGTGGTTACCCTAAACCTTCAAGACTCGTAATAGCAGTGGGCGTAAAAAAGCAGCATTAGGACCTCTTAACGCTGCTTTTATACCCTAACGCACAACTCGTAATCTAGCCGTTAGTATTTTGTAACAGAAATGGTCTGGTCTCTTTATTGAGTAAAAGGATTCTAGTTTATAACCCAGATAAGATCTTTTTTACAACATTCTCTAGTATGTCAATACCATCAGAAATATTGTTTGGTCCGATTTCTAAATCTAAATCCTCACTACTTAGTGTTTGCAACCCTGATTATCCCACATCAAATGCAAATGTGGCTCCTGAAGCTGTTAGGCAGAGTGTCACAAACAGGACTGCAATTAGAGAGGGTTATGGAATCGTCATCTCTTTTTACAAAAAGGGAGATTTCCTTCTAAATACAGGTAGAGTCCACGGCGGCATTCATTACTTTTGGGAATACAGAACCTGGCCACCATGAGGAGGCAAAGACACCCCAGCCAAAGGCTTTAATACCTCTCCCACTTCGCTTATCCGCCAGTCATTCTTTGCCTTTCGTCACAGGAGGTTGGCAGAGAAGTGTCAGAAGTTTTTTTGGAGTAGTTCCTTATGAGGAGTACCTGCCCTTCGGGATGGAACTGGAGTTTTAAGTAGACTTGTGCATGATCGAAAAATTTGTTTCGGTTCATATCTATTCAGATTTTTTCTAATTTTGGTTCGGGTTGATTCGAATTCGGAAAAATTCAAATGAATTTGTTTTGGATTCGGTTCGATTCGGTTTGGTTCGGTTCGGAAATTCGGAATTTCGGTATGTGTTAGGTGGGATATGCTGTGTATTAAACTAGTATTATGTACTGTATATTAGGTGTAACCCATAGCAGAGTGATATAACCTAATATACTGTACAATGCTAGTATAATCCATGGCCATCGGAATCTACCAAATAAATCCGAACTAATTCGGATTTATTCGGTAGATTCGGCACTATTTCAGTTTGAAAATTCGAATTTATCCGAATCGCCGAATTTAATGAATTCGGCCGAATTTCCGAATCGATCCAAAACGAATCGCACATGTCTAGTTTTAAGTAGTCTTGTCAGCCTCTCAGTGAGAGCATTGATGAAAGTTAGAGTCTGGAGATGCAGGGAGAGTCTTTTTGCAAAACCATCCAGACAGTTCCTATAAGCAATCAGCGTTGACGAGTTTCGCTGCTTGCTTTCTTCACTCAAGTCCATATCAGAGACGCTGCTACAATCTGTCAAACTTGAAGAACCGTGTTGATGTTCCACAGAATGGTATCTGGTAACGATAGAAGACAGGGTCTCAGTGGGACTCCTTTATCTTTATGGAATCAAGGATTAATATCTCCTGAGGGGGATTATTGAACAGTGGGGTCCTTTTTTAATCATGTTCGTTATGTGATTTTTACTGTGTATGTGTAGGAAATTTTAGGCTACTAGGCTGATACGGAACATATAGAGCTGTGCAGTGTTATTAAGCTGGCACGCTTTTTCTAGCCGGGGCGGTCCTGCATGGGGCACCATGTGACTGGGTGTGGTCAAGTCTTGTTTTCTATTTCCATTTCCTGACCAAGTGGCTGCGGAGAAGAGTTAATTTCTCTACCTTTCTGGGTCATAGGAGGTGGTAAGTGCCTCAGTCATTGGGGTTGAAGGTGACAGATTGTTTTTTATCTAAAACTCTTAATTAAAGTTATGGAGGTATCTAATTTTCTAGAGAATTTCTCTAATACAGATTTTGATACCTGTGTATGTTGTGAGGAGGACCAGGTAGACCAGCCTGGTCTATTATGTTCCGTATGCCGCAATAGGGTGTTCTCTTTTAACAATGTTGAGATGCTAGAAACCACTGAGCCACCTGACTCTGAGGATTCCTCGTCCCGTGAGTTTCGTCCCCTAGAATCTTATCCTACACCTGCAGTTCCCCTGAGTGCCATTACTCCCTCGTCTGAGGGAGACTTTTTTCCACGGGAAGGTTACTGCGCATTTTTGCATGGCCATTTCTATGGCTTTAGTGAACTTGCCTCTTCCCTCTACGAAGCGAAGGGTTAATCTGTGCTCTCCTTATGGGCTGTCATGTAAAATGACGATTGTGCCAGATATGTCATCTGGGGGTGCGGTTCCTTCTGAGGCTTCAGAGGTAGAACCTCCGGGGTCGGAGTCGCTTGAATTCATTCCTCCGACTAAGGAGGATTTGGCCTTTAGACTTAGGGTGGCAAGCCTACGTTTACTCTTGAGAGAGATTTTGGCGATGTTAGAGGTTCCCAGTCTTGATCCGTCAGGTGGATCTCAGTCCTCTATATCAGATAACGATCTTGATTAGATGAGTGGAGAGGGTTGGATCCTCTCTTTTATCGTTTCTATGTATATAGTTATAGAATCCCTGTCCCGAGCTCTATGGGTGGGTTTGTGTTATACACAGGCAGGATCTGTTTGTTTGCACATCCTTTTGAATCCTTTTGGTGCATTTAACCATTTTCTTTTCTAATCCGTCTCGGATAGTTTTTTTGTTTTTTTAGGAGCTCAGGGTTCTTGTGGAAACTCATCTTTTGGAGTTTTGTCTCTTGGATTGTTTCTGGTTACATCGACTTTAATGGTGAAGATGGATGTCTTCCTAAGGAAGCTTCTATATCTCAGGTCGGGGTGATGTTCCCTCGATTCTATAGATATGAAAGTTTAAGCCTCAGAGCTTGTTTTTTATATTGGTTTATTTTCAGTTCCTAGCACTGCTCATGACAGACGTGTCGTACCCTTGATGACGGGCAGGACCTGTTTTGGGTAATAGTTCAGTCTGTTATTCCTTTCTAATATAGAGAGGGAGCCCTTTCTAATTATTCTGGTCCGGGCACAGTGGGCACTTCTATACTGAAGGACAGGCAGGACCTGTCTTAGGTTCTTCTGAGGGGCACTTGATGCTGAATCATATGAGTCCGGGGGTCCTAGAGGCTGGAGTTGAGCTTTTCATTCTATTTTTTTCGGGACTAGGGGACATTTGGAGTCCTATCCTGGTACTCTTCGCAGTGTCATACACTGTGGGTGAATGGCCCAATTAGGGGAGGGGTTTTCTCATCCTTATGGGTCCGAAAATCTTTAAGCAGAGCTTTTTTGATCGCTTTGTTCAGAGAGAATACAGTTTTCTCTACCTGGATTTAGGAAGAAGGTTATCTTTCCTGTCTAAAGCGGTCCAGTATAGTCTGGTACTTTTCTATATAAATTATGGAATCCGGCGACTGTTGCTGGATGTTCATTTGAATCATGCTTTTTTAAGCAGGACCGGTTCTTATGGACCGTTTTTCTTCCGGAACCTCGCTTCAGTCCTCAGTTTGGGATCTGGGGTTGAATGTGACAGTAGCCTATTTCTAGGTGTTGCGGTGGCTCCAGAATCTTGACATTTCTGATTTTCCAGCATCTTATAGTAGACTTTTTGGGTTTGCTTCCTGCCGGGTCCATCCTCAGTGGTGGACCTAGACCTGAGTTCTGGTGTTGTCCCCAGGTTGGATCCTTTGGATGCGGTTTGGTCTTTCAGTCAGGATGGCTCTTTGCATAGAGCTTACAAAGTTAAAATCACTTCATCGGGTTCTGCCCTCCAGTTCACTTTTGGCTTTGGTTGGTGCTGCGTAAATTCAGCCCAGGCCGAGTCTTCGACATGGCTTGGGTTCCTGACTCTGCCTAGTGTCTTTGTGGTTTACCGGTTAGGGATTTGTTCTCCAATGTTCGGTCCAGCTCTTCCGGTGTTGGGGACTTTTCTCCTAGTCCCCCAGGGCAGTTTTGTGTTGGTCTCTTCCCTGTCAGCAGGGAGAGAGTGGAGGATTTTCCTCCAATCTTTCTTGGGAGTTTTTTTCAGTTGAGATTTTGGCTCTGAGGTCTGCTCTTCTGAATACATGCCAGTTGGGACCTCTTGGTGAGTGGATTTTTTTCTGAGTCACTGAGTCCTCCTGCATAGACGGGAGGGTCTCGAACGGATGGAGGCCTGCTATGGCTCTTTTCAGCAGTCCATTCTTGAGCATGCTCATCCAGAACGGATGTTCCTTACTATCATCCGTTTGATCTGACTATCCAGTGGTTTTCAAATGCGAATCTGAGAAAGCAGATCGAGTTCTCAATTGAGCTCCACAGTACTAAAGGGCCAAGGGGATTTTTTCCTGGCCTAGCAAGCGGTCGGCTTAGAGTTTAATTCTGCTGGGGCAGTTTTTCTTTCTTCTGGGGAAGTCTATTTTCTCCTTCTCCTTTTCGACCATGTCACTCTTTTTTGAGGATGACTCGACCCTATGGAATAGGCGTCTGTGAGACGATTGCTCTATTTTTTGCCCATGAATTCATTATCACGGGTTTGAGGCTCACTGTCATGAGAGTTCTCTTGTTGCAGGGATTTACTGGGTCAGAGTCTCTTTGCATCTGGAATCTTTTTCTTCTGGGCGATTTGCGAGGGGTTGCTTGGACCTACATGAAAGAAGGTTTTTGTCGGAAGGGTTTTTTTTTTCTTTCAGCTCGTACCTGGTTCTTCATGCCCTATTTTAGGCGTGGAGGACTCCCCTCTTTTTGTCGGGAGGAGCTAGCTGGTCCGGTCTCTCTTCTGGATCCTGGAGTTCTCTTCTTTCCCTATAGAAGGAGCTAGTTCTTGATTGAAGGGGTAATCTGCCAGGATAGCATGCTGGTGTCTTAGCTACCTGGCATGCGGAGAACCATCTGTGGTTCCTTCTCTGTTATGCTTTTTCTCAAGCAGTGCTTACTATCTAGGGCACTGACTGTGGCAGGGCAGGCAAGTTCATCCCTTTGGATCGGGTTCCTTTGTACCTGTTCAGGAGGTGGTCTTTGAATCGTATTCAATTACCTATTTCGTCTGTGGATTGTCTTTTTCTACGTCATAGTTTCTTGTGTTGCATTTTACAACACATTCTTCCTTATTGTGGTCTTGCCTTTAATATGGCTATCCGAGGGTCTTCTTCCTAAGATGGTCTTATCATTGTCCAAAGGGAAGAGGTTCTTCCTTTTTTTGGGGAATCTTTCATTGAGGTTCTGTCAAACTACATTAGAGTAGTCAGTTTTTACTTCTGGGGGGTGCAAGGTTTTGGAAGCTGCTTAACTTCCTCCTTGTTAGTGGAGGAGTGTTTTTCATTAGCTCTAGGAGACAGCGGGACACGAGTCTCCTTAGAAGTTTTTAGCTCAGTTTGAGTGCAGTGACATCCTTTGGGTCTCTGACATGAGATCCTATGGTTCTGGTTGTTGGGCGGCTGCTTGGTCCTCCTAACATTCTTATTATTTTTATCTTTTTACTTCTATGAAGGAAGCCTTCAGGAGTTTAGTTTTCTTGCAGGCTGTGGTGCCCTCAGGTTGGGCCGCCTCTTTTTTTGTTCCCTCCCATTAGCATTCAGTGCCCTCTGTAGCTTGGGTATAATTTTCCCACAAGTAATGAATGCAGCTGTGGACTCTCCCTGTATTGAGAAAGAAAACATAAATTATGACTTACCAGATAATTTCCTTTCCTTCGATACAGGGAGAGTCCACAGCTCCCGCCCATGCTCTCCTGTGGAAGGCCCTAAATTTTAAGTTGTTTTTCTTCTGGCACCTTTTTCACCCTGATATTTCTCCTACTGTTCCTTGTTCCCTCTGTAGAATGACTGGGGGATGAGGGAAGTGGGAGAGGTGTTTGAGTCTTTGGCTGGGGTGTCTTTGCCTCTTCCTGGTGGCCAGGTTCTGTATTCCCACAAGTAATGAATTCAGCTGTGGACTCTCCCTGTATCGAAGGAAAGGAAATTATCTGGTAAGTCATAATTTATGTTATTATACCTAAAAAAAATCAGCTCCTGTGCTTCGTGAGAAGTTATCCTTCACCTACTCATTTTACTGTAACCTGCATGGTGAAAAAAAAATCAGAGCAGTACCATCAGTGCTAAATCCACATTATACTGTGCTCTTGTGGGATTTTACCATAATCTTGCAAGATTTCATAGTAACTCTCCTTAATCTAAGGAGGGCAATAAAGTGTCTGTGCCTGCACATGTCAGATGCACATTCCCTTGCAAGTTCCCGGACAAGCATCCTGATTGGATGCTTAAGGCTACTGAGGAAATTTTCAGGTAAAATATATTTCTTTTTAGTTAGAGATTCATGTGTGTATGTGATAATTTCTAGTCAGATTTTTACAGACATTCTGTTTCACTTTTGAGTGCTTTAGTATTTGGATGACAAAAAAAGTGATATATTTTTATTTTGTGCTCTTATTCTATGAGGTTTAAAGGGACATGAATCCCAAATTTTTTTTCTTTCATGATATAGAAAGAACATGCAATTTTAAACAACTTTCTAATTTACTTCTATTATATAATTTGCTTCATTCTCATGATATCCTTTGCTGAAAAGCATATCTAGATAGGCTTAGTAGCTGCTGATTGGTGGCTGCACATGAATGCCTCATGTGATTGGCTCACGCATGTTCATTGCTATTTCTTCAACAAAGGATATCCAAAGAAATAAGCAAATTAAGTAATAGAAGTAAATTGAAATGTTGTTTAAAATTGTATTCTCTACCTGGGTTTAGTGTCCCTTTAATTGCTTATTTGGATATTTCTGTCATAATAATATTTTTAAATGAAATTGCTGTGTCATCATAATATGAGGTCAACGTAGTTACTCATCACAATGATTACACAAAATCTGTACATTTTCTTTTCTCTGTATGGTGACTTCCTCCTGAATATCTGATTACCGACACTGCAAAGTGGACTTCCTCATTCCTATGCTATGTTACTAGCACATTGTTCTATGAAGATTCCTTGCTACATTATGTACGTGCATACATACCCCACCCTATCTAACCTCTGTTTGAATTTTGGACTGATGATTATTGGTCTGTTTATAATATAACTATTATGACTGACATCTTGAGCTCCTAGGACACAAATATGGAACTTTCCTCAATATATTTTTTTGGATGCTGGACATTAAGTTCAATAATGCCTGGATTACTATAATCATGCTTGATGAAAATTATTATATATTTACATAGTACATATCAGCAATTAAACACTGAGGGCTAGATTGCAAGTAGCACAATTAATCATTTCTAAATTTCAATGTTTTTCACATAGGAGAAAATGTTCTTTATATATATATATATATATATATATATATATATATATATTTCTTTCATGTAAGTGTCAAGAGTCCATGAGCTAGTGATGTATGGGATATACATTCCTACCAGAAGGGGGCAAAGTTTCCCAAACCTCAAATGCCTATAAATACACCTCCCACTCTCAGCTGTTTTTGGCACTTTATATTATAAAGTTTTTTAATGTATTTTGCATATATTTGCCATGAGTCGGGTCTGTATATTTCCCTTTGCAGTCTAACAGTTTCAGCATGGAAATTATGTTTATGGGAGAATTTAAGTATTTTGTTTCTTACCTGGGGTTCCAGTTAGTTTTAACTCTGTTTTTCAAAATTTTGGTGGGCTATGCTCGCGATGACGCAAAATGCTACATTTTACTGCGTAATTTTTGATGTGACTTTTTTGGCCGCGAAGTCATTTTGTTAGCTTCTTTGGCACCAAAAGTTTTTTCCTCCTTATTTGCGTCATCTTTGTTTGCGTCATTCTTGGCCCCAACATTTGTTATACTAAATCTTTCCCTTTTTTGTTTACTGATCTCATATGTTTGCTTTTGATTTTACTTTTGTATTAGAATTTTATCATAAGCATTTTTTCCCCATTCCTGAAAATGCTATTTTGAGGAAATTGGATATTTTGTTTTAATGTTATTTTATCTTTTTTGTTACATTTTGCAAGATGTCTCAAACAGATCCTGCCTCTGATGTTACTATAGGAACTAATCTGCCTGAACACAATTCTACCAAAGCTAAGTGTGTTATTGTAAATAAGCTGATTTTATTTTTTTCAGCTCAATTATGTGGCACTTGTTTATTCAATGTTGATAATGTTTCTATGAGTACAAATACATCTACTGTTATTTTTTCTCAGTTTAATGTACCTGATATTCATGCAGATATGAAATTTTTTATTTCTGCAGCCATAAGAAGGCTATGACTGCTATTTTGTCTTAAATTAAACGTAAAAGGTCTTTCCAAACTTGTCATAGATTTAATTAATTTTGTACTGACCGAAAGTATAGTAAAGTATTCTCTACTGATGAGGGTTCCTCTGACTCCTGCCTCAAAGACAGAAATTGACAAATCTTCTTTTGTATTTTTCAATTGAACATATTTGTTCTCTATTAAGGAACAAAATTTGAATTTCCAAAATTAAATCAGCCAATAGGAATGAAAGGGATGCCATCTTGATTCACGTACCTTGCATTGAAGACCATATGAAGAGGATGCTTCGCGCCTGATATCTTCAGGATGGACCTCCTCTGCGCCGCTGGGATGAAGATAGAAGATGCAGCCTGGATGAAGATAGAAGAGGCCGCCTGGATGAAGACTTCTCGCTGCCTGGATAAGGACTTTGCCGCCTGGATGAAGATAGAAGAGGCCCTCTGGATGAAGACTTCTTGCAACCTGGATGAGGACTTCGCTGCCTGGATGAAGATCGGTCAAGCGGGACTTCAAAAACTGTAAGTGGCTCTTCGGGTGTTAGTTTGAATGTTTTTTTTGGGTGGGTTTTTTTTTTAGTTTAGGGTTTGGGCTTTTTCGTAAAAAGTGCTAAATGCCCTTTTCAGGGCAAAGCAGAAGAGCTAAATGCCCTTTTAAGGGCAATGCCCATACAAATGCCCTTTTCAGGGAAATGGGTAGCTTATGTTTTTGTTAGAGTTAGGTTTTTTTATTTGGGGGGGTTGGTTGGGTGGTGGGTTTTACTGTTGGGGGAGCTTTGTATATTTTTTTGCAGGTAAAAGAGCTGTTTAACTTAGGGCAATGCTCTACAAAAGGCCCTTTGAAGAGCTATTGGTAGTTTATTGTAGGCTAGGTTTTTTTTATTTTGGGTGGGCTTTTTTATTTTGATTATTAGGTTAGGTGTAATTCTTTTTTATTGTGGATAATTTCGTTTGTTATTTTTTGTAATTAGATAGTTTTTAGAGTAGTGTTAGGATTTTTTTAATGTGTATTTTAGTTTAATTGAATTGGTAGTTAGTTTAATTTTAGTTTAATACTTATATTAGTTTAATTGTTAGTTTAAACTGAGTTTTTTTAATTTGACAGGTAAGTTTTAATTTAATTTAAGATAGGGAAATTGTAATTTTAATCTAAAGTTAGGGGGGCGTTAGGTTTAGGGGTTACTAGTTTAAATTAGTTTATTGCGATGTGGGGGGCTTTTGGTTTAGGGGTTAATAGTTTAATTTAGTATATTTTGCTGTGGGGGCTTGTGGTTTAGGGGTTAATAGGTTTATTATAGTGGCGTCGGTGTAGGGCTTAATAACTTTAGTATAGTGTGAGCGATGTGGGTGAACGGCAGATTAGGGGTTAATAATATTTTAAATAGTGTTTGCGATGCAGGAGGGTGGAGGTTTAGGAGTTAATAACTTTATTATAGTGGTGACGACGATGTCGGGGAGCAGAGGAATAGGGGTTAATACATTTTATTAGTGGCGGCGATGTTGGGAACGGCAGATTAGGGGTTAATAACTTTAATATAGTATTTGTGATGCGAGAAGGCCTTGGTTTTGGAGTTAATAGGTAGTTTATGGGTGTTTAGTGTACTTTGCAGCAGTTTATTTTTGAGTTTTATGTAACAGATTTGTAGCGTAAAACTCATAACTACTGCTTTTAGATTGTGAAACGGATCTTGTTGGTATAGGCTGCAACGCAAGCTTTTTAGCCTCACCACAAAACTCGTAATGGCTGCGCTATGGAAGTCCCATGAAAAAAACGTAATTTTTACGTGTGCGGGACTGACATTGCATTACAAGCTAAAAGGCTTGCGTTGCAGCAATACCGACAAGACTTGTAATGGCTGCAGTGCTGTTTTAACACTAAAAAGAGCATTTTTTTAGTGTTAAAACCCAAATGCACAACTCGTAATCTAGGTGAAAATTTTTAAAAAATGACTTGCATTGCACTGCAGCAGCAATCAGCATCCATCCATAAAGAATGACAAAATAAAAATTTTATTAAACAAAAATTAATTTTTTGGGAACATCAATTACAGAATATAGATAATTTTTGATTACTTATAAAAAATTATTTGTGTACTGTTATGGTATACTACCGGACTGCAAACTGGTATAATAAGGGTAATGGTAACTAATGTTAAAGGGACAATAAACCCAAATTTTTTCTTTCTTGATTCAGATAGAGCAGGCAATTTTAAGCAACTTTCTAATTTACTCCTATTATCAATTTTTCTTTGTTCTCTTGCTATCTTTATTTAAAAAGCAGGAATGTGATGCATAGGAGCCGGCCCATTTTTGGTTGAGAACTTAGGTTATGCTGGCTTATTGGTGGGTAAATGTAAGCCTCCAATAAGCAAGTGCTATCCATGATGCTGAACCTAAAATGGGCTGGCTGCTAAGATTTACATTCCTGATTTTAAAATAAAGATAGCAAGAGAACGAAGAAAAATTGACAATAGGAAAAGAGGAGATACAGAGGCACCAATATGGCCTAGTAACATCTAGACACAGAGCAAAACAATGGTAGGTGGAGTGGCACTCACAAAACTGGGTTACCCCAAAGGTGCAAAAAATGCAGGCTGGATCAATAGGCAGTGGTCCAGCTCACTGTAAGCCCACAATGGAGACACTCAGATGGATAGTCAGCAGGGCAGCAAACCAAACTTCTACACCTATGAGTACTGAAAAACGATACCCATAGCCTAGTACAGTTTGGATATAGGGATTTCAACATTAATGGTCACACTTACAATAAGCAGTGCACCTCCAGGTGCAATAAAGGCAGACTGGGGCCTCGCAGTCACCCAGTAGACTGTAATCAGGCGTTGACGGAATACACTTAACAACCAAACGGTATGTGTACAAATGAATAATCCCAGACGATAGCAGCAAGTGTATCATAAAAACAGATATTTATTTAAAACAAAGCAACGCGTTTCTCAGCCCCTCAAGGGCTGTTTCCTCAGGCTATACAATAAAAATATAAAATTTGATACACTTGCTAAATACCCTTCGAATCCCTATCATAGGTTAATTGGACCAAGCCCTCCCCCTTCCCCAATCCTATGCCATCTGTGTACACATATTCGTTAACTCCCACATTCTAACCTCTACACATCTCATAGAAAATCTTATTAGTGATGTCATTTAAGATATACCACTAAAACTCCATTTATTATGTGTATATAATAAGGGTATGAACTTATCTCATAAACATACGGCTAGATTACGAGTTGTGCGTTAAGGTAAAAAAGCAGCGTTAACAGGTCCTAACGCTGCTTTTTTACGCCCGCTGCTATTACGAGTCTTGCAGGTTTAGGGGCATCACACACTTCTTTGGCCTTACTGCAAAATGACTTACGTAAACTTTGTAAACCCTTTTTTCTATTTGACTTCCATAGCGCCGGTATTACGAGTCTGTCCTGGGAGGCCAAAATGTGAGCGGTACACCCTCTACCTCCAAGATCACTAACGCATTCTAAAGTCAGTAGTTAAGCGTTTTATGGTACAACGCCGTAGCATAAAACTCATAACTAAAGTGCTAAAAGGTACACTAACACCCATAAACTACCTATTAACCCCTAAACGAGGCCCTCCCGTATCGCAAATACTAAAATAACTATTTTAACCCCTAATCTGCCGCTCAGGACATTGACAACACTATAATAAACATATTAACCCCTAAACCGCTGCACTCCTGCCTCGCAAACACTAGTTAAATAATATTAACCCCTAATCTGCTATCCCTAACATCGCCGCCACCTACCTACATTTATTAACCCCTAATCTGCCGTCCCCAACGTCGCCGCCACCATATTAAATGTATTAATCCCTAAATCTAAGTCTAACCCTAACCCTAACAACCCCTAATTTAAATATAATTTAAATAAATCTAAATAAAATTCCTATCATTAACTACATTATTCCTGTTTAAAACCAAATACTTAACTATAAAATAAACCCGAAGCTAGCTACAATATAACTAATAGTTACATTGTAGCTAGCTTAGGGTTTATTTTTATTTTACAGGCAAGTTTGTATTTATTTTAACTAGGTAGAATAGTTATTAAATAGTTATTAACTATTTAATAACTACCTAGCTAAAATAAATGCAATTTTACCTGTAAAATAAAACCTAACCTAAGTTACACTAACACCTAACCTAACCCTTCAATTAAATAAATTCCCTAAATTAAATACAATTAAATAAATGAAATACAATTAGCTAAAGTACAACAAAAACAAAACACTAAGTTACAGAAAATAATAAATAAATTACAGATATTTTATTTACACCTAATCTAATAGCCCTATCAAAATAAAAAAAAGCCCCCCAAAATAAAAAAAAAAACCCTAGCCTAAACTAAACTACTAATAGCCCTTAAAAGGGCCTTTTGCGGGGCATTGCCCCAAAGTAATCAGCTCTTTTACCTGTAAAAAAAATACAAACACCCCCCAACAGTAAAACCCACCACCCACACAACAAACCCCCAAATAAAAACCTAACTAAAAAAACCTAAGCTCCCCATTGCCCTTAAAAGGGCGTTTGGATGGGCATTGCCCTTAAAAAGGGCAGCTAGCTCTTTTGCGGCCCAAAGCCCTAACCTAAAAATAAAACCCACCCAATATACCCTTAAAAAAACACTAACCCCCTGAAGATCGACTTACTGTTCTGAAGACCGGACATCCATCCTCAAGGAAGCGGCAGAAGTCTTCATCCAACCAGGCCGAAGTCCTCAACGAAGCCGGGATAAGTATTCATCCAAGCTGGGCGAAGTGGTCCTCCAGACGGGCAGAAGTCTTCATCCAGACGGCATCTGTTCCAATCAGCCAATAGAATGCGGAATCTAAGGGACGCCGGATGAAGAGGATGCTCCGCGTCGGATGTCTTGAAGATGGAGCAGCTCCGCGTCGGATGGCTGAAGATAGAAGATGCCGTCTGGATGAAGACTTCTGCCTGTCTGGAGGACCACTTCGCCCCGGCTTGGGCTATTAGATTAGGTGTAATTAGTTTAAATATATTGTAATTTGTTTATTATTTTCTGTAATTTAGTGTTTGTTTTTTTGTACTTTAGCTAATTGTATTTCATTTATTTAATTGTATTTAATTTAGGTCATTTATTTAATTGTAGTGTAGTGTTAGGTGTTAGTGTAACTTAGGTTAGGTTTTATTTTACAGGTAAATTTGTATTTATTTTAGCTAGGTAGTTATTAAATAGTTAATAACTATTTAATAACTATTCTACCTAGTTAAAATAAATACAAACTTCCCTGTAAAATAAAAATAAACCCTAAGATATATACAATGTAACTATTAGTTATATTGTAGCTAGCTTAGGGTTTATTTTATAGGTAAGTATTTAGTTTTAAATAGGCATTATTTAGGTAATAATATTAATTTTTATTTAGATTTATTGTAATTATATTTAAGTTAGGGGGTGTTAGGGTTAGACTTAGGTTTAGGGGTTAATATATTTAGTATAGTGGTGACGTTGGGGGCGGCAGATTAGGGGTTAATAAATGTAGGTAGGTGGCGGCGATGATAGGGATGGCAGATTAGGGTTAATAATATTTAACTAATGTTTGCGAGGTGGGAGTGCGGCAGTTTAGAGGTTAATATGTTTATTTAGCGATGTCCGGAGCGGTAGATTAGGGGTTAGAAAATATAATGTAGGTGGCGACGATGTTGGGGGCGGCAGATTAGGGGTTAATAAGTGTAAGATTAGGGGTGTTTAGACTCGGGGTTCATGTTAGGGTGTTAGGTGTAAACATACATTTTATTTCCCCATAGGAATCAATGGGGCTGCGTTACTGAGTTTTACGCTACTTTTTGGCAGGTGTTAGACTTTTTCTCAGACGGCTCTCCCCATTGATGTCTATGGGGAAATCGTGCACGAGCACGTATGACCAGCTCACCGCTGACTTAAAGGGACACTGTACCCAAAAATTTTCTTTTGTAATTCAGAAAGAGCATGCAATTTTAAGCAACTTTCTAATTTACTCCTATTATCAATTTTTCTTCATTCTCTTGCTATCATTATTTGAAAAAGAAGGCATCTAAGCTTTTTTTTGGTTTCAGTACTCTGGACAGCAGTTTTTTATTGGTGGATGAATTTATCCACCAATCAGCAAGGACAACCCAGGATGTTCACCAAAAATGGGCCGGCATCTAAACTTACATTCTTGCATTTCAAATAAAGATACCAAGAGAATTAAGAAAATTTGATAATAGGAGTAAATTAGAAAGTTGCTTAAAATGTCGTGCTCAATCTGAATCACGAAAGAAAATTTTTGGGTACAGTGTCCCTTTAAGCAGCGCTGGTATTGGAGTGCGGTAAGGAGCACAATTTTGCTCAACGCTAACTTCTTGCGTTTTAACGCCGGGTTTGTAAAAACCCTTAATACCAGCGCTGCAGGTAAGTGAGCGGTGATAAAAAAACTGTTTGTTAGCACCGCACAGCTCCTAACACAAAACTCATAATCTGGCCGATAGTGATTCCGTAAAAGAAACTA
Source organism: Bombina bombina (assembly GCF_027579735.1). Lineage (NCBI taxonomy): Eukaryota > Metazoa > Chordata > Amphibia > Anura > Bombinatoridae > Bombina > Bombina bombina. Next base: position 96,610,114 of record NC_069499.1, read on the forward strand.
CATATAATCATGATAGAGAAATGAAGTGCCTAAAATATAAATGATGGGTTATGTATTAATCCCATTGGGGAAATGCCCTATTTGTTTAATTGACACTAGAAGTGAACATGATCCGTCAGTCGACCTAATTCGGTGAGTCATAGTCATCTCCATAAGCTGATACATATATATGTGAAGATCGCAAGTAATGTAATATACATAATATAAAGTGTAAAAGTAAACATACCATTTAGTGTAAGAAAAGTGTTCAAACATAGCCGCTCCAACAACGCCAACAGTTACGTCAGAGGGGTGTGTGTATGAGTCTAACCAATCATCTGGCCTATAGTCAGTGTCTAAGGAGGCATATCGACTGACGTTTGTGTATAATGTTAAGAGCGTCACCCTATCATTAAAATGTGACCATCAGTTGTACCCTAGGTAAACAATACTAATAAACAGCGATCTGTATAGCTACTGACGAATGTCATAATAACAACAGATCCTAGATAGCCACTTGAATCCCTAAATAGCTACTAAACACATCACCCAATCATGGAGCGTAAACAACCAAAGTGCATGGAGTGTACACAACCAGAAATACTATAAGACTTACCTGTAAATACAACAATGTGTAAAATAGCGAAGGGTCACCTATAGTGCAATAAAGAAGTCAACAACCCATAAATTCGTACCCCGGACACTCTAGCCGGGTCCCTACTAATGGGGGGTCATTGGTGACATAAGAGACTATATCAAATGTGTAATAGACTAATATAGTGAATTGTATATATAAGCGTGAACGTGTCAGGGAACTTATACTGGGCAATGATTAACAATAAAAAATATATATATGATCGTAAGTGACGTGATAAGATAAACATGGATTATACTGGCCCCTCACCAAGTGAGGGTAATATATTACTAATGTTAATCTTCAGTTATATAATGACAATTGTTAAATACTACTAGTGTGAGGTAGCAATGTATGCCACATTACTATATCCTACTCGTGTGTGTACCCATAGTGTTAGAATGTATGTGCTCAATAGATAAAACCAGATGTTATAGATACCCTTAATTTTATAAATATCAGTCATAAAAATGACCATATCTAAACCAGCCCTAATCAAATATTCTAAAGTGAAAGTGTTAAAGGTACTAAAAAAGTCTACCCCAGCCCTCCTCCCATGTAATAAGCAATAAAAGTCCACTTTCATGTCACATACGATGGGTGAATTATTCACTATTAAAAACTATATGACTTGCGAATTCTTATTTTTGGTCTATTTGTTAAATTGCGTCTGTGGGGCCCAATATGTGGGTCGCACTTGTCGCAAAGTGAAAAAGAGATGGGGCAAACACTCTACTAATATTAAAAATAAGTCCAAGTCCCATAGCGTCTCGAGACATTGTCTAATTGCTCATGGGACATTACAAAACCCTATGAAAATTTTGCCTATTGAACATGTATCTAGAGTCCAAGCTAATGCTTTATGACTCTTAGGAGACGTGAATCCTACTGGATCACGAAATTAAAGACCCTTCAGCCTGATGGTCTGAATGAAAATCTCGATTTGGCAGCTTTTAGTTAAACTCTTAAAGACATCTTTTGTTGTTTACATATCTGTACCGTTCACATTCGGGGACAGCGTCTAGGCTGAGATACTAGTCAAATTATTTTGCTTATCCTTAGGTGTATTCTGTTTTCACCCTCACTCATCGTAGATCATTAACACAAATCACATTATATATTTTTTTCAGTATTAGCTATACTTAAGATGATTCAATTCACAACATTATCATATTGTTACTCTTTTAGTTAGACAATTACAGATGTCCAATCAAACTATCCAAATATACAGTACTCATCCTATAGATAGTTAGGGTCTATGCCTAACCAAGTATAGTTTTTTGATCCGGATTAAGCACTTCTTTAGTTTGCACATTGGGTAGACCATTGTACCTTTTATGTAGTTGCTACCTCACCATTATATATATTTATATATACATTTTTTTATTTTTAATTAATGCTGGTTTAGATATGGTCATCTTTATGACTAATACTCCATTTTTTCACTATTATTGCTTATTACATGGGAGGAGGGCTGGGGTAGACTTTTTTAGTACCTTTTACACTTTCACTTTAGAATATTTGATTAGGGCTGGTTTAGATATGGTCATTTTTATGACTGGTATTTATATAATTAAGGGGTTCTATAACATCTGGTTTTATCTATTGAGCACATACATTCTAACACTATGGGTACACACACGAGTAGGATAAAATAATGTGGCATACATTGCTACCTCACACTAGTAGACTGGGATGGCCATTCCAGAACATTGTACTTGTTCCTCTGTATAAATGCCAGAGTAGATTTTGAGCAGTGTTTTGGGTTGTTGTCTTGTTGAAATATCCAGCCCCGGCGTAACTTCAACTTTGTGACTGATTCCTCAACATTATTCTCAAGTATCTGCTGATATTGAGTGATATCCATGCGACCCTCAACTTTAACAAGATTCCTAGTACCGGCACTGGCCACACAGCCCCACAGCATGATGGAACATCTACCAAATTTTACTGTGGGTAGCAAGTGTTTGTCTTGGAACGCTGTGTTCTTTTGCCGCCATGCACAAAAGTCCACAGCACCTACTTCCAAAATGAAGCTGGCTTGTCCAATATGCGTTTGCATGCCTCAAGCGACTCTGTTTGTGGCGTGTGTGCAAAAAAGGCTTCTTCTGCATCACTCTCCCATACAGCTTCTTCTTGTGCAAAGTACGCTGAATTGTTGAACGATGCACAGTGACACCATCTGCAGCAAGATGGTGTCGTAGGTCTTTGGAGGTGGTTTGTAGGCTGTTTTTGACTGTTCTCACCATCCTTTGCCTCTCTGATATTTTTCTTAGCCTGCCACTTCTGGCCTTAACAAGAACTGGGCCTGTGGTCTTCTATTTCCTCACTATGTTCCTCACAGCTTAAATCTATGCAATAGCTTTTTGTAGCCTTCCCCTAGACCATAATGTTGAACAAATTACAATCTTTGTTTTCAGATAATTTGAGAGTTGTTTTGAGGCCCCCATGTTGCCACTCTTCAGAGGAGAGTCAAAGAGAACAACAACTTGCAATTGGCCACCTTAAATACTTTTTCTCATGATTGCATGCACCTATCTATGAAGTTCAAGGCTTAATGGGCTCACCAAACCAATTGTGTGTTCCAATTAATCAGTGCTAGGTAGTTACAGGTATTCAAATTAAAAAAAAATGACAAGGGTGTCCAAATTTATGCACCTGTCTAATTTCGTTTGGATGCATATTGCACATTTTCTGTTAATCCAATAAACCTCATTTCACTACTGAAATATTACTGTGTCCTTCAGTTATTTGATAGATCAAAATGAAATTGCTGATCCAAACACCCAATTATTTATAAAAGAAAATCATCGAAATTATCAGAGGTGCCTAAGCTTTTGCATACAACTGTATATATATATATATATATATATATATATATCCAAAAAGAAACGAAGAGATGCAGACGGCTGTTTCCAAAAATAACTCGACTTTATTCTAGTTAAAAAGTCCGTGAGTACACGATCACAGATAGTCACAAATGTAGCATTGACTAGAAAGATACTGCTGCTGACATGTTTCGCCTCTGAAGGCGTAATCATAGCTACAGTTAAAACACCTGATAACTTATTTAAGGCGGCTGAAGATACCTGATAAGTTAAAACTTAATTGATGAGTCAATGCTAAGGTTTTTTTTATTTAACCCATTGGTACACTGAATGAACAGCCTCAAAACATATTCATAATGTGGGACACAATCCATACATATTAGTGAACCACCTCATACATATATAAATGTATTTCTTTGCTTATGCACATATATGGCACATAATGAAATACAGAATATAACCAGAAAAACAGTACCCTGCTAAGCATATGTATCGAAAAGATTACTCACTTATATACATATGTGTAGAATTTGAGAATATACAAATAGAGTAAGAGAGCATAAACTACATTTAACATGTGATATATAGGACACAATAAAGGACACAATAAATCAGATGAGTACATAGTCAAATTGCATATATTATATTAATATGCATATGCAAATAGGACATATACATTCAAACCACTTATTGTGCAAAATAATAATAATAATAATACACGTATAAAACTTAGGTAAAGTATTTTTGTGATTATATACCAAATACAATCAAAAGTAATTAAACTTTAAAAAATATGTGCATTCATTAGGATGCATGAATGTATATGTCCATACTGTAGCATTATATGGGAACCAGATTATAAAGATAAACAACCATTTTGAAAATAACCATTTTTAAATAACTATTTTTTAAAAATACAATGATAAGGATTGATAGAAGTCATAGGGACATGATAACATAGGCCATGTAAATATAAAAGATACATGAGCATGTGTATAAGAACATTATGCTTATTACAACTGCAGTTACAAACACATTCTGCGAAGGAGGGAGATATCGGAAACAATGGAAATTTATTTCCAGAAGTTAATAAGATCGTATTCCGAGTTCAGGCCCAGGGAACTTGGGTCTGAAGTCTAAAGATCCAATACATCTCCCTCTTTCGCAGTAGTTTGTAACAGTCACCTCCTCTAGGGGGGCAGTTGACTTTTTCTATCGCTTGCCATCTCAGACTGCTGATGTCTTTATTATGATGGCGTAAGAAATGTCTAACCAGTGGTGTACTGGCTTCTCCTGCTTGTACAGTGGACAGATGATTCCGAATGCGGACCTTAACCCCTTAAGGACAAGGCCATTTTTCAATTTCTTTCCCTTAAGGACCAAGGCTATTTTTACATTTCCGCGGTGTTTGTGTTTAGCTGCAATTTTCCTCTTACTCATTTACTCTACCCACACATATTATATACCGTTTTTCTCACCATTAAATGGACTTTCTAAAGACACCATTATTTTCATCATAAAAAAACTAATACATAAAAATCAGTGCGCCAAAAACCTATATAAAAAATATAAACATATAGTGCATAAAAATAATAAAACACCTATAAGTATATAAATAAATAATGCATAATATAAAATAATGCCAAGTATAGTCAAAAACCCAATCAAACCAGACCAATGAGGAAAGTGATGGGAAAGAAAAAATGGACAGTTCAACTAGTCCAAAATCCAAATCCTGAATCTGGAACGGATGACAGGCTGCTTCTTCGAATTTCTTGTTGGTGTCCCAAGATGTTAAACTCTGCAGAAGAGAATAATAAAAAAAGAAGGCGCCACCATAGTGCACAATCAGATGTATAAAACACACCAATAAAACAAGTAAGACCGTACTTACAAGATGTAAGACACTTGAAAAGTGTCACAACCGCCTTCTGGACTGTTATAGAGTCGTCCAGCTAACTCCCACTGGTTGATCTCTGAAATCCTCTTGGATGTGAGAGTGGCGATGACAAAGGAAACCTGTATCCAGCAACAGTTTCACAGAGCCGGCTCGTCCTGTAATATCCAATAATGCTATAGATACAATGTATCAGGTGGATAAGTGAATAAGTGAATAAGATATAGTTCGTGCAAAAGTCTTGTAAAAGCAAACAGACTTTATTTGGGGTACAAAAGCACAACGTTTCTCGGTCTCTCCTGACCGTTTCCTCAGGTGCAATATACATAATGATTTAAACCACAAACTTTTATTGCCGCATTCTCGGCGTCTCCTAAAGTAAACAGCGCATGCGTGAAGGTGTGACCACTTATAGAGCTTCCATTGGTGGCTGAATATCCAATGATAAGAGCAAAAATGCTCAAGCCTCTGAGTATAATCAAATCAATAGCGTAGCCGAATAGAGCTGCTATTGGTTAGTAACCACCCGATGACATGCGAAAAAACGCTCGAATAACTGAGCATATTCAAAACATAAGCGTCTTGAAAACTAAAAAGGATATATTGAGGGTTATATAAGAGATAAACTAATAAACTGAAAGCGTATATATGTGTATGCATCGGGAGTGAACTAAAATTCTTTGCCATTCGGTCACTCTTAGTGGTAACACCCACACCGCCACTTGCAAGAGGTTAAACCGGGGGGCCTATCTAGCAGGATACAATTTGCATAGTTAAAACCCTATTATTTGTACACATCTCGCTATAAAGATCTAGGTAAAAGATACCTCATATTACTAGCCTAAAAATTACAGTATTCTGAAAAATATACAGGTACTTTAAAACATTGGCAAAACTCTAATCTAATAAAAACACAAAGATATCAAGGTATCGTAGCCTACTACTAATACTGGACTAAAAATAATATATTATATTAACTACTTTAAAATATAACAAACCGTTAAAACATATAAAAATATATACACAAATTTTTTTATATATATATATATATATAAAACCATACACACACATATATATACACACATTATCTACCCGCTGTGCGTAAATCAATCAATATACAAACGGCATTGATATAAAATATTATATACATGGCATATAATGGTGATATAATGCATAAGTTGTAATAGCACATAATTTGATCGATGTCCCAGATATATGCATTATATCACCATTATATGCCATGTATATAATATTTTATATCAATGCCGTTTGTATATTGATTTATTTACGCACAGCGGGTAGATAATGTGTGTATATATATGTGTGGGTATGGTTTTATATATATATATATATATATATAAAAAAAAATTTGTGTATATATTTTTATATGTATTAACGGTTTGTTATATTTTAAAGTAGTTAATATAATATATTATTTTTAGTCCAGTATTAGTAGTAGGCTACGATACCTTGATATCTTTGTGTTTTTATTCGATTAGAGTTCTGCCAATGTTTTAAAGTACCTGTATATTTTTCAGAATACTGTAATTTTTAGGCTAGTAATATGAGGTATCTTTTACCTAGATCTTTATAGCGAGATGTGTACAAATAATAGGGTTTTAACTATGCAAATTGTATCCTGCTAGATAGGCCCCCCGGTTTAACCTCTTGCAAGTGGCGGTGTGGGTGTTACCACTAAGAGTGACCGAATGGCAAAGAATTTTAGTTCACTCCCGATGCATACACATATATACGCTTTCAGTTTATTAGTTTATCTCTTATATAACCCTCGATATATCATTTTTAGTTTTCAAGACGCTTATGTTTTGAATATGCTCAGTTATTCAAGCGTTTTTTCGCATGTCATCGGGTGGTTACTAACCAATAGCAGCTCTATTCGGCTACGCTATTGATTTGATTATACTCAGAGGCTTGAGCATTTTTGCTCTTATCATTGGATATTCAGCCACCAATGGAAGCTCTATCAGTGGTCACACCTTCACGCATGCGCTGTTTACTTTAGGAGACGCCGAGAATGCGGCAATAAAAGTTTGTGGTTTAAATCATTATGTATATTGCACCTGAGGAAACGGTTAGGAGAGACCGAGAAACGTTGTGCTTTTGTACCCCAAATAAAGTCTGTTTGCTTTTACAAGACTTTTGCCACAAACTATATCTTATTCACTTATTCACTTATCCACCTGATACATTGTATCTATACCATTATTTTCATCATATCTTATAATTTACTATAAATTTTTTTATAAAATATGATGAAAAAATGGAAAAAAACACACGTTTTTTAACTTTGACCCCCAAAATCTGTTGCACATCTACAACCACCAAAAAACACTCATGCTAAATAGTTTCTAAATTTTGTCCCGAGTTTAGAAATACCCAATATTTACATGTTCTTTGCTTTTTTTGTTATAGGGCAATAAGTACAAATAGCACTTTGCTATTTCCAAACCATTTTTTTTTTTCAAAATAAGCGATAGTTATATTGGAACACTGATATCTGTCTGGAATCCCTGAATATCCCTTGACATGTATATTTTTTTTTTAGTAGACATCCCAAAGTATTGATCTAGGCCCATTTTGGTCTATTTCATGCCACCATTTCACCGACAAATGCGATCAAATAAATAAAATTGTTCACTTTTTCACAAACTTTTTCACAAATATCAGGTTTCTCACTGAAATTGTTTACAAACAACTTGTGCAATTATGGCACAAATGGTTGTAAATGCTTCTCTGGGATCCCCTTTGTTTAGAAATAGCAGACATATATGGCTTTGGCGTTGCTTTTTGGTAATTAGAAGGCCGCTAAATGCCGCTGCGCACCACATTTGTATTAGGCCCAGCAGTGAAGGGGTTAATTAGGTAGCTTGTATGGAGCTTGTAGGGTTAATTTTAGCTTTAGGGTAGTGTATTAGACAACCCAAAGTATTGATCTAGGCCAATTTTGATATATTTCATGCCACCATTTCACCGCCGAATGCGATCAAATAAAAAAAAATTGTTCACTTTTTCATTAACTTTGGGTTTCTCACTGGAATTATTTACAAACAGCTTGTGCAATTATGACACAAATGGTTGTAAATGCTTCTCTGGGATCCCCTTGTTCAGAAATAGCAGACATATATGGCTTTGGCATTGCTTTTTGGTAATTAGAAGGCCGCTAAATGCCGCTGCGCACCAAACTTGTATTATGCCCAACAGTGACAGGGTTAATTAGGTAGCTTGTAGGGAGCTTGAAGGGTTAATTTTAGCTTTAGTGTAGAAATCAGCCTCCCACCTGACACATCCCACCCCCTGATCCCTCCCAAACAGCTCTCTTCCCTCCCCCACCCCACAATTTTCCCCGCCATCTTAAGTACTGGCAGAAAGTCTGCCAGTACTAAAATAAAAGTTTTAATTTGTTTTTTTTTTATTATTTAAAAAAATAATAATCATATTCTGCTGTGTAGGATCCCCCCCTTAGCCCCCAACCTGCCTGATCCCCCCCAAAGAGCTCTCTAACCCTCCCCCCACTATTAGTCACCATTTTGGGTACTGGCAGCTGTCTGCCAGTACCCACTTTGCAAAATAACTTCTTTTTTTTTTTAAAAACCTAACTTTTTTGTAGTGTAGCTGCCCCCCTCCATACCCTACACCCTCCCAGATCAACCCCAGATCACTCCTTGATCACTCCTCCTCTGTACCCACCACCCTCTTCCAGCAAAAAAAATTCACAACAAAATTGCCTTAAATCGCGATCGCGCACGCGCCCCCTCACATCCAGTGCGCGCTCCCGCACACACCCGCGCGCACCCGGCATAGTAAACAGCCGGAAGGAAGTTCCCCAGTGATGGGCCACCCACCCACCTCCCGGCAAAGGCTCCCACCCACCAACGATTGGCACCATCACTGGCCGATGCAGAGAGGGCCACAGAGTGGCTCTCTCTGCATCGGTGTGCCTAAAAAGGTATTGCAGTGATGCCTCAATATCAAGGCATCACTGCAATACTTTGAAAGCGGCTGGAAGCGATCAGGATCGCTTCCAGTCGCTTGAAACCCTTAACGACGTACAGGGTACGTCGCTGGTCTTTAAAGACCAGCTTGTGTAAGACGTACCCTGCCTGTACGACATGCGTCGTTAAGGGGTTAATTTCATTAGTGGTTAAACCTACATATTGTAGGTGACAAATTGTGCAGGTGAGTAAGTAAATGACATAGGTTGATGTGCACTTCAAGCAACTATTGATTGCAAAAGTATCTCCAGTCACTTCTGATTTAAAAATGTTAGACACCATAATGTACTCACAAACCCGACACTTCTTTCTACACTTAAATAGGCCCTTATGTACCAGCCAAGAACTGGTTGGTTTATTTAATTCTGGCAGTGATGAAGGTGACAACACATTTGCAAGGGTTTTGGCTCTCTGGTATGAGCAGTGCAATTCATCACTGACACATTTTTCCAATTTATCATCAGCTGAGAGAAAGTTGAAATGTTTTCTAACAATTTTACATATCTCAGTATACTGAGAGCTGAATTCGGTGACAAAAGTTACACCTTGGAAATCTGTGTCAGAGGTGGAGCGAACTTTTGAATGTTCCTGTACCAAAGTGGTTCTGTTGATTCTCTGTACTTGTTGTTCTGCTTTTAAAACTATTTGTTTAGAGTAACCTCTTTTCTTTAATCTGTTACTAAGTTCCATAGATTGTTCCCGACAAGTTTGGTTAAGGGTACAATTCCGTTTTACCCTGACAAACTGTCCCTTTGCGACTGCAAATGGAACGTGTCGAGGGTGGCAACTGTTGGCATGCAACAGTGCATTGCCAGCTGTGGGTTTCCTATAGATCTTACTAATAAGCTTTCCTTGTTCAGTTCCTCTCAGGGAGATATCCAAGAAATCAATGGTTGTAATACAGAGGTAAATTTGATACCAATAGTGTTGCTATTTAGAAAATCAATAAATTCCAAGAATTCTGAGTCGCCGCCTAACCAGATAAGGAGAGGTCATCAATATAGTGTCCATAATACTGGACCAGATGCCTTTGGGGGTTATTATCTCCATAGATGTGGGACAGCTCCCATCAACCCATAAAAATGTTGGCATAGGAGGGGGCAAACTTGGCCCCCATAGCTGTCCCACATCTCTGGAGATAAAACCCTCCCTCAAACTTAAAATAATTATGGGTTAGCAGAAACTCAAGAATCCTCAGAATGTATTTTTGAAAATCCTCACTGTAATCTGAATAGTATTTCAGAAAATAGGCCACTGCTTCCAGCCCCTCTTTGTGCGGAATGGAAGAATATAACGCAACAATGTCAATTGTGGCCCAACGGTACAAGCCAAAATTCCATTTTACACCTTCAAGAATATTAATAACATGTTTAGTGTCACTAAGATAGCTATAGAGTGACAGTACGAAAGGTTGTAAAATGCTATCTATCAATTGCAAAACATGTTCATTTAAAGAACCTATCCCGCTAACTATGGGACGTCCCCTCACCTCACTAAGGGACTTGTGTATCTTAGGGAGATGGTGGAAAATGGACACTATAGGGTGGTAAACACAAAGAAACTCAAAAGTTTTGAGATCAAAGTGCCCACCTTCCAAACCATCGTCCAGGATACTCAATAGTTCACGTTTATAGATATTGGTGGGATCTGCAGATAGAAGGGCATAGTTTTCAGCGTTATTTAATTGGCAGTGGGTTTCTTGAACATAATCTGCTTATTTAAGACCACAATAGAGCCACCTTTATCCACTTAATGAACAACTATGTCTTCCTCACTCCTTAACTCATCAAGGGTCAATTTCTCCTGTCTGGTTAGATTTGGTTTGACCTGATTGCCAGTTGTTTTTAATATGGACAAATCACGTTCAACCCTCTTAAAGAAGGTTTCCAATACCTGTCCTCTATTTTGAATGGGATAGAAGTCTGAGGGGTTTCTGAAACCTCCAAATGAATTAATAGTATTTGATTTAATATTTTGTGTACCTTCCCTTAATAGATGTTCAAGTGTGAGAGTATCGCATACCTCACTAAATGTTAATTTATTGGTTTTAAGTGAGGAGGGTGCTTCTACTTTAGGAAGTTCAGTGTTAGTCACCAGCTAGTCTGGTTCCCCTTGATAATGTGTCTTCAAAGTAATATTACTAATCAATTTATTGACGTCCAAAAGTGTTTTAAATATTTAAAAATTACTCGTAGGGGAAAAATTTAAACCATAGCTGAGTACAGATAATTGGGCAGGTGTACGTATGTGTTTTGATAAATTAACAACATTGTCAGTTATTTGTATTTTTGTTTCCCTCTGTTGCCTCTCAGCTGGTATCGTTCCTGACCCCCTTGTGCCCCTAATCCTATCCCTGTTTTCTGTTGAGGAAGGAAAAAACCTGAGCCAGATTTAATTTGTCCTCATTAGAGACATTAGGGCCCTGTGCGTGTGTACCCACTGTTTCAGTTACATAAATATATTTGGAATTAGAAGTGGTAGAACCAAATTGAGAATCTTTGGGTCTAACCACTTGTGCTTGGGCTGTATTCTGGAAATTGTTGGCTTGTGTTGGGTATATGTGTTTCGAGTTTTTAGGGTACTCTTTTGTGGTTCTTCACCTCCTGAAGCCCCGGCATCCTCTCCTGACTCAAACTCACTGTCTGAGTAAGTGACCTTTTTCTGATCAGATGTGGAATTTTGCTGACCCTTGTTTTTATTATTGTTACGTTTATTTCTAGATCTACTGCTATTGTAGTTATGTCTAGATCTACCCCTGTCAGAGCGTTTCCAAATATACACACTGTTATTTGTATAGTCAGATTGGTCTCTGATAAATTTTGTGTGTTTGGTCTCTAATACATTTTGTTTCACTTCTGCCACACTATTTTTAAGTATAGCATCAAATCTAGAGAAGTTAATGTCAGTCAACCTATTATTCATCTCAGTCTGTAAGAGGCCAATTTCCTCTCTAACAGTATTTAGCAGGTGTCATTTATATGAGTTTAACAAAACCATTAAACGAATAGAACACTCAGAAAGTATATCGTTCCAAGAATTAACAAAGTCAACATCCGAAACATCAAAAGTGGGAAATTTGTAAATACGTAACCCACAAGGAATAATTTTAAGTTTGGCATAAGTTTCAATTGTCCATATGTCCCTCTGCAGTTTATGTTCTATAATTAGCAGTTTCTCCATTTCTTCAAATAGACCAGATATCGAATAATTGGCTTTATCTGTTGCAAATATCATGGTTATATCTGTATCAGGACAGTCCCTTGCTGAAAGAGGCATTAGTGAATAAAATTGTGACACCTCCATGATTAGTTATGTAAAGTCCCTGTGTGTTTACAGAAGTGTCAGCTGTGGATAAGGTGCTATCAGACATGCACCTAATAAATAATAATATAAGTGAAAGGACCACAGCAACACTTTTTAGAAACCCAAAGAAAAGTTAATATAAAGTACTATACAAAGTACTAGTATGCATAAGTATAAAAAGTCCCAATAATGAGTGGCAGTGGAGCACTTCTGAAATACAGTTTCAGGTTAGAGATTTGAAGTGTAGTCACCCCGACATGCCAGGAAAGATAACAGTGTGGACAGAGAAAACTTTTAGGCTATTAGCCCTTTGCCCATAACAGGTAAACAGGTGATTAGTGCATACAGGATTAGCAAAATCAGAGATCAAAGATCAAACTGCAGCTCCGGGAATATACCTCTAGTCATGGTGGCAAACAAACTTGCACATATTGCGGTTGGTCATTTAGACCTAGACTCACCATACAGGCCGGCCCAGATTCAGTGCAGTGTCTTCACCAAAGAAACAATTGGCATCCTTACAGCAGCCTCTGTCCGTATGAGAATTCAAAGTTCCGGCGTCCTACTTGTGCAGGGGGAGTGACTTACACCTCATAATCCCACAGATCCAATCAGATCCAATCAGATCCACTTGGCTTGTCTGGCTTGTCTATGAGCCATCGTCAAACTTGGATTTCAGCTGGTACGGGACTCCAGGGACAAATAAAAGGAAAGCCTCTGCTACCTGATGATATACAGCCAAAAAGAAACGAAGAGATGCAGATGGTTGTTTCTAAACATAACGACTTTATTCTGGTTAAAAAGTCTGTGAGTACACGATCACAGATAGTCACAAATGTAGCAATGACTAGAAAGATACTGCTGCTGACATGTTTCGTCTGTCAAGGCGTAATCATAGCTACAGTTAAAACACCTGATAACTTATTTAAGGCGGCTGAAGATACCTGATAGGTTAAAACTTAATTGATGAGTCAATGCTACGTTTTTTTTTTTTATTTAACCCATTGGTACACTGAATGAACAGCCTCAAAACATATGCATAATGTGGGACACAATTCATACATATTACATTAGTGAACCACCTCATACATATATAAATGTATTTCTTTGCTTATGCACATATATGGCACATAGTGAAATACAGAATATAACCAGAAAAACACACACACACACACATATATATATATATACAGTATATATATACTGTATATATATATATATATATATATATATATATATATACACACAACACACAGAGAAAGTCCAGCACTCACTGACAAGCTCTCAGCTAAGATTAAAAGCAAAAATGGAAGGGATAGTTATTGCATTTGGACAAATGGGACAAGCTCAGGTACCACGTCAAGGTCCCTTCCAAAAACCTGGGTCCTTAAACCAGCCAAACAATGCAAGCTCTCAATTCAAACAAACTGGGAACAAGTGAAAGGTGCACAGGCTTATGTAATCACCCTAGACATATACAAAACACTGAGGGGGGCTGCACTCTTAGACCGGACTGGGTACACATCCCATGACCCTGCAACATGCTCAGCCCTTGGTGCTAAATGGCACTCACAGGAAGCTGTGCAGTCCCCAAAATCAAAGGCAGTGGGGCACTGCAGAAATAGTTGCAGAGTTACCGAAGCAGAGAGGGCCACTCTGTAGCCCTCTCTGCATCGGACAGAGGTGGGACCGATGGTTGGTGGGTGGGAGCGTAAGAAGGGAGGTGGGTGGGCGGCCTATTGCTGGAAGAGGTGAGAGGAGGGCGGGAGTGGGCAGGACCACTCGGCCACGCTATAGGGGAGAAAAAAATTCCAAAGATTGAGGGGGAAGGAGGGAGTAGGGGCAATGGGGGGATCATATGTGGGATAGTTTGAGAAAAATGGATCTGGGAGAGAGAGGGGGTTTGGGTATTGATGGGGGGCAGCACCACAAAAAATGAGTATTATATATATATTTATTTATTTTTTAATTGCCTATTTTGCAGCAAACTGGGTACTGGCAGACAGCTGCCAGTACCTAAGATCGCCACAAATAGGTAGAGGGGGGAGGGTTAGAGAGCTGTTTGGGGCGGGGGTTTAGGGAGGTTGGGAGGTTAGGGGGGATACTACCCTGCAGAAAATATATAATTTTTTTTAAAAAAAGTTAAAAAAATAAAAAAAAAACTTATTTTTCTACTTGCAGACTTTCTGCCAGTACTTTATTTATTTATTTATTTATAAAATATTTTACCAGGAAGGATACATTGAGATTTCTCTCATTTTCAAGTATGTCCTGGGTCCACAAAATATTGCATTGATACAATAGGGTTCAATAAAATACAAAAACAATAATAATATGCAAAATTTAACATAGATCAGGTAGGAAATATATAATTAACCAATATGACAGGTGCATTCTGTTTTGAGATATGTAGAGAGGGATCTCTTAAAGGATTTTAGTCTTGGGGTAGGTTTGAAAGTGTGCAGGAGGTTGTTCCATAATTGTAGTGCTCTGTAGGAAAAGGAGGATTGAGCTGCTTTCTTTTTGTATTGAGGCAAGCTAAATAATGTGCTGGTACTGGATCGGAGGTTATAGGAGGTGGGAATAGCCGGGGAGAGCATTCTGCTCAGGTAGGGTGGGAGCTTCCCAGAAAAGCTCTTAAACACAAAGCTGGAAAGATGGAGGGTGCGTCTGGATTCCAGCGACAGCCAGTTTAGTTCTTTTAGCATGTCACAATGGTGGTTCCTGTAATTACATTGTAGCGGCAGAACGAGTTATACAATGTATTAAGTTTATTAAGGTGAGTTTGCGGTGCAGGTGCTAATACTACATCCCCATAATCAATGATTCGAATCAGCATTTGCTGTACAATCTTTTCCTTTACTGTAGGGCTGAGGCAGGATTTATTTCTGTACAGGGCACATAGTTTTGGATAAAGTTTTGATGCAAGTTTTTCTATGTGGAGGCCAAAAGATAGATTGGGGTCTAACAACATACCCAAGTATTTGAAAGAGTAGAAAGCGGTCAGTGTGCAATTTGATTTTGTTTTGATGCATAGATTGGAATTTTGTAGTTTGTATAATTTAGGTCCCGTTCCAAAGATCATTGTGACAGTTTTGTCAGTGTTTAGGAAGAGTTTGTTTTTTGAGATCCACTTTTCTACCTCTGTGAACTGGTCTTGGAGCACTGCTTCAAGCTGCGGCAGATCGGAATTGCTTGCATAGATTACCGTGTTATCTGCGTACATGTATACAGTTGAGGATTTGCAGAAATTAGACAGATAATTTATAAAAAATGTGAATAGTAGGGGGCCGAGAATGGAACCTTGGGGAACACCACATGTGACTGGGAGAGGGAGGGAGTAGCTGTCAGAAATGGAGACATACTGTGATCGATCCGATACATATGATCAAAACCAGGTTAGTGGACGATCACCAATACCTGAGTTTTTTAGTTTGAGCAGTAGAATTTTGTGGTCTACTGTGTCCAAGGCCTTTGCAAAATCAAGGAAAATAGCTCCAGTTAGGTCTCTAGTTACCGCCCACCTAGCTCTCCTGTGCATTCCCTTTCTGACATAGCCCATCTCCTTAGTGAAACCATAGCTCAAAACCCAAAAAGTGACATTTTGATTTTTGGAGATTTTAATATTGATTGGCTGAATCCTAAAAATAATAGTTCTTGCACGCTGTTTAAGACTTTGCAGCTAACGCAACTAATCTCCTCCCCAACTCGCATAAACATTAAAAGCCATAATCACACCCTGCTCGATTAGATTCTCTCCACTTCTCCTGACAGAATCCAGAAGGCAGGTGTTCTCCCTAACAGTTTCAGTGACCACTGCTTAGTGTACTGCATGCGCAAAATAAAGGCTACTAAATCCTCTCCCAAGGTTAAAATCACCAGGTCCTTCAAAAAATGTAATCTTCAATAATTTCTAAATGACATCAAGAACCTCCCCTGGCACAGATTAAACTTAACGCCAGATTTAGACTCTGCATTTGAATTCTTTCAGTCCGAACTCCTACAAGTTTGCAATTTGCATGCCCCGCTGCGTAAGGTGAGAGTAAAAAAAACACATTTGAATTGGATCACAGCTGATCTCATTCAAATGTACCAGTTTCGGGATTCATTGTGGTCAAAGTTCAAGCATACTGGCTCTATGAATGATCACTGTGTATATAGACAATGGTGAAATATATGTGTTACAGTTAAAGTGCAGAAATCAGTTAATGTGCACATTACCTAGTTAATCTGCAGATTAACTAGGGTGATCAGTTAAAGTGTAAAAAAATTGTTTAATTTCTCACATTACCTAGCTAATCTGCACATTACCTACTAGGCACTAGTTAAAGTGCAAAAAAAAAAAAACATTTTAGCTTTTTAGAAAAGTTTGTTTCTCTCATGTAAACTGTTTATTGAAAAAGAAGCAGAAGAATGTAATAAATAAAGAACAGAATGTTCCGATTTCGGCGAGGGCAGATACGCTCCAGACACAATTTGTGACTGCAAATTCATTTCCTAGATCTAATATTTTAAACCGTTTGTTTGTATTATATTTTTTTTAATTGTTATAGTTGAGTTTAACTAAATAAATAAAGAACATGATGTTAAATAAAAACATTATGTTAATTTCATTAATTTTTTTAGTTGAGTTTAACCAAATAAATAAAGAACATGATGTTAAATAATATTTGAGTTTAACGAAATAAATAAAGAACAGAATGTTCCAATTTCGGCCAAGCTCAGATACGCTCCAGAGTGCTCTGTTCTAATCTATAATAAATAGATAGATTCGATAGATAGATAGATAATTTCCCAGACAGAGAATTTCAAGACGTGCAGGCTGTGACCCATGGTAAGGTTCCCAGAGGCAGTTGCGGCACCCGAGGCTCTGATTAGAACAGAGCACTCTGGAGCGTATCTGCCCTCGGCCGAAATCGGAACATTCTGTTCTTTATTTATTTTGTTAAACTCAACTATTATTTAACATCATGTTCTTTATTTATTTTGTTAAACTCAACTATAACAATTAATGAAATTAACATAATGTTATTATTTAACTTCATGTTCTTTATTTATTTTGTTAAACTCAACTATAACAATTAAAAAAAATAATACAAACAATCAAACGGTTCAAAATATTAGATCTAGGAAATGAATTTGCAGTCACAAATTATTTTATTGCAGTTTTTAGATTTGATATAGGAAATGAATTTGCAATTGCTTACTTATTTGTGCAGTCTAAAAATTGGTGACACTTTGAATTACATAGATAGATTCGATAGATAATTTCCCAGACAGAGAATTTCAAGACGTGCGGGCTGTGACCCATGGTAAGGTTCCCAGAGGCAGTTGCGGCGCCCGAGGCTCTGATTGGAACAGAGCACTCTGGAGCGTATCTGCCCTCGGCCGAAATTGGAACATTCTTCGGCTTCTTTTTCAATAAACAGTTTACATGAGAGAAACAAACTTTTCTCACTTTAACTACATGGAAGCAGTTAATGTGCACATTACCTAGGTAAAGTGCAGATTCTGAACTTTAACTGAGCAAATCAGTTAATCTGCAGATTAACTGATTCTGCACTTTAACTGTAACATATGCACTAAACAAACAAAATTGGCCAACGCCCAATATATATCAAACCCTAGAAAGTTTTTTTTTAAGTCATAAATAACTTACAAACTCCACTAATCCACTCCAAACCCTCCACTGTCAAAGTGGACAACCAAACCCTGCAGAGGGAAGAGGAAGTGCCGCTACAGTGTACCCACGTCCGGGTAAACAACTATCTCAGTCCGAAACATGCCAAACTGGGCAGGGGCGGTGGACATCCGCAAGAATGCAAAAGAAAAAATATGCCGGCTACAGGCAACAGTGAAAAAAAAAACTTCTTTAATCCATTAAAACACAGGATGAACGGTTACAATACACAAGTGGAGGGGCTCAGCTGATCTTTTCATGCCCGTAGGCGTTTCATGCCCGTAGGCGCTTACTCATAGATACTCAGCACAGGTAAAACCGTTGCTAAATTTAAGGGCTAAATTACCAATCAGATGCATTGTATAAATTACGTATATCTGTGTGTAATGCAAAATAATATAGGTACTATTGGTTACAGGCCCTTAAAGTGATAGCAACATCTAAAATCAAATTGACAATTACTTGCATAGATAACAAAAAGTGGCTCTTAATCCTTGTTAAATTCCTAATCGAATATTTACATAGAAAACATATAAATATGGCGAACATATATGCTGGTATAATAAATATATATATATATATATATATATATATATATATGTCACACAGAAAAAAAAATCCCTGGTTATATTAAATTAAGTAGGATTAAATTTATATAGGGTAATTTTTCTACACAACTGATTACATTGAAATATATATGTGTGTATATAGGCATTACTATCTCACTAGACCCTACCTGTCTGTTAATATCTATATATTTTATTACAGATGACTATTAATAAATGACAAATGATCAAAACAAAGATATTATCCTTTAACCATTGACCTTTAAGTCATCGCAGGCTGTTATAAGCTATATGCCATATGTAGGAATATAATACAATATACAAATAATTTAAAATATAATATAGATAAATAGACTATTTAGTCCTAAATATTAAATATTGTAATTAATAATATTCTTATTCTCAATCTAATTTTAACTTTTGTTCTTACTTTTGGTTAATTATTATTATTATTTAAATATTTAAACATTTATATTTTTATTCCACATAATATCGCATGTCCCATTCTAAATTCATACCTAACTGTGATTTTGTTTTCAATTTATAGATCCAAAAGAGTTCTTTTTTATCCAGGATCTTAACTAGATTACCTCCTCTTAATGGTATTTTGGCTAAATCAATAATTCTTATTTTAAAATTAGGGACATTGGTGAAATGAAAAAGATTAAAGTGCTTGGCTACAGCCGAATCTTTTTTGTAATTTTTAACGTCTCTCAGATGCTCCCTAGCTCGTGATCTAAGGGCTCTAGTAGATTGTCCTACATACTGAACCCCACAAAATTGACAGTCAAGTAGGTAAACAATGTTTTCAGTGAGACAAGTCGCATAAATGTCAA
This sequence comes from Bombina bombina, assembly GCF_027579735.1. Taxonomy (NCBI): domain Eukaryota; kingdom Metazoa; phylum Chordata; class Amphibia; order Anura; family Bombinatoridae; genus Bombina; species Bombina bombina. The sequence goes on from NC_069499.1 coordinate 96,629,850, forward strand.
AATTAAATTTGTCACCTGTAACATGGCTAGTAAAAGTACTACTAAATTCCATATTGTCACACGTCATACAATTAGTTAAATGTGATCTAAGATTTCCTTTGCCTCTAAGCCATGTACTTTTGGATTTGTTTTTAGAAGTAACCATGCTATGTGAAAGTCTTGTAGCCAAGGTGGGAGGTTTTCTGGCTACAAACTTGCAATTCTTAACATATGCCTGTAAGGTGTCATCACCCTTTAATACACTGAGATGCTTCCTGATGATGTTACAAATAGTGTTGTAATGCACAGAATATTCTGTTGAAAAAGCAATATTATTTTTACCAAGATATTCTTTATCCATAACCGTACTAGGTATATCATGTTTAGCTTCCCACATTTTTATTTCCTCAAATGTTGTAAAAGACTCTCATTGTAACCTCTTGTTTTGAGCCTGGCTATAAGTTCTTGTCCCCCCTGTATATAATTTTGATATGTACTTGCATTACGTTTCAACCTAATAAATTGTCCTCTAGGGATTGATATAATCAGATGTTTTGGGTGACAGGAGGTAGCATGCAATATGGTGTTGCCAGCAGTGTCTTTACGATAGGTTCTGGAAATGATCTTATGTGTGATAGGATCTCCCTGTAAATTTAAATCTAAAAAATTCACCTCATCTGAGTGTATTACACCCGTGAATCTAAGATTAATTTCATTGTCATTGAAATAATTTAAAAAATTATCAAATGAAAAAAAATCCTTCACTATAAAAATGAGATCATCAATATATCTCATGTACATGAGTATATCGGACCTGAAATCCTCACCAATGTTGTAGATATGTTGGAGTTCCCACTCACCCACAAACAAATTAGCATAAGAGGGGGCAAATTTTTCCCCCATGGCTGTGCCTTGGTTTTGTAAGTAAAACTCTGAATTGAAGATAAAATAGTTGTGGGTGAGTAAGAACTCCACCACATCCAAGATAAGTAGTTTTATATCATCCCCAAAAGTAGTTTCATTGGCCATAAAAAACTCCAGTGCCCGACACCCATGCACATGAGGTATTGAAGAATAGAGTGAAACTGCATCTACCACCACCCATTTGTATCCCTCCTGCCATTTAAATCTCTAAGATAACTGTATAAATTCTTTACCATAGGTTGTAAAAAAATTATCAATCCATTCGGACACAGGATCCAACAATGAGCCTATGCCCGAAATGTTTGGACGCCCAGGTGGGGATACCAGACTCTTGTGTGTTTTTGGCAGGTAGTGAAAAATGGCTATAGTGACATGTATGGGTAAAAGCTGTCTAGATTGTTCCATGGTTAAGATTCCTAAAGTAACAGCTCCATCAAGTAATTTACTAAGTTTTTTAGTAAATGTCATAGTAGGATCACTTTGTAGTTTGCGATATATGGTTTCGTCAGTTGTCTGTCAGCCTCTGCCATATAATCTGATTTGTTGAGAACCAAAACATTGCCACCCTTATCAGAGTTCTTAATGACAATGTTGTCATTCCCAGCAAGTTCTCGAAGGGCCAATCTTTCTGGTCCAGTGAGATTGTCTTTATGTTTTTCAGTTGCAGTTGTCTCTTCTAATTTTAGAATATCTTCCTCCACACGTTTATGGAAGGAATTAATAAAACTGCCTCTAAAATGTCTCGGTTAGACATTTGATCCTAATCTCTTTGGAGGAGGAATTTTCCTAACAGCATTAGATGAAGTATTGTTTAGATTTTTTATGGTTTCAACTAAACATAAATCTGAAAAACAAAACAGCTTATTCCAATCAGTAACAAACCCTGCAACTTCCCTTAGAAGTAGCAAATGCCTTTAACATTTATTTTGTCAGATGCTCCACCATCCTGATTGACAAACTAATAAATGAAACACATCCTGAAACTACAAATGTGGATTAGGCCCCACTAAATCTGCAAAGACCCAATATAGAGAAGTTCAATTTTAGACCTGTACCCATCAATGTCATAAGGAAACACCTTAATAATCTAAAAATGAAAAACCAGTCTGGACCTGATAAAATCGCAGCAATGCTGTTGAAGCTCAGTGTGCTGGCAACTTCTAAACCTGTCACAACCCTAATTAACGAATCCTTGGTGTCTGGATGCATATCCAAACTTTGGAAGACTGCAAGAGTAGTACCTATCCATAAAAGTGGTGAGATAACCTTGGTTTCTAACTATCACCCAATATCATTGCTCCCAGTAATGTCAAAAATGTTAGAAAAATGCGTCCATACGCAATTATGTGAGTATTACCAACAATCTAACTATCTGACCCCTGTTCAATCAGGTTTTCGCCCGAATCACTCCACTACAACTGCACTCCTAAAAATTTGCAACTATATCCAAACTGGCATGGAACAAGGAGACCTAACTGGAGCTATTTTCCTTGATTTTGCAAAGGCCTTTGACACAGTAGACCACAATATTCTACTGCTCAAACGAAAAAACTCAGGCATGGTGATCATCCGCTAACCTGGTTTCTGACAGCGACTCTTTCTCCCAGTCACGTGTGGTGTTCCCCAAGGTTCCATTCTCGGCTCCCTACTATTCACATTATTTATAAATTATCTGCCTAATGTCTGCAAATCCTCAACTGTACACATGTACGCAGATGACACAGTAACCTATGCAAGCAAATCTGATCTACCGCAGCTTGAAGCAGTGCTCCAAGACCAGTTTACAGAGGTAGAAAAGTGGATCTCAAAAAAACAAACTCTTCCTTAACACTGACAAAACTGTCACAATGATCTTTGGAACAGGACCTAAATTACACAAACTACAAAATTCCTATCTATGCATCAAAACAAAATCAAATTGCACACTGATCGCAGTCCACTCTTTAAAATACTTGGGTACATTGTTAGACCCCAATCTATCTTTTGGTCTCCACATAGAAAAACTTGCATCTAAACTCTATCCAAAACTAGGTGCCCTATACAGAAACAAATCCTGCAACAAATATATGTATATGTATATGAGGGTGCTATGTACAGTTGTGCTCATAAGTTTACATACCCTGGCAGAATTTATGATTTCTTGATCATTTTTCAGAGAATATGAATGATAACACAGAAAACTTTTCTTTCACTCATGGTTAGTGTTTGGCTGAAGCCATTTATTATCAACTGTGTCTACTCTTTTTAAATCATGACAACAGAAACTACCCAAATGACCCTGATCAAAAGTTTACATACCCTGGTGATTTTGGCCTGATAACATGCACACAAGTTGACACAAAGGGGTTTGAATGGCTATTAAAGGTAACCATCCTCATCTGTGATCTGTTTGCTTATAATTTGTGTGTGTGTATAAAAGGTCAATGAGTTTCTGGACTCCTGACAGACCCTTGCATTTTTCATCCAGTGCTGCACTGACGCTTCTGGATTCTGATTCATGGGGAAAGAAAAAGAATTGTGAAAGGATCTGTGGGAAAAAAGGTAGTTGAAGTGTATAAAACAGGAAAGGGATATAAAAAGATATCCAAGGAATTGAGAATGCAAATCAGCAGTGTTCAAACTCTAATCAAGAAGTGGAAAATGAGGTGTTCTGTTTGATAACTGCATTCATCTTACCATCAATTCTGACCAAATTTCCTGTGCCTTTGTAGCTCACACATCCCCAAACATCAGCGATTCACCTCCATGATTCACAGTAGGAATGGTGTACCGTTCATCATAGGCCTTGCTGACTACTCTCCAAATGACTTTGTGCCAGAAGGTTTGAGGCTTGTCTCTGTGCTGTTTGGCGTATTGTAAGCTGGATACTTTTTGGCATTTGTGTAGTAATGGCTTTCTTCTGGCGACTCGACCATGCAGCCCATCTTTCTTCAAGTGTCTCCTTATTGTGCATCTTGAAACAGCCACATCACATGTCCTGTATTTCACCTGAAGTTATTTGTGGGTTTGTCTTTGCATCCCGAACAATTTTCCTGGCAGTTGTGGCTGAAATTTTAGTTGGTCTACCTGACAGTGGTTTGGTTTCAACAGAACCCCTCATTTTCCATTTCTTTATTAGAGTTTGAACACTGCGTATTTGATCGGGTTGATTTCTGTTGATTTCTGTCCACCGCCTCAGAGCAGGTGGACAGGTTATGGAGCAGTGGTCTTTAAACCGCTGCTTCATAACTTCTGTTTCCGGTGAGCTTTCACGGGGCATCAAGCTCCATACGGAACTTGATAAATATGCCCCTAAGTGCCAACTCCAAATGTGCATAAGTGATCCCATGGATTACGTCTCGGTGGAAACAAATGCTGCAGTCGAACGCCAAGGGTTAACCTCAAATAAAATAGATCAATGCTGCCAATAGTGAAATCCTGTGAGACTACAGGGTTAATTCACATGTAAGTTGTATACTCACATACTGCAGAGCTTCACATCAAGCTCTAGATATAAAAGCTATGGGAGACTCCAGCAGGAGCAGATAGAAGTGAACTCAGATGTTAAAATAATTTATTAAAACATGTGTTTAAAATCACAGGGGTTAACAGAGAACAACCACAGATAGAACATCCGTATATTACACAGACAGTATATTGTAAACATTGTCTATGATTACGATTTGCAATTCAGAAGATTGGACTCCGCCCACAACGTGACATCACACACTCAAATCCGACGATCGTTTCACCAAATAGTCACTTGGCTTTTTCAAGGATTCAAACTAGTAAACCTGAGCACGTGCAAATCTCAACTGCAGCCCGTGCACACCAGGCAGGCCTTACTGAATACTATGGAAACCGATTAGGCCTGCCCAGTTTTCAGTCACAGTTAGCTAGATTACAAGTTGTGTGTTATGACTCAAATTGTATCGTTATGGCCTATAACGCCAGATGGGGGTTACCTTTGAGGGGTGAGGGAGGGAAGAGAGCTGTTTGAGAGGGGTCAGGGAGGGATCATGGGGTGGGGGGTGGTATTTAGCGGCCTTCTAATTACCTAAAAGCAATGCCAAAGTCATATATGTATGAACAAAGGGGATCCCAGAGAAGCATTTACAACCATTTGTGTCATGATTGCACAAGCTGTTTGTAAATCATTTCAGTGAGAAACCTAAAATTGTGAAAAAGTTAATGATTTTTTTTATTTGATCGCATCTGACGGTAAAATGGTGGCATGAAATATACGAAAATGGGCCTAGATCAATACTTTGGGTTGTCTACTAAAAAAATAAAAGACCCGTTGTTTTTTTTTTCCAGCGCACCCTTAAGACAACGCTGGTATTTAGAGTTGTCTGAATGGCTGCATTAGCCTCAGAAAAGGGAGCGTTGAGCATAATTTAGCTCCACTTCAACCCTCAATACCAGCGTTGCCTACAGTAGCGGTAAGCTGGAAAAACGTGCTTGTGCACAATATCCCCATAGGATACAATGGGGCTGAGCTGGCTGAAAAAAACCTAACACCTGCAAAAAATCAGCGTTCAGCTCCTAACGCAGCCCCATTGTTTCCTATGGGGAAACACTCTCTAAGTCTACACCTAACACCCTAACATTAACCCCTAATCTGCCGCTCCGGACACCGCCGCAACCTACATTATAGCTATGAACCCCTAATCTACTGCCCCTAACATCGCCGACACCTATATTATATTTATTACCCCCTAAGCTGCCCCTCCCAACGTTGCCGCCACCGACCTACACTTATTAACCCCTAATCTGCCGACCGGACCTCGCCGCCACTATAATAAATGTATTAACCCCTAAACCGCCGCACTCCCGCCTCTCAAACACTATAATAAATTTTATTAACCCCTAATCTGCCCTCCCTAACATCGCCCCCACCTACAAACAATTATTAACCCCTAATCTGCCGCCCCCAACGTCGCCGCTACTATAATAAAGTTATTAACCTCTAAACCTAAGTCTAACCCTAACACCCACCTAACTTAAATATAATTTAAATTAATAAATTTACTATAATTAAATAAATTATTCCCATTTAAAACTAAATACTTACCTATAAAATAAATCCTAATATAGCTACAATGTAACTAATAGTTACATTGTAGCTATTTTAGGATTTATATTTATTTTACAGGCAATTTTGTATTTATTTTAACTAGGTACAATAGCTATTAAATAGTTAATAACTATTTATTAGCTACCTAGTTAAAATAATTACAAAATTACCTGTAAAATAAATCCTAACCTAAGTTACATATACCCCTAACATTACACTATCAATAAATTAATTAAATAAATTACCTACAATTAGCTAAACTAAAATACAATTAAATAAACTAATCTATAATACAAAAAAAACAAACACTAAATTACAGAAAATAAAAAAATACAAGAAGTTTAAACTAATTACACCTAATCTAAGCCCCCTAATAAAATAAAAAAGCCCCCCAAAATAATAAAATGCCCTACCCTATTCTAAATTACAAAGTAATCAGCTCTTTTACCAGCCCTTAAAAGGGCTTTTTGCGGGGCATTGCCCCAAAGTAATCAGCTCTTTTACCTGTAAATAAAAATACAACACCCCCCAACATTAAAACCCACCACCCACATACCCCTACTCTAAACCACCCAAACCCCCTTAAATAAATCTAACACTAACCCCCTGAAGATCTCCCTACCTTGAGTCGTCTTCACCCAGCCGAGCCGAATTCTTCATCCAAGCAGAGCAAGAAGAGGTCCTCCATCCGGTAGAAGTCTTCATCCAAGCGGGGCAAGAAGAGGTCCTCCTTTCTGGTAGAAGTCTTCATCCAAGCGGGGTCTTCTATCTTCATCCATCCGGAGCGGAGCAGAGCCATCTTCCATACAGCCGACGCGGAGCCATCCTCTTCAACCGACGGACTAACGACAAATGACGGTTCCTTTAAGGGACGTCATCCAAGATGGCATCCCTCGAATTCCGATTGGCTGATAGGATTCTGTCAGCCAATCGGAATTAAGGTAAGAAAAATCTGATTGGCTGATTCAATCAGCCAATCAGATTGAAGTTCAATCCGATCAGTTCCGATCAGTTCCGATCAGCCAATAGAATGCAAGGTCAATCCGATTGGCCTATCAGCCAATCGGAATTCGAGGGATGCCATCTTGGATGACGTCCCTTAAAGGAACCGTCATTCGTCGTTAGTCCATCGGTTGAAGAGGATGGCTCCGCGTTGGCTGTATGGAAGATGGCTCCACTCCGGATGGATGAAGATAGAAGACCCCGCTTGGATGAAGACTTCTACCAGATGGAGGACCTCTTCTTGCTCCGCTTGGATGAAGAATTCGGCTCGGCTGGGTGAAGACGACTCAAGGTAGGGAGATCTTCAGGGGGTTAGTGTTAGGTTTATTTAAGGGGGGTTTGGGTGGGTTAGAGTAGGGGTATGTGGGTGGTGGGTTTTAATGTTGGGGGGGTTGTATTTTTAATACAGGTAAAAGAGCTGATTACTTTGGGGCAATGCCCTACAAAAAGCCCTTTTAAGGGCTGGTAAAAGAGCTGATTACTTTGTAATTTAGAATAGGGTAGGGCATTTTATTATTTTGGGGGGCTTTTTTATTTTATTAGGGGGCTTAGATTAGGTGTAATTAGTTTAAACTTCTTGTAATTTTTTTTATTTTCTGTAATTTAGTGTTTGGGTTTTTTTGTATTATAGATTAGTTTATTTAATTGTATTTTAGTTTAGCTAATTGTAGGTAATTTATTTAATTAATTTATTGATAGTGTAGTGTTAGGTGTATTTGTAACTTAGGTTAGGATTTATTTTACAGGTAATTTTGTAATTATTTTAACTAGGTAGCTATTAAATAGTTATTAACTATTTAATAGCTATTGTACCTAGTTAAAATAAATACAAAGTTGCCTGTAAAATAAATATAAATCCTAAAATAGCTACAATGTAACTATTAGTTATATTGTAGCTATATTAGGGTTTATTTTATAGGTAAGTATTTAGTTTTAAATAGGAATAATTTATTTAATTATAGTAAATTTATTTAGATTAATTTAAATTATATTTAAGTTAGGGGGGTGTTAGGGTTAGACTTAGGTTTAGAGGTTAATAACTTTATTATAGTAGCGGCGACGTTGGGGGTGGCAGATTAGGGGTTAATAATTGTAGGTATGTGGCGGCGATGTTAGGGAGGGCAGATTAGGGGTTAATAAAATTTATTATAGTGTTTGTGAGGCGAGAGTGCAGCAGTTTAGGGGTTAATACATTTATTATAGTGGCGGCGAGGTCCAGTCGGCAGATTAGGGGTTAATAAGTGTAGGTAGGTGGCGGCGACGTTGGGGGGGGGGCGATTAGGGGGTAATAAATATAATGTAGGTGTCGGCGATGTTGGGGGCAGCAGATTAGGGGTTCATAGGTATAATGTAGGTTGCGGCGGTGTCCGGAGCGGCAAATTAGGGGTTAAAAATTTTTATTATAGGGTTTGCGATGTGGGGGGCCTCGGTTTAGGGGTTCATAGGTAGTTTATGGGTGTTAGTGTACTTTATAGCACAGTGGTTAAGAGCTTTATGTTCCCGCGTTAGCCCATAAAGCTCTTAACTACTGACTTTTTTTGATGGTAGGAGTCTTGTCGGTAGAGGCTCTACCGCTCACTTCTTCCAAGACTCGTAATACCGGCGTTAGGCAAATCCCATAGAAAAGATAGGATACGCAATTGATGTAAGGGGATCTGCGGTAGCCTCGAGTCGCAGAAAGAAAGTGAGCGGTAGACCCTTTCCTGTCTGACTCTAAATACCAGCGGGCGTTAAAAAGCAGCGTTAGGACCCCTTAACGCTACTTTTGACGGCTAACGCCAATCTCTAAATCTAGGCGACAGTTTTTTTTGTTTCAATGTAGTGATGTCAAAAATGCTAAAAATGCTCTGGTCTTTTGGGGATGTTTTTGTCTGAAGTGCCCGGTCCTTAAGGGGTTAAAAACATTCCAAATTAGGAACTATAATGCAGACATAGTCTATAGTTCAGTCAGTTCACATGTGTCATAATATAGGTTAATTTAGTGATGACTGAGATATCATTCTGTAATATCATAGGATAACTTATGAGTGTCATAAGGGACTGAGTTTTTAGCCTCATTCAGCCTTATTGTTGGTTTACTGATGAGATCATCTTTATGTATAATAGCCGTATCCTGAAAATCTCTGCCTGAGGGAACAGTTTGCTTGTAATAGTATCTTTTAAAACAAGAACATGTCACAAGCTCAAACAGTTGTACTAAGCTTCCTGTCCCATGTCTTTTTATTTATATGTTTCACACTACAGAACAGTAGCAAACAGGCAGTATGATATTGTAAAGGCGATTTCTTAACATGAATATTAGCACTTTTTTAGTGCACTTAAAGGGACAGGGTAACGTAAAACTGTTTTCTCTTAATGTGTTTCCAATGACTCGTTATACTAGCTGCAGAGTATAAATTGTATGAGAAACTGCTTTTTTAGTTTAATTTCTGTATATGAAATAGCTGTTTTTGTTCGTCGAAACAACTACCGATTAAGGTCTAGATTACGAGCATAAGTGATATGGGGTATTTTCCGGCCATTTGCAAGTGATGGAAATAGCACGTGTATTACAAGTTTAATGCAATAGAGTTTAATGCGAGTTGGTTTAGCGTGACTTCAGAGCCCTGGTTAACTGTTACACAAGACAAAAATGTTGCACAAAGCACGTCAAAAATACATTTAACAGTACAGTTACACTCATAACACTGTAAAATATTCTAAATAACCATAGAATATATCTATAGTTTTTAAAGCATGTTTAATATTATTATTTTTTAATATTTAATGTTTAATGTTTCAATGATGCACAAGTTTTCATGTTCCCTAACCTGACCGCATTAAATCTAAATTGAAAAACCCAATGCACAAAATTTTACATTCGTATGTTTTTCACATAGAAAATAATGTAATTGTATATCTGATTATGTTCATGTAAAATACATAACTATACTTATATATCTGTAGGAATAGATATAAAGGTATATATATATATATATATATATATATATATATATTTATATATTTATAATAAAAGGGACGTTTTTCTGCAAGTGAAGAACATTGGAATATTTTTTCTTGTAATTTAATTTCGCTGAAATCCACCATATAATGTAAAAGGATACAAACAGTATGAAAATAAGCAAAAATAGTTTATTTTTAAAAGTAAAATAGTAGACCTGTAAAGTGGTATATATAAGGTGGTGGATAACAGTGCTCCATAGCATGATTGAGGGTCAAGTGGACCAGAAACATTGCTGCTTTTTAATCCTCATGTCACTTCAAAAAAGAAATTTTCCTTTTCAAGAAACAGTGCTGACGCTGCCTTTGTTTTTCTGTGAGAATATGGATTAGAGGTAATGCAGGCCTCTCTAGCGTGCGTGCACTTGGATAAGTTGAATTGAGACTTACTTCTGGATCACATATTTACATTAAGGTGCTGTACCTACCTTGTTTGTTGCTTATATATTTTGCCTAAAAGCATGTGCACATCGTGTAGAGAATATATGTGTGCAGTTCTATAAATCGTTTGTAGCTTATTGTGATTTTGATTTTGCAAAAGGGCGTGTTTGTTTTATTGCCATTAGTAGCGATAATTTGTTGTTTAATGCATAATTATAAGATCCTTTCGCAGTTGTTTTTCGTAATTTCATATATTTGTATTGTATGCGCATATAGTATGTGTATAGTGTTTGGGTATATTGTATGCGTATTTTATGTGTATATCTTATTCTTGCATTGTATGTGTATATCGTATGCGTATATCTTATCATTTTTAATAAACACAATTTTATTTTTATTTTTTTAAAGTTGACTCATGGATAACCTGCATCCCCTGAAATAAAAAATAAAATATGACAATGTATTTAAACAATCCACATGAAAGGGACAGTCAAGTAAAAAAAAAAAACTTTCATGAGTCAAATAGGGCATGTAATTTTAAACACCTTACCCATTTACTTTTATCACCAATTTTGCTTTGTTCTCTTGGTATTCTTAGTTGAAAGCTAAACCTAGGAGGTTCATATGCTAATTTCTTAGACCTTGAAGGCCGCCTCTGCATTTGACAGATTTTTTTACCACTAGAGGGCATTAGTTCATGTGTTTCATATAGATAACATTAAGCTCATACACGTGAAATTACCGAGGAGTGAGCACTGATTGGCTAAAATGCAAGTCTGTCAAAAGAACTGAAATAAGGGGGCAGTCTGCATAGGCATTAGATACAAGGTAATAACAGAGCTAAAATGTGTATTATTATAACTGTGTTGGTTATGCAAAACTGGGGAATGGGTAATTAAGGGATTATCTATATTTTAAAGCAACAAAAATTCTGGTGTTGACTGTCCATTTAACGATGAATTTAATGTAAAACATCTTACTAAGCAAAACATTCTGAATTGATTTTTCAACTTTCAAAATCTCCATAATGAGAAGATTAAGGAATTGTGAGTACACCTGGATATGCCGATAATAGAGATGTTATTTTACACTGATGGTCACATTAAACTTGTATATGGGGCAGAAGTGTGAAAGGTGTACTCAGGCGCCAACAATACTGAGGCTAAGGTTAAAAATGAGGATTTACTACATATAATCACAAAATATACATATACATATACATATAAAGCTGCATGGATCCACGCTAAAATGGTCTAAAAAATTATTATAAAACAATCTAAAAACAATCTAAAAACAATCTATCATAGATGTGAGGAACAGACTGTTAAGTGTGTCCCAATGCGGTACAATTGGTCCCTAAAAGTTACTGAGGGACTAAATTAAACTGGTGGTAGTAAGTGACCTTGTGATGAATGTTAAATTGCAACAATTAAAACATAGCAAATCCTGGAGAATGTGGAAATAAAAAAATAAAAAATATATGTGACAGTGTGTACGGTGCCCCTAAAAAGGGGGGGTGGGGTGCTGAAAACCTGAAAAGTTCAAAAAATGTTCCAAACAAATTCCAATGTGATTCCAAAAAAATATAAATGCAAAACAATTCTGTGCTGTGTCTTAAATGTGTCCTAAATGGTTTACAGAGGTCCTGTTAATGTCCAAAAAATATATAAAGTCCAAAAAATTAAAGTAGAAGTCAATTTTCTCTGTGCTTATCCGGTGTGGTATATCATTCAGTGCACACAAAAAAAAAATTATAATAAAATATAAAAATCCAACAAAAAAATAGCAAAAATTAGCAAAAAATAGCAATAAATAAAAATAATAATAACAGAAAAAAACCTGCGAAGAGAAGATGAGACACAATGTGTAAAACCTTTTCAGAAATATCCTCCTAATGAAATAGAGCTTACCAGGTCTACGCGTTTCGGCCTCTCTTAGGCCTTTATCAAGACTGAATGGTAAGCTATTGATGTTGGCCTTTTATAGGGCCTTTAGTATTGTGACCGGAAATGGAAGCAGTTAGTGACTTCCGGTTTTCGTTAACAGTTATATTTCACATTAATATTGTTAATGGTCTTATTTTATAAGTTGTGATATCCTCCTGTAAGATATTTATTTACATTACCTCTTGCTTTTTACTTTTTATCTTCACTGTTTGCTTTCAATCCTTAGCCTCTGTGTACCTAATGACGTCACTTCCGGTTTGGGTCCGTGATTTATAATTAAAACAGTTTGGCTCTTAGTTCCCCTGCTAAGGATTGCCCTCTTATTGATTACCGAGATTATTCTTCTGTTAGAATATTTGGTAAGGGGTATGTGTAATGATCGGATTACGCGAGTTACTGCGTTCCGATTTTCTAAGGATCCCATTGGTCGTGACGTCATTGGTTGGCGGTGTTGGTTGGCGGTACGCGATTCTTAGCCTTCTTCCTTTTGTAAATAGTGAGGGTGTGTCAGGTCCCCTGAACTCTGATTGGGTGTCTATTTGTATACATAGTACTGGATATTCTTTTAACTCCATCGCTGTTTGCAGATGTTACTATTGTTATTGAGGGGGGATATTTATGTTCGCTCAAACAATTTCTATAATCTGTAAACAATATATAAAGTGTTTGAAAGACCTTATATTTTGGGGGACATTTGAATCAAGATGTTTGACTTAGGTTGCTTTTCAAAAGCATATTATACTGTTTGAGAATATAAAAGTGTTAATACTTAATGAATCTTATAACATTTGTAGATGCTTTTTGCTTTTCAAATCTTTTTGTGCTATTGAAAATGTGTTAATAACTTATAACAGATAATGGGCATATCATGTTTTGCTTGTTACGTGTAAGAAATGTAATCAGAAACACTGTTAAGGGTGTATAATACATATATACTTATCCCTTACTGTGAGTGGTTTTCCAAAAATTTCTAATTGTTTTAAATTGTTTTCATACATAGTATAAAATTTCTTATCGACTATAGATTGACAGCGGTTCTGTCATCTTGTCCAATTAGTTGGAGGGGGAGGAGGGGGGAGGGTAATCATTCTAAGTACTAATCATATTCTATTTTAAAAGGCAGTCAGCCAGATCTGGCTTTTAGGTCTGGCGTCTTCATCTTTATCTGGATGAAGTGTAATTTTTGGATGAAGTTAATTTTTAATCTGGCTCCTTCATCTTATCTAGATAAAGTGTCATGCGATTATATGAAGATGAACTTACTTCTTTCTTTACTCATAATAGGATGGATATTTTTAATGTCTATATTCGGGCTGTAGGCATATACAATATGGACACCTCTACTACTGATCTTAACATTACTGGGAAGGATGAAACCTTCTATTTTTCATTTATTTATTTATAGATGATCATCATATTCCAGATTGTCTATCTTTGAATTAGGCAGCGTTTAAATTATCTATGTTTGCTTTCTTGTCTCCTTATACATAAAAATAAAATTAAAGGATAAAGATAAAAGGATAAAAATATCGCTGGTGTTGTCTGGAAAGGCTACTAGGAGTATACAGTATGTTTACTTTCACCTCTGGGTAGATTGATTTGGTCCTGTGCTACACCACTGTATTTTGGTGGATATCCCAAATTACTGGGGGCTTGACAGGGAGTTTTAGAGAGAGCTGTGGGGGAGTTAAATTTGGAGGTCAGGTATCTAGCTGTCATAGTGGATACTTGTCAGTAGGACTTTCAAATTTCATTAAATCTAGGGGGGAGACTCCATTTCACCCTTGTTCCAATTTATATCTAGAGGGGAGAGTTTTTTTGAAGATTCTTGGTGAACATAATCAGATCAAATTGTATAAGTGGGAGAGATCTTCCTTATTGTTCAATCCCTTTGGGTGGAGGCAATCCAAATTAAAGATCCATCTTGACTCGGCGGTTAGTAATTTCTTTGTATAGTTACCTCCTCTCCAGTCTTTCCGGATCTTTTGGATTCCCATAAAGGATAGTTCTTTAATATTACCTTTATGTATGGTTGAAAAATGACTGTACAGCACTGTATCCGTATTTAACTTTTCAATTAGTAGTAAATGTTCACGTATTCTATCTCTTAGAATTCTTGATGTTTGGCCTATATATTGGAGGCCACATGAACATTGTAGCATATAAACGACCCCTGCATCTTGACATCGGATTAATTCATTCACTTTGTGTTCTTCTTTGGTGATGTGACTATGGAATGTGGTGGCTTTCTTTCCCCGTTTACATGCTTTGCATAGCAGGCATGGGAAAAAGCCTTTTACTTCTTTCCCAAATGTATCTAAGATCCCCTGCTTCTTCTTCTTTTCTATACTTGGGGCCAGTTTACTTCGTAAATTCTTCGTCTTTCGATATACGAATTTTGGTTTTGATGGCAGTTTATCGCCTATTATGTCATCTTCTTGCAATAGTGGCCAGTGCTTTTGGAATATTCGCTCAATTATATCTTTGTTTTCACTATATTCTGTGATCATCACCACATTAAGGCGGTCATCTTCTGTTATAGATGTTTTTTCTTTGTACTTTAGAAGTTCCTTTCTTTCTATGTTTGCAACTTCTTGGATATTCTGATCTAATGCGTCTTGGTCGTACCCTCTCTCTAGAAATTTATTCTTAATGATTTCTGCCTGTTCTCCCCACTTTTCCTCTGTCGAGCAATTCTTCTTAATCCTTAATAACTGTCCTTTTGGGATGTTACTCTTCCAGCTTCTGTGGTGGCAGCTAGTACTATGTATATAATTATTGCTGTCGACACTTTTAAAATGTGTAGATGTTTCGATCTTGCCATTTCTGACTGCAATATTCAAATCCAGAAAAATCAGCTCCTTGGTACTGCAAATATAGGTAAACTTCAAGTGGTTCGTACTTTTATTCATGACCTCGATAGTGTAGTCCAAGTCCTCCTGAGTGCCTTTCCAGATGATGATGATGTCATCTATATAACGGCGATAGAGGACCAGGTCCGCGCCTGCTGGGCACGACTCCCAGAAGATGTTTTCCCACTTGCCCATATATAAGTTAGCATAGCTAGGCGCGAACCTGGTCCCCATTGCTGTGCCGCAAATTTGTTGGTAATAATTTCCATCGTCATGGAAATAATTGTGGGTCAATATATACTGAATACCATCTAAGATGAAGTCTTTTTGGTCCTCTGGGACTTCTGGGTCTTTATCTAGGAAGTATTTGACTGCCTCCAGACCATCTTCATGGGGGATACACGTATATAGTGACATCACATCACAGGTCGCAAAGATGTAGCCCTTCTCCCATGGGATCTCCTCAAGGAGGTTTAATATTTGCGTGGAGTCTTTGAGATATGACGGTAGCTGTTTTACATATCTTTGAAGGTTAAGATCAATGTATTCCGAGAGGTTACTACTCAAAGAACCGATACCCGAAATTATCGGTCTTCCTGGTGGTTTCTGTAATGTTTTGTGAATCTTCGGTAGATGATATATTACCGGAGTGATGGGATGGTTTATATTGATGTAGTCATATTCTTTCTTGCTTAATATTCCTTGTTCTTTAGCCTGATCCAGAATCTGCAGTAGTTCCTTCTTATATACACCTAGCGGATTTGAGGGTAGTTTTCGATATGTCTCTTGGTCTCCCAAGATCCTAGTATTTTCCAGTTTGTAGTCAGCTCGGTCCATAATGACAATTCCACCACCCTTGTCCGCTGGTTTAATGGTCAGATTGTGGTTGTCTTCTAGTGTCTTGATCGTCTTGATCTGTTGATTTGTGAGGTTTCTTGTTCTCAACTTTAATTTTTTAGATTGTAGCTCCTTAATTTCTTTGCAGACTATTGTCTCAAATGCCTCAATTGAGGCCCCCTTGCTATTTATGGGGAAAAAAGATGACTTTGGTCTCAGGCATGTGTGTCTGTAACTGTCATTTTGTTCGTGTGGGCTCCCCATTGTTCTTTCTGTTGTTGACTTAGCAAAGAATCTTTTTAATGTGAGTTTTCGGATGAATTCTTTTGTGTTAATGAAGGTCTGGAATTTATCCAAACTTCTCGTCGGTGCAAAGGAGAGACCGAACCTGAGAATGGTGTTTTCTTCTTCAGTTAGGGTGTGCGAGCTTAAATTGAATATCCCCTCGGTATTTCCCGTGGTGTTTATTCCATTCTTCTCGCTCCCTTTCTTATTTAATTTCGCCCCTCCTCGCCTTCCTCTGTGTGTCTTCTTCTTGTCGAGGTTGTTGGGTTGTCTTGTTCTGTTTCTCTCTGTGGTCTTGGGGCTCTCTCTCTCTCTCTGCTGTATGTATGGTTCAATCCTAAAAAAGATTGATCTGTCATGATGCCTGACGCGGATCTTTGGGGTTCTTTCTGTGGTTCCATTTTTTTGGGTCGTTGTTGGATTTTCCATTCTTCCCTTGTATGCCCCTCATCTTTTCTATGAGTACTTGGTCCTTCATTCTTAGTTGGCGTTCTGTACATATTGTTCCTTCTGTGGTATGTATCATCTCTGTTGTTATTTTCCTCACGATGATAAAATTCCCTCTCGTTTTGATAGCTGTATCCATTATCATTACGTCTGTAGTGATTCATTCTCCCCTCGTAATGTTGTTGTTTTGGTGAATATTGATATTGGTAATCTCCCCTATTGTGTCTTTTATCCTGGTTATAGTCCCATCTATTGTGCCAGTTTTCCCTCCTTCTTCTGGGTGTATATTCTTCCCTCCCTCTGTATTCTCTTTCTTTATTATGTTCCCACCGGTTCCCATTATTTTGTCCTCTATTATTATAGTAGGGTCTCGGTCTGTTGTTGCCAAATGGCGTTTGAATATAGTGATGGGGTCTTGTATAATTTCTCCTATAGGATCTATTCAAGTCTTTATGTTTTGGTCTATATTGTCTAGTCATCTGTCTCCTTGAGTCATAATCATATCCCATATCCTGTTGATAATCGCCCCTTAATTTAGTGTGTGTAGTTATGTCTTCCTTTTCCCCTTCCAATTGCGTATCTATGTTTTCTTCTGTCGTGGTGTTAGTGTGTTCATCATTTTTTATCTCTTTGTTTTCTAATTCTCTTAGCAATTTTTTGGTTTTTTTCTGTATGACGTCATCTCTGATCTTTCTTATCTTTTTAAATAGGTTATCTTTCCTTTCTATAATGTCTGCGGAATCCTGTCCAGAGTGTTCTAAATTGATTAGAATTTCTTCATTTTCTTTAATTTTTAGATCCATGTGTAATGCCAATGATTCTCTATACTCTATAATAAGTCTGATCAACTGTCTAGACGTATTTATTAAGACAAGTCTCCATTTCTCAGAGATGGGGTCTGATAGAGGGAAAGCACATTCTTTATGTGTCATGAGCCCTTTTGGAATAATATCCAAATCCAAACATTTTTTCAGAAATGCAATTTCTGCTTTGTATTTTACTTCTGAAATTAGAAGTTTTTCCAATTCCCTAAAAATAGATTGTATGTCTACAGTTTCATCTTCGTCTAGTTCAACACATATCATTTTAGTTTGCTTATTTACATTAAATGATACATCTTGGCGAAGTGAGGCTAGGGACTCCATATCTATATGTTCCAAATAATCCAGAAAAAATGTCAGTATAAATGTCGATGTAGTGGCTGCTAGAATATTACTAGGATCAGTAACTGAGAGTAGGAGGAAGGTATATCCCAGCGCCAACCAAACCTTATATGCCTGAGACAGTGGTACCTAGCTACCACTAGGTGAAGACAGAAATGTGAAAGGTGTACTCAGGCGCCAACAATACTGAGGCTAAGGTTAAAAATGAGGATTTACTACATATAATCACAAAATATACATATACATATACATATAAAGCTGCATGGATCCACGCTAAAATGGTCTAAAAAATTATTATAAAACAATCTAAAAACAATCTAAAAACAATCTATCATAGATGTGAGGAACAGACTGTTAAGTGTGTCCCAATGCGGTACAATTGGTCCCTAAAAGTTACTGAGGGACTAAATTAAACTGGTGGTAGTAAGTGACCTTGTGATGAATGTTAAATTGCAACAATTAAAACATAGCACATCCTGGAGAATGTGGAAATAAA
Source organism: Bombina bombina (assembly GCF_027579735.1). NCBI lineage: Eukaryota > Metazoa > Chordata > Amphibia > Anura > Bombinatoridae > Bombina > Bombina bombina. The sequence continues at coordinate 96,648,218 of NC_069499.1, forward strand.
AAAATAAAAAATATATGTGACAGTGTGTACGGTGCCCCTAAAAAGGGGGGGTGGGGTGCTGAAAACCTGAAAAGTTCAAAAAATGTTCCAAACAAATTCCAATGTGATTCCAAAAAAATATAAATGCAAAACAATTCTGTGCTGTGTCTTAAATGTGTCCTAAATGGTTTACAGAGGTCCTGTTAATGTCCAAAAAATATATAAAGTCCAAAAAATTAAAGTAGAAGTCAATTTTCTCTGTGCTTATCCGGTGTGGTATATCATTCAGTGCACACAAAAAAAAAATTATAATAAAATATAAAAATCCAACAAAAAAATAGCAAAAATTAGCAAAAAATAGCAATAAATAAAAATAATAATAACAGAAAAAAACCTGCGAAGAGAAGATGAGACACAATGTGTAAAACCTTTTCAGAAATATCCTCCTAATGAAATAGAGCTTACCAGGTCTACGCGTTTCGGCCTCTCTTAGGCCTTTATCAAGACTGAATGGTAAGCTATTGATGTTGGCCTTTTATAGGGCCTTTAGTATTGTGACCGGAAATGGAAGCAGTTAGTGACTTCCGGTTTTCGTTAACAGTTATATTTCACATTAATATTGTTAATGGTCTTATTTTATAAGTTGTGATATCCTCCTGTAAGATATTTATTTACATTACCTCTTGCTTTTTACTTTTTATCTTCACTGTTTGCTTTCAATCCTTAGCCTCTGTGTACCTAATGACGTCACTTCCGGTTTGGGTCCGTGATTTATAATTAAAACAGTTTGGCTCTTAGTTCCCCTGCTAAGGATTGCCCTCTTATTGATTACCGAGATTATTCTTCTGTTAGAATATTTGGTAAGGGGTATGTGTAATGATCGGATTACGCGAGTTACTGCGTTCCGATTTTCTAAGGATCCCATTGGTCGTGACGTCATTGGTTGGCGGTGTTGGTTGGCGGTACGCGATTCTTAGCCTTCTTCCTTTTGTAAATAGTGAGGGTGTGTCAGGTCCCCTGAACTCTGATTGGGTGTCTATTTGTATACATAGTACTGGATATTCTTTTAACTCCATCGCTGTTTGCAGATGTTACTATTGTTATTGAGGGGGGATATTTATGTTCGCTCAAACAATTTCTATAATCTGTAAACAATATATAAAGTGTTTGAAAGACCTTATATTTTGGGGGACATTTGAATCAAGATGTTTGACTTAGGTTGCTTTTCAAAAGCATATTATACTGTTTGAGAATATAAAAGTGTTAATACTTAATGAATCTTATAACATTTGTAGATGCTTTTTGCTTTTCAAATCTTTTTGTGCTATTGAAAATGTGTTAATAACTTATAACAGATAATGGGCATATCATGTTTTGCTTGTTACGTGTAAGAAATGTAATCAGAAACACTGTTAAGGGTGTATAATACATATATACTTATCCCTTACTGTGAGTGGTTTTCCAAAAATTTCTAATTGTTTTAAATTGTTTTCATACATAGTATAAAATTTCTTATCGACTATAGATTGACAGCGGTTCTGTCATCTTGTCCAATTAGTTGGAGGGGGAGGAGGGGGGAGGGTAATCATTCTAAGTACTAATCATATTCTATTTTAAAAGGCAGTCAGCCAGATCTGGCTTTTAGGTCTGGCGTCTTCATCTTTATCTGGATGAAGTGTAATTTTTGGATGAAGTTAATTTTTAATCTGGCTCCTTCATCTTATCTAGATAAAGTGTCATGCGATTATATGAAGATGAACTTACTTCTTTCTTTACTCATAATAGGATGGATATTTTTAATGTCTATATTCGGGCTGTAGGCATATACAATATGGACACCTCTACTACTGATCTTAACATTACTGGGAAGGATGAAACCTTCTATTTTTCATTTATTTATTTATAGATGATCATCATATTCCAGATTGTCTATCTTTGAATTAGGCAGCGTTTAAATTATCTATGTTTGCTTTCTTGTCTCCTTATACATAAAAATAAAATTAAAGGATAAAGATAAAAGGATAAAAATATCGCTGGTGTTGTCTGGAAAGGCTACTAGGAGTATACAGTATGTTTACTTTCACCTCTGGGTAGATTGATTTGGTCCTGTGCTACACCACTGTATTTTGGTGGATATCCCAAATTACTGGGGGCTTGACAGGGAGTTTTAGAGAGAGCTGTGGGGGAGTTAAATTTGGAGGTCAGGTATCTAGCTGTCATAGTGGATACTTGTCAGTAGGACTTTCAAATTTCATTAAATCTAGGGGGGAGACTCCATTTCACCCTTGTTCCAATTTATATCTAGAGGGGAGAGTTTTTTTGAAGATTCTTGGTGAACATAATCAGATCAAATTGTATAAGTGGGAGAGATCTTCCTTATTGTTCAATCCCTTTGGGTGGAGGCAATCCAAATTAAAGATCCATCTTGACTCGGCGGTTAGTAATTTCTTTGTATAGTTACCTCCTCTCCAGTCTTTCCGGATCTTTTGGATTCCCATAAAGGATAGTTCTTTAATATTACCTTTATGTATGGTTGAAAAATGACTGTACAGCACTGTATCCGTATTTAACTTTTCAATTAGTAGTAAATGTTCACGTATTCTATCTCTTAGAATTCTTGATGTTTGGCCTATATATTGGAGGCCACATGAACATTGTAGCATATAAACGACCCCTGCATCTTGACATCGGATTAATTCATTCACTTTGTGTTCTTCTTTGGTGATGTGACTATGGAATGTGGTGGCTTTCTTTCCCCGTTTACATGCTTTGCATAGCAGGCATGGGAAAAAGCCTTTTACTTCTTTCCCAAATGTATCTAAGATCCCCTGCTTCTTCTTCTTTTCTATACTTGGGGCCAGTTTACTTCGTAAATTCTTCGTCTTTCGATATACGAATTTTGGTTTTGATGGCAGTTTATCGCCTATTATGTCATCTTCTTGCAATAGTGGCCAGTGCTTTTGGAATATTCGCTCAATTATATCTTTGTTTTCACTATATTCTGTGATCATCACCACATTAAGGCGGTCATCTTCTGTTATAGATGTTTTTTCTTTGTACTTTAGAAGTTCCTTTCTTTCTATGTTTGCAACTTCTTGGATATTCTGATCTAATGCGTCTTGGTCGTACCCTCTCTCTAGAAATTTATTCTTAATGATTTCTGCCTGTTCTCCCCACTTTTCCTCTGTCGAGCAATTCTTCTTAATCCTTAATAACTGTCCTTTTGGGATGTTACTCTTCCAGCTTCTGTGGTGGCAGCTAGTACTATGTATATAATTATTGCTGTCGACACTTTTAAAATGTGTAGATGTTTCGATCTTGCCATTTCTGACTGCAATATTCAAATCCAGAAAAATCAGCTCCTTGGTACTGCAAATATAGGTAAACTTCAAGTGGTTCGTACTTTTATTCATGACCTCGATAGTGTAGTCCAAGTCCTCCTGAGTGCCTTTCCAGATGATGATGATGTCATCTATATAACGGCGATAGAGGACCAGGTCCGCGCCTGCTGGGCACGACTCCCAGAAGATGTTTTCCCACTTGCCCATATATAAGTTAGCATAGCTAGGCGCGAACCTGGTCCCCATTGCTGTGCCGCAAATTTGTTGGTAATAATTTCCATCGTCATGGAAATAATTGTGGGTCAATATATACTGAATACCATCTAAGATGAAGTCTTTTTGGTCCTCTGGGACTTCTGGGTCTTTATCTAGGAAGTATTTGACTGCCTCCAGACCATCTTCATGGGGGATACACGTATATAGTGACATCACATCACAGGTCGCAAAGATGTAGCCCTTCTCCCATGGGATCTCCTCAAGGAGGTTTAATATTTGCGTGGAGTCTTTGAGATATGACGGTAGCTGTTTTACATATCTTTGAAGGTTAAGATCAATGTATTCCGAGAGGTTACTACTCAAAGAACCGATACCCGAAATTATCGGTCTTCCTGGTGGTTTCTGTAATGTTTTGTGAATCTTCGGTAGATGATATATTACCGGAGTGATGGGATGGTTTATATTGATGTAGTCATATTCTTTCTTGCTTAATATTCCTTGTTCTTTAGCCTGATCCAGAATCTGCAGTAGTTCCTTCTTATATACACCTAGCGGATTTGAGGGTAGTTTTCGATATGTCTCTTGGTCTCCCAAGATCCTAGTATTTTCCAGTTTGTAGTCAGCTCGGTCCATAATGACAATTCCACCACCCTTGTCCGCTGGTTTAATGGTCAGATTGTGGTTGTCTTCTAGTGTCTTGATCGTCTTGATCTGTTGATTTGTGAGGTTTCTTGTTCTCAACTTTAATTTTTTAGATTGTAGCTCCTTAATTTCTTTGCAGACTATTGTCTCAAATGCCTCAATTGAGGCCCCCTTGCTATTTATGGGGAAAAAAGATGACTTTGGTCTCAGGCATGTGTGTCTGTAACTGTCATTTTGTTCGTGTGGGCTCCCCATTGTTCTTTCTGTTGTTGACTTAGCAAAGAATCTTTTTAATGTGAGTTTTCGGATGAATTCTTTTGTGTTAATGAAGGTCTGGAATTTATCCAAACTTCTCGTCGGTGCAAAGGAGAGACCGAACCTGAGAATGGTGTTTTCTTCTTCAGTTAGGGTGTGCGAGCTTAAATTGAATATCCCCTCGGTATTTCCCGTGGTGTTTATTCCATTCTTCTCGCTCCCTTTCTTATTTAATTTCGCCCCTCCTCGCCTTCCTCTGTGTGTCTTCTTCTTGTCGAGGTTGTTGGGTTGTCTTGTTCTGTTTCTCTCTGTGGTCTTGGGGCTCTCTCTCTCTCTCTGCTGTATGTATGGTTCAATCCTAAAAAAGATTGATCTGTCATGATGCCTGACGCGGATCTTTGGGGTTCTTTCTGTGGTTCCATTTTTTTGGGTCGTTGTTGGATTTTCCATTCTTCCCTTGTATGCCCCTCATCTTTTCTATGAGTACTTGGTCCTTCATTCTTAGTTGGCGTTCTGTACATATTGTTCCTTCTGTGGTATGTATCATCTCTGTTGTTATTTTCCTCACGATGATAAAATTCCCTCTCGTTTTGATAGCTGTATCCATTATCATTACGTCTGTAGTGATTCATTCTCCCCTCGTAATGTTGTTGTTTTGGTGAATATTGATATTGGTAATCTCCCCTATTGTGTCTTTTATCCTGGTTATAGTCCCATCTATTGTGCCAGTTTTCCCTCCTTCTTCTGGGTGTATATTCTTCCCTCCCTCTGTATTCTCTTTCTTTATTATGTTCCCACCGGTTCCCATTATTTTGTCCTCTATTATTATAGTAGGGTCTCGGTCTGTTGTTGCCAAATGGCGTTTGAATATAGTGATGGGGTCTTGTATAATTTCTCCTATAGGATCTATTCAAGTCTTCATGTTTTGGTCTATATTGTCTAGTCATCTGTCTCCTTGAGTCATAATCATATCCCATATCCTGTTGATAATCGCCCCTTAATTTAGTGTGTGTAGTTATGTCTTCCTTTTCCCCTTCCAATTGCGTATCTATGTTTTCTTCTGTCGTGGTGTTAGTGTGTTCATCATTTTTTATCTCTTTGTTTTCTAATTCTCTTAGCAATTTTTTGGTTTTTTTCTGTATGACGTCATCTCTGATCTTTCTTATCTTTTTAAATAGGTTATCTTTCCTTTCTATAATGTCTGCGGAATCCTGTCCAGAGTGTTCTAAATTGATTAGAATTTCTTCATTTTCTTTAATTTTTAGATCCATGTGTAATGCCAATGATTCTCTATACTCTATAATAAGTCTGATCAACTGTCTAGACGTATTTATTAAGACAAGTCTCCATTTCTCAGAGATGGGGTCTGATAGAGGGAAAGCACATTCTTTATGTGTCATGAGCCCTTTTGGAATAATATCCAAATCCAAACATTTTTTCAGAAATGCAATTTCTGCTTTGTATTTTACTTCTGAAATTAGAAGTTTTTCCAATTCCCTAAAAATAGATTGTATGTCTACAGTTTCATCTTCGTCTAGTTCAACACATATCATTTTAGTTTGCTTATTTACATTAAATGATACATCTTGGCGAAGTGAGGCTAGGGACTCCATATCTATATGTTCCAAATAATCCAGAAAAAATGTCAGTATAAATGTCGATGTAGTGGCTGCTAGAATATTACTAGGATCAGTAACTGAGAGTAGGAGGAAGGTATATCCCAGCGCCAACCAAACCTTATATGCCTGAGACAGTGGTACCTAGCTACCACTAGGTGAAGACAGAAATGTGAAAGGTGTACTCAGGCGCCAACAATACTGAGGCTAAGGTTAAAAATGAGGATTTACTACATATAATCACAAAATATACATATACATATACATATAAAGCTGCATGGATCCACGCTAAAATGGTCTAAAAAATTATTATAAAACAATCTAAAAACAATCTAAAAACAATCTATCATAGATGTGAGGAACAGACTGTTAAGTGTGTCCCAATGCGGTACAATTGGTCCCTAAAAGTTACTGAGGGACTAAATTAAACTGGTGGTAGTAAGTGACCTTGTGATGAATGTTAAATTGCAACAATTAAAACATAGCAAATCCTGGAGAATGTGGAAATAAAAAAATAAAAAATATATGTGACAGTGTGTACGGTGCCCCTAAAAAGGGGGGGTGGGGTGCTGAAAACCTGAAAAGTTCAAAAAATGTTCCAAACAAATTCCAATGTGATTCCAAAAAAATATAAATGCAAAACAATTCTGTGCTGTGTCTTAAATGTGTCCTAAATGGTTTACAGAGGTCCTGTTAATGTCCAAAAAATATATAAAGTCCAAAAAATTAAAGTAGAAGTCAATTTTCTCTGTGCTTATCCGGTGTGGTATATCATTCAGTGCACACAAAAAAAAAAATTATAATAAAATATAAAAATCCAACAAAAAAATAGCAAAAATTAGCAAAAAATAGCAATAAATAAAAATAATAATAACAGAAAAAAACCTGCGAAGAGAAGATGAGACACAATGTGTAAAACCTTTTCAGAAATATCCTCCTAATGAAATAGAGCTTACCAGGTCTACGCGTTTCGGCCTCTCTTAGGCCTTTATCAAGACTGAATGGTAAGCTATTGATGTTGGCCTTTTATAGGGCCTTTAGTATTGTGACCGGAAATGGAAGCAGTTAGTGACAACACCAGCGATATTTTTATCCTTTTATCTTTATCCTTTAATTTTATTTTTATGTATAAGGAGACAAGAAAGCAAACATAGATAATTTAAACGCTGCCTAATTCAAAGATAGACAATCTGGAATATGATGATCATCTATAAATAAATAAATGAAAAATAGAAGGTTTCATCCTTCCCAGTAATGTTAAGATCAGTAGTAGAGGTGTCCATATTGTATATGCCTACAGCCCGAATATAGACATTAAAAATATCCATCCTATTATGAGTAAAGAAAGAAGTAAGTTCATCTTCATATAATCGCATGACACTTTATCTAGATAAGATGAAGGAGCCAGATTAAAAATTAACTTCATCCAAAAATTACACTTCATCCAGATAAAGATGAAGACGCCAGACCTAAAAGCCAGATCTGGCTGACTGCCTTTTAAAATAGAATATGATTAGTACTTAGAATGATTACCCTCCCCCCTCCTCCCCCTCCAACTAATTGGACAAGATGACAGAACCGCTGTCAATCTATAGTCGATAAGAAATTTTATACTATGTATGAAAACAATTTAAAACAATTAGAAATTTTTGGAAAACCACTCACAGTAAGGGATAAGTATATATGTATTATACACCCTTAACAGTGTTTCTGATTACATTTCTTACACGTAACAAGCAAAACATGATATGCCCATTATCTGTTATAAGTTATTAACACATTTTCAATAGCACAAAAAGATTTGAAAAGCAAAAAGCATCTACAAATGTTATAAGATTCATTAAGTATTAACACTTTTATATTCTCAAACAGTATAATATGCTTTTGAAAAGCAACCTAAGTCAAACATCTTGATTCAAATGTCCCCCAAAATATAAGGTCTTTCAAACACTTTATATATTGTTTACAGATTATAGAAATTGTTTGAGCGAACATAAATATCCCCCCTCAATAACAATAGTAACATCTGCAAACAGCGATGGAGTTAAAAGAATATCCAGTACTATGTATACAAATAGACACCCAATCAGAGTTCAGGGGACCTGACACACCCTCACTATTTACAAAAGGAAGAAGGCTAAGAATCGCGTACCGCCAACCAACACCGCCAACCAATGACGTCACGACCAATGGGATCCTTAGAAAATCGGAACGCAGTAACTCGCGTAATCCGATCATTACACATACCCCTTACCAAATATTCTAACAGAAGAATAATCTCGGTAATCAATAAGAGGGCAATCCTTAGCAGGGGAACTAAGAGCCAAACTGTTTTAATTATAAATCACGGACCCAAACCGGAAGTGACGTCATTAGGTACACAGAGGCTAAGGATTGAAAGCAAACAGTGAAGATAAAAAGTAAAAAGCAAGAGGTAATGTAAATAAATATCTTACAGGAGGATATCACAACTTATAAAATAAGACCATTAACAATATTAATGTGAAATATAACTGTTAACGAAAACCGGAAGTCACTAACTGCTTCCATTTCCGGTCACAATACTAAAGGCCCTATAAAAGGCCAACATCAATAGCTTACCATTCAGTCTTGATAAAGGCCTAAGAGAGGCCGAAACGCGTAGACCTGGTAAGCTCTATTTCATTAGGAGGATATTTCTGAAAAGGTTTTACACATTGTGTCTCATCTTCTCTTCGCAGGTTTTTTTCTGTTATTATTATTTTTATTTATTGCTATTTTTTGCTAATTTTTGCTATTTTTTTGTTGGATTTTTATATTTTATTATAATTTTTTTTTTGTGTGCACTGAATGATATACCACACCGGATAAGCACAGAGAAAATTGACTTCTACTTTAATTTTTTGGACTTTATATATTTTTTGGACATTAACAGGACCTCTGTAAACCATTTAGGACACATTTAAGACACAGCACAGAATTGTTTTGCATTTATATTTTTTTGGAATCACATTGGAATTTGTTTGGAACATTTTTTGAACTTTTCAGGTTTTCAGCACCCCACCCCCCCTTTTTAGGGGCACCGTACACACTGTCACATATATTTTTTATTTTTTTATTTCCACATTCTCCAGGATGTGCTATGTTTTAATTGTTGCAATTTAACATTCATCACAAGGTCACTTACTACCACCAGTTTAATTTAGTCCCTCAGTAACTTTTAGGGACCAATTGTACCGCATTGGGACACACTTAACAGTCTGTTCCTCACATCTATGATAGATTGTTTTTAGATTGTTTTTAGATTGTTTTATAATAATTTTTTAGACCATTTTAGCGTGGATCCATGCAGCTTTATATGTATATGTATATGTATATTTTGTGATTATATGTAGTAAATCCTCATTTTTAACCTTAGCCTCAGTATTGTTGGCGCCTGAGTACACCTTTCACATTTCTGTCTTCACCTAGTGGTAGCTAGGTACCACTGTCTCAGGCATATAAGGTTTGGTTGGCGCTGGGATATACCTTCCTCCTACTCTCAGTTACTGATCCTAGTAATATTCTAGCAGCCACTACATCGACATTTATACTGACATTTTTTCTGGATTATTTGGAACATATAGATATGGAGTCCCTAGCCTCACTTCGCCAAGATGTATCATTTAATGTAAATAAGCAAACTAAAATGATATGTGTTGAACTAGACGAAGATGAAACTGTAGACATACAATCTATTTTTAGGGAATTGGAAAAACTTCTAATTTCAGAAGTAAAATACAAAGCAGAAATTGCATTTCTGAAAAAATGTTTGGATTTGGATATTATTCCAAAAGGGCTCATGACACATAAAGAATGTGCTTTCCCTCTATCAGACCCCATCTCTGAGAAATGGAGACTTGTCTTAATAAATACGTCTAGACAGTTGATCAGACTTATTATAGAGTATAGAGAATCATTGGCATTACACATGGATCTAAAAATTAAAGAAAATGAAGAAATTCTAATCAATTTAGAACACTCTGGACAGGATTCCGCAGACATTATAGAAAGGAAAGATAACCTATTTAAAAAGATAAGAAAGATCAGAGATGACGTCATACAGAAAAAAACCAAAAAATTGCTAAGAGAATTAGAAAACAAAGAGATAAAAAATGATGAACACACTAACACCACGACAGAAGAAAACATAGATACGCAATTGGAAGGGGAAAAGGAAGACATAACTACACACACTAAATTAAGGGGCGATTATCAACAGGATATGGGATATGATTATGACTCAAGGAGACAGATGACTAGACAATATAGACCAAAACATGAAGACTTGAATAGATCCTATAGGAGAAATTATACAAGACCCCATCACTATATTCAAACGCCATTTGGCAACAACAGACCGAGACCCTACTATAATAATAGAGGACAAAATAATGGGAACCGGTGGGAACATAATAAAGAAAGAGAATACAGAGGGAGGGAAGAATATACACCCAGAAGAAGGAGGGAAAACTGGCACAATAGATGGGACTATAACCAGGATAAAAGACACAATAGGGGAGATTACCAATATCAATATTCACCAAAACAACAACATTACGAGGGGAGAATGAATCACTACAGACGTAATGATAATGGATACAGCTATCAAAACGAGAGGGAATTTTATCATCGTGAGGAAAATAACAACAGAGATGATACATACCACAGAAGGAACAATATGTACAGAACGCCAACTAAGAATGAAGGACCAAGTACTCATAGAAAAGATGAGGGGCATACAAGGGAAGAATGGAAAATCCAACAACGACCCAAAAAAATGGAACCACAGAAAGAACCCCAAAGATCCGCGTCAGGCATCATGACAGATCAATCTTTTTTAGGATTGAACCATACATACAGCAGAGAGAGAGAGAGAGCCCCAAGACCACAGAGAGAAACAGAACAAGACAACCCAACAACCTCGACAAGAAGAAGACACACAGAGGAAGGCGAGGAGGGGCGAAATTAAATAAGAAAGGGAGCGAGAAGAATGGAATAAACACCACGGGAAATACCGAGGGGATATTCAATTTAAGCTCGCACACCCTAACTGAAGAAGAAAACACCATTCTCAGGTTCGGTCTCTCCTTTGCACCGACGAGAAGTTTGGATAAATTCCAGACCTTCATTAACACAAAAGAATTCATCCGAAAACTCACATTAAAAAGATTCTTTGCTAAGTCAACAACAGAAAGAACAATGGGGAGCCCACACGAACAAAATGACAGTTACAGACACACATGCCTGAGACCAAAGTCATCTTTTTTCCCCATAAATAGCAAGGGGGCCTCAATTGAGGCATTTGAGACAATAGTCTGCAAAGAAATTAAGGAGCTACAATCTAAAAAATTAAAGTTGAGAACAAGAAACCTCACAAATCAACAGATCAAGACGATCAAGACACTAGAAGACAACCACAATCTGACCATTAAACCAGCGGACAAGGGTGGTGGAATTGTCATTATGGACCGAGCTGACTACAAACTGGAAAATACTAGGATCTTGGGAGACCAAGAGACATATCGAAAACTACCCTCAAATCCGCTAGGTGTATATAAGAAGGAACTACTGCAGATTCTGGATCAGGCTAAAGAACAAGGAATATTAAGCAAGAAAGAATATGACTACATCAATATAAACCATCCCATCACTCCGGTAATATATCATCTACCGAAGATTCACAAAACATTACAGAAACCACCAGGAAGACCGATAATTTCGGGTATCGGTTCTTTGAGTAGTAACCTCTCGGAATACATTGATCTTAACCTTCAAAGATATGTAAAACAGCTACCGTCATATCTCAAAGACTCCACGCAAATATTAAACCTCCTTGAGGAGATCCCATGGGAGAAGGGCTACATCTTTGCGACCTGTGATGTGATGTCACTATATACGTGTATCCCCCATGAAGATGGTCTGGAGGCAGTCAAATACTTCCTAGATAAAGACCCAGAAGTCCCAGAGGACCAAAAAGACTTCATCTTAGATGGTATTCAGTATATATTGACCCACAATTATTTCCATGACGATGGAAATTATTACCAACAAATTTGCGGCACAGCAATGGGGACCAGGTTCGCGCCTAGCTATGCTAACTTATATATGGGCAAGTGGGAAAACATCTTCTGGGAGTCGTGCCCAGCAGGCGCGGACCTGGTCCTCTATCGCCGTTATATAGATGACATCATCATCATCTGGAAAGGCACTCAGGAGGACTTGGACTACACTATCGAGGTCATGAATAAAAGTACGAACCACTTGAAGTTTACCTATATTTGCAGTACCAAGGAGCTGATTTTTCTGGATTTGAATATTGCAGTCAGAAATGGCAAGATCGAAACATCTACACATTTTAAAAGTGTCGACAGCAATAATTATATACATAGTACTAGCTGCCACCACAGAAGCTGGAAGAGTAACATCCCAAAAGGACAGTTATTAAGGATTAAGAAGAATTGCTCGACAGAGGAAAAGTGGGGAGAACAGGCAGAAATCATTAAGAATAAATTTCTAGAGAGAGGGTACGACCAAGACGCATTAGATCAGAATATCCAAGAAGTTGCAAACATAGAAAGAAAGGAACTTCTAAAGTACAAAGAAAAAACATCTATAACAGAAGATGACCGCCTTAATGTGGTGATGATCACAGAATATAGTGAAAACAAAGATATAATTGAGCGAATATTCCAAAAGCACTGGCCACTATTGCAAGAAGATGACATAATAGGCGATAAACTGCCATCAAAACCAAAATTCGTATATCGAAAGACGAAGAATTTACGAAGTAAACTGGCCCCAAGTATAGAAAAGAAGAAGAAGCAGGGGATCTTAGATACATTTGGGAAAGAAGTAAAAGGCTTTTTCCCATGCCTGCTATGCAAAGCATGTAAACGGGGAAAGAAAGCCACCACATTCCATAGTCACATCACCAAAGAAGAACACAAAGTGAATGAATTAATCCGATGTCAAGATGCAGGGGTCGTTTATATGCTACAATGTTCATGTGGCCTCCAATATATAGGCCAAACATCAAGAATTCTAAGAGATAGAATACGTGAACATTTACTACTAATTGAAAAGTTAAATACGGATACAGTGCTGTACAGTCATTTTTCAACCATACATAAAGGTAATATTAAAGAACTATCCTTTATGGGAATCCAAAAGATCCGGAAAGACTGGAGAGGAGGTAACTATACAAAGAAATTACTAACCGCCGAGTCAAGATGGATCTTTAATTTGGATTGCCTCCACCCAAAGGGATTGAACAATAAGGAAGATCTCTCCCACTTATACAATTTGATCTGATTATGTTCACCAAGAATCTTCAAAAAAACTCTCCCCTCTAGATATAAATTGGAACAAGGGTGAAATGGAGTCTCCCCCCTAGATTTAATGAAATTTGAAAGTCCTACTGACAAGTATCCACTATGACAGCTAGATACCTGACCTCCAAATTTAACTCCCCCACAGCTCTCTCTAAAACTCCCTGTCAAGCCCCCAGTAATTTGGGATATCCACCAAAATACAGTGGTGTAGCACAGGACCAAATCAATCTACCCAGAGGTGAAAGTAAACATACTGTATACTCCTAGTAGCCTTTCCAGACAACACCAGCGATATTTTTATCCTTTTATCTTTATCCTTTAATTTTATTTTTATGTATAAGGAGACAAGAAAGCAAACATAGATAATTTAAATGCTGCCTAATTCAAAGATAGACAATCTGGAATATGATGATCATCTATAAATAAATAAATGAAAAATAGAAGGTTTCATCCTTCCCAGTAATGTTAAGATCAGTAGTAGAGGTGTCCATATTGTATATGCCTACAGCCCGAATATAGACATTAAAAATATCCATCCTATTATGAGTAAAGAAAGAAGTAAGTTCATCTTCATATAATCGCATGACACTTTATCTAGATAAGATGAAGGAGCCAGATTAAAAATTAACTTCATCCAAAAATTACACTTCATCCAGATAAAGATGAAGACGCCAGACCTAAAAGCCAGATCTGGCTGACTGCCTTTTAAAATAGAATATGATTAGTACTTAGAATGATTACCCTCCCCCCTCCTCCCCCTCCAACTAATTGGACAAGATGACAGAACCGCTGTCAATCTATAGTCGATAAGAAATTTTATACTATGTATGAAAACAATTTAAAACAATTAGAAATTTTTGGAAAACCACTCACAGTAAGGGATAAGTATATATGTATTATACACCCTTAACAGTGTTTCTGATTACATTTCTTACACGTAACAAGCAAAACATGATATGCCCATTATCTGTTATAAGTTATTAACACATTTTCAATAGCACAAAAAGATTTGAAAAGCAAAAAGCATCTACAAATGTTATAAGATTCATTAAGTATTAACACTTTTATATTCTCAAACAGTATAATATGCTTTTGAAAAGCAACCTAAGTCAAACATCTTGATTCAAATGTCCCCCAAAATATAAGGTCTTCCAACACTTTATATATTGTTTACAGATTATAGAAATTGTTTGAGCGAACATAAATATCCCCCCTCAATAACAATAGTAACATCTGCAAACAGCGATGGAGTTAAAAGAATATCCAGTACTATGTATACAAATAGACACCCAATCAGAGTTCAGGGGACCTGACACACCCTCACTATTTACAAAAGGAAGAAGGCTAAGAATCGCGTACCGCCAACCAACACCGCCAACCAATGACGTCACGACCAATGGGATCCTTAGAAAATCGGAACGCAGTAACTCGCGTAATCCGATCATTACACATACCCCTTACCAAATATTCTAACAGAAGAATAATCTCGGTAATCAATAAGAGGGCAATCCTTAGCAGGGGAACTAAGAGCCAAACTGTTTTAATTATAAATCACGGACCCAAACCGGAAGTGACGTCATTAGGTACACAGAGGCTAAGGATTGAAAGCAAACAGTGAAGATAAAAAGTAAAAAGCAAGAGGTAATGTAAATAAATATCTTACAGGAGGATATCACAACTTATAAAATAAGACCATTAACAATATTAATGTGAAATATAACTGTTAACGAAAACCGGAAGTCACTAACTGCTTCCATTTCCGGTCACAATACTAAAGGCCCTATAAAAGGCCAACATCAATAGCTTACCATTCAGTCTTGATAAAGGCCTAAGAGAGGCCGAAACGCGTAGACCTGGTAAGCTCTATTTCATTAGGAGGATATTTCTGAAAAGGTTTTACACATTGTGTCTCATCTTCTCTTCGCAGGTTTTTTTCTGTTATTATTATTTTTATTTATTGCTATTTTTTGCTAATTTTTGCTATTTTTTTGTTGGATTTTTATATTTTATTATAATTTTTTTTTTGTGTGCACTGAATGATATACCACACCGGATAAGCACAGAGAAAATTGACTTCTACTTTAATTTTTTGGACTTTATATATTTTTTGGACATTAACAGGACCTCTGTAAACCATTTAGGACACATTTAAGACACAGCACAGAATTGTTTTGCATTTATATTTTTTTGGAATCACATTGGAATTTGTTTGGAACATTTTTTGAACTTTTCAGGTTTTCAGCACCCCACCCCCCCTTTTTAGGGGCACCGTACACACTGTCACATATATTTTTTATTTTTTTATTTCCACATTCTCCAGGATTTGCTATGTTTTAATTGTTGCAATTTAACATTCATCACAAGGTCACTTACTACCACCAGTTTAATTTAGTCCCTCAGTAACTTTTAGGGACCAATTGTACCGCATTGGGACACACTTAACAGTCTGTTCCTCACATCTATGATAGATTGTTTTTAGATTGTTTTTAGATTGTTTTATAATAATTTTTTAGACCATTTTAGCGTGGATCCATGCAGCTTTATATGTATATGTATATGTATATTTTGTGATTATATGTAGTAAATCCTCATTTTTAACCTTAGCCTCAGTATTGTTGGCGCCTGAGTACACCTTTCACATTTCTGTCTTCACCTAGTGGTAGCTAGGTACCACTGTCTCAGGCATATAAGGTTTGGTTGGCGCTGGGATATACCTTCCTCCTACTCTCAGTTACTGATCCTAGTAATATTCTAGCAGCCACTACATCGACATTTATACTGACATTTTTTCTGGATTATTTGGAACATATAGATATGGAGTCCCTAGCCTCACTTCGCCAAGATGTATCATTTAATGTAAATAAGCAAACTAAAATGATATGTGTTGAACTAGACGAAGATGAAACTGTAGACATACAATCTATTTTTAGGGAATTGGAAAAACTTCTAATTTCAGAAGTAAAATACAAAGCAGAAATTGCATTTCTGAAAAAATGTTTGGATTTGGATATTATTCCAAAAGGGCTCATGACACATAAAGAATGTGCTTTCCCTCTATCAGACCCCATCTCTGAGAAATGGAGACTTGTCTTAATAAATACGTCTAGACAGTTGATCAGACTTATTATAGAGTATAGAGAATCATTGGCATTACACATGGATCTAAAAATTAAAGAAAATGAAGAAATTCTAATCAATTTAGAACACTCTGGACAGGATTCCGCAGACATTATAGAAAGGAAAGATAACCTATTTAAAAAGATAAGAAAGATCAGAGATGACGTCATACAGAAAAAAACCAAAAAATTGCTAAGAGAATTAGAAAACAAAGAGATAAAAAATGATGAACACACTAACACCACGACAGAAGAAAACATAGATACGCAATTGGAAGGGGAAAAGGAAGACATAACTACACACACTAAATTAAGGGGCGATTATCAACAGGATATGGGATATGATTATGACTCAAGGAGACAGATGACTAGACAATATAGACCAAAACATGAAGACTTGAATAGATCCTATAGGAGAAATTATACAAGACCCCATCACTATATTCAAACGCCATTTGGCAACAACAGACCGAGACCCTACTATAATAATAGAGGACAAAATAATGGGAACCGGTGGGAACATAATAAAGAAAGAGAATACAGAGGGAGGGAAGAATATACACCCAGAAGAAGGAGGGAAAACTGGCACAATAGATGGGACTATAACCAGGATAAAAGACACAATAGGGGAGATTACCAATATCAATATTCACCAAAACAACAACATTACGAGGGGAGAATGAATCACTACAGACGTAATGATAATGGATACAGCTATCAAAACGAGAGGGAATTTTATCATCGTGAGGAAAATAACAACAGAGATGATACATACCACAGAAGGAACAATATGTACAGAACGCCAACTAAGAATGAAGGACCAAGTACTCATAGAAAAGATGAGGGGCATACAAGGGAAGAATGGAAAATCCAACAACGACCCAAAAAAATGGAACCACAGAAAGAACCCCAAAGATCCGCGTCAGGCATCATGACAGATCAATCTTTTTTAGGATTGAACCATACATACAGCAGAGAGAGAGAGAGAGAGCCCCAAGACCACAGAGAGAAACAGAACAAGACAACCCAACAACCTCGACAAGAAGAAGACACACAGAGGAAGGCGAGGAGGGGCGAAATTAAATAAGAAAGGGAGCGAGAAGAATGGAATAAACACCACGGGAAATACCGAGGGGATATTCAATTTAAGCTCGCACACCCTAACTGAAGAAGAAAACACCATTCTCAGGTTCGGTCTCTCCTTTGCACCGACGAGAAGTTTGGATAAATTCCAGACCTTCATTAACACAAAAGAATTCATCCGAAAACTCACATTAAAAAGATTCTTTGCTAAGTCAACAACAGAAAGAACAATGGGGAGCCCACACGAACAAAATGACAGTTACAGACACACATGCCTGAGACCAAAGTCATCTTTTTTCCCCATAAATAGCAAGGGGGCCTCAATTGAGGCATTTGAGACAATAGTCTGCAAAGAAATTAAGGAGCTACAATCTAAAAAATTAAAGTTGAGAACAAGAAACCTCACAAATCAACAGATCAAGACGATCAAGACACTAGAAGACAACCACAATCTGACCATTAAACCAGCGGACAAGGGTGGTGGAATTGTCATTATGGACCGAGCTGACTACAAACTGGAAAATACTAGGATCTTGGGAGACCAAGAGACATATCGAAAACTACCCTCAAATCCGCTAGGTGTATATAAGAAGGAACTACTGCAGATTCTGGATCAGGCTAAAGAACAAGGAATATTAAGCAAGAAAGAATATGACTACATCAATATAAACCATCCCATCACTCCGGTAATATATCATCTACCGAAGATTCACAAAACATTACAGAAACCACCAGGAAGACCGATAATTTCGGGTATCGGTTCTTTGAGTAGTAACCTCTCGGAATACATTGATCTTAACCTTCAAAGATATGTAAAACAGCTACCGTCATATCTCAAAGACTCCACGCAAATATTAAACCTCCTTGAGGAGATCCCATGGGAGAAGGGCTACATCTTTGCGACCTGTGATGTGATGTCACTATATACGTGTATCCCCCATGAAGATGGTCTGGAGGCAGTCAAATACTTCCTAGATAAAGACCCAGAAGTCCCAGAGGACCAAAAAGACTTCATCTTAGATGGTATTCAGTATATATTGACCCACAATTATTTCCATGACGATGGAAATTATTACCAACAAATTTGCGGCACAGCAATGGGGACCAGGTTCGCGCCTAGCTATGCTAACTTATATATGGGCAAGTGGGAAAACATCTTCTGGGAGTCGTGCCCAGCAGGCGCGGACCTGGTCCTCTATCGCCGTTATATAGATGACATCATCATCATCTGGAAAGGCACTCAGGAGGACTTGGACTACACTATCGAGGTCATGAATAAAAGTACGAACCACTTGAAGTTTACCTATATTTGCAGTACCAAGGAGCTGATTTTTCTGGATTTGAATATTGCAGTCAGAAATGGCAAGATCGAAACATCTACACATTTTAAAAGTGTCGACAGCAATAATTATATACATAGTACTAGCTGCCACCACAGAAGCTGGAAGAGTAACATCCCAAAAGGACAGTTATTAAGGATTAAGAAGAATTGCTCGACAGAGGAAAAGTGGGGAGAACAGGCAGAAATCATTAAGAATAAATTTCTAGAGAGAGGGTACGACCAAGACGCATTAGATCAGAATATCCAAGAAGTTGCAAACATAGAAAGAAAGGAACTTCTAAAGTACAAAGAAAAAACATCTATAACAGAAGATGACCGCCTTAATGTGGTGATGATCACAGAATATAGTGAAAACAAAGATATAATTGAGCGAATATTCCAAAAGCACTGGCCACTATTGCAAGAAGATGACATAATAGGCGATAAACTGCCATCAAAACCAAAATTCGTATATCGAAAGACGAAGAATTTACGAAGTAAACTGGCCCCAAGTATAGAAAAGAAGAAGAAGCAGGGGATCTTAGATACATTTGGGAAAGAAGTAAAAGGCTTTTTCCCATGCCTGCTATGCAAAGCATGTAAACGGGGAAAGAAAGCCACCACATTCCATAGTCACATCACCAAAGAAGAACACAAAGTGAATGAATTAATCCGATGTCAAGATGCAGGGGTCGTTTATATGCTACAATGTTCATGTGGCCTCAAATATATAGGCCAAACATCAAGAATTCTAAGAGATAGAATACGTGAACATTTACTACTAATTGAAAAGTTAAATACGGATACAGTGCTGTACAGTCATTTTTCAACCATACATAAAGGTAATATTAAAGAACTATCCTTTATGGGAATCCAAAAGATCCGGAAAGACTGGAGAGGAGGTAACTATACAAAGAAATTACTAACCGCCGAGTCAAGATGGATCTTTAATTTGGATTGCCTCCACCCAAAGGGATTGAACAATAAGGAAGATCTCTCCCACTTATACAATTTGATCTGATTATGTTCACCAAGAATCTTCAAAAAAACTCTCCCCTCTAGATATAAATTGGAACAAGGGTGAAATGGAGTCTCCCCCCTAGATTTAATGAAATTTGAAAGTCCTACTGACAAGTATCCACTATGACAGCTAGATACCTGACCTCCAAATTTAACTCCCCCACAGCTCTCTCTAAAACTCCCTGTCAAGCCCCCAGTAATTTGGGATATCCACCAAAATACAGTGGTGTAGCACAGGACCAAATCAATCTACCCAGAGGTGAAAGTAAACATACTGTATACTCCTAGTAGCCTTTCCAGACAACACCAGCGATATTTTTATCCTTTTATCTTTATCCTTTAATTTTATTTTTATGTATAAGGAGACAAGAAAGCAAACATAGATAATTTAAACGCTGCCTAATTCAAAGATAGACAATCTGGAATATGATGATCATCTATAAATAAATAAATGAAAAATAGAAGGTTTCATCCTTCCCAGTAATGTTAAGATCAGTAGTAGAGGTGTCCATATTGTATATGCCTACAGCCCGAATATAGACATTAAAAATATCCATCCTATTATGAGTAAAGAAAGAAGTAAGTTCATCTTCATATAATCGCATGACACTTTATCTAGATAAGATGAAGGAGCCAGATTAAAAATTAACTTCATCCAAAAATTACACTTCATCCAGATAAAGATGAAGACGCCAGACCTAAAAGCCAGATCTGGCTGACTGCCTTTTAAAATAGAATATGATTAGTACTTAGAATGATTACCCTCCCCCCTCCTCCCCCTCCAACTAATTGGACAAGATGACAGAACCGCTGTCAATCTATAGTCGATAAGAAATTTTATACTATGTATGAAAACAATTTAAAACAATTAGAAATTTTTGGAAAACCACTCACAGTAAGGGATAAGTATATATGTATTATACACCCTTAACAGTGTTTCTGATTACATTTCTTACACGTAACAAGCAAAACATGATATGCCCATTATCTGTTATAAGTTATTAACACATTTTCAATAGCACAAAAAGATTTGAAAAGCAAAAAGCATCTACAAATGTTATAAGATTCATTAAGTATTAACACTTTTATATTCTCAAACAGTATAATATGCTTTTGAAAAGCAACCTAAGTCAAACATCTTGATTCAAATGTCCCCCAAAATATAAGGTCTTTCAAACACTTTATATATTGTTTACAGATTATAGAAATTGTTTGAGCGAACATAAATATCCCCCCTCAATAACAATAGTAACATCTGCAAACAGCGATGGAGTTAAAAGAATATCCAGTACTATGTATACAAATAGACACCCAATCAGAGTTCAGGGGACCTGACACACCCTCACTATTTACAAAAGGAAGAAGGCTAAGAATCGCGTACCGCCAACCAACACCGCCAACCAATGACGTCACGACCAATGGGATCCTTAGAAAATTGGAACGCAGTAACTCGCGTAATCCGATCATTACACATACCCCTTACCAAATATTCTAACAGAAGAATAATCTCGGTAATCAATAAGAGGGCAATCCTTAGCAGGGGAACTAAGAGCCAAACTGTTTTAATTATAAATCACGGACCCAAACCGCAAGTGACGTCATTAGGTACACAGAGGCTAAGGATTGAAAGCAAACAGTGAAGATAAAAAGTAAAAAGCAAGAGGTAATGTAAATAAATATCTTACAGGAGGATATCACAACTTATAAAATAAGACCATTAACAATATTAATGTGAAATATAACTGTTAACGAAAACCGGAAGTCACTAACTGCTTCCATTTCCGGTCACAATACTAAAGGCCCTATAAAAGGCCAACATCAATAGCTTACCATTCAGTCTTGATAAAGGCCTAAGAGAGGCCGAAACGCGTAGACCTGGTAAGCTCTATTTCATTAGGAGGATATTTCTGAAAAGGTTTTACACATTGTGTCTCATCTTCTCTTCGCAGGTTTTTTTCTGTTATTATTATTTTTATTTATTGCTATTTTTTGCTAATTTTTGCTATTTTTTTGTTGGATTTTTATATTTTATTATAATTTTTTTTTTGTGTGCACTGAATGATATACCACACCGGATAAGCACAGAGAAAATTGACTTCTACTTTAATTTTTTGGACTTTATATATTTTTTGGACATTAACAGGACCTCTGTAAACCATTTAGGACACATTTAAGACACAGCACAGAATTGTTTTGCATTTATATTTTTTTGGAATCACATTGGAATTTGTTTGGAACATTTTTTGAACTTTTCAGGTTTTCAGCACCCCACCCCCCCCTTTTTAGGGGCACCGTACACACTGTCACATATATTTTTTATTTTTTTATTTCCACATTCTCCAGGATGTGCTATGTTTTAATTGTTGCAATTTAACATTCATCACAAGGTCACTTACTACCACCAGTTTAATTTAGTCCCTCAGTAACTTTTAGGGACCAATTGTACCGCATTGGGACACACTTAACAGTCTGTTCCTCACATCTATGATAGATTGTTTTTAGATTGTTTTTAGATTGTTTTATAATAATTTTTTAGACCATTTTAGCGTGGATCCATGCAGCTTTATATGTATATGTATATGTATATTTTGTGATTATATGTAGTAAATCCTCATTTTTAACCTTAGCCTCAGTATTGTTGGCGCCTGAGTACACCTTTCACATTTCTGTCTTCACCTAGTGGTAGCTAGGTACCACTGTCTCAGGCATATAAGGTTTGGTTGGCGCTGGGATATACCTTCCTCCTACTCTCAGTTACTGATCCTAGTAATATGGGGCAGAAGGTAGGGCGTCTGATTGCCTGTGCTACACATCTACACTTCAGTGAGGGCAAGAGCGGTAGGACCATGCATCTAATGGGGTGCAGAAATCATAATTAGTAATAGTAGTAAGCACCCTTTAAATATGTATGACAGAGATCCCAAACTATAATGAGCTGCACAAAATGTGGGTAGATAGGAGCTTTGCGTACCTGTAACATCCCCCTGATTTTTGTTGATCATAGACAGAATTGCCTTTCTAGCGCATAGAACACCTTCAATATTGTAACAATAAGGGCATAAATTAATCAAACATTCTCACTTCACATTAAAGCAAGGAGAGTGATTTATTGTGCATTTAATTGTATACTTTACCATGTACCTAAAATCAAGATAAGACGATTTACATACAGATTTAAAGGGGCATTAAAGTACTTGCATATATATATATATATACATTTTATAAATATCAACAATGGAAAACTGCATTGTTTTACAATCCAGGGACATATCCTTTGAAACAACTTTTTAAGTATGTTTATCTTATCGCCTCTGCTGTGACCAATTAGGCACAGTTATAAAAAAGAACTACTGCTGATCAAGCAATCACTGTGTAATATATCAATGGCTCTGGAACTTGCAGGATACACTCCAGGCTTCAAAAACAATGTTCAGAGTTAAATTACAACAAAATAGGGTACATTGCAAACATTTTTTGTATTATTCCTAGTTGAACAGTTTGTGCTGGCTTGCAAGTGGAGTGCAAAAAATGCAAGCGTTATAGATAGTAGTATCTCTAGCGCTGAATTCATAATGTTTAAATTTAGGTATTTGTAGTTGGTCAGGGTTAATCAGATCTAAGCCTCTGCAAACTGTCCCTTATTTCAGTTCTTTTGACAGACTTGCATTTTAGCCAATCAGTGCTGGCTCCTAGGAATTCCACGTGCATGAGCACAGTGGTATCTATATGAAACACATGAACTAACACCCTTTAGTGGTAAAAAACTGTCAAAATGCCCTGAGATGAGAGGCGCACTTCAAGGGCTTAGAAATTAGCATATGAACCTCCTAGGTTTAGCTTTCAACTAAGAATACCAAGAGAACAAAGCAAAATTGGTGATAGATGTAAATTTGAAAATTGTTTAAAATTACATGCCCTATCTGAGTAATGAAAGTTTGTTTTGGACTAGACTGTCCCTTTAGTAGCAAATCAGCTTGCCTGCAAGGGAGCGTGCTTAATGCACACTCAGGTTATTTCCCGATTCATAGGACGTTTACTATGAAATCTCATGAGAGTTAAAGGGACATAATACTTATATGCTAAATCACTTGAAAGTGATGCAGCATAACTGTAAAAAGCTGAAAATATCACCTGAGCATCTCAATGTAAAAAGGAAGATATTTTACCTCACAACTTCCTCAGGTCACCAGAGTAAGTACTGTGTAAAAAGTTATACTTCAGCTGCTGTCCAGCTGCAGGTAAAAATAAATAATGAAGAAATGAACTGCTGAGGTCATGAACTCTTTTACTGTGATCTCATGAGATTTTACTTAACTCTCATGAGATTTCATAGTAAACTTCCTTAAACTGAATAAGGAAATAACATGAGTGTGCATGAAGCTTGCTCCCTTGCCTGTCACGGGACAGGCATATAGATTGGCTGCTTAAAGTTCTTTAAAATGGGATGTGAATAAATAGGACATTTTGAGGTAAAATATCTTCCTTTTTTACATAGAGATGTTCAGGTGATATTTTTTAGTCAGCTTTTTACAGCTATGCTGCATCATTTTCAAGTGTTTCAACATTTGGGTATTATGGCCCTTTAAGTGAAATCTCATCACATCACAGTTAAAGGGTTCATGACCTCAGCACTGCTGATGCTGATTGGCTGCTTTTCATTTCTTCCTTTTTTTTTTTTACCTGCAGCTGGGCAGTAACTGAAAGATAACTTTTTACACAGCACTTACTCTGGTGATCTGAGGAAATTGTGAGGTAAAATATCTTCCTTTTTTACATAGAGATTCTCATGTGATATTTTCCTGTCAGCTTTTTACAGTTATGCTGCATCACTTTCAAGTGATTTAGCATATGAGTATTATGTCCCTTTAAGTTTGTTATTTTTTTATTTATTGGGGTTAGGGAAACATTCTTACAGAAAGGAAAAGGTACATAGTAAATGTAAACATAAGGAGACTTGAAAAAGTATATCTGTGCATTAAATATGATACCTCATTTTTCTTTCTTATCCCTTTCCCTCTCCTTTCCCTTCCCATTTTCTTCCATTCTTTTTTTTTCGTGATTCACATAGAAAATACAATTTTAAACAACTTTCTAATTTACTTCTATTATCCAGTTTGTTTCACTGTCTTGGTATAATTTGTTGAAGGAGCAGCAATGCACTTCTGGTTTCTAACTGAACACATGGGTGAGCAAATGACAATCGGTATATATATGCAGCCACCAATCAGCAGCAAGAACCTAGGTTCTCTGATGCTCCAGAGTTTACCTAGATAAACCTTTCAGCAAAGGATAACAAGAGAAGTTGTTTAAAATTGTATTCTCTATGTTTTATGTCCCTTTAATTTTATTGTTTAATAAAAAATCTAAACAGAATAAACAAAATTAACTCTCTTACGGCTAGATTTAGAGTTTGGCGGCCAAAGGGGTGCGTTAGCTACGCGTGCTTTTTTTCTCCTGCACCTTTTAAATACCGCTGGTATTTAGAGTTCACAGAATGGCTGGTTTTCAGTGCGTTAGGCTCCAAAAAGGGAGCGTAGAGCATAATTTAATGCCACTGCAACTCTAGATACCAGCGGTGCTTACGGACGCGGCCAGCTTCAAAAACGTGCTTGTGCACAATATCCCCATAGAAAACAATGGGGCATTTTGAGCTGAAAAAAAACCTAACACCTGCAAAAAAGCAGCGTTCAGCTCTTAACGCAGCCCCATTGTTTTCTATGGGGAAACACTTCCTACGTCTGCACCTAACACTCTAACATGTACCCCGAGTCTAAACACCCCTAACCTTACACTTATTAACCCCTAATCTGCTGCCCCTGCTATCGCTGACACCTGCATATTATTATTAACCCCTAATCTGCCGCTCCCTACACCGCCGCAACATACATTATAGTTATGTACACCTAATCTGCTGCCCCTAACACTGCCGACCCCTATATTATATTTATTAACCCCTAATCTGCCCCCCACAACGTCGCCGCCAGCTACCTACAATAATTAACCCCTAATCTGCCGATCGGAGCTCACCGCTACTATAATAAATGTATTAACCCCTAAAGCTAAGTCTAACCCTAACACTAACACCCCCCTAAGTTCAATATAATTTTTATCTAACAAAATAAATGAACTCTTATTAAATAAATTATTCCTATTTAAATCTAAATACTTACCTGTAAAATAAACCCTAATATAGCTACAATATAAATTATAATTATATTGTAGCTATTTTAGGATTAATATTTATTTTACAGGCAACTTTGTATTTATTTTAACCAGGTACAATAGCTATTAAATAGTTAATAACTATTTAATAGCTACCTAGTTAAAATAATTACAAAATTACCAGTAAAATAAATCCTAACCTAAGTTACAATTAAACCTAACACTACACTATCAATAAATAAATTAAATAAATTACCAACAATTATCTACAATTAAACCTAACAGTACACTATCAATAAACAAATTAAATATAATTCCTACAAATAAATACAATTAAATAAACTAACTAAAGTACAAAAAATAAAAAAGAACTAAGTTACAAAAAATAAAAAAATATTTACCCCCCAACATTACAAACCACCACCCACATACCCCTAATCTAACCCAAACCCCCCTTAAATAAACCTAACACTAAGCCCCTGAAGATCTTCCTACCTTGTCTTCACCATGCCAGGTATCACCGATCGTTCCAGGCTCCGAAATCTTCATCCAAGCCCAAGCGGGGGCTAGACATCCATCATCCGGCTGAAGTCTTCTATCAAGCGATGGCTGAAGAAGTCCAGAAGAGGCTCCAAAGTCTTCATCCTATCCGGGAAGAAGAGTAGATCGGGACCGGCAACCATCTTCTTCCAAGCGGCATCTTCTATCTTCATCCGATGAGATCCGGCTCCATCTTGAAGACCTCCACCGCGGACCCATCTTCTTCTTCCGACGACTTCCCGACGAATGACGGTTCCTTTAAGGGACGTCATCCAAGATGGCGTCCCTCGAATTCCGATTGGCTGATAGGATTCTATCAGCCAATCGGAATTAAGGTAGGAAAATTCTGATTGGCTGATGGAATCAGTCAATCAGAATCAAGTTCAATCCGATTGGCTGATTCAATCAGCCAATCAGATTGAGCTCGCATTCTATTGGCTGTTCCGATCAGCCAATAGAATGCAAGCTCAATCTGATTGGCTGATCGGATCAGCCAATCGGATTGAACTTGATTCTGATTGGCTGATTCCATCAGTCAATCAGAATTTTCCTACCTTAATTCCGATTGGCTGATAGAATCCTATCAGCCAATCAGAATTCGAGGGACGCCATCTTGGATGACGTCCCTTAAAGGAACCGTCATTCTTCAGTTGGACGTCGGAGGAAGAAGATTGATCCGCGCTGAAGGTCTTCACGATGGAGCCGTTCCTCATCGAATGAAGATAGAAGATGCCGCTTGGATCAAGATGGTTGCCGGTCCGGATCGCCTCTTCTTCCCGGATAGGATGAAGACTTTGGAGCCTCTTCTGGACCTCTTCAGCCACCGGATTATGGATCGCCAGCCCCCGCTTGGGCTTGGATGAAGATTTCGGAGCCAGAACGGATCGGTGTGATACCCGGCGAGGTGAAGACAAGGTAGGAAGATCTTCAGGGGCTTAGTGTTAGGTTTATTTAAGGGGGGTTTGGGTTAGATTAGGGGTATGTGGGTGGTGGGTTTTAATGTTGGGGGGGTATTGTATGTTTTTTTTTACAGGCAAAAGAGCTGAATTCTTTGGGGCATGCCCCACAAAAGGTCCTTTTAAGGGCTGGTAAGGTAAAAGAGCTTTGAACTTTTTAAATTTACCCTAGAGGGTAGGGCATTTTTTTATTTTGGGGGGCTTTGTTATTTTATTAGGGGGCTTAGAGTAGGTGTAATTAGTTTAAAATTGTTGTAATATTTTTCAAATGTTTGTAAATATTTTTTATTTTTTGTAACTTAGTTCTTTTTTATTTTTTGTACTTTAGTTAGTTTATTTAATTGTAGTTATTTGTAGGTATTGTATTTAATTAATTTATTGATAGTGTAGTGTTAGGTTTAATTGTAGATAATTGTAGGTATTTTATTTAATTAATTTATTGATAGTGTAGTGTTAGGTTTAATTGTAACAGGTTAGGATTTATTTTACAGGTAATTTTGTAATTATTTTAACTAGGTAACTATTAAATAGTTATTAACTATTTAATAGCTATTGTACCTGGTTAAAATAATTACAAAGTTACCAGTAAAATAAATATAAATCCTAAAATAGCTACAATATAATTATAATTTATATTGTAGCTATATTAGGGTTTATTTTACAGGTAAGTATTTAGCTTTAAATAGGAATAATTTATTTAATAATAGTTCATTTATTTCGTTAGATTTAAATTATATTTAAGTTAGGGGGGTGTTAGTGTTAGGGTTAGAATTAGCTTTAGGGGTTAAAAAATGTATTAGAATAGCGGTGAGCTCCGGTCGGCAGATTAGGGGTTAATGCTTGAAGTTAGGTGTCGGCGATGTTAGGGAGGGCAGATTAGGGGTTAATACTATTTATTATAGGGTTATTGAGGCGGGAGTGAGGCGGATTAGGGGTTAATGACTTTATTATAATAGCGGCGCGGTCCGGTCGGCAGATTAGGGGTTAATAAGTGTAGGCAGGTGGAGGCGACGTTGAGGGGGGCAGATTAGGGGTTAATAAATATAATATAGGGGTCGGCGGTGTTAGGGGCAGCAGATTAGGGGTACCTAAGTATATCGTACCTTGCGGCGGCGTGCGGACGGCAGATTAGGGGTTAAAAAATTTTAATAGAGTGGCGTTGATGTGGGGGGACCTCGGTTTAGGGGTACATAGGTAGTTTATGGGTGTTAGTGTACTTTAGAGCACAGTAGTTAAGAGCTTTATGAACCGGCGTTAGCCCAGAAAGCTCTTAACTACTGACTTTTTTCTGCGGCTGGAGTTTTGTCGTTAGATTTCTAACGCTAACTTCAGCCACGACTCTAAATACCGGCGTTAGAAAGATCCCATTGAAAAGATAGGATACGCAATTGACGTAAGGGGATCTGCGGTATGGAAAAGTCGCGGCTGGAAAGTAAGCGTTAGACCCTTTAATGACTGGCTCCAAATACCAGAGGGCGGTAAAAACCAGCGTTAGGAGCCTCTAACGCTGGTTTTGACGGCTACCGCCCAACTCTAAATCTAGGCCTTACTCAGGCGTATTAATGGAGAATACATTTGCTAGTGTCTTGACACAGATACATATATTTACTTATACAAACAGATGCAGCCTGACTGACAAGTCATGGGGGCCCGGGCAAAAGGTTTATGCCCCACTTCACCCTCAGGGCCTGATGAGCTAAAGCTCTCTACTCATGTGAGATGTTCTAAAATAATCCTCCAGCACTTCTAGATCCCTAGTGACATTCTTAAAAGGCAGATTTTACTATACTTCTCCATGGGGCGTTTCCTGCATTTCTGTAGGTGAAGGAGAGACAATATAGCACTGCATGACATGAGAGTTCTGCTGCATTTACACATAATAATATAATATATTACAATTCAGATTACATTTTATTACATTTAAACTTTGCACTTTCTATTCTGTATTTTATTTTGTATACAGCAGTGTATTTAGGATTTTGATTTTAGAAATTCTGATTATGCTTTTACAGTTTTGTGTAACTTTAACAAATTAGGATCGGACCATACTTTCTATATCTATGTGTAGCTTTTACAAATTACATTGAAGTTTATATTTCGTCTATTTAAAATAAAACTGAAAAACTTACATCTTCAGTTTCCCAGAGAGCTTTGTTACTTTCTATGGGCCCGATAAGCAAAGATTCTCTTGTTTGGGGAGACATTATAGTACAGACTTCACAGGCGTTAAAACTCACTGAATTCTATAAGAAAAAGGGCATAAACCTGGAAGTACCATAGAGATGAGAGATGCCTTCCATAGAAATTAATTAAGTTATCTGGGATACAGAGTTTCACAGGGGAAAGAAGGTAACTGGAAAACACCTGGGGCTGATATGAAGGCTCAGTTTGCATTAATTACAAATGAAACTGAAATGTTTTCACTTCAAATTAACTTGCATTTGTCTATAGTTTAGTATATATTACTTTTCTGTCAGTGTATTGTGAATTCTGAGCAAACTTTATGTGCATACAGCTGGCAAGAAATATCAGTGAGACCAGCTTGTTTAAAATGCTTATAGCATTTCACAAGTCTTCAGACATACCCCTTTTTACACAACCTGTTTCTTTTAATGCTTATTTTGATTTAACATATTAGTTTTTGCCAAATGTGTGCTGTTTAATATCCCTTTAAGTACTGACATGAGGTATTTAAAAATGGCTGCCTCGTGTAAACATTGCTAATGCACGTGAGCAGTAGCATCTGTCAGGGTTTTTTCCCTGTTTTGTTTGCCATGTGCTGCTGGCAGCCATTTTACTCACCTCTCTTGCTGACTATGGTGCTTTGTGGGGGATGCTGCTCATTTCCTGCACTTCCTTTTATGGCCAGACTGGTATGCATCATCCATGCGAGACAGGATGCAGTCTCAGAATTGTGATGTCATCATTTATTATTTAAAGGGCCTTTGTTCAGTATGCTTTGCCTTTGGGTTGTCTCAGACCTGTTTGTGAGAGTTCCTGTGTATTACCTGACTGTCTGACGTCCTTCCTGGTTCCTGATCCCTGGCTTGTTCCTGACTCTGCTGTTTTCCTTGTTCCTGATTCCGGCTTGTCTGACTATTCGCTTTGGCTCCTGACTCGGCTCGTCTGACTACCAGCTCTGGTTTTGATTTGATTTGTGGACTTTTTATTATTTTTTGTTATTAATAAAGGTGTGATTATTTTTGCACTTCTCGTCTCAGTCTGATTCCTGGCACCCTGACATTACGCAAAGGCCATGAATCCTGATGGTGCTAATAATCCACCTTTACCTGCCATCATTTCCAGGATGGATGAGCAGGAGCACCGCTTGGATCAATTTGCACTAGCTCTGCAAACCCTGCTGACTCACACTGCACATTTGGAGCAAAGTGTCCCACAAGTTATGGCTGCTCCTGTTTCCGCTGCTGCACCTAGTCCTAGCAGGAGCATGTCCGGTTCTGCACCTCTACCTCAGCGATATGGAGGCGATCCTATTCAGTGCAGAGGGTTTTTGAACCAGGTGGGCATTTACTTTGAGATGTTACCTCAGGCGTTTCCCTCTGACAGAGCTAAGGTGGGATTTCTCATCTTGTAACTCTCTGACACAGCTCTTGCCTGGGCTAATCCCTTGTGGGAGACTAATAAACCTGTGATTTCAAATTACCCTGAATTTGTGGCCTCCTTTTGAAGGGTATTTGATGTTCCGGCTCGCTCCTCCTCTGCTGCTAAACGACTCATGTCCATTCAGCAAGGTACAAGATCTGTTGTAATACGGTAGTGATATAGTAGTGCGCTGGTGATACTAAAAAATATCAGACACCTACAGTGGTTGGAGGATCCTTCAATCTTCCAAGGGAAAGTGTATAGTAAAAAAGAGATCAGTAGGTGCGCTAAGATTTAGCTTAAGGTATAAGTGAGAAGAAAATATTTTTTATATATACGTGTTAAAAAACTCTATTTTTCATAGTAACATAATAGTGTATAGTACTCATAAAAAATACAATGGTTAAAAGGGTTACAGATTCTCCCTAATAGAATTGGCTGAGAATTGGTGTGGCACTTTAAACCAAAAAATAAATATAATATATGACAGTGTTTTACAGTTATATGTCCTGTATATATATTTATTAGACGTGCATGGCGAAAAAATTCAGTTCGGTTCAGATCGATTCGGATTTTTTCGAATTTCGGTTCGGATCGATTCGAATCAATTTGGTTCGGATTCGTTTCGGATTTATTCGGATTCAAATAAATTTGGCTGGATTCGGTTCGGTTCAGAAATTCGGATTTTCGGTAAGTGTTAGGTGGGATGTGCTGTGTATTAGACTAGTATATGTACAAAAGGCAGAGATGTTTTCCCCCAGGGTTCACTGGCACTGTAACTTGTAATATAAGATGTATAATATACTCCAATATAAAAAACAGCCGTATATAAAAATTAGAGCATTAACCCCTAAAAAAATGTCCATTTCCTAAGCGCTAATGGAGCACAGTCAATCAATAATGATAAAAGGTACAGAGGATATGAACCTCTAGACTCACCCCGCAGTAACTGATGGACAGCTTCAGTAAGATTTGCACAGAGGGTATTAGCAGCTTTCAGGTCAAAGGCTCCGTCATCCTGGTGAACCGCAGCTCCTGTGCGGAATTATACTCTAGACGAGCCTTCCTCTACAGCACCACCCGAATCTTTCAAGCGTCTGACGTCATCACTGGGACATGCCGCAAAGGGGTGTGTGAGGCTCTACCAATCCGCTCCAGCGCCGGTCGAATCTTCAGCTCTCCCAGGGGAAATGCTGTGTAATGTTCCGGCAGGCAAAAAACAAGAGGAGTGAGAGGCTGTGTGGGCTCCTGAAGATAAGCGGGCTCCTTGTAGTCCGTAAGTAATAAACAAAAAAAGAGATTCAAGAGATCCAATTTAAAAAATTCAAATGACTTTATTAGTGAAATAAAATTCTAGTAAATACCAGCACGGTAGCAGAGAGACAGCTGGCCCTACTAGTTTCGGCAAGATCCTGTAATCTAAGACCTGCTGTGTGTTACAAAATGGGTGTTTAAAAGTAACTCTCATCACAGTCATTGGCTACAGGGGAGTGTATAAAACAACTCCCCCTTAACCCTTACATGGATAAGGGAACAGTGGAGGAAAAAATCATCATTGTTTCAAAACTATATAATATATATAATTTTGTTTACTAGTATATGTACTGTATATTAGGTGTAACCCATAGCAGAGTGATATAACCTAATATACTGTACAATACTAGTGTAATCCATTGCCATCCGAATCTACCGAATAAATCCGAATAAATACAAACTAATTCAGATTTATTCGGTAGATTTGGCACTATTTTAATTCAGAAATTCGAATCGATCCAAATCCCGAATTTTACGAATTCAGCCGAATTCCCGAATCGATCCGAAGCGAATCGCACATTTCTAATATTTATATATACAGGACATATAACTGTAAAACACTGTCATATATTATATTTATTTTTTGGTTTAAAGTGCCACACCAATTCTCAGCCAATTCTAGGGATAATCTGTAACCCTTTTAACCATTGTATTTTTTATGAGTACTATACACTATTATGTTACTATGAAAAATAGAGTGTTATAACACGTATATATGAAAAATATTTTCTTCTCACTTATACTTTAAGCTAAATCTTAGCGCACCTACTAATCTCTTTTTTTACTATACAAGATCTGTTGCTCAGTATGCTATTGAGTTCCGTATGTTTGCCGCAGAGGTTGGTTGGAACAACGAAGCCTTTGTTGCCGCCTTCTTTCACGGGCTCTCTGATGCGATTAAAGACGAAGTTGCTGCCAGCGATTTACCAGAGGATCTCGAGGCATTGGTGTCTTTTGATCCTAATTGACATCAGGAGAGCTTGCAGAAGCCTCCTATTCCGTTGTCTCCTACGTGTTCGTTCCCACCCATGCCTCCCTCTCCTCCCATGCCTCCTGGTCCCGAGTCACCAGGTACTGCTGAGCCAATGCAGTTGGGATTCACGCGTCACTCCACGGCGGAGAGGGCCTTTAGGAGGAGGGAGGGACTCTGCCTCTATTGTGGGTTACAGGGTCACCTTTTGAAGTCTTGTCCTACACGGCTGGGAAACGCTCACACCTAAGGTCCTGTCGTGGGCAGACCTTGGGTGGTTTATCTTTGTCCCCGGAACCACTTAAGGAGAAACCTTTGGTCACGGTTGTCTTTTCCTGGGTGGACTTCTCCATAGTCACCCAGGCTCTTGTTGACTCCAGTGCTGCGGGCTATTTCATTGACAGTGCTTTTGTATCAAAGCAATCCATTCCTGTTTTGCCTTGGTCCGTTCCGCTTGCTGTTGAGGCCATTGATGGCAGACTCCTTCAGCCCGCTCTTGTTACTCACAAAACTGCTCCATTGTCCATGGCTGTTGGGGGCTCTCCATTTTGAAACCCTCAAGTTCCAGGTGATAAACTCTCTGCATTTTCCGGTTGTTCTGGGTTATCCCTGGCTCCAAAAGCACAATCCCAGTCTCGACTGGCGCAGGTCCAAAATTTTGTCGTGGTCCCGCAATGTATTTCCACTTGTCTTCGGAAACCAGTTAAAGTCTTGTGCACTTCTTCGCTATCTCAATTGCCAGAGGAGTACCGAGAGTTCCTAGACGTTTTTGACAAGGTGCGTGCCGGTACGTTGCCTCCTTACCGGTCTTACGATTGTACCATAGACCTGCAACCCAGAGCCATTCCTCCTCGGGGCCGGGTTTACCCTCTGTCTGTTGCAGAGAATTGTGCTATGGAGGAGTATGTTGCCGATGTTCTGTCACGAGGATCATCCGCAAATCCTGCTCTCCTGCAGGGGCTGGCTTCTTCTCTGTGAAGAAAAAGGGTGGCGAGTTAAGACCATGCATCGATTATAGGTATCTTAATCGTCTTACCATTAAGAATGCTTACCCTTTTCCGCTCATTACGGAAGTCTTTGACCGTCCTCAAGGGAGCTACGGTCTTTACTAAACTTGATTTGAGAGGAGCGTACAATCTCATTAGGATCAAGAAGGGCCACGAATGCAAAACAGCGTTTAACACCAAGAGCAGGCATTATGAGTATCTTGTAATGCCCGTTGGACTATGTAATGCTCCTGCTGTTTTCCAGGAATTTATTAATGATGTCCTACGAGATATGTTGCAACAGTGTTTTGTGGTGTACTTAGACAACATCCTCATACACTCACCCACACTTGAGGCTCATCGTTCTGATGTTACACGGGTTCTTCAGAGACTACATGAGAACGGCCTGTTTTGTAAACTCAAGAAATGTGATTTCCATCAGACTCAAGTAACCTTCCTAGGTTATGTTATATCTGTTGCAGGGTTCTCCATGGATCCTGACAAGTTATCTGCAGTTCTGCAGTGGCCTCGCCCAGTTGGTCTTCGGTCTATTCAACATTTTTTGGGTTTCGCCAATTACTATAGAAAGTTTATTAAAAACTTTTCTTCCTTGGTCAAACCTATCACAGACATGACACATAAAGAGAATGATCCACTCCATTGGTCACCTACTGCCATTAAGGCCTTTGATAGTCTTAAGACTGCCTTTGCTGCCGCTCCAATTCTGGCTCATCCTAACCCTGTCCTGTCTTTGGTTCTTGAGGTCGATGAGTCTGAGACTGGAGTAGGTGCCCTCTTGTCTCAACGTCCTACGCCTGACGGTTCCTTGCATCCGTGTGGTTTCTTCTCTAAGAAATTGTCTCCAGCGGAGTGCAATTATGAAATTGGCGACAGGGAATTACTGGCCATAATTTTGGCACTCAAGGAATGGAGGCATCTTCTCGAGGGTACTAGCGTGCCAGTGCTCATTCTTACTGACCACAAGAATTTAACTTATCTATCTGAAGCAAAACGTTTGTCGCCCCGACAGGCCAGATGGGCGCTATTTTTGTCTTGGTTTAATTATGTGGTCTCCTACCTGCCTGGTAGTAAGAATGTTAGGGCTGATGCCCTCTCTCGACAATTTTCACCTCTGTCCAAGGAGGAGTCTGTACCTACTCCTGTTATACCTCCTGACCATATTTTAGCTACCATACGTACTAATTTGACTTCTCCCTTGGGGGAGGAGATCCTGGCTGCACAAACCAATGCATCTTCTGAGAAACCTAGTGGTAAGTGTTTTGTTCCTGAGAATCTACGAACTAAACTTTTGCACACTTACCACTATCCTAAAGCCGCAGGTCACCCAGGCAAGAACCAAATTATTTGGTCTGTCACTCCACAATTGTGGTGGCCAGGTCTTCGTTCTGATGTTGCTGCGTATGTTGCCTCCTGCTCACAGAATAAGACTCCTCGACATCTTCCTGTGGATCTTCTTCAACCTATTGCTAATGGTAAGCGTCCTTGGACACATCTTTCCATGGACTTCATTGTCGAGCTCCTTGTTTCCAATGGCAATACTGTTATCCTTATGGTGGTTGACCGTTTTTCTAAAATGTCACATTGCATTCCCTTGATGAAGTTGCCTACCGCTCAGGAGCTTGCTTCAATTTTTGCCCGGGAGGTCTTCCATTTACATGGGTTACCCAAGGAGATAGTGTCGGACCGGGGTAGCCAGTTTGTGTCCAGATTTTGGCGCTCCATTTTTGCTCAAATGGGGATCCAGCTTTCCTTCTCCTCGGCATATCACCCTCAATCCAATGGGGCTGCGGAACGGTCTAATCAAGCTCTGGAACAGTTCCTCCATTGCTATTTCTCAGATCACCACAATAATTGTTCTGAACTGTTACCTTGGGCAGAGTTTGCTCATAATAGTGCTATTAATGCTTCCTCCAAGTTATCCCCGTTCATGGCGAATTATGGGTTGCAACCATCCTTGTTGCCCGATTCATTCATGTCTCAGGGTATTCCGGCTATGGAGGAGCATCTCCGGCAACTCCGTTCCACGTGGGTGCAGATTCAGGATTGCCTTCATTGTTCTATGCAGCGCCAAAAGTTCCAGGCTGATCGTAGGCGTCTGCCCGCGCCTTCCTACCAGGTTGGTGAGAGAGTTTGTCTGTCCTCCCGCAACTTGAACCTTTGTGTGCCTTCCAATAAACTGGCTCCCCATTATGTTGGTCCTTTTCAAATACTCCGACGGGTCAATCCTGTAGCCTACGCTCTTGACCTTCCTCCTGCAATGCGCATCTTTTTCATGTCTCCCTCTTGAAACCATTGGTTTGTAATCGGTTTACCACTGTATTGCCTCGTCCCCATCCTATCTTTGTTGACAACCATGAGGAGTATGAGGTCAGCAGCATTATTGACTCTCGTATGTCCAGGGGCCGTGTACAGTATTTGGTTCACTGGAGGGGCTACAGTCCGGAGGAGCGTTCTTGGGTTCCCTCCTCTGATGTTCATGCTCCTGCCCTCCTCCCTGCCTTCCATGCTCGTTTCCCCAATAAGCCTTTTGTCCTCCCGTGGGGGAGGGGTCATTGAGGGGAGGGTACTGTCAGCGTTTTTTCCCTGTTTTATTTGCCATGTGCTGCTGGCAGCCATTTTACTCACCTCTCTTGCTGACTATGATGCATTGTGGGGGATGCTGCTCATTTCCTGCACTTCCTTTTATGGCCAGACTGCCGTGCATCATCTGTGTGAGACAGGATGCAGTCTCAGAATTGTGATGTCATCACTTATTATTTAAAGGGCCTCTGTTCAGTATGCTTTGCCTTTGCGTTGTCTCAGACCTGTTTGTGAGAGTTCCTTTGTATTACGTGGCTGTCTGACGTCCTTCCTGGTTCCTGATCCCTGGCTTGTTCCTGACTCTGCTGTTTCCCTTGTTCCTGATTCCAGCTCGTTTGACTATTCGCTTTGGCTCCTGACTCAGCTCGTCTGACTACCAGCTCTGGTTTTGATTTGATTTGTGGACTTTTTATTATTTTTTGTTATTAATAAAGGTTTGATTATTTTTGCACTTCTTGTCTCAGTCTGATTCCTGTCACCCTGACAGTATTACATTAGCATTGACAGTAAAGTATAGCTTAGATCATCAATTTCCCAGATACGCAAATTTTACCTCAGTGGATTCCACCTTTTTTTGCTGTGGGGGACATATACTTAAACTTTTTGAAATTCTGATGACACACCTATTGGTATTATATCCCAAGGCTCAGTTGGTTATCACAGTATAGAAATTACACAAAGTGTGTCCCTAAAATACCTTTTAAGATTGAGGCTTAGATTTATTTCAGTTATAAATTTATAACCTGGTAGTTTAAATGTTAGATTATATATTTTTTTTAACTTTTATTTATTATTACAGTTGCAGGTCTTTGGTGATCATTTTTGTTGTCACTAACAAGTACTAAAGTGTATAAATGTTATACAATATAGGCCTTGCATCTTCCATAAATCTGAGGAGCTTTGGCTCCAAAATCTTTCATGAATTGATTGAGCAATTGTGTATCTTTACCCACTTCTGCTATGGAAACGTTCCCTGCTTCTGTGGAAGAATGTGAAGCTGATGGGCCCATTTCCAAACAGGAACACAAAATTCCTAATAGATTTTCAGTCTGACCAGCCACCTGCCCAACCTGCATTTGTATATTCCACTAGCCTGGGATTTCTTAAGTTGCTTAAAATCACATGCTCTATCTGAATAGAATTTGCTTTCTGAATAGAATTTGCTTTCTTCTCTTGATATCCTTTGTTGAAAAGCATACCTAGGTAGACTCAAGAGCAGCAACACCCTTCTGGAAACTAGCTGCTTATTGGTGGCTGTACATATATGCCTCTTGTCATTGTGTTCAGCTCACTCCCAGTAGTGAATTGCTGCTTTTTCAAAAAAGGATGACAAGAGAACAAATCAAATTTGATAGAAGTAAATTGGAAAGTTTATTCTATATGAATCAAATTAGGCAGGGAGCTTATTTCTTCAATTGTAAAGCAATACAGTTATTATTCTTTAAACGATGAGCTAATTCACTTAACACCACAGATGGTGTATGTTAGTTTCTATATAGATATAATTATATTTGTAAGGCAATTCTATTGTATGTTTCTGTGGCTGCCAGCATGTTGCACTAACATGACTTCAGCTAGCTAGTATATATCCAGACAGAAAAAACTAGACAAGCCTGAAAAACAGGACTGACCAGGACTGGCTGACAAATGGTAGATGGGGGAGAAAATACAAGTCTCTGTGCAAGGTCCTTCATACTGAAATCCCATTTTTTTAGCTTATACAAGCCCTGCTCAATATAAAGCCCAGATCCTACAATACAATCATCCAATGCTTTTATCTGGATCCAACCTCCACAAAGTTTATCTGAACCTTGTAGGTATTTCTGAGTCACCAACCAGTCCAGGATTGTCCCAGTTTGGGACCTCTTTGTTTTTTAATAATACATTTTAAATGGATTTTCCAAGTAGTCACAAAACATAAATATTTGAGTTACAGATCACATAAACAGATTATACAGATATCAATAATATTTTAACTTCCGATTGAAAGTATATACAAAAACCTAGCCAGATTACGAGTGGAGCGATATCATTTGCGTGCAAGCGATAATGGGTCTTTGCGTTCGTTTGCACACGAGTTAAATTGCACTAGTATTACAAGTTGAAAGTTAATGCGAACGTGTGAGTGCAATCGTGATTTATGCTACAATGAGATCTCAAAAGGCCTGCAAAGGGCATACATAGACATGTCTAAATATGTATAGAAGTTTTGTGCTGGCTGGATCTTTTCTTCTTGTAGTATATATTTATATATATGTATACAGATGTATCTAT